>NC_090812.1:111110665-111735665 GCF_000390325.3 Nicotiana tomentosiformis
CAAAACCCTAGATAACAAATTAGCTATTCATAATAATATGCATAACTACAATACTAGAATTCATAACCAATAATGGAAATAGGAAGAAGGAAGTGAAAAACTAGTAGAAGAATTCTCCATCTTGCTCCTAGTGTGTTCTTGCCTCCTTAGGTCGAATCCCAGGTCTAAAGTATGTCAAAAGTCCTCAAAATACCATTCTTCCATGTATATATACCAAGTAGGGTCGGGCCCAAACAATTATACCTTCTCCTATGCGAAAAAGGGTGCTTTTCCCGGACAGGATGTGTGCGGCCGCGCACTTGGCCGCGCACTTTTCACACTTTCTGCCCCATATGCGTGGCCAGTGCGCGGTCGTGCACTTTCCGCACACCTTTCACCCTGTTCTGTTGGGAATTTGAAACAATGTAAAACATGAAAGTTGCAGCCCTTTGAATTAGCTTTCAAAATATATATTGTGGAGATCAAATAGAGTTCTGTGAGAACAGTTATGTGTATTTTACTAGACAATGCACAATATGCCTACTCGATTTTTCGTTTCATTGCCCTATCATCCGTTGATCCCCGAACACGATCCCGGATTAAATCCTTGGGATTTTACTCAGCCTTAAAAGATCCAAATTACTTGAATTCATTCCATAACATCTACATAGTTCGGAATCACTCCTACAAGGCATAAAACACACAATTAGTGCAAAACACTAGCGATTAAAGCTCAAAGTCAATTAAAGTGTAGTAAATTAGAGTGTAATAAGCGACTAAAATACGTAATTATAGCCTATCATCAACACCCCACACTTAAACCATTGCTCGTTCTTGAGCAATCAAACTACACTTTATATAGACACGACCTTTTTAAACAATTCTCCTAACTCATCACACTAATAATATTTAAAATAGACTAAGCACAAAAGCATAACATCTTCACCTCAAGATTTGACTCACAAGTACCACGCATTATTCACAACTCACCCACTTATTCTAATATAAAGGTCACTGACATTACCTTTCCTTCATGAATCAAGTGCCCTCACACAACAAAATAGAGTAGTTTCACACAATGGAATTTAAGAAAACTTAGGAACTCAAGATAGAAAGTATTCACTCACTCTTAGAAATAACATTCATATGCCACAAAAGATTCACCATAGGCTTGCCCGTAGTGTACTACTCTACTAATCGAGCTCATTCAGTCTCGGATCAAATAGGACTTTATTTGGTTGTAATGTAGGCTGCGGGACGGGTAGGATACATTTACATATAAGAGTGACTACACCTCCCTAAGAACTTTAATACATATACTTTAACATTTAAAATCCCACACTTATGTGAAACCATAACTCCACCTTCACATCAATATATATTAACTGCATACTTCTTTAAGCACAATTACAAGTCACCACTTATCAAGGAATATTTTTTTTTCACAACAATACAACTATTTTTTCCTTTTCTTTCTTTTTCAATTCAAGTGGCTCTTACTTTTTCAAAACAGTGCACCTTTCTCCTTATTTCCTTAGTTCCACTCAAAAGCCAATAAAGGATGCAAAAGAGTTCGTACGAAAATATGATGAATGTCAAAAACACACTCCGATGATTTATCAGCCCGGGGAGTTATTGCATTCGATTTTGTCACCATGGCCGTTCATGATGTGGGGGATGGATATTGTCGGGACCCTTCCATGGGCACCCGGTAAGGCTAAATTTATATTATTTATGACTGACTATTTTTTTAAGTGGGTGGAAGCCCATGCATACTAAAGTTCAGGGAGATAGAAGTCATCGACTTCATTTGGGATCATATCATATGCCGATTCAGAATGCCGGCCAAGATCGTGTGCGACAATGGGAAACAATTCATTGGCAGCAAGGTAAGCAAGTTTCTCGAAGATCATAAGATTTAAAGGATCCTATCAACACCCTACCACCCCTAGTGGGAACGGGCAAGTAGAATAGACCAACAAAACCATACTCCAAAACCTCAGAAAGAGGTTAACTGGCACCAAAGGAAGATGGAAGGAAATCCTGCCTGAAGTCTTATGGGCATACCGAACGACCTCGAAGTCCAGTACCGGGAACACCCGGTTTTCAATAGTTTATGGCATTGAAGCTCTAATATCGGTCAAAGTCGGAGAGCCAAGTCTCAGATTCCGATATGCAACCAAGGAATAGAACGGTGAAGCTATGAACACGAGACTAGATTTATGAGATGAAAGGCATGAAGTAGCCCTTGTCCGGTTGGCCGTCCAAAACCAGCGGATCGAGAGATATTATAATCGAAGGACCAACTTTCAACACTTCAATGTCGGGGACTTGGTACTAAGGAAGGTTACATTAAGCACCTGAAACTCAAACGAATGGAAGTTGGAGCCGAACTGGGAAGGCCCTTATCAAATTATCGAGATCACCGGTAAAAGATCGTACAAACTCGGAACGATGAATGGTGAGCAACTACCGAACAACTGGAATATAGCTCACTTGAAGCGATACTATTGCTAAGGTACGATCCCATTCATTTCCCTTTATTTATTTACATTCCGAACTAATACTTGCCGGGAATCATTCAATTTTTAAGTCTGAAAGCACGCGCTGTACTCTTTTTTCCTTGAACCAGTTTTGTCCCAAATGGGTTTTTCGGCAAGGTTTTTAACGAGGCAACGGTAAATCATGCTAACTTAGAATTGAAGGTCGGTTACGAACCAGTATCTAAGATCACGACAACAACATTCAAGGCCTCTCTATGCTTGGCCCCGAACACTGGGGGCATCACCATCGGTTAACGACTTTAGCAAGGAAGGAAACTTTATGATTGAACGGTCTCGGCTCGATCAATAGGATTTACTGTAAGGGCCAAACGGTCGCATGAATCGTGCCTGCATAGACTACTCGAGCCCTAGCACAAAACTTTACACATGTGTAACTATCACACACAAGAATAAAAGTTTCCACCTTGCGGATAAATATCTTGTCCTTTAAGAAATTCTCTTTTTTCTTTTAAGGAATTTCTTACATTCGATCCCCTAAAGGTATCGAGCCCCGGGTTCAAACGATCACTCCCCCATTCGAATGGCTCGGATTATCGGAGCCCGGGGGCACAATACCTATTAGGCAACACCCGAACCTTAAAGGCTATGGCTGCCCCCATTCGGGGACTGTTATCTTAGGCAAGGCCAGATAACTCGAGGTAACAAACCCATGGGAAACACCCCAACTAATAAGGCTACGACCATACTAAAACGACTCGGAGACGTCCGAGACCCGTAACAAAAACAAGGCCTTCAATTTTTTTTAAACTGGGTATAAAGGCTACCCTGGCAAACTACAAATCTAAAAAGTCATAAGTACTTTGGGGAAAAATGTTCTCAATCATGTCGAACCCCCACGATGCCTTAAATAAAATAATGTCGAAGGCAAGGCCTGTTCGAACCTCCGGACATGACCTAACTATTTTATGCTAAGGCATTTCGACCTTTGCAAACATAAAGAATAAAGCAAAGGAAAACAGAATATATAAACAGCCGAAGGGGAAAACAAGCCTCATATATTATACACAATATTTACAAAGGCCAAATAGACCTAACAAAAATACAAAAGTACACGAGGTAAAAAAACAAAGAAGCAATTTTTTTATAAAGGCGTCTAAACAGCCTGGTATTCTTCGCCACGGGTTCCATCGGAACCATCCGAGTCTTCTTTTTCTTCTTCTTCTTCTTCTTCTTCTTCTTCTTCTTCTTCTTATTCTTCTTCTTCTTCTTCTTCTTCTTCTTCTTCTTCTTCTTCTTCTTCTTCTTCTTCTGTACAGGACAATTTCTTAGCCTCAGCCTCGAGCTCCTTAGCAGTATTGATCTCGGCCGATAGATCGAAACCCCGAGCATGGATCTCCTCGAGGGCCTCTCTTCATGACTGTCGCTTCTTGTATTCAACGATATCTTTCAAGCGGTCCTGGGCCGCCTTAGCATCGGCCTTGTATTGTGCCACCATCTCGTCGGCATCAGCTTTAACCACTACCGCCACTGACTTGGCCGTTTCAAGTTCCTTGCCCATAATTTTCTACTCGAAGGTAGCCGAACTTAGTCGAGACTGAATCTCTTCGACCCTTTTGGCCTGCGTCTTAACCCTTTCCTTTGCTTCTCGAAGCTGGACTTTAGCCGAAGTCAGTTGCGCCCGAGAAACCTCCTTTTCCTAAGCTAGAAGATCCATCATGCCCCTCCATGCGTCGGTCTCGGCCTTGACAACATCCATTTCAACTCAAAGTTGGGCAACTTGGTCGATTTTCTGTTGGACCTGCAGATTCCGATCATTTGTTACCAAGCCTAGCTCATCATCGCTAACCTCAAATATCTTTACCTGCTCGGCCAGATCGGCATGCTCCTTTCGAGCCACCTCGAGCTCAGCTCAGAGGCTCTTAGCCTCCCACTCACGCTACTTACTAAGAAGTTTGTAGTAATCTCTCTTCTTAGTGAGCCCTCGAACCTCATCCTCAAGTTGTTTCAGCTCATCCCAGTATCGAAGAAAAGTCTCGTGGTGAAGCATAGAGGCCTACAAACATAAAGATAAAATGTTAAAGTTATCTGCAAAATAGCCTAAGTACAAATTAAGAACCATTGAGGAATATCTAAGTTACCCGGTTTAATGCCTGTTGCGCTTCGTTAAACAGACATGATGCATCCACCTCATTTATCTTGGCCTGATCATTCTCGGTCACCAGACACCGAAGAAAACTAGCTAACCCTACAGGGATGGAGAGAACCCGAGAGTCCTCCAGAAGGGAGAAAGTAATGAATCACTTTCATTCAGGATCCACACTCGGGGCAGGGACTCGATTGACAAGTTTGGGACTCGAGGAAGGACCGCTTGCTACCGAAGATGGGTTCTTCCTCAGTATCTCTAAATCACCCAACTTGGTGACACCCTCCATGTCCGTAGAGTCCACTCCATCAAAGAAGCCACGAAAGGGATCGTCCACTTTGAGGACTCCCTCATTGGGACGTTCTTTCACCGTCTGAGCCTCATTGTACATGGACTCAGTGAACGAAGGTGACTCAGTGATCTCTATCTCACCGAGAGATTCCTTCGGCGCACTACCCACGTCCCGGGAAGCTTCGGTCTCGGCCTCCTCCTGGACCTCCCTAGCTCGATGAAGATCGGCATCGTCTCCCACTAGTTTGGAGGCCCCTTGCCCTTCGAGTAGTGTCGACACTCAGGTCACCAGATTTAAGGTTTCTTCCTCTTGTTCTTCTTCAGATTCATCCCTCAACTGATAAAGAGAACCCGAAGGTGGTGCTCGAGCGCTGGTGCTTTACTTAGACTTACGCACCAGCCTTCTCTTCGGCTTCTTTTTCTCCGAGCCCGAAGAACTCGGGGCCCTTTTTCTCTTCTTCTCTTCGCCCTGTTTTGGAGCAGGGGATTCAGTGGGGGAGATCATCAGTACTGGATGGAGGTCTCATTTGGACATCCTTGGGTAAACCTACAATAAGAAATAAAACAGGTGAGGACTTAGTCGTGCAAAACGTAAACCAAAAAGTACTCAAGAACGAGATCTCACCATGAAAACAGGCCTCCTATCGACCTCTTGAAAGTGAGTGCCACGAGCGCTCGGAATAAGGGAACCGCATTCGGGATCCGGGCAATAGCTGCACCGTCACAGAACACCGCTAAGAAAGAAGGAAAATGGGCGATAAATAAAACCTTGAAAGCAGGATTAGATACTTACATTTCATGTTCCACTTCTCAGGGAATGCGATCTACTCGGCTGGGATCAAGTCCGAGGTCCTCACTCGGACGAAATAGCCCAGCCATCCTCGATCCCTATTTTTATCGATACTCAAGAATGCAACTTTACTAGCCTGACGGGCGAGCTTGATCAGTCATCCCCAGTAGAGTCGGGGACTGTACAAATGCATAAGGTGGTCGATCGTGTAAAGGCACCCATCGATCTTGCTTACGAAGAAACAGAGGAGGATTATGATCCTCCAGAAAGAAGGATGAATCTGGCCGAGGGTTACCTCGTATCTCTTGCAGAAGTCGATGATGACCGGGTCTAAGGGACCTAACGTGAAGGGATAAGTGTAAACACTTAAAAATCCCTCGACGTGGGTGGTGATGGCCTTGTCAGGTTCGGAAACCACCACATGTTTGTCAGCCCAATTACAATCCCTCTTGACTTCAGAGAGAATGTCCTCGGTAATCGAACAGATGTACCTCAAGACCTCCTCACACCGGCCTGGTACGGAGGAGGGCTTTTCTATTTTAAAATCAGCATTGACCGAGAATCCCCCCGGGATGAACATTTTTAGAGGAGGTTCCGATGCTGGTTCCTCGACAGCTGTACGTGAATCAGTCTCTTCGGTAGCTGGCCACGAGGTGGAAGGAGTCACTTTTTGAGGAACAAATTTTGAAGTATTTGCCATTTCTTTGGAAAATAAAGGAAAAATATGAAGTTAGAAGAGTATGCTTGATGGTTTGGGATAAAGAAAAGACGTTCTTATAAAAGGATTCAGAGTAATCAGAAAATTAATGCTTGGAAGTGTTGAAATTTCTAAGGTACGAGGGCAGAAGGTTTGTAAGTAAAGTTTGAATGAACTAATAAGGGGGTATTTATAGTTTCTCAGCGAGTGTTCACATCTGGGAGTGACCGACCGACAGTTGACAGGCATTTAATGCCATTAAGACTTGACTGACGAGACATTTCGACTATTTTTTCGTTTCTGTCACAAAATATCGAAGTAAGGATCAGAAGTTCATGTTGTTTCTAGTCGTCTACTCTCCAAAAAATGAGGGGACTATCTGTATATGGTCGAAGTTGAGCTCGACTACAACTTGGTAGATTGTGATTGGAACATGGCAACCAAGGACTGAAGATCGATCTCGAGTCTCATTGAGTTAGAACCCGAAGTCGAAAAGAGTGCCTTCGAAGAACATTAAGTCTGGTGTCGACCTTATCCTCGAACGAGCTCGGAGAAACATTGTTGAGGTAACTAACATAATCCGAAATATCCATGACTAGTCGGATATTACGGCGGAAAACTCGACACGAATCAATACGGAACCGACAATTAGCGAATCAAGAGATCTTTTATCTTTTATAGAATTGTACCTAAAGTAGGATTCCTCTACTATATAAATGGGGGTTTGATTATTCGTTGGGCATATTGTAACACGCATCTCAAAGCAATATATTATTATTCTCCTTAAGTTCTTATCATTCTCTTGTTATTCTCTTCTGATATCAATCAAAGCACTTTTGGCTCGATGGTAGCTAACCTCCAAGGCCAAGACTGTTCAACTTGTGTGGTTTGAATTTACTTTTTCATTGCTTATTTCAATTACAATCTGATTTATCGTTTTGTGTCAAGTTAAATCACATATCCTTAAAATTACTTACAAATTTAATTGTTATCCGATTTTAAGGGTAAACAATATCATTTTATAAATATAATATTTAGATTGATTGTAATGTTTGATGTTATTAAATAATATTTTTAATGTTTGGTTTGACTATATCATAATATAATATAATATAATTGATAAGCTTACTAAAATAGCATCAATTGTTTTAAATATTAAATATATCAAGAATAACACATAAAAATAATTTAAGAAAACCTCCTTTTACTAATTTATACCAATTATGTAGCTTAGAAACAAGAGCAGGAACCTGAAGAAAAGATTAACTATCATTAGCAAAAAATAATAATCATAGAACGATGGAAAAAGAGTAAGAAACGAACGGAAAATTGGAGATTTAGATGAAAAAAAACGAACCAATTCTAGAAAAGATTGAAGAAGACAAAGTAGGTCAATAGGTTGGAGATTTGGAGTTAAAAAAAAGGTAAAAAGTAAAATATAATTATGGAGTAATAAGTAAGGTATAATTAGAAAGAAAAATAAAAAACAATCACACTAAATCAGTTATTTTATAAAATGAGGCTATAAATTTAACAATATAATATTATTAATTTTAAATAAATAATTAAAATAAATATTATTTTGGAATAATAATACAATATAATATACGGTACAATACGTAACAAGTTGTTTGTGAAATCCAAAATCACAAAAAAGAATTAACTCAGAACCGCCTATTTGTAAAATCAATGATCCACGTCCAGCTTCCGAAACTTTCATAGGAAGTATATTCTCCCATTTCCCAAACTCTCTCTATTGTCACCCAGATATTCCAACTCCATATCAATACTTGTAGTGCACCTAAATTAATACTCGAATTATCATAGTCAATTAATCATAATCGGAAACAGCGACTGACGGTGAGGAAATCGGGATGTGGGTGCAGCTGATTTGTGGTCTAGTCGTTTACAGAGTGGTTAAGCGCTTCTTTTACGACGACGACCTTCTCGACACCGAAGCCTCTGATTTCAATGCCCTCTTTTCCGTTGCACAAAGGTATATCACACTAGCTTTAAGATAATGATAGGTGTTCGGGTCAGACTCAGCACGTTTTTCTGAGTTAATCCACCCTTTACCTGCTATAACCTATAGGTGGTCACCCTCTTGGGATTGTTACAGTACTATCATGCTTACTCCAAATGAAAAATTTAAAGCTAAATAGTTTTCAAATATAAAAAGTTAGTTTCTTTTTGGAACGATTAATTAAAAAAATAGTGTCTGGAACAGAGAGGTTATTTGGTTTCTTTTTTGTGGTCTTTTCCACTGATTGGTGATTTAATGATAATTCTCATTTCCTTTTTGTGTGAAACTAGACTTGAGAAGATCTATGGTGGTAAGGTTTATGTTGGGCTTCAAATTCCTGATGCTGATTCTGGTTCTCGGCAAAGTATTGATATAGTTCTCGTCACACAGCGGTATGTATATCTAAATATATCAAACCCGAATGTTTAGTATATATTTAAATCGTTCCTTGGTTATTGCTATAATCTTAATGCTTTGTGTTTGAGTAGGATTTTTACACACTAAAGTTGATTTCTCTTTTCTGGTTTTCCATATTCTTTTACTTGTGTTGTGTCTGTTCAAACTCATTTTATACAAGAAGGTACCTCAAGAATAACACTCTCTGTTATTAAAGAGTTCTATTTCTCTTCATTAGCCTGAAAGAAAACCAGGGGATAATATTAGGTTTTCCTTCTGCAGGGAAGCAGTAGTAATCTGTGTAAAGAATGTCTCGGGATTTGTGGCCACTGATAAGGATGGGAGATGGGTTTGCACTGGAGGGCATAAACACAAGACCCAGCATATCTCAGTTCCTGTAAGCTGAAAATCTTTGTTTTATTATTTGTTTGATGTTAGGGATTCAATCTAGTTGATGTTTGAAAGATTTGGTAGGTCCATCGAATCCTTGCCTTAGTGGCACAAGTTTAGTGAAATTTATGCTTTTACACTTGCACTGCTACTCATGAGGCCAAGTATCGTGTAGAGTTTGTATATTGTGCGAATTTCTAAACGTAA
This sequence comes from Nicotiana tomentosiformis, assembly GCF_000390325.3. Lineage (NCBI taxonomy): Eukaryota > Viridiplantae > Streptophyta > Magnoliopsida > Solanales > Solanaceae > Nicotiana > Nicotiana tomentosiformis. The sequence continues at coordinate 111,120,086 of NC_090812.1, forward strand.
AATTGCTTTATGCCTGTACACGAGTAATTCTCTGTAGTTCTACATGCTATTATTGTCTCCTTTTAGTCTTCATGACTATGCAAATAAGCTGTCTAGAATTTGTTCGTCATGATTGTGCCAAGAAGAAATTATATCTCTTTTGCTGTTTATATTCGGTTTCATAAAAGGACTTTAACGGAAAGCAGTGGTGACTGGTGAGATAAATCCCATGATTTTCTACATGTAGAGTTTCAAATTGAATATCAAACACTCTCTGAAGAGATAAGTTTCCTTGCTTATGTTTACTACAGACATTCTTTCACTGAAGTTAGTTGTCCCTTAAAAACACCCTACTAGTTATATCCCCTCTCGTGAAACCGCTCTGTTACAAAATATCTTCTTGGACCAAACTGCAGAGTTATTTTGTTGTTTCTGCGATTGGATGTTGATAGTATTGATTATTTCTACCCCAATTAATGCTGGAGTTGGCATGAACAATTTCTGAAAGCCAATTTGTGAAATCTGAATAATCCCCCAACACTTTTTATGAAATTACTTCCTATAATTAAATCAAGTAGCAAAAGAAATGCAGTTTGCTTCATAGAGTCCAGCATTATGCTTCGGATGGTAATGCTTACAGAGAGAAAACAACCCGGAGGGCCTGCTAGCTTAGCTCGATTAATAATATTTAACTCACTATATGAGTTTTCCATATTAGTTTCTCTGAAGAACCAAGTAGGAGTACCAATGTCATCCCTTATTCAATGAATGGGCTTGAACTGTCTGGCAAAGTATCTTCTTGGAGGCGCAACTTTATGGCACTGTTGTTCATATGATGAAGCATATCCCTAAAGGCTCTCTCTGAGAGGAGATGCAACCAGGAGATTAGCAGTTGGCATTTGCTGTTGGCTGTTTGATTGTATGGAGAGTAAGCTCATCTTTATGCAATGGTAGTTATGACCCCTTGTCCTCGCAAAGTTTTATAGTGAGATTTTATTATGTTCTGCATTGAATTGCCGCTTCTAGGATATTTGGTGGGGATACAATTTAATTCAGATACCCTCTTTTGCTTTCTTCTTTTCATTCTTGCATCATTTCTGTTGTGGTGCATGCTCTGTTCGACAATATCTTCTCATCGAGTAATTAAGTTTTGATCATATGGTTCCTTAACTTTGGAAAGGACTGCATGTGGAATGTTGCTTTTCTTAATTCCATTGCATGATTTAAGTTTCTATATTTCAGGTAGCAGAGGCAGAACGATTAGTTCCCATTCTTGAATCTTATCTCGAACAAAGGGGGGTTGCTCTTCCTGAAGGATACTTGTCTTCTAAAGTTATATGTTCAAACCCCAATTTCAGGCAAGCATTTTATTAAATGTTGAAATTAAAGTACTTTTTTGTCACGACCCAGAAATCCTGCCCTCGGGACCGTGATGGCGCCTAACATTTCACTTGCTAGGCAAGCCAACGTTAGAATAGTTTATCCATGTTTTTAACAGTTCAAATTAAATAATAATAAAGAAACTGAAATAATTGATATAAATCTGAAGTAATGTGCGGAAAACCATAACAACTAAAGTATCTAATACAACCTCGAATCTGGTGTCACAAGTGCACGAGCTACTAAAATACTACAGATAAAGGTCGGAATGAAAGTAAAGCTGTCTAAAAGAAAAACACAGCTGAGATAAGTAGGAGGGGACTTCAGGGCTGCGAACGTCGAGTAGCTGTACCTCAAGTCTACACATTGATATTCAACCCGAGCAATCTATTGACCGCCGCTGGGACCGACTCCAAAATCTGCACAAGATGTGCAGAGTGTAGTATGAGTACAACCCACATGTACTCTGTAAATGCTGAGCCTAACCTCGACGAAGTAGTGACGAGGCTAAGACGGGTCACTTACAATGTAACCTATACGCATTATAAAATAATGATAGGAAAGGAAAATACGGAAACGAAATAAGGCAGTTAACTCATGAAAATAACTCAATCTTCGAAGAAAAACCAGTAAATGCCAGAAATACCAATCCCTAGAGTCTTGTATGAAAGTACTGAAGCCAACACAACACAATAAGGAATAGAAATACATAAAATGTTGCGGCGCGCAACCCAATCCCACCGTACAACACTATCCTCCCTTATTCCACCATATAAATATCAATAATAATAATTACATATATGTTGCGGCACGCAACCCGATCCCACCATATAATCGGAGTCAATATCATAATTCACCCTTATTTCACCATATCAATCCACCCTTATTTCACCTGTTGCGGCGCGCAACCCAATCCCACCGTATCAATATAAAGTCATCCTTATTTCACCATATAAATCCACCCTTATTTCACCTGTTGCGGCGCGCAACCCGATCCCACCATATCAATATAACTACATCAATAAGTGCAATCGATTTAACAACTCGAATCACAAGAATCTCTATGATTAATGAATATAAAAACTACACATCAAAAAGGAATCTCGTACCAAATCATGAAAAGCTACACTTAATACTGAGAAACAAGACAGTCAAATATATAACAGGTAAAGAGGTACAAGTAATACAATTAAGGCAAATATCAATTAAGCATAGAAGCATGAGAGAAATTAACATTTTATGATGCGAGGATAATAAATGACAACAAGTTAAGGCATGTGAATCAATTAAGGCATATAACAACCAAGACATGGAATACTATAATTAATGAAGTACGGGTAGACATGGAAACAAGTAATTGATGGCGTATACTCGTCACCTCGCATATACACCGCTACTCATGAAATTCACATAACACATAGCATCAAGGGTTCCTAATTCCCTCAAGTCAAGGTTAGATCCAATACTTACCTCACTCCGTAATCAACTCAAAATTCAATCACGATCTTGCCTTTCGAACAAGCCTCCAAAGCAACAAAATCTAGCAAATTATTGACCAAACGATTCAAAATAAGCTTTAGAAACTACTCACGAATGAAAGAGGTTCAATTTAGATCATTATTAAAAAAGTCAACAAAAGTCAACCCCGGGCCCGCTTCGTCAAAACCCGAGATTTGGTCCAAAACCCGATCACCCATTTACCCCCGAGCCCGGTTGTGCAATTCGATTCGAAATCCGACCTCAATTCGAGGTCTAAATCTCAATTTTACAAAAATCCCTAATTCTACCCAAATCCCTAATTTCTACCATGGAAACCCTAGATTTAAAGTTGAAATCTTATGGAAGGTAATGGGTAATTGAAAGAAAGTAGATTAGAGTCACTTACCAATAAATTTAGGAAGAAAAACTCTTGGGAAAATCGCCTCTAAGGTGTTTAGGGTTAAGAATTTGAAAGAATGAGCTAAAATCCCGTCTTTCATAGCTTTTTGACCAAGCGCAGATGTTGCAATTGTGAACCCGCAATTGCGACCTTGCGAACCCCGTAAATGTGAAAAAGTCTTCGCAAATGCGAAGGTTTCACATCTCTGTTGCCATCGCAAATGCGAACAATTTGTTCACAATTGCGAACACGATACTATCGTAAATGCGACAGAAATCTCGCAAATGCGTGAACCCCAGTCCCAGCCCATGCTCGCAAATGTGAAGTGTCCTTCGCAAAAGCGAGGCTCGCATTTGGGAAGTTTGCAGTCTAGCACCAGATGAAACTTGCACCAGCTATGATTCTAAGTCCAAAACCACTCTGAAGCCTATCCGAAACTCACCCGAGTCCTCGGGGCTCAAAACCAAACATGCACACAAGTCCAAAAACATCATACGAACTCGCTTGCGCGATCAAAACACCAAAATAACACCTAGAACTGCGAATCGGACACCAAAACGAATGAAATTTTCAATGAAACTTAAGAACTTTCAATTTTTCAACCGGACGTCCGAATTACGTCAAATCAACTCTGGTTTGCACCAAATTTTGCAGACAAGTCATAAATACTATAATGAACCTATACTAGGTTCCGGAACCAAAATCCGGACCCGGTAGCAACAAAGTCAAACTTCGGTCAAACTTATTAATTCTTTAAACCTTTAAGCTTCTAGTTTTCAACAAATTGCGATAATTCGAGCTAGGGACTTCCGAATTCGATTCCGGGCATACGAGCAAGTCCCAAATCACGATACGGACCCACCACGACTGTCAAAACATTGATCCGGGTCCGTTTGCTCAAAACGCTGACTGAAGTCAACTCAAATGAGTTTTAAGGCACAATTTTATATTTTCGTCAGTTTTTCACATAAAACTCTTCCGGAAAAAGACACAGACTGCGCACGCAAATCGAGGAAGGCTGAATGGAGCTATTCAGGGTTTCGAAACACAGAATTGAGTATTAAATCTATAAATGACCGATCGGATCATCACATTCTCCACCTCTAAAACAAACGTTCGTCCTCGAACGGTCAAAGAAAAGTACCTGGATTTGTGAAAAGGTGTGGATATCTACTCCGCATGTCCGACTCAGACTCCCAAATGGCTTCCTCAATCGACTGACCTCTCAACTGCTCTCGAACTGAAGGATAACTCTTACACTGCAACTGGCGGACCTGCCTGGCTAGAATAGCCACCGACTCCTCCTCATAAGTCAAATCCTTGTCCAATTGAACTTAGCTGAAATTCAACAAATGGGACGGATCACCGTGATACTTCCGGAGCATGGACACATGGAACACCGGATGGATTGCTGATAAACTGGGTGGCAATGCGAGCTTTTAGGCCACCTCACCCACTCTTTAAAGAATCTCAAAGGGTCCGATATACCTAGGGCTCCTATGTTGCTCGAACTCTCCAAAAGTGCTGCCGCACCCATGTCAGATCCTTAAAAAATGCACTAAATTTGGAGGATCTGACACGCACCCAACAACATTTTTGAAGAGTCCGAGTAACATAGTAGGGCTCAACTTGCCCTTCTTTCCAAACCTCATCACACCCTTCGTGGGTGAAACCCGGAGCAACACCCTCTCTTCGACCATGAATGCAATATCACGAACTCTACGGTCGGCATAACTCTTCTGCCTAGACTGAGCGGTGCGAAGTCGATCCTGAATAATCTTGACCTTATCCAAGGCATCATGTACCAAATCTATACCCAACAACCGAGCCTCCCCCGGCTCGAACCATCCAACTGGCGAACGACACTGCCTCCCGTATAATGCCTCATAGGGAGCCATCTGAATGCTAGACTGGTAACTGTTGTTGTAGGCAAACTCCGCAAGTGACAAGAACTGGTCCCAAGAACCCCCGAAATCCATAACACAAGCGCGAAATATGTCCTCTAATATCTGAATAGTGTGCTTGGATTGTCCGCCCGTCTAGGGATGAAATGCTGTGCAACTCAACCTGCGTGCCCAACTCACGCTGTACGACCCTCTAGAAGTGCGAGGTGATCTGCGTACCTCAATCAGAAATGATAGACACAAGCACACCGTGAAGACGGACGATCTCGCGGAGGTAGATCTCAGCTAACCGCTCTGAAGAATAGGTAACTGCCACTGGAATGAAATGTGCGGACTTGGTTAATTGTCCACAATGACACATACGGCGTCAAACTTCTTTTGAGTCTGTGGGAGTCCAACAACAAAATCCATAGTGATACGCTCCCACTTCCACTCAAGAATCTCTAACTTCTGAAGCAAACCACCAGGTCTCTGATGCTCGTACTTTACTTGCTGACAATTTAGACACCGAGCTACATATGCAACTATATCCTTTTTCATCCCCTCCACCAATAATGTTGCCGCAAGTCCTGATACATCTTGGCGGCACCCGGATGAATAGATAATCGGGAACTGTGGGCCTCCTCGAGGATCAACTCATGAAGCCTATCCACATTGGACACACAAATACGGCCCTACATCCTCAAAACTCTATCATCTCCAACAGTAACCTGCTTGGCACCACTGTGCCACACCGTGTCCTTAAGGACAAGCAAATGAGTATCATCATACTGACGCTCTCTGATGCGCTCATACAAGGAAGACCGAGTGACTATGCAAGCTAAAACATGACTAGGCTCTGAAACATCTAACCTCACAAACTGATTGGCCAAATCCTGAACATCTCCTGCAAGCAGTCTCTCACCAACTGGGATATACATAAGGCTACCCATACTCGTTGCCTTTCTACTCAAGGCATCGGCCACCACATTGGCCTTCCTGGGATCATACGAAATGGTGATATCATAATCTTTCAACAACTCCAACCACCTCCCCTGACTCAAATTGCGATCCTTTTGTTTGAACAAATACTGAGGACTTTGATGATCCGTGAATACCCCGCACGACACGTCGTAAAGATAGTGCCTCCAAATCTTCAACGCATGAACAATGGCTGCCAACTCCAAGTCATGAACAAGGTAATTCTTCTCGTGAACCTTCAACTACCGCGACGCGTATGCAATCACCCTGCCATCCTGCATCAATATGGCACCGAGCCCAATATGAGATGCATCACAATACACCGTGTAAGATCCTGAACCAGTGGGCAACACCAACACTGGCACCGTAGTCAAAGCAATCTTGAGCTTCTGAACGCTCAACTCACACTCGTCCGGCCATCTGAATGGGGCACCCTTTTGGGCCAATCTAGTCAATGGGGCTGCTATAGATGAAAACCCCTCCACGAACCGGCGATAATAATCCGCCAAACCTAGAAAACTACGGATCTCTGTAGCTGAAGTAGGTCTAGGCCAGTTCTGAACTTCCTCAATCTTCTTAGGATCTACCTTTATGCCCTCTACCCATACAACATGTCCCAAAAAGGCGATTGAGTCTAACCAAAACTCACACTTTGAAAACTTGGCATATAACTGGCTATCTCTCAGAGGCTGAAGTACAATCCGAAGATGCTACTCATGCTCCTCTCGACTGCGGGAGTAGATCAAGATATCATCAATGAATACAATCACAAAAGAATCCATGAAATCCATGAATGCTGCTGGGGTATTTGTCAACCCAAATGACTTTACTAGGAACTCATAATGCCCATACCGAGTTCGAAAAGCCGTCTTAGGGACATCGGATGCCCTAATCCTCAACTGATGGTAGCCAGACCCAGTGTTGTCAAAGGCGCGCTTAAAGCTTGCTTAAGCCCTGAAGCGAGGCTCAAACACGTTGAGTGCTTCTCCTCGCCTTGAGGCTCAAACACGTTGAGTGCTCAAACACGTTGACCCAGTGTTATTCATGCTTAATAATGATTAGTCTTGGACTACATGTATATTTTTACTTTTTTTCCCGTCGCCTTTTTTCATTAAAGCCCACATTTTATTTGCGCTTTGCGCTTAAAGCCTCAACAGACCTTAGAGCTTTTTTGCGCTTTTCGCCTTTGATAACACTGGCCAGACCTCAAATCAATCTTCGAAAACACTTTGGCACCCTGAAGCTGATCAAATAAGTCATCAATCCTCGGCAACAGATACTTGTTCTTGATAGTGACTTTGTTCAACTGCCGATAGTCTATACACATTCTCATCGATCCATTAATCTTCTTCACGAACAACACATGCGTACTCCAGGGCGAAACACTAGGTCTAATGAAGCCCTTATCAAACAAATCTTGCAACTGTTCCTTTAACTCCTTCAACTCCGGCGGGGCCATATTGTATGGCGGAATAGAAATGGGCCGAGTGCCCGGAGCCAAATCAATACAGAAATCAATATCCTTGTCAGGTGACATCCCCGACAGGTCTGCAGGAAACATCTCTGGAAACTCACGAACAACTGGCACTGAATCCATGGAAGGAACCTCCGCACTAGAATCACGGACATTAGGCTAAATAAGCTAGACACCCCTTCTTGACTATGCGTCGAGCCTTCACATAAGAGATAACCCTGCTGGTAGAATGACCAAGAGTCCCACTCCACTCTAATCGAGGCAACCCCGGCACGGCTAAGGTCATCGCCTTGGCGTGACACTCCAATATAGCATGATAAGGTGACATTCAATCCATACTCAAGATAACATCAAAATCTACCATATCAAGAAGTAGAAGATCTACACTAGTTTCAAGACTTCCAATGGTAACCACACACAAGCGATTGACACGATCTACCACAATAGAATCTCCCACAGGCGTGGATATATACAGAGGAGCACTCAAAGAATCACAAGGCACAACCAGATATGAAGCAAAATAGGATGACACGTAGGAATAAGTAGATTCCGGATCAAATAGAAGTGAGGCATCTCTATGGCAAACGGGAACAATACCTGTGATAAGGGCATCAGATGACTCGGCCTCAGGCTTAGCTGAGAAAGCATAACATCGGGGCTGGGCCCCTCCACTCTGAACTACATCTCTAGGACGGCCTCTAGCTGGGTGGCCTGACCTCCACCTTTAACGACCTGACCCCCACCTCTGGCTGCTTGATCCCTGCCCCTGGCTGGCTGAGCGGGCGGTGGAGCCACCTGTGCCGGAACCATACACGAGAACTCTGCTGTGGCATGCCGCCCAATAATCTCGGGCAGGACCTCCTGATATGCCCAATACCACCACACTCAAAACACCCATCCTGCTCCTGTGGTTGCTGATAGTGAAGCTGACCCGAACGGGCCGGATAACCACAGTGATAGCTCTGAATTGGAGGCGCACTGATAGGAGATGATGGTGCACTGTAGGCTGGCTGCCCAAAATAAGGCACATAAGGACCACGACCCCCAGAAGCACTGTGAGATGCCTGAAGCGCTGAATGAAATGGCCTTGGAGGATGGCCTCTACCAAAAGCACCCCTGCCTCCAGATGAGGCACCGCTGAAACTACCGGAATGATAGAGCCTCTTATCTCACACCGGCCCCATCTCCTGACCACGAACCAACTCGATCAGTCTGGCAATATCTACAGCCGTCTGGAAGGAAATATCACTCCCTGTCTCCTTGGCCATTTGAAGCCTGAGAGTGTAAGTGAGCCCATCAATAAATCTCCTCACTCGCTCCTTATCAGTTGGAAGCAAGATAGTGGCATGGTGAGCTAAGTCCACAAATCGAGTCTCATACTGGGTGACAGTCATACTATCCTGCTGAAGTCGCTCAAACTGCCTGCGATACTGCTCTCTTAGGGTGACAGGGATGAACTTCTCTAGAAATAGGTGTGAGAACTGATCCCAGGCAGTAAGAAAGAAGTGACATTTTTCCTAAACTCCATAGCCTCTAGAAGATAAGTACATACGTCTCCGTACCGATTCTCCAGACTCTACTAAGCTTGCTCGTGACTCGTGATACCTAGGCAACCTAGTGCTATGTTACCAACTTGTCATGACCCGGAAATCCCGCCCTCGGGACCGTGATGATTCCTAACATTTCATTTGCTAGGCAAGCCAACGTTAGAATAGTTTATCCATGTTTTTAACAGTTCAGATTAAATAGTAGTAAAGAAACCGAAATAATTGAAATAAATCTGAAGTAAAGTGCGAAAAACCATAACAACTGTAGTATTTAATATAACCCCGAATCTGGTGTCACAAGTGCACGAGCTACTAAAATACTACATTTATCTGAATGAAAGTAAAGATGTCTGAAAGAAAAATACACAACTAAGATAAAGTAGGAGGGGACTTCAGGGCTACGAACATCGAGCAACTGTACCTCAAGTCTCCACACTGATAGTCAACCCGAGCAATCTACTGACCGCCGCTGGGACCGACTCCAAAATCTGCACAAGATGTGCAGAGTGTAGTATGAGTACAACCGACCGCTTGGCCTAACCTCGACGAAGTAGTGACGAGGCTAAGGTGGGCCACTTACAATGTAACCTATACGCAGTTAACTCATGAATATAACTCAATCTTTGAAGAAAAATCAGTAAATGCCAGAAATACCAATCCCTAGAGTCTCGTATGAAAGTACTGAAGCCAACACAACACAATAAGGAATAAAAATACATAAAATATTGCGGTGCACAACCCGATCCCACCGTACAACACTATCCTCCCTTATTCCACCATATAAATATCAATAATAATAATAATAAGTAAATATATGTTGTGGCACGCAATCCGATCCCACCATATAATCGAAGTCAATATCATAATTCACCCTTATTTCGCCATATCAATTCACCCTTATTTCACCTGTTGCGGCGCGCAACCCAATCCCACCGTATCAATATAAAGTCACCATTGTTTCACCATATAAATTCACCTTTATTTCACCTGTTGCGGCGCGAAACTCGATCCCACCATATCAATATAACTACATCAATAAGTGCAATCGATTTAACAACTCGAATCACAAGAATCTCTACGATTAATGAATATGAAAACTACACATCAAAAAAGAAACTCGTACCAAATCATGTAAAGCTACACTTAATACTGCGCAACAAGACAATCAAATATATAACAGGTAAAGAAGTACAAGTAATACAATTAAGGCAAATGTCAATTAAGCATAGAAGCATGAGAGAAATTAACATTTTATGATGCGAGGATAATAAATGACAAGTAACAAGTTAAGGCATGGGAATCAATTAAGGCATGTAACAATCAAGACATGAAATACTATAATTAATGAAGTATGGGTAGACATGGAAACAAGTAATTGACGGCGTATAGACACTCGTCACCTCGCATATACACCGCTACTCATGAAATTCACATAACACATAGCATCAAGGGTTCCTAATTCCCTCTAGTCAAGGTTAAATCCAATACTTACCTCACTCCGCAATCAACTCAAAATTCAATCACGGCCTTGCCTTTCCAACAAGCCTCCAAACCAACCAAATCTAGCAAATTATTGACCAAACGATTCAAAATAAGCTTTAGAAACTACTCACGAATGAAAGAGGTTCAATTTAGATCATTATTGAAAAAGTCAATAAAAGTCAACACCGGGCCCGCTTGGTCAAAACTCGAGGTTCGGACCCATTCATTCCCGAGCCCGATTATGCAATTCAATTCCTAATTCGACCTCAATTCGAGGTCTAAATCTCAATTTTACAGAAAATCTCTAATTCTACCCAAATCCCTAATTTCTACCATGGAAACCCTAGATTTAAAGTTGAAATCTTATGGAAGGTAATGGGTAATTGAAAGAAAGTAGATCAGAGTCATTTACTAATGAATTTAGGAAGAAAAGCTTTTGGGAAAATCGCCTCTAAGGGGTTTAGGGTTAAGAATTTGAAAGAATGAGCTAAAATCCCGTCTTTCACAGCTTTTGACCAGGCGCAGATTGCGATTGCGAACCCCGCAAATGCAAAAAAGTCTTCGCAAATGCGAAGGTTTCACACCTCTGATGCCATCACAAATGCGAACAATTTGTTCGAATATGTTCGCATTTGCGAACATGATACTATCGCAAATGCGACAGAAATCTCGCAAATGCGAGAACCCCAGTCCCAGCCCATGCTCGCAAATGCGAAGTGTCCTTCGCAAAAGTGAGGCTCGCATTTGCGAGCGAGCCTGACCTCGCATTTGCGAAGTGTGTAGTCCAACACCCGATGAAACTTGCACCAACTATTATTCTAAGTCCAAAACCACTCCGAAGCCTATCCGAAACTCACTCGAGCCCTCGGGGCTCCAAACCAAACATGCACACAAATCCAAAAACATCATACAAACTCGCTCGCACGATCAAAACACCAAAATAACACTTAGAACTACGAATCGGACACCAAAGTGAATAAAATTTTCAATGAAACTTAAAGAACTTTCAATTTTTCAACTGGATGTCTGAATTATGTCAAATCAACTCCGGTTTGCACCAAATTTTGCAGACAAGTCATAAATATAGTAATGAACATATACCAAGTTCCGGAATTAAAATCCGGACTCGATAGCAACAAAGTCAAACTTCAGTCAAGCTTATTAATTTTTTAAACCTTTAAGCTTTTCGTTTTCAATAAATTGCGATAATTCGAGTTAGGGACTTCTGAATTCGATTCCGGGCATACGCCCAAGTCCCAAATTACGATACGGACCTACCGGGACCGTCGAAACACTGATTAGTTTCTGATTAGTGAGGAAGTCTTCCCTTCAACACTATGTTTCTCAATGATACTAAATCAGGAACAAAGGTATTTTTATTTGGGACATGTACAATCATTTGAGCCGGCATTAAGGTCACACTTGTTGTCTGTTGACCAACTCTAAGTCTAGAAGAATAACTTGAGAAAGTATTGTGAAAAAATGTGATGACCCGATAGGTCATTTATAGATTTAACCCTCAATTATGTGTTTCGAAACTTCGAAGAGCTCTGTTTAGCCTTCATCGATTTGCGTGCGCAGTCCGTGTCTTTTTCCGAAAGAGTTTTAGGTGAAAAATTGCCGAAAATGTGAAATCGTGCCTTAAAACTCATTTGAGTTGACTTCGGTCAATGTTTTGAGCAAACAGACCTATATATAAGCTAGTTATCTCCAGCAGCAGTTGTTTCAGAGCTTGCTGTATTGTTTCTCTTCATAGTTTTGAATCCTAAAGCCATAGTTTGAACTTAATGTAGCTTACACATAGCTTGGTTAAATGGGTTGTTCCTTGATGCTTAAGACATAAAAAACCCATCCAACCTCCTAATTAAGCATCTAAGTCTTTAACTTATTTGACAAGTTTTCCTCGGTTGTCATGGACCGTTTCAAAGGTTCAGCGCTTGATTTTTCCGTTTGTCCATACAGTTGCACGTTTCACCATCCTTTTCACCTAGGCTTTACATAATTTCGCTGGTTGGAGTTCCTCATTGATCAACCGGTCAATTTACCATGAATTAAAAAAATTGAGTTGCTTCTTTACAGCCGTTTGAATTTTATTTCATGCAAAATTAACCAAGAACGATGTAGGCTCTACAGAGTGGTGGCCAGACCAACGATGTATGAGGCTGGGTGTTGGCAGATCGCTCATGTCCAGAAGATGAAGGTAGCAGAGATGAGGATGTTGAGATGGATGTGCGGGTACACCAGGTTAGATAGGATCAGAAATGAGGTTATTCACGACAAGGCGGGTGTGGCCCCTATTGAGGACAAGATGCGAAAAGCGCAGCTCAGGTGGTTTGGTCATGTAAGGAGGAGCATAGACGCCCCGGTGAGGAGGTGTGAGAGGTTGACATTGGAGGGCCTAAGGAAAGGTAGAGGTAGGCCAAAGAAGAGGTTGGGATAGGTGAGTAGGCAAGACATGTCGCAACTTCAGCTGGCCGAGAACATAATCCTTGATAGGAAGGTATGGAGGTCGAGGATTAGGGTAGTAGAGTAGATAGTCTAGAGTGATCATAACAGTCGTATTGGCACACAGTCTCGCTTTCTGTTGGTAGTAGGTTTTTATGACTAACCGTTATTTTCTTTCATTGTTGATCACCTTACTATGTTGTTTTTATTCTGCTTCTATATGGCTTTTTGGTACTGTCCCTTTTTGTCTATATTTTCATTAATGCGGTGCTTATGCTTTCTTGAGCCGAGGGTCTATTGGAAACAACCTCTCTATCCTCACAAGGTAGGGGAAAGGTCTGTCTACACACTACCCTCCCCAGACCCCACGGTGTGGGATAATACTGGGTATGTTGTTGTTGTTGTTGTTGATGTGGGCTCTCTGGCCTTAATAATACCAAAGCCCGGTTTGGAGCAAATACGTAGTAGTGTCAGTTTATTTTAATTGCTTCTATGGAATATAAGTCAATGTGTTATAATTCGGGTTTTCTGTCATAAACCATTGTTGTCGTTCAAATGTCACATTTTGTTTGTCTTGTGATATTTAAAGTTGTTTTGCATGGACTGGTCTAAAGCCTGTTTCTGCCTTTGCAGTGCCATTAGCTCGGCCTCTTTTCCGCCTGAGGTCATAACATATGACCAGTGGATGCAACTAAAACCAGAATATAAAAACATGCTTTCTGGTTGGATTAAAGGTGCATTTCGTAGTGGGAAGAAGGAAATGCAGGAATCAATAAATGAGAAGCTTAACTTCGTTCTTAATACAGCTCCGACATCGGATAGGTCTGTTGTCTTGCGTATATTTTTGTTTGTTTTCATGTCTAAATTCGATGATGTTTACAGGAATTGGAGGAAAACAGTTGGTCCAACTGTTTGTCCAGAAGTAATGTATTTCAATTGTTTCTGTAATTAAATTATTTGCATTGTGATAAACTGGGCAGAAATTGAAGAATAGCATCTATCTAGAGGAAGCTGGCTGTTTAATCCACATGGTCATAGGAAGTCTATCTAGTGATGGAACCCACTATTTGAATTTTGGTGACAGAGTGCAGTAAGCATTTGGTAGCATTACTAGTAAAGTTGAAAATATCAGCTTTCTTTGGAAAAACCATCCAAGATATGTCTTCCGTGTGATTGAGAGAGGAGGAATGTGAACTTCAAAGAAATGAAAGTCATTCAACAGAAGCACAGCAGCTTGATGTGGAAATAATTTCCCTTATATTCTGTTAAATGAAATTTGAACTTGGTATACTCTCAGTCAAGTTTAACCTTTTCGTTCTAGGTTTACTAAAATTCTTCTGAATATATGCAGGTTAGAGCTTAAAGGTAATAAATGTCTCCATGGAGAGTTTCTGGAGTTCAAAGGAAACAGAGAAGATGTTCAGGAAATGAGAAATATCAGGAGATCAAAAGTTAGTAGATTAGAGATCCAGAAAACGAGCATGTTTGGTCTTGGTAAGGAAACTAAAATACTTTGTAGTAAAGAAATTCTGCTGGCCTGATTCAGTAGAAGGATTCCTTATAATATCTTCATTATGTTGGTTAGACATGTTCTGCATGGAAAATCGATCTTATACTTAGCTGAAATTCTAAATAAAGCATTGTTGCTTTGCGAGATGCAGCTCATTCAAAGCTCAAAGTTCTATACTGCCCCCGAGTTTATCGGGGAGAAGGAGTATCAGCTTCTGAATGGAAGGAAGTCACTGTTCGATCCTGCACAGAAGTGAAATTTCAAACCCAAGGTTCAATTAAACCACGCAAATATAAGTTGTCCTCTGTCATTTCCATGTCACTGAGTGCCTGAGGTTAGATGTCGTGACTCATAATTCTCGAGATCAGTGGCGAAGCCAGGAATTCTCGCAAGGGTGTTCAAACTTGAAAGAAGTGAAAAATTCCCCGACAAAGGGTGTTCAGTATATGTTATACACCTTTAAAAGCTAATATTTTATATATATAAACAGAGTAATTTGTCGACGAAGGGTGGTCAACTTGGTCAATTGACCATCCTTCGGATAAAGTAGCTTCACCCTTGCTCGAGATGGAGCAATGGTTTTATAAACTGTATAAACTATCGTTTATGTTTCCTTTCCATGTTTTAAGCTGATATGCATATTAAGTCTACTGTTCATGTCCCATCGAAAATGGCAATTTCATGATCCTCCGTGTCAAAGTCAATGTGTAATGTCACTATTGCGCCCATGCCATGAGGTCTTTTCCCATACGTGGTGTACTAACTCCAGAAAGTAATGGAAAGAGTGGAGCTCGGATATGATAGCGGAAGCAGATCCAATTCAAGATTTGAAGTTTATGAGTTCCTATAACAGTTACTATATAATAATAATTGGATTTACAATTAAATATTTATAAATATTTAGGTGATTTCTTAATACATATACAAGGTCTAAGCAAAAGTTATTAGGATCCTGTGAATTCATAGATTGTGCTCTAGATCCGCCAATGAGCGGATGTATTCCAGGTATAATTTATAGAACTTCCTTTATGATGTAAATGCACTATCTAACCTTCTCCGCTTGTTTTAATAGAATGTTGGTAAGTGAATTGCGTGCCTATCATCATCCTTGCATAGCGGTCATGTTATTCTTCTATGTATGATCCGATTTTGTTGGATGTCCCAAAGGGATGATTACTGTTTAGTGTTTATAAAGCAAATTCCTTTTTTGTAGTTTGTCTCTTGCAATGACAGTAAACTAGTGCGACTGAACTCGGGATATTCTCCAATAGTTTATTCACTTTGGGGAGGGTTATTCTCTTTATTTATTCAAAAAAGTCATTCTTTTTAATTCTGAATGCAAAATAATTTTGTAAGTAAGAGCGTAATCTCTTTGAGGTTGCAAAGTTAAAAAATAAAACTCAGAGAACACTAACATAGTGTTTTAGTTTGTTGGTTTTTTCATCTGATCCAGAATCATTGTTAAATGTGAGAGTTGTGAATATGACCTGTAGAGCAGAATAGTTTTTGTGGTAGATGCTTACGCTGGTAATCCTGTTCGAATGTCAACTGGAGGTTGCCCTCTTCAAACTAGTGTGGAAGTGCATGCTTGTCAGTGCAGTGGGACTAATATTTAAAGGAAGTATGTTATGAAGATAATTCTTCTACCGTCTTATCCCTCAGGTGTTAGGTCTTCAATCCTTCTTAATGTCAATCTAGCGTGCACCTGGGAAGGTGAGTTGTGTCTTGCTCGATTTTCGCGTGTTAAAGAATTTGATTCTTTAACTTAAAGATTTCAGTATCAACACGAAGTAAAAAGCATAAACTTAAAGATATAAATAATTTTACGTGAAATTCTTTTGCTCAAGGGAGTAAAAATCACGACATACACGAGTAGGATTTTCTCAAACTTCACTAAACAACAAGAGTGGTTTTAGGTTACAACTCAATAATTAAGGGGACTATAAGCTCTAGTACCTTAACCCCCTACAATCAACTCAATTATAGCTAATCCTTTTGGACTATAAACTCCAGCTTAGAATTTCAAAATGCATCTGTCAATTTTTTTTTTCTATCAATACACTTCTCAAAAGTAGAGTAGGTTACACTTAAAGAACAACGACTCAAGACTAAACCAACTAAAGAACTAAACATCTTCGTCTTCTATGCAGGTTCTTCAGTTGAATAACTTAATCTTTGAAAGCACATTCTTACTATGATTGTTATTTATTTTCTGAGAGTGATTTGCTGTGTGCCTATGTAAAAGTATCCAAGGCAATATCAACAACATGATGCTTATATAGGCGTGAAATAGACCGAAAATATTCTTCAAGATTTTGCCACGACCCAAAATCACCATCCGGTCGTGAGGGTGTCTAACTCCCTTGCTAGGCAAGCCAAACATAACAATAGCGGAATAAGATGTCAAAATTAACGGAATTAATACAAATCTAAAGCTAAATGTCATAAATAAACTGTGTCAATACATAAAATCTCCCAGAATTGGTAATACAAAGTCATGAGCTCTATAATAGAAGCATTCGTCCGAAAATACAGAATGAAAATACTGTGTGAATGGGAACAACAACTGAAATGAAAAGAGACGTCAAAGACTACGGTCGGAATGCAACTCTACCTCATCTCTTAGCAACTCACAGCAAATCACAATGGCTCTCGATTTGGTCCAATACCTGGATTTGTACAATTAAGTCCAGAGTGTAGTATGAGTATAACCGACCCAATGTACTCAGCAAGTATCATAACTAACCTCAACGAAGTAATAGTGGCAAGAATTATCAATAATACTCGCTAATAACCTGCTCAGTACATAAATTTCACAAGTACACAATAATAGTACCATCTAATCATACAACACAAATAAAATCACCTCGGTACACAAAGAGATAATGTGCAAGGCCCTGCATCAGTTAACAACCTAGCACATAGAGAAGATATGCATATATATGATCAAGTCTTGTATGCACAGATAGATATATAGAGAAGATATGTACTGTGCTTTCGCTAATAGAACCAAACAACATATAGATAAGATATGCAGAACGAGGCATGTATACATTCCAAATCTAGCATATGGAGAAGATATGCGGATAAAACATGTATACATCCAAGGTATTTGCAAATAGAGAAGAGATGCAGTAACTAAACACTCATTAGTTTTTCTCATACCCCGTGTACACCATCAAGCGAGAAACATAAGAGGGTGATTGGTGACATCCAATTGCACTACTAAAAAGTAAATGGACACGTCCGCATGTAATATAATATACCAAACTATGGGTCGGGGTTGAATCACACAGAGAATAATATGTAGACGATTAGGCAATGTAAGAAAATTATCGCTTATTATGCTAAGTCAAACACTTAAAAGGGTATTGAGAAAATATTTATGTCTAAATGCGAAAATGTAAACTAACCTAGAAAGCAAGTAAAATGATCAATGGTTACAAGCATGGATGCAACGAGAATTACACTCAAGTAATGATCCAATGTATTTCATGATTTTACAAATATGAGCGAGTTTATGTTAATTAGCCTCAGATATTAATTCTTTATTATCTTCTTCCGAAGACTATCAATACTTTCTAATTAAATTATCCCTAAAATAATTAAGATATTAAGAGCATCCGAAATGGCTACAAGTAGTTCAATCCTATCCCTAGGTAGAATCTATAAAATGAGGGTTAACGCCTCAATTTCTTGTTAATTAATCTTTTCCAACTCCAAATTACCCTTTCCAAGATTAATTGAAGTTAATGGGCGAGTTCTAGGATTAGATATTCCCTTTGGAAACATTAAAGAACAAGAATAAGAAACAATTAACTCACTTCATAATTAATAAAAATTATTCAATACATAAGCACAATAAGATATTTAATCCAAACTTTAAATATGAATATTCCCATAAATAATATTCAAATATTGGAATAAACACACCACACTTAGATATTCAATACAAAGCAAGAAAATGAAGAAATTAGTAAAAATGGGCAAGAAAATCTCAACCAAAAACTTCAAATCTTCAAGTCCCAAGTGTGTGTGCAAGAACCCTAGCTCCAAAGCTCGTTTCTCTTGGTCAAGAGACTGAAAATTAGCCAAAGATGTGTTTCCAATAAGCTAGGTCGTGTATTTTTGGGTTTGGAATAGAGAAAATGTGAATTGGCAATTCTGCCCAAGTCTGAAGCCCGTTGAACGCACCTGCAGAAGGATCATCGCAGGTGCGGCTACGCAGATGCGGAATTTCTCTCGTAGGTGCGATTCCATTGGACTTTCTCCTTTGCCGCAGATATGACCTAATTCTCGCAGGTGCAGGCCCGCATAAGCGGGCACTGTTCCGCAGATGCGATTTTAGTGAAGCAATTTTGCACTTCTTAAACTCTTTTTTGCTCAATTCAACTTCAATTGAATTCAATCCTCTTCATGACTACTTTCACCTGAAAATCTAGCAATACACACAATAAATAATCTCATATTATAATTAAAGGATTTAAAAACTAAATAAAAGGGACTCAAATAAATGGTAAAATCACCACTCATCAACACCCCTAACTTACAACTTTTGCTTGTCCTCAAGCAAATCAAAATCAAATACTCAATGAGGCTCTACTATTTAAAACTCAAGTAGCATCGCTATCATTCCCAAATCACATTCTCCAATTAAGCACAACACTTATGGCTTTGGTTGGTACTAATAATTAGGGTCAAGCATGTGAACTTCAACCAAATAACTCCCTCATTTAAAACTCAATCTCAAGAATGGAATGGAGTTTCAAAATAATCAAGTAACAACCAAGCATCAAGAAGTGACTCAAAAGCACTAGTCTACTACATATGCTCAATTTACTTAATTCGAAATCTATCAATGTCACCAATCCATCATAATCCATGTTCCCTCTCAAGAAATAAAAACCCTAAAATTACCATATTTACAATAACAACACATGGGACAACTGCACAAAGACACTCACTCTCAACAAATAATGTCACCAATCCATCATAATCCATGTTCCCTCTCAAGAAATAAAAACCCAAAAATTACCATATTTACAATAACAACACATGGGACAACTGCACAAAGACACTCACTCTCAACAAAGAATTTCAAGTGTTACAAATATCATGCCATAAGCTTGCCCTTATTTTAATTCGCCACCAATCTAAGAAAGTTCGGTTGGGGATCCCATAAGGACTTTTTAAGCTTGTAATATAGGCTTAGGGATGGGTAGGATAAGCATTTAGGATACAAGTGACTACACCTCCTTGAACACTACTCATATTTGTCTTTCTTTTTGCACTTTGCTTCTTTTTAAACCACATAGTTCTTATTGACCTCTAGTTACCAACATAGAACCATCTTAAAGTACCTCTCAATTTTCTCAAGACTCCATATTTTTTTTATATATATACATATATTTCTTTTGCTTTTCTTTTGGAGCTTGAGTATCTTCATATAAACAACTATGAAGTATATGCTTCTATACATAATGTACATCTTCAACATTTTCCAATTAATACCAACACCCCCAACTTAGGCTTTTAGCCTCATGCTTAACATTCAAGGAGAGAAGGGTTCAAAAGAGGAAATTATTTCACAAACGGGATAAAGGTTTGTAATGTGGTAGCCAAAGAAAAGGTTAAAGGCTCAAATGAGGTTAACTAGTGATAATATTTATGCAATGGTACGCTCGAAAGGCTAAATAGGTTTTTTCAAAGATCACAAAGAATGCCTAAGGTCATCCCTCCAACCAAACATAATTAGCATTAGCATTGAAAGACCAACCGATCAAGTTCTAGATGATAACAGTAAATACAAAAATTATTTTTAATAAAAATTAACACACATGGCACATGAACTTATCAAGACGAATTAATTTTACTTCTTAATAAGAACAATTAGAGCAATATCATGCCAACTAGTGGGCAAAGAGTCACAAAATTTTATCACAAAAATTATTCTTCCCCATGCAACTTATTTTTTTAATTTACAACCAAATATCGGAGGGGTATTCTTAATTCACACATCACATAAAAGAGACTAATTTTATTAGTACCAAACAATCCAAAAGTCTCCACATAACAAAACAAGACTAATTCTCTTAAAAAAGTTGTCACGCCATCCATCATAGGAAAAAGTCACCCGGTTCAACATAAAAATATTCCCTGAAAAAGAAACGTAGCATAAAAGAAAACTCATGGAGATTTATTATAAAGTATATTATTACTTAAATAAATAAAAATAATATAAACTAAAAACTACTAAAGAAAATAAAATAAACACTAAAGGAATAAAGATAAAATAATTAAAAACTACTAAAGAAAATAAAATAACAAAAGCGACTAATACTAAAGGAACAAAAGAAAAAAAAACATAAATTAAAAACTACTAAAGAAAATAAATAAATTAATAAAAATAAAATAGAATAACAAAAGCGAATAATCCGCAAATACATCACCAGTCACAAACTACATCTGACAAAGGTACATGATAAAAAATAGTAACACAAGTCTTGCAAGGGCACACAATATCCGTACAAAAGTATAAGCCCGGTAAAGGTACAAGTTAGGCATCAATGTACAAATAAAGTATATTCTCTAAAGTCATCCCCAACTAAAAGTACTGCATTGTCTTCACTGCACAATATCAGAATAAAATAAGAGTAGTTTGAGGGTCTCCATGAGGTCTGCATCAGACTAGCAGACTGCGGGAAAAGGCTCATCACTGCTGTGTAGAGCTCTTGGCCTCATCATCATCTGTATCATTAATATCAATATCAGCATCATTCTACAAGAAGGAATACTCTTCACTATCATCTTTGTCCTCGACCGGTATCTTCTTGTTTGGCTACCCCCATTTGAAGATGGCCTTGATGCCTCTCCATATCTTTACCATGAACGTGCCCTTCTTCTTGTTTTTTTCTCTCTCCTTCTGGAATTCTGCCTGGAGATCAACATAAGCCTTGACCATATTGCCATATTCTTCCTCGAGCCTCTTAAGAGAACCTGCTAACTTTTCATGAGACTCTGCCTGTTTTTCTGGGCCTCTAGGTATGTCTTCATCTCTTCTTTGGTATAGTACTCAAGCATAGACTAGTAGTGAGAGGGTACACTCGGGAGCTGTGACACTAAGTCACGTATGGAGACAAGCTGGGAGTTTAGCATCCCAAATGGTCTCTCGGGCAGTGTCGTCTATGGGGACTATGGTCCGGCAACTGTGGTGATCTTCTTCTTCTTGCTTTTCACTGCACTACCCTCACCGGTCACTCTCAATGGATAAAAGGGTTTGTAAGCCGATAACCAACGATCGGTGCTACGCACATCAATATCTGTCCACCGGCACAACTCTCTAATTAATAAAGGGAACATCAAGCCTGCACTGTCTTGTAGCAAGTACTCTTTCAGCTCCAGAATGATATAATAACCAACATTCACATGAATATCGTCAAGTATGCATGCGATAATCAGGGCCCTTCCATATGAAACATCAGAGACATCGCCACAAGGTGAAACTCTATTACAGATGATGTAGAGCCATATCTTGGCCTCAACTGTGAAGTCAATGGATTTTAAATCCTTTCTCTTGTTGGCCCACATCACTTGCTTATCTGAGGGATAAAGGTTAGAAGCTAGCCACTCTTCGTTTGAGCAATGATCTTATTCTCGCACCGGCTCAAGTGGATGATTCGGAAGCTCATAAATATCATTGATCTGCTCAGGTTCAAATCTCACTATTTTGACCTTATGGTGAGTTATGGATAGTTGAAGTTTGTACGCTTCAGGTTGGCATAAAACTCACAAACCCATTCCTTATTGGCATCACATGGAGTAGGCATGAAACAACTCCAATCGGTAGTCTGTAGACGGCCATAGAAATCTGGAAGTAGCTCGACCAATCTATTCCCGGAGATCCCCATTTGAAGTATAACCTTCTTTGTAAGAAGGTTATCATAGTATCAGTGGTGACAATTAGCAGACATGAAGTAGTCAATGTCAAATTATTCCTCCACATCCTCTTACTCAATTTCATGATCAATTACCGTATTTTCATGTCTAGGTCCATTTTTGAAGCTCAAAGTACCTAAAAAAAAAAAATCAAAACTAAGTTATTCGGGGTATTAGAATCAAGTCAAGCAATTCAAAACAATGCAAGTAGGCAAAAGAATCAAGCCAAACGGCCCCAACAAACCATATGTGCAAAGCTACTGCCATGCTGAAAATCTTCCCACTTATCGCACCTGCGGAAACAACATCGCAGGTGCGGTTTCGCTTCTGCAAACTTTCACTTCTGAACAAAATTCGCACCTGCGTAATTTCATCGCATGTCTGGTTCCACATCTATGGTAAATTCCCGCTTCTTTGATTTTCCAAATTTCAGCCAAATTCTGCACCTGCGGAATAGTCAACGCAGGTGCGAGCCCGTATCTCCGGCATTTTCTTCACATAAGTGATGTTCACCGGATTTTCAAGGGCTGAGAAACTTCCGACTCTTTTCAGTTCAAATCATTGTTTGGCACAAAATTTATACTCAAGAATTCTAAACTTGTGCACTAGATGATTATACGACTTGATTAAACCTGATTTTAAGGTACTTAACATCTAAAATTTTCTCGGACAAATTATCAAACACTTAACGTGAGAATTCTATGCTTCTTTAAACTAATTGGGTACTTAGACTTCCCTAGTTTTTGTTGTTCAACACAAAACACAAGCAACTCGTAACTACACTCAACCAAGTTTACTCACTCCTAGAACTAACATTGATTAAGGAAGGGAAAAAAGATTGTGGGAATTCGTCCATGGAGAAGTGTTAGAATAAAATGAGAGAAGAAGAAAATAGAAGTAGAGGAGAAAGAGAGGAAGATGTTACCTGAGTTGCCTGTGTGCACACAGTGGGTTGAGATCAACAGTTGTGTGAGAGATGAGAGGATCCGGGAATGGGATTTGAGAGTGCAAGAGAAAGAGTTTTACTTGCTAAAAGAGTGTCTAATTCATTAAATATACCCAACAGGCCGCATCTACGGACTTTTGAGTGCTTCTACGAAGCTGCTTCTGCGGTCAAAAGATTCTGCGCAAAACGGGCATCTGCGTTCCTTTTTTTGCAGGTGCGGCTGCACCAAAAAACAGAAAGAAAACTGGGCAGCCACTCTTTTGGCTTGAGTCCAACACCTCAACCTGCCCAATCAACTTCAAAAAATCTGAAACTTTGCAGATTAGTCAACAATTCTATAATAAACTATTCTAAAAAAGAAAATTTCAAAAACGACTAAAATTTTTGAAAACGATGGGTTGTCGTCTACCTAGCGCCACATTTAATATTGTGGCACGACACTTACCAACTTCGACACTTTTCTCGCCACTTGGAGGATATGAATTGGAAACCTAACTTGGACTCAAGTTTGTGACCATGAGCGGTGAGTGAGTGGTAAGTAGATGAGCAAGCCAAATGCTATTTGCTTCATTTTGCATTTCTTGGCTTTCATGTGAGGAATGTCATTTTGCCTTCTTGCACCTTAAAATTGTAAAATGTATGGCCATTGCCTTTCCTCTTTGCAATCCCTCATTGACTCATGTAGTTTAATTCCCATATCACTACGCAACTCCAATGTTGAGAAATGCTTGGAATGTGACATCAAGCCTCCAAATTACAATTCTTTTCGGATTTTGACATCCTCTTTTTCCTCCGAACTAGAGTCAACTTCAACCATATTTTTAATTACACCGGTTGACTCAAATTACATATTTTTCTCAGCATCACCAACAAACATGAGTCAGTTGGTGGATGTTCAATTCTTGATTCTTCAAAATGAAGCTCACTTTTTTCCTCGAAGTTGGACCCTTCTTAACCCCTTTCCATACTCTCAAGTTGGTGAACATTATGAGCCTCAACCAATGATTTCATTTGATCTTCCAAAGTGCGGATAGTCTCATCATTCCGATTTAATACTTGTTTCATGTCTCTGAGTGCCAAGTTTTGCTTCTCCTCATTTTCAAGAATGACCTCCAACATGAGCATTAATCTCTCATTTTGAGCATTTGAGTGTTTTTCTTGATTTGGATCAAGTGCCAAAGAAGGATTTTCGGGTTCAACCTCTAAGGAAGGTTCTTGGCTATCATTCACTTTCGAGGCTTTATGTACCTCTAAAGATTCAAGCATTTTTCCCATTTGTGAGTTCAACCTTTCAAGCGCCAAATCATTTTGGAGACTGTGCTCCTCCAAGAATTTTTGCTCTTTGTTTCCTCCTTCAAGTAAGAATTCCATCATGAGCTTGAACTCTCCATTTTGACCATGCTCAATTTCTTCCACTTCCATATCCCTATACTTGTCATCATAAAGTAGAATCATCATTGCGAGGGTTCAATAAAGGGAAGGAAAATAAGCACAATTAGCCCAATGGCCATTTTGACCACCACACCTATCACATGTACTCCACTCATGGGTTTGAGATTGTGCGCACAATACCCCCCGGGAGAATTTAAATAATTTTGCCATGAGTGTGATCCTCCACAATAAGGACAAGGGTCATCAAAGTATGAACAACTACCATCCATCCAATTTTCATTATGCAATGCTTTTTTTAAAAACTAAGAAAATACACAAGTAAAATAAACAAGAAAACAAACAAGAAACTAAATAAAGATAAAGAAAAATAATTACACAAATATTCACAAGTTTGGACCAAAGCACTTACTTCTCAAACAACCTAACTGCGCCAAATTATTCCCCAGCAATAGCACCAATTTTGATGGCATCCGATTCCACTACTAAAAGGTAAATGGATACGGTCGCATGCAATATAATATACCCAACTATGAATCGGGGTCGAATACCACAAAAAATAATATGTAGGCGATTAGGCAATGTAAGAGAAAAATCATTTATTATGCTAAGCCAAATACTTAAAAGGGTTTTGGGAAAATATTTATGTCTAAATGCGAAAATTACAAACTAACCTAGAAAGCAAGTAAAATGATCAATAGCTACAAGCATAGATGCAACGGGAATTACACTCAAGTAACAACCCAATGTATTTAACGATTTTACAAATATGAGCGAGTTTATGTTAATTAGCCTCGGATATTAATTCTTTATTAGCTTCTTCTAAAGACTAACAAGACTTTCTAATTAAATTAGAGATTAAGAGAACCCGATGTGGCTACAAGTATTTCAATCCTATCCCTAGGTAGAATCTATAAAATGAGGGTTAACGCCTCAAATTTTTGTTAATTAATCTTTTCCAACCCCAAATTACCCCTTCCAAGATTAATTTGAAGTTAATGGGCACGTCCTAGGGTTAGATATTCTCTTTGAAAACATTAAAGAACAAGAATAATTAAAGAAATAATTAACTCACTTCATAATTAATAAAAATCATTCAATACATAAGCACAACACGATATTTAATCCAAACTTTAAATATGGATATTCCCATAAACAAGATTCAAATATTGGAATAAATGCACCATACTTAGATATTCAATAAAAAAGTAAGAAAATAAAGAAATGAGTAAAAATGGATAAGAAAATCTCAACCAAAAGTTTCAAATCTTCAAGTCTGAAGTGTGTGTGCAAGAACCCTAGCTCCAAAGCTTGTTTCTCTTGGTCAAGAGACTGAAAATTAGCCAAAGATGTGTTTATAATAAGCCAGGTCGTGTATATGTGGGTTTGGGATAGAGAAAATGTGAATTGGAAATTCTGCCTAGGTCTGAAGCCCATTGACCGCACCTGCGGAAGGATCATTGCAAGTGCGGTTCCGTAGATGCGAAATTTCTCTCGCAGGTGCGAGACTTGTGGAAAATTGACTACTCTGCAGAAGCAGAAATGTTGCCGCAGAAGCGCGCCCGTAGATGCAGACTTCCAGCGCAGAAGCAGATTTCCAATCGCATGTGCGATTTCAGTGAACTTTCTCCCTTTTCGTAGATGCGGCCTAATTCTCGCAGGATTGTTCCGTAGATGCGATTTCACTGAAGCACTTTTACACTTCTTCAACTCTTTTTTGCTCAATTCCACTTCAATTGAATTCAATTATCTTCATGACCACTTTCACCTGAAAATCTAGCAATACACACAATAAATAACCTTATATTATAATTAAAGGATATATAAACTAAATAAAAAGGACTAATATAAATGGTAAAATCACAACTAATTAGTGACTCTAGGGGGATGGATCCTTATCCACACGATGCACGGACAAGTCACGTGCTATATAAAACAACCGCACAGACTACTCACATGCTTTCAACCCAATCCATATCACACAGAAAGCATATACAAGAATACATGTACACGAACAATGGCTATCAAATTACATACTCATGGACTAATATAAGTGACATGCTAAGGTGTATGCACGCGTGAAGTGTACTGCGATAGATCAAATTAAGCGATTATGCCACAAAATAGCAGTTTTCGTCGTTTGAACAAGAGATTAACCTACATGTAACCTCTAACATGATTCAAATAGATCACAAAGGAAACAAATATAAGAAGCGTGATAGAAAGACACTTAATTCATGGCATAGATTAGTCTAAGTACTACCCCGAGCATGGATAAAACTCCGGTGCATCCACATGGGCTCAGCCCCTCGTATGTGCACCACCCACAGAACGTAGCCAATACTAATAACTCAGGAAACTAGTGCCTCAACCAAGTTTAGGTAAGATACTTACCTCAAGCAAGCCAAGTCAATACTCTAAAAATCTCTTACCGTGAATCAACCCTCGAACAACTTGAAGCTAGCCAAAAACAACTCAATAACATTTTAATAATACCATAGGAAACAACCCCAAATAATAAAACTTAGATCTTTAAACAATTGCACAAAGTCAACCAAAAGATCAACCCGTTATTGCACCCCTAAACCCGACATAACTCATAAATTCGAAACTCCCATTCGAATATGAGTCCAACCATACAAGTTTCATCCAATTCCGACTCTGAATCAGGGTTCATATTTCTATTTTTTATTTTAGAATCTTTTTGCCAAAACCCCTAATTTTTCTCACTTAGATTCACCAATCAAATTCCAATATCAAGGATGAATCATGAATAATAATCAAATCCTAGTCGAAAATACTTACACAATTTCAAGTCGTGGAAATAACCTATGCAATTGCCCAAATCCGAACTTCCAATCACAAAATATGATAAATGAAACTAAATCCCCCCTCAAGATATATTCTGCCCAACACTTTCGCTTCTATGACACTGCATCTGCAGAAAAACCATCGCAAATGCGGAATTCACTTAACCCCCTTCCATCTGCTTCAGCGAGCTACACATTGCTTTTGCGGATCCCCTTCTACGGAACAAGCTTCGCACCTGCACCGGAGCATCTGCACTCAAATAACCGCATCTGCGGACTGTGCCTTTCCCAGCTAATCTTTGCATCTCTAGCCCCCACCTAAAAATCTCGCAGGTGCAAAAGTACCGGAACAGGAGTGCCAAACAAGATATAAATGATTCGAAACTCATTCAAAACACACCCAAAACTACCGGGACCCTGTCGAACCATGTTTATTCAACTCGTAATGATCTCAAATTTTGTACACAAGTTCCAAATGACATAACAAACTTATTCCAACTCCATGAACAATAATTTGAATTTGATAACATGAAAGTCAACCCCCGGTCAGACCTACGAACCTTGCAAACCTTCAAGTTTCCAACTTTTACCAATTCAAGCCAAAATAACCTAGGAACCTCCGAATCCAAATTTGGACATACGCCTAGGTCCAAAATCACCATATGAACCTATTGGAACTATCAAAATACCATTCCGATATCATCTACATAAAAGTCAAACCTTGGTCAGCTCTTGCAATTTAAGCTTTCAACCATGGATTTAAGTGTTCCAATTAACTCCAAAAACCTTCCCGAACCCAAACCAACCATCCACTCAATCACATAGTACCAAATACACATACGAGAAGCATCAAATAGGGGAACGGGGCTAACGACCGGCCGAGTCGTTACATATTTGCTCCTATATTTTCTCTAAGACTTGTAATAATTCATTAGAAAATATTCTGGAAGACTTGCTCCAATATTTTCTCCAAGAGCTAGAATAATTCGGTTAACCCAACAACAACAACAAATCCAGTATAATCCCACAAGTAAGGTCTGGGGAGGGTAGTGTGTATGCAGACCTTACCCCTATCTTTAAGAAGGTAAAGAGGCTATTTCCGGTAGACCCTCGGCTTAAGAAAGGTAAAAGGAAGGGAAACCACAAGCACACCAATTAGAAAGTTGAAGCAAAAATAGAAAACTAATCCTAGGTACTACAATCAGAAAGCCGAAAGCAATAACAAGTAATAAAAGAAGTCAAGGAATACGAAAATACACATATAACACTAAGTCATGTACAAAAGATACAGTTACAGAAAAGGACAACGCTCGGCTACCTATCCTAACCCTTTACCTTTATTCTCAATCTCCACATCTTCCTATCCATGGTCATGTCCTAGATCAATGCCATATCTTGCCTAATCACCTCTCCTCAATACTTTTTCGTTTTGCCTCTACCTATCTTTAAGACCTCCAAGGCCAACCTGTCACACCTCCTCACCGGTGCATTTGTGCCTCTCCTCTTCATATGCTCGAACAATCTAAGTCTCGCCTTCCCCGTGTCGTCCTCCACAGGGGTCACGCCTACCTAGTCCTAAATAACTTCATTTCTAATTCTTTCTAACCTGGTATACCCACACATCCATCTCAACATCCTTATTTCAGCCACCTTTATCTTTTGGACATAGGAGTTCTTAACTGGCCAACACTCTGCTCCATACAACATAGTCGGTCTGACCACCACTATATATAATTTACATTTTAAGTTTTGGTAGTACATTCTTATCACATAAAATATCAGAAGTGAGCATCCATTTTACCCACTCTGACCCAATACGATGTGTAAAATCCTCGTCGATCTCTCCATTCCCTTGTATAACTGACCCAAGGTATTTAAAACTTTCTCTCCTAGGGATGACTTGAGAATCAAGCCTCACGTCTTCATCCACTACCTGAGTCGCACCACTGAGCTTGAACTCCAAGTATTCTATCTTTGTGCTGCTCAACTTGAAACCTTTAGACTCTAGGGTCTGCCTTTAAACCTCTATCCTATCGTTAACACTGCCTCACATCTTGTCAATTAGAACAATATCATCTGTAAATAACATGCTCTGCGACACCTCCCCTCGGTTAATCCATATAAGGAAAACAAATCCTAAGAGGATAATTTCTTAAAAGATCTCCTTCATTCGCCCTTTCTTTCTATGCAAGTATTCCCATAAATTGAAGTCTTTGTTCGTAAGGCCTATGCGTTCCAATATAACACTTGTGGACAATAAAAACAAATCCTCCATAGAATTCTACTTGCATTGGAAATTTGCCTGCAACTCCTAATCAATATACTCCAAGAGACCTAGTTCGTTATATACTTGATACATCTATAATCCTGTTTGTTAGTACAACAAATATCATTAAGGGACCTATTTCTTTGACAAAAAAATGTTAATCTTCAAAATTAATTTAAGCTCAACTCAACAAATTTTCCTTTTTTATGATGACAAACCTATGTGCAACTCCAACATAAGAACCAATTTGACTTTCAACATTTTTCTGTACTTACATAAGTCTAGGGACTCTCCTTCCATTCATTACTGCCTTTTAGATGGCTAGACATAAGAACCATATTAAAACACAAACTTTCCTACAAATATGTCGAACATAGTCTTAACAGCAAATAATATAATAAGTATGTAGGGACCATGTTCGTTGATTAGCATGTGTGCATATTCTTAACTTTTCCTTTTTAGCATCATCGAGAAAACATGTATTGGTTTAGAGTCAAAAGTGAAGAATTAATCAATATCAAACTCATGGCCACTTGGGCTACATTAAGATGTATACAAGTCAAGAAAAATTTAATCTAAGAATATTATCCATCTAAACCAAAAAGATGAAAATTTCATTAATACACCAAATTAAGTCTCATAGGCCTAAACCAAGAAAAGTTACAAGAACCTGCTAAATATCGCACACAAAAAAAGTTAAATCCAAGAGAGTACAAAAGATAATAGTTTTAAATAGGACTTAACTTAGACAGGACTGGGTTTGGACTAGGCTAGGGAGGACTAAGGAGAAAGTTCATCTACTGGGGGAGGGTGGAGTTCACATAAGCCCTAATAATTTATCATGGCACCAACTTGTTCTCTCTTTATCTTCTTCCTCAACTGCTTATTATCCTCCTTTACTGAGGCAATTTCCTCATTAAGCTTCTCCTTTTCCTCATTGGTAGCCTCCAATTCATTGATCAACTGAGTGATCGGGCTATTGCTCTTTGAGCCTAGATTCTTGGGCAGGCAGTCACATTCTTCTAGTATCTTTCTACCAAACATGTCTTTTCTGGTTCTTTTCTTTCCTTCTTCCAAATGGAACTTATAGTGTGCAAACACCAATGAGAGTAAGAACCCATAAGGTAGTGCTTGTGCCCCCTTGTATGGATTAACTGCCTTAGCCATATGCTTGATCATCAAAGAGGGCAAGTTCAGTAGCCTATTTTTATCAAGCACCTCTATAACAACCAAGTCTATATAGGTAGTTTCATGTCGCCTTTCATATCAGGACAACACACACTTGTTCACTAACTCAAAAGAAGTTTGTGATGTCCTTGGTTTCTCCCTTATAAACCTTCTGAGGCTTCTTAGTCTCTCTTTCCTGTAAGTACTTGGCGGTTAAGTACTTGTCATCTTGTTTCTCTCCCAATTTTGGCCACTTTCATTTGATATAAGTGTCAACTCCATTAACAGGCACCCTTAGAATCTATCCCAAGGTCTTAATGTTGAACGCTGGGTCCACCCCTTTCATATCAGTACTTAATTGTTATCCTCTTCCAGCAGTGAGAAGTTGGTGTAGAAATTAAGGACTTTTATCCATGTATCACTGGGTCTGATAAGAGGAATAGGTGTGTCCACTTCTGGAACTCCAACTTCTCCAAAAGTTCTTTTTTACCTGAACCTCGCACAATCTTTGGGTCTATCACCCTATCCTTCAACAACAGTTGTGAACTAAACCACATCTCCTTCCCTACTGTGTCCACCTTCTCTTCAGCTTTCTTCTTTCTCTTAGAGCTGGTTCCTCCTTCCTTAGGGCCAGTCTCGTTCCACTTCTTTGTGGGTCCTTTTCTTCTTCTTGCTAGTTCTAGATGGATTACACTTCTTGTTCCTCTTCAAAGGAACCTTCTCTACCTCCTCATCTTCGTCCTCCTCATCAATTAGCTTCTCATCAAGTTCATCACACAACCTGAACTAATCCTATCCTCCATTCTTTTCTTATTTTCTAAGGCGGCCTCTTCAATAACTCCTTTCTTCCTACTTCTAGTGCTAGTTGTTCTTGCTTCAGTGGCTTTAGTTTTGCTAGACTTCTTGGGCTTTAAATCTACCTTTTTTCTTAGCAATCTACTTATATCATCTAGTGAATTTTGCACCAATAGCCTCTTGCTTCTTCTTCCATATAGTTATCCTCTCATACAGAGGCAGGTCATCTTCAAGCTCCTAGAGGGAATGGTATTTGCTAAGATTTA
This sequence comes from Nicotiana tomentosiformis, assembly GCF_000390325.3. Taxonomy (NCBI): domain Eukaryota; kingdom Viridiplantae; phylum Streptophyta; class Magnoliopsida; order Solanales; family Solanaceae; genus Nicotiana; species Nicotiana tomentosiformis. Next base: position 111,152,220 of record NC_090812.1, read on the forward strand.
AAAATTCAAAAAGTTGGTAGTTGATAGGCTGCCGTTTAGGCCGCAGAGATGTGTAGTCAACAATCTAGGAACCCATTCCCCCTTTTCATGCAAAATTGAGCCAGTTATGATTACCTTTTTAGTACTCATACATGATCAAGGTTAGATTAAGAAACCTGATTAGATGACGTGGAAATTTGATAGACTCATGCAACTACATGTTGGAGAGGAGGTACATACCTATACGTCAAAAGAACCAAGTTCTTTGACTGATTTCCTCGAGATGGCTGAGTGTCAACTAGAAGAGTGAGAGTATCATTAGATCTAATGTAATCCTCTTGGTCATGCTATGCATGCATACTTATTAGAGTATAAGACTTAGTTAGATATTTTTAACACTTAGACATACAAAAACTTGATTCAATATATTCATTCACTACAAGAATCAAGAGTGTGCTAAGTTCATCTCGATCAAACCAAGCTCTAAGTGGTTCTTTTCAAAGTTGTCCCTTCTCAAAGATTTTAGTGAATATTGTCATGCTCCAAGCCTCGGCGGGGCGGAGCAGCACTCGGTGCATTAACACGACTAGGCGAATCAACTCTGTGTGAATCATACAAATGCTATGAACATGGATCAAGTGATATAACATGCTTTGGGAACAAATGGAAGATGCATATGTACACAAGTGATATTTTAAATATGTAATGATCTGATAGGTCGTTTTGAGTAATAACTCCCCTATTAGTCTTCCGAGACCTCTCATAGCTTTATTTGATGACTTATGACTTGCGTACGTGGTCCATGTCGATTTCTAGAAAGTTCATATGTGAAATTGTAGAGAAAATGTGATTTTTGAATTTAAAAGTGACTAGAGTTGACCATGGTAAACGACCTCGAATTAGTGTTTTGACGATTTCAGTAGGTTCGTAGATAATTTTGGACTTTTACGCATATTTGGTTGGGGTCCCGTGTGACCCGAGGCCGTTGCGGCTCTTTATGTGTAAAGTTAGATAATTGAATTTTGAACTAGAAAATCTTAAAATTTAATGACCGATTCTTGAGTTTTTATGTTATTTTGATGATTTGAGCTTGCGAGCGAGTTTGTATGATGTTATTGCACTTGCGTAAATATTCAGATTGGATCCTGAGGGTCTCAGGTTAGTTTCGGATGCGTTACAGATAGTTTTGGCTTAGCTGAGAAACTGCTGGTGTGCATGTCTGCATGTCTCGCATTTGTGATTACCAGTTCACAAATGTGAGCATCACTTTTGAAAAGTCAGGCTCGCATTTGCGTTGACTAACTGGGATGGGAAGCTTCACATTTGCAAAGCATTGCACATTTGCGATGAGGGCTTCTTTCGCAATTGCGAGGAATATGTCGCATCTGCGACACTAGGGAGTTAGAGGGCAACTTCGTAATTGCGATAGCTTTGTCACATTTGTGATATCTATGGCTCAGTGGTTGGATTGCAATTGTGACCAGCTATTCACATTTGCAAACATCGCAATTGCAATATCTGCAGCTGGGTAAAATGTGGGGATTTGTAGGCTTAGCTCATTTTACACCATTTTTGAAGCCTAGACTCCATAGAGGCAAATTTTGGAGAGCAATTTCTTCCCAACTTCATAGGTTTGTAACTATAACTTATTTTCATTCAATTTTCATTACTTTTTCATGAATTTCATCATCAAATCTAAGATTTAGAGTAAAAATTGGGGGGTTTTGGATAGAATTTAGGGATTTTAAAAAAATGAGATTTAGACCTCAAACTGAGATCGAATTTTGAAACAAATCACTTATCCGGACTCGGGATAAATGAGTTATCATGATTTTCTCTTAATTTTAGATTTCGACCACGTGTGTTAAGGTTGACTTTTTGTTAAGTTTTTCAATTATGTTAAAGATTGAACCTTATTCATTAGAGGGTAGTTTCTAAAGATTATTTTGACTTGTTTAAACAATAAAAGAGTAGATACAGGTGGTTCGGAGGCTTGGTCTATAAGGAACAACCGTGTTGAATTGTTGATTGTATTCCATAAAGAGGTAAGTGTCTTGGTTAACCTTGATTTGAGTGAAATAGGGTACAATCGAGTTAATTTGCTATGTGATCTATGTGTTGGGGGAGGCGTATATGTAAGGTGAAAAATGTATATGCGTTGGCTATAGGACAAACATGCGGGTAGAATTAGCGTTACTTGTGCCATGTCACTTTGTGTATTATGTCTTTCATGCTTTAGATAGATTGTATAATTCTTTAATTACTCATATTCATGTTATTTTCTATATTGCGATTATTGAGATATTAGGTGTTGAGATCGTTGAATTGTTGATTGGTTGTTGGTGCAATTGTTGGAAGATTCTCATATGATGAGTTGTGTTCATATACTATTGTTGATGATGAATTTGCTTCCCACCTTGCCTGGTATTGTGTTGCGTGTGATGCTTGGTGAGGAAGAGTTAAGTGTGCGAAGGGTGTAGCCATGCTAGCGAGGAAGAGTGAAATGCACGAAGGGTGTAGCCATGCTTGTGAAGAAGAGTGATTTTGCACATAGGGCGTTTCCGTGCCTTATTCATATATTGATATCATTGCACAAAGGGTGTTTCCGTTCTTGAGTGAAAGTGAGGATATGCCCGAAGGGTGTTTCCGTGCTTGCAATTATAATATGATGTTATGAGGAGAGTAAAATCACGAAGGGTGATTTCGTGCAATGTTGTTTGTTTGATTGCTCTTTACTTGATGTTCGGAATGTGGACTTGGCTTTGTGGCTCCATTATTTACTTTTGCGAGATTGTTCAGGGTTATTGTAAAACTATGAGATGAGGCTTACTCAGTGACACTTTACTTTACTTTACCGATATACGCCCTTTAATTGTGTACTTATTATCCCTTTCACTTTTTGTTATCCCATCATTACACTTGATACATTACCTATTATTTTGTAACTTCTATATACATAAATGCACATATTTATTGTAGGTTTCTTGTCTTAGCCTCGTCACTACCTCGTCGGGCTTATGCTCGATACTTACTGAGTATATTGGGTCGGTTGTACTCATACTACACTTCTGCACTTCTTGTGTAGATCTGGACATCGGTACCAGCGGAGTCCCGAGAGGTGCTTAGTGGATACCAAGCAGTTGATTCAAGGTAGAGTTGTATTTCATTCGCAAGCCTTAGAGTTATCTTCTTATTTCTACTATACTATTTCTACTTTTCGGAAAGTGTTGTATTTCTTTCAAAACAATGTATTTAATAAACTCTAGTAGCTCATGTACTTATGACTCCACGTCTTGGGATGGTTGAGCGTTAGCGTAGATTCTAGACTAATTATGTGTACTTTTTGAGTCGCTTTTACTTTATATTATTATCTTGTTGTTAGTTGATAATTCCAATTTTTTCATATTATCTGTTGTGTGTTGGCTTGCCTAGCAAGCGGTGTTAGGCGCCATCATAACCTCGATTGGTTAGGATTTTGGGTCGTGACAAGTTGGTATCAAAGCCCTAGGTTGCACAGATCTCACAAGTCATGAGCAAACTTGGTAGAGTCTTGAGGATCGGTACAAAGACGTCTGCACTTATCTTCTAGAGGCTATAAGGCCTTAGGAAAACTTCACATTCTTTCTTTTTCTATTGTGCAACTTTGTTCTATCATGAAGTTTGAATCCTTCTTCTCTTATTCTCTCACAAATGTTGAGGACACGTGCTTCGTCCGCCATTAATAATGAGCCAGAGCCCCAGGTTGCAGCCATTACCAGGGGCAGGGGCTGGGGCAAGGGCAGATGCAGAGGTAGAGGCAGAGTTCAGCCTAGAGCACGTGCCACAACACTTGTTGTCGAGCCTAATATAGAGCAGGATGACGAGATTCCTGATCAGGTTAAGCCAGTAGTACCGACTCAGGTTCCAGAGATGTTCATTGCTACCTGAGTGCTTCAGGACACCTTAGTCCGCATGGTTTGTCTCATGGAGAGTGTGACTTAGGTTGGGGGAGGATTCAGACTCCCGCTACTCATACTCTAGAGTAGATGGCTCATGGTTACCAGACCCTAAGAGTGCTACCAGTTGGGAGGTTCTACCTATTATTGCTACACAACCTAGGGACAGACCCGCGATGTCAGTTGATGAGCTGAAGAGGTTAGACGGGTTCACCAAGTTGTTTCCCCCTCACTTTAGTGGTGTACCTTCAGAGGATGCCCAAGACTTCTTTGACCATTGCCATGAAAGTTTGTGCAACTTGGGGATAATGGAGTCCAACAGAGTTTCTTTCACTATCTTTCAGATGCATGGTTCTTCCAAGAGGTATGTCAGGTGTATGAGCAGGGCAGGCCAGCGATATCACCTCCTCTCACATAGACTCAGTTTTCACAGTTGTTGTTGGAGAAGTTTATTTTTTTCACTTAGAAAGAGGAGTTTGTAGTTAGTTTGAGCACCTTCAGCAAGGTGGCATGACCGTTACTCAGTGTGAGACTAGATTTGTGGATCTATCATGAAATGCAGTTATCTTGATCCCTACTAAGAGGGAGAAGGTGCGGAGGTACATAGATGGACTTACATGTGACATTATACTTCAGATGCCATAGAGACTAATGCTGAGATTTCTTTTAATCAGGTAGTGGAAATCACCAGGAGTATCGAGCGCATAAGAGGCCAGGCTAGGGATACGACCTCCGATAAGAGGCCCCGTCATTTTGGAGGATTCAATGGTGCCGTGTCTGGAGGTAGGAATTCCTTTGGTAGAGGCCATCCTATCAGGCCGGTTCACTTAGCTCTACAGGTCACCCATGGTACTTTAGGCAGCATGGACCTCGTTCTGAGCAACTAGCATACAGTGCACCTCCAGCTTCGGTTAGTGCACCTCCGATACAGAGTTACTATGGTCTTTATTCGGGTTGACAAGGAAAACTCCAGGTTTAGCAGTCACGTCAGCCGAGGGCTTGCAATGTATGTGGGGACTTGAGGCATATCGAAAAGTTTTGCACTAGGTCACAGAGAAGTATGCCACAACAGGGTACTCATGCTATAATTCTAGCACCGATGGTTCCACCACCTGCACATCCATTTAGAGGCAGGGATAAGGTAGCCTGAGGTGGAGGCTAGTTAGATAGAGGTGGAGGCCAGTCAGTGAGAGGTCGTCCTAGAGGTGGAGGACATGTTGGTGGGGCTCAACCCCATTGTTATGCATTTCCGGCTAGACCTGAGGCAGGGTCATTCGATGCAGTTATTACATGTATCATCTCAGTCTTCCATAGATGTTACATCCCGTAATTTTTTTTACGTTGGATTTGTCATAAGATAATTGACATAAGTTCAATGACAAGACTATTTTTGAGGTTATAAGTGATTATGATATTTATATCAAGTGATAAGTAAGTGTTATTAAGGTCATAGGGTAAACAAATCAAAGAAAGCGAGTTTCGCTGATGTTTGATATTTTGGGATAAAACACGGTCAAATCTATAATAATCCGTATTTATGGACTAGTGCCATATAAGGTACCACACGATCATGATAGTTAGGTATATGAAATATATTAGTATTTAAGTGAATCGAGACCTAGAAATTATTGTGTGAATAATTGGTTGAATGTTGGTATAAAGTCATGGAATATGGAATTAGTTATAACTGGATAAGTGTCATTTGTATGAATCCACGTGGAATCATGAGGATAAGGGGGGCTCATGACTAATAAACTTTATAAGGATTAAGGTGGCAGCAAGTAGGGAATTCAATATTGACTAGGCAAATCTTGGAGCTAGGTGGCAAGATTAGGGAGTTTTGGTGGCTTAGTCATCAAATTATTGGGCTGGATAAGTAATTAAAATGTTTGGATAGGCTTGACTTTATAAGCCTCCCAATGTGGCAGCCAAGGAAAGCCCAATAAATGACTCTTAAGTCATAGAGCAAGATGGAACATTTAGGAAATTAGTGGATAAGTTAGGTGGGAACATGACCCCCCACGTGGCAACAAGTGAAAATGACTTAAACATCCAAATGGTGACTCTTTGGTTTATGGGATTAGGTGGCGTTTTAGGGGAAATTGTAGGCTTCCACATGGAATTGAGTTGGAAAAAGGTGGCACCAATGTGCACATGAGTCATAGCACTTGGTGTGCCTTGCTTACACGTGAAATGGAAGCCTTAAGCCTTCATGTTATAATTCTTTTGTAAATTTGAGATATAGAAAGGAGGTGGAAATATTTCCTTCCATTGTTGGGGAGTCTCTTACTTTAGAAATATAGCAAACACATACATCCATGATACTCCATATGTCCAACAATGTGTGATGAAATTCTAAGAGAGCACGGTATAATCTTTCTCAAGAATATCATATGGATTTTTCCTTACTTCGATCCGCCGTTACATGTTTTTTGCAAAAGACGTGTATTAGAGGAATTGTCAAGAGAATTGGCTCAGGTACATTAAGGCTATCCCTCCTTTTCTTTTGGCATGATCTAAGTAACGATACGTAAATGTAATACTATTCCATATGTGATTCTACTCTTAGAAGTTAAGGATATGTATGTTATTCATTCCTGTAAAGTTATATTCAAGTATGTTCCCAAGTCTCTATTGAGGTATATGATAAAGATGTTAATGTTTATAATATAGTGATACATGTATCTTTATGCATTTACCACCGAGCTACGGCCGGTCGGGCAGTCATACAATTACCACCGAGCTACGGCCGGTTGGGCAGTTACACATTTACCACCGAGCTACGGCCGGTCGGGCAGTCATGCATTTACCACCGAGATACGGCCGGTTGGTCAGTTACACATTTATCACCGAGCTACGGCCGGTCGGGCAGTCATGCATTTACCACCGCGCTACGGCCAGTCGGGCCGTTACCACTGATCAGTTGGGCAGTCATGCATCATACGATATGGATAATAGTCTCAAAGAGAAGCATTATATGTATAAGTATAATAAGTATGCATATACAGAGACTCAGGTTGATTCTTACATCTTTTTAATTAATGTTGACTTATGGATATGTTTCAGTTCTGCCTTACATACTCAGTACATTATTCGTAATGGTGTCCTTTTGTTGGGGACACTGCATTAGTGCCTGTAGGTATAGATAATCAGTTTGACAATCCCTTATAGTAGACGAGGTTAGCATTCAGCAAAGGATCGATAAGACTCCACCTCATTCGGAGTGGACTCGAGTCTATAAGTCATCGTGATAGAGTTTTGCTACAGACTTATGGGTAGGCCGGTACCCTATCCCATTTGATGTCGAATAATCTTAGAGGCTTTGTAGACACAGGTTCATTATGTACAGTATGTTAAAGGCCTTGACGGCCCGTATGTATTCATATTTTAAGAACGATAGTTCATTGACACAATGTTTTCCCACTTATAGTTATACATTATGAGTTGTTGTCATGTTGGCCCATGATAGTTGCAGAAGAAAAAAAACGAGTTATGGAGTAGTTTGCTCGGGCCAGTACGGAATCAGGTGCCAGCCACACCTCCACAGGTTTGGGGCGTGACAATAGAGATGCTTTCATTTTGTCTGATCCGGGTTCTACATATTCTTATGTATCTTCATATTTTTCTTCTCGTTTGAGTATGCCTTGTGATTCTCTTGATGTTCCTATTTGTCTTTTTACATTGGTTGGAGATTCCATAGAGTTGACTGGGTGTACCGGTATTGTTTTGTCACTATTAAAGGTTTTGATACTATAGTTGATCTTCTATTGCTGAAGATGGTGGATTTTAAGGTCATTCTTGGTATGGATTGGGTGGATTGTCATGCCAAGACTGTGACTTTAGCCATGTTGGTGTTGCCTAGATGTCACGACCCCAATTTCTCTATGTAGGAATGTCGTGATGTCACCTAGACTCTAAGACTAGGTAAGCCTAACATACATGAAAAAGTTAACTGAGATAATGATAAAACTCTCAAATTAACCAATAACTATCATAAAAAGGACTCCGCAACTCAACAAAACAAAACTCCCAAAATCCGGTGATACCAAGTCACAAGCTCTACAAGAGTATACTGAACATCCATATACAACAATATCTATAAAAAAGGAAAATGAAATAGAACTAGATAGAGGGAGACTCCGAGGCCTGCAGACGCCATCAGATATACCTTGAAGTCTCCGATCTAAGCTCGACTCATTGGTGCCTAGGCTGATAAGGGGTACCTGGATAAACACAAAAAAGATGTGTAGAAGCGTAGCATGAGTACACCACAATGGTACCCGGTAAGTATCAATCCTAATCTCGGTAGAGTAGTGACGAGTCCAGGTCATAACACCTACTAGAATAAATAGAAAACTGAACATGTATATGACAGTATGATAATGAAAAACAATGGAAATGATACAATGAAGAAATATAACAAGAATAACTACATGGAGCTAAGGCAATTAAGACATCACGGAAGAAAACACATAATAAGAATACCAAGAAAGCAACGCAAACAAAACAAAAGTGATGTAAATGAAATGTATCAACATGAATCACTACCGATATATCGCCTCGTAGTCTCATGTCACAAATAAAATTACAACCTTTCTTTATATCACCGCGGGAGCCTTGCATTTAGTTTTGAAAATCATTTTTCCAAAATAGCTACCCGTGTTTTAGCCCACCTTATCACACCGCGTGGCTTCAAGTAGTTCCCCTACTAGCAACACGCGTATCAAGTCCACCTTATCTCACTACATGCATTTCAACCCCAAATCCTATTACCACCGCATGCGTATCAATATCACAACATATCACAAATCACACCTCAAGTGCCTAATACAAAAACTTTCCAAAGAAGTCAACAATAATTGTGTTTCCACAATAAATATCCCGTGGCTCAACCAAAATATGCACAAGAGTCTCAACAATAGAAACCGAAAGCGAGTAGCTCAACAAGAATGGTATTTCAACAAATTTACAACTTTACCGCAATGTGAATCATGACCTTTATAACTTTAACACCAAATTCAACAATAAGATATTCCAAGAAATACAACCATGAACCTGCAATAGTAACCTGCCAAACCCAAGAAGCTCTAAATCTCTGTATCTGAAGTAGGTTTAGGCCAGTTCTGAAATGCCTCAATCTTCTAAGGATCCACCTTGATACCCTTGAAAGACACAACATGACCCAAAAAGGCAAATGAGTCTAACCAGAACTCACACTTCAAAAACTTGGCATACAACTGACGTTCCCTCAAAGTTTGAAGTACAATTCAGAGGTGCTGCTCATGCTCCTTTCTACTATGGGAGAAAACCAAAATGTCATCAATGAAGACAATCATGAAGGAATCCAAATAAGGCTTGAACACTTGATTCATCAAATCCGTGAAGGCTGCTGGAGCATTAGTCAAGTATAATGAGCATAACGGGTCCTAAAATTTGTCTTAGGGACATCTGATGCCCCAATCATCACTTGATGGTAGCCAAGTCTCAAATCAATCTTGGAAAACACCTTGGCACCATTAATCTGGTCAAATAAATCATGAATCCTAGGCAATGAATACTTGTTATTGATAGTGACCTTGTTCAACTGCTGATAATCTATACAATTCCTTGTGGATCCGTCTTTTTTCTTAACAAATAACACAGGTTTACCCCAATGTGAGACATTATGTCTAATTAATCCTTTGTCATGAAAATCTTGCAACTGATCCTTCAATTCCTTCAACTCAGCTACAACCATACGGTATGGTAGAATAGAAATAGGTCGAGTGCTCGAAACTAAATCAATTAAAAGAGTCGATATCCCTATCAGGTAGCATGCCCGACAAATCTATAGGAAACACCTCTGGAAACTCAATCACAACCGGTATTGAATCCATAAAAGTAACCTCCGCACTAGAATCAGGATATAAGAAAAATACACCAGACACCCTTATCGACCATACGTCGAGCCTTCAAATTTGAAACCACCCTCCTAGTGGAGTGACCACGAGTCCCTCTCCACTCTAATATAGGAAACCCTGGAATGGCTAAAGTCATAGTCTTGTCATGGCCATTCGAGATAACATGATATGGGGATATGGCATAAGTACCCTAATGCGGCATACTATTATGTGACCTGGGGAAAAACTTCGCGACATGGCACAGATTCCCACACATATAACAAGCCCTTGGATGACATGACTAATGACCCTGGAACTATCCTTGTCGACCAGAATAAATACCCCAATAGCTCTATATCATAGTTTCACTAATCGAAGCTGGATGTGTACTGTATGCTAGTTGCTCGGGATAAGATCCATAAGCACTCTGGCTACTTAAAGCACCATGGGTGACTTGTACAGCTGATAAAACCGACATTATAGGATGGCTTCTACCCAAATAAATCGTTCCTCTAGACGAGGCACCACTAAATCCTTCAAAATGAGGGGAACTCTTATCATAGGTCACTTCCCTAGCCTGACTTCTGATGCGCTTGATCCTCATGGTGATCTCCACTACACGAGTAAAGGAGATCTCATCCTCAGTCTCTCTAGCCATCTGAAGTCTGATGCCAAATGTAATACCATCGATGAACCTACGCACCTTCTCCCTCTTAGTAGGGATCAAAATAGCTGCATGGCATGACAAATCCACAAATCTGATCTCATATTGAGTAATAGTCATGCTACCCTCCTGAAGGCACTCGAATTGACTGCGGAACTTCCCTATCTAAGTGAAGGGAATGAACTTCTCTAAGAACTATTGCTATAACCAAGCCCATATGAGAGGAGGTGAACCCGCTGACCTACCCTGCACAAATACCTACCATGACCTCTTGGTAGACACATGCATATGAAATAATGTGAAATCAACTCTGTTGGACTCCATTACACTCATGTTGCGCAAAAAATCTCATAGCTACTGTCCAAGAAGTCATATGGGTCCTTAGAAGGTGTACCACTAAATTGTACAACTTTATGAACCTGACCAACCTTTTCAACTAATTAGCTTACATAGCGAGTCTCTCCCCAGGCTATGTATCAGCAACAAGATAAATCTCTCTAGCTAGTAGAACTGCTGGGTTCTAATAACCATGAGCCATCTACTTTAGAGTATGAATAGAGGGTATCTAGGCTCCTCCCCCATCCTGAGAAATGGCAGGTGCCAAAAATAACACACCAGCCTGAGCCATACTTTCCATTAAGCCAACCATGCGGTTTAAAACGTCCTGAAGCACTGGTGTAGCAATGCCACTCTGGGATCTAAGTTGTCCTAATGGCTTGGTCAGAACTGGGGTCTCGACATCCTGCTATATCTGAGGCTCGATAGCGGCTGCCACTGTGCGTGATCTAGGCTGAGCTCTTCCTCTGGCTCTACCTCGGCCCCGACCCTTACCCCTAGTAGTGGTTGCAATCTAAGGCTCCAGCTCTGGATCTTGATCAACTGCGGATAACGTACAAATCCTCACCATCTCTGAGAGAATAAGATAAGAATGATTCAAACATAGTGATAGAACAAAGTCACCCGATAGAGAAAAAAAGAAATTGAAGTTTCCTAAAGCCTTATAGCCTCTAGAAGATAAGTACATACGTCTCCATACTGATCTTCAAGACTCTACTAAGCTTGCTCATGACTCGTGAGACCTATGCAACCTAGTGCTCTCATACCAACTTATCACGACCCAAAATCCCAATCAATCGGGGTAGTGATGGCTCCTAACAATACTTGCTAGACAAGCCAATACACAACAAATAAATACAAAATGATAGCAACAAATGATTAATCAAAAAGATAACAAGCATAAGTAAAAGCAACTCGATAGTGAACAAGAAAAGTCTAAAATCCATAATAACATTCACCCTCCCAACATATGGAGTCACAAGTACATGTGATTCTAGATTATGCTAAATAGAATGTTTAGAAAAAAGTATAACACTGTCCAGGAAATGGAAAAAATATGATAGCAATATGAAGGTTACTCTAAGTCTTGCGAACGTAATGTAACTCTACTTTGAATCACTCGGCTGGTATCTTCTAAGCACCTCATGGGACTCCTCTAGTACCAATATCTGGATCTGCACAAGAAGTGTAGAAGTGTAGTACGATTACAACTAAACCAATGTGCTCAGTAAGTGTCAAGTCTAATCCCGACGAGGTACACAAGTGGGAGGGATAACTGGTACACAAGTGCAGGGGCATAAATCGGAAATATAACGTAAGGTGTCACTGAGTAAGCCTCTTTCAACGTAAGTAACGAAGTCACAGAGTCACTGAATTGTATGGCATCACCCTTCGAGCTTTTACTCTCATCCTCACATTATAATATAAAAGCAATTGCACGGCATCACCCTTCATGCTTTTACTCTCATCCTCACATAATGATGTAAAGCATGTACACGGATCATCCTTCGTGCTTTTATCCTCACGTTCACTCAAGTAATGATATGAATATGTAAATAAGGCACGACAATACCCTTTATGCATTTCACTCTTCCCCACCAAGCAATCACAAACAATATGATACCAAGCAAGGTGGGAAGCAAATTCAACATCAACAATAGTATTTGAACACAACTCACCATATGAGGATATTTCAATAATTAGTGCCAATAACCAATCAATAATTTTCACGATCACAACACCCAATATCACAATAATCTCAACGTAAGAAATAACATGAATACAAGTAATTAAAGAATTAAATAATCTATCTAAAGCATGGAAGCCATAATACAAAAAATAACATAGTACAAGTAAGGCTAATTATACCCGCATGTTTATCCCATGGCCAACGCATATACACTCGTCACCTTGCATATACGTCACCCCCAACACATAGTTCACATAGAAAATAGACTCGACTCTACCTTCTTTCCCTCAAATAAAAGTTAATCAAGTCCTTACCTGTTTTTGGAACACAATCAACAATCCAACATGGATTTTACTTTAGAACAACCTTCCAAACCAATCAAATCAAGTAAAAAATTGTTCAAACAAGTCAAAATAAGTTTTAGATTGTACCCTCAAATGAAAAAGGTTCAATATTTAACATAATGGAAAAACTCAACCCCGACCCACATGGACAAAATCAAAAATTAAGACCAAATCCTTATTACCCATTCACCCCGAGCCCAAATATGTGATTTGTTTCAAAATTCGAACTCCATTTGAGGGCTAAATCTATATTTTACAAAATACCAAAATTATACCCAAACTCCCAATTTCTGCTTTGAAATTCATTGATTTGAGGATGAAATTCATAAAAAGTAATTGAAAACACGTTAAAGTTACTAACCTATGAATTTGGGAAGAAATTGCTCTTCACAAATTGCCTCTATGCAGTCTAGGGTTCAAAAATGGTATCAAATAAGCTATGTCCTGAAATCCCCACATTTTACCCAGCTGTAGATGTCACAATTGCAAACTTTTTGCAATTACGACGTTCTCAAAAGCAAAAAACTGGTCACAATTGTAATGATCGCAAAAGCAAACAACTGGTCGCAATTGCGGACTAGTTTCTGAGCCACTGATGTCACAATTGAGACAAATACTTCCCAAATGCGATGTCCCCACCATCCGCAAATGTGATCCTAGCTTCGCAATTGCAAAGTTGTCTGAAATCCCACGTGTCACAAATTTCACGCAAACGTCACAAATGGTGAACCGCTTTGTTCGCAAATGCGATTGTAGCTTCGCAAAAGTGAAGGTAACAGCCCTCTTCCCAGTTGTCGCACTTTCAAGCCTAGCTTCGAAAAAACGAGGCTCATAATTGTAAACAGGTCATGGCAATTATGAGACCTGCATGCCATGAACACCAGCAAATACATCAAATATCCAAATCTATCTGAAACAAATTTGAAACTCTCTTGAGCCCCTCAGTCATCAATCCAGAATTCATCACAAGTGTAATAACATCAAAATTTAGGAATCAATCATTAAAACTCAAGATTTATACTCAACAAAAACAATAACAAATCAGTGTAATCCCATCAATGGGTTCTGGGAGGGTAGTGTGTATGCATACCATACCCTACCCTATAAATGTCACGCCCCGACCTCGAGGAGCGCCACCGGCACTAAACCGAGATAACCCGGCCAAGCAAGCATGTATAATGCCTTCTACCCAAAACTCACCCATGAATAAAGAGAAGATATATTTCATTACTTAGACAATGAGGGGTCATGTGAACAACTCCAGTTCATTACCGTTAGTTACGTAAATAACAAGTTTCAAAATACATACACTTTCATAGTTTGAAGTGGAGCATGTGATACAAATACAACATCTTTAATTTGACTTTCCCAAAATAACAATACCACCCACACTATGTCGACGGAGCCTCTCATAGATACAAAAGAGTAGCATGATGGTGCCGGTAACAAGGTAATGACTATACCTCAAAACAATATACATAGAGGACAAGAGATATAAGACCCCTAAATGAAATGGGGCTCACCAAGTCAGCTAAGTAGAGGGTGTACTGCTATGAAGGGTGTACCTCAAAATGAAATGAGAAGGAACATGAAATCAATGAGAGACTCAAACATTATCAAGGTGTCAAGTTAGGAGAAAAGTAAATTTCAATATTTTAAGTTGGGAGATCTTTAGTACCTATAACCACTGTACTTTTAGCACAGAGTCTGATTTCAGCAAGATCGGCTAAGTCATCGCACTCGAGACATCCAATCACAATACCACCATGTGTGCGGCATGGCGTCCGATCTTAGCCTGATCGGCTAAGCCGTCCCACCACAATGACGTGCGGGTCGACATCACATCACATATCGCTAGAAATAATCTCGTCCCATTTAAGGGAAAATGTCTCAACACATCAACACAGGGATTTAGCCTTCAATCACTCCTACACCGGGACGTGTAGTTTCGGGGTTAGGTTATTTCGACCTACCCTTCATCGGTGACTAAACGATACTCCCAAAGCATTTATTATTTAAAGGATTTACAACTCATTTCATAACCTTTCACACATCTTTCTATTTCATTGGCACAAGGGGTCATAATTGTAATATCATTTTCGGCACGTCAGCCGTATTTCATAGTTCATACTCACCCCTATAACTTTCAAGCATTACCATGAATTATCATTAATAAGAGAATTTCAAATCAAGACTTTAAGTACACATATGAGCAAACAAGAGTATTAAGCACATTGAATTTCTTTTCCACAATTAGGCATACTAACTTGCGATTGAAACATGATTTTTAAATCACAACACCTTTGGTATATTGATCATACTAGATTATGTTCTCGAAGGGAATCATGATATGATAGGAACATTTGGAACACATTCTGAGTACATACATATTTCAACACAATACTTATTTTAGAATAATCAAATCTATTAGGAAGGACTCGAAACATGAGAAATAAGAAATGGAGCCAATCATAATCGCAACTTACGAGGACATCATGGAAATCAATTCTACAATAGGAGTTTAGCAACATACTTCGCTTGAGATTTTCCTTAGAATTACTATAATGTTTCAGAAATCCTAGCGACTTCAATCTATTTGAAACATGACAAATTTGAACCAAAATTAGGAAGATACTCGGGTTTTCAGCTCATTTGAGAATTTTATCAAGCACTATGTGTGCGTTAAGGTTTCAAGGTTCTCCTATGGTGGATTCCTTCATCCCAAAACCCAATGTTTACCCATTTGAGCTCAATAACCTTCCCACCAACCTTGATGGTACATGCATGCATAAATAACACTCAAGAATCACACTTCCCATTACCTACTTTCAGTCTAATCCCGAAATTGAGGGCTAGGGAGTAGAATCTTACCTTTTGGGCAAAGACCTTGTGAGTTTTCCTTGTTGAATTTCAAAGCTTGAGAAAGGGTTGATGAACAAAGTACTTGGGGCATCCTCATCTCTCTCTAAAGCAATCCCCTCACTCTAAAATAGTAGATTTTTGCCTTCTAAACGAGACCCAATGGATTTTAATCAAATAGGGTCGGGTTATAAAAATAGGAAAATGGGCCCTCGGAACTCAGCTCTGCTGTCGCAGAGTGGACCGCAGAATAGATATGCGAGAAGTGCGACCGACGCTCAACCGAGATATCCCGGTTAAGAAAGCATGCTAGATGCCTTCTACCCAACCTTGCCCATTAACAATATAAGAATCAGTACAAGTGATAGACATGAGAAGAGTCAAGTGTTCCACATTCTTTTTCCATTACTCAAAGGATATTCATTTACGGTTTCCAAAATATTACAAGTTTATAGATATGCTGAAAAATAGGTTTGCCAAATACCAACACTTCTAGTTCCATTCCCAACATCAGACACCACCCACAACCTGTCAACGTAGCCTCTAAGTACAACATAAGTGAAGAATGGAAGTGTCGGCGACAAGGCCCCAACTATACCTCAAAGCACAGAATACAACGTCAAATGACATAAAGCCCGAAACAGAGTAGGGCTCACCAAAACCTGCTGAATAGGGAGTAACTGCTATCGAGGATCAAGACCGCCCACTGATGAACCACCTGTATCCATTGAAGATGCAGCGCCCCTGACAAAAGGGACGTTAGTACATGTGGAATATTACTAGTATGAAAACCAAAACACCTATTCAATTACTTGGAAATACAACATGGATATGATGAATCATGGTAACAAATAAAGGGTTTAGATATCCGTTAAAGTCAAAGCAAATTTCTTAAGAGCTTCCACTAATATTTATAAATTTTAAGTCGGGGATCCTCTGTAACCACCTTTACACAAAGCGGCCCTGCCGCCTCACCCCAATGTATGCGGGTGGAGGTGCAATCACAATACCATAAACTTTACACAAAGTGGCCCTGACGCCTCACCCCAATGTATGCGGGTGGATGTGTAATCACAATACCACAACTCTACACAAAGCGGCCCTGCCACCTCACCCCAATGTATATTGGTGGAGGTCTAACCACAATACCACACTTCTACACTAAGCGGCCCTGCCGGATTACCCTAATGTATATGGGTGGAGGTGTAACCACAACACCACAATTCTACACAAAGAGGACCTGTCGCCTCAACCCAATGTATACGGGTGGAGGTGTTACCACAATACCACAATTTTAGATTTCCAAAACGATAATAGTTTGTACAAAGAGTTCTCTTCCAATCAACCGTTTGGCACCTTTGGCCTTAATAGGGGTAAGTTCATAAGGTTTCATCATATGAGAAATAAGTGTTTGATTACATTGATTTCATACAAGGTTTTATTCCCAAAAAGGCGTATAACATAATTAAGTCACAATAGAAAATCTTTAACACATCATTTATTCTTGAAATACTTTTCCCCAAAAGGGCAATACACAATTTCAACTCATGAATATATAAGAGCTCAAATACATTGGAAATACTTACAAAGCATAGCATTAGTTAAAACAACCATATTTGGGTAATCAAGGCTCATTTCATAACCTTTCTCACATCATTTCATTTCCTTGGCACCATTGGCCACAAGTATAATTTTCATTCTTGGTACGTTGGCCACACTTTATATCTACAACTCACTTCTTTCACTTTTATGCATCTTTATAGATTATCAATAATATGAACATTCGAAATCAAGGCCTTAAGTATATTTATGAGCAATATGAATTTTAGACGCATTGAGTATTCTTTCCAAGTTATGCATAATGGACTTTCATTTGAAACATGAATTGATGTTATAATTCTTTAACACATAAACCATACTTGAAACTTATGGGAACATCACGAAATTCAATTCTAAGAGAGTAGTTTAGCCAACATACCTTGCTTTGAGATTTTCTTAATACTACAATGCCCCAACACTTCTAGCAATAACAATCTATAAGAAGATAGCTAAAATTGGTTAATAACTAGAAGGATTCCCATGGTGTAACTCTTTTAGGAATTTTGTCAAACACCTAGTATGCAAAATAGACTACATAGCTCTACAATGGTGATCCCTTCCTCCCTCAACCAATTTCAACAAGAAACTAACCAAAATGGTTCAGTAACCCCACATAGTATAACCTATTGTCACATGCATGGACTATTTACATCCCCACAATATACTTGAACTCATAACCTTTTGCATGAAATCTTAGGAGTAAGACTTACCCGGATACATGATAATCGAGTGATTGGCTTCCTTGATTCTTGAAGATTGGTGCAAGAATATATGATAAGAATGCTAGATTTCCTCCTTCACTCTCTAAAATACTCTTACCTCTCTCTAGAATCATCAGACATTCTCTTCAAAATGATCCCCTAAGGCAATTTATCAAAATGGGATCGGGTTATAAAAATAGAAAAATAGACCCTTAGAACTCAGGTCTGCGGTCGCAGAATGGACCGCAGAACACGTATGCGGCCCGCAGAATGGACCGCAAAAATGTTGCCACAAATTGGGCTGGTCTGGATCAATCTGCGACATGTCTGCAAACCACTTATGCGGTCATAGAGTGGACCACATAATCACCATCCAAAATTCTTCATGCCAAATATACGACGGATGTGCGGACTGCAATACAACTATGCGATAGCATAATGGACCGCAAAAAAACCTTCAAAATTCAACAAATTCTTTGCTCAACTCCGCGATGATTATGCGGCACATAAAATGGTTCTGCAGTCGCAAAACTGACCGCAGAAACAACTTCTTTAGCCGAAACTTTTCATCAACTCCTTAGTGCATTCTTCAACCAAAAAATGTTTGTACCCTCAAACACATAAGTCTACCCCGTCACCATAAAACCTCAAATTCCTTGGCAAAATTTATGGGGCCTTACATCCTCCCATACTTAGGGTCATTCATCCTCGAATGAGGAGTAGAGTCCGCCCAAAACACCCAACATAATTCAACTCTTCTTTCAAACATCTCAAGCCCCCAAATTTGACTAACTCCAAATATTTTCAGAAATTTCGGCAGAGTCTTCCCTGTAATTGGGCCCATCCACCTGCTAGAGCAACATCAAAACCACCCTAACAACACCTCCTTAACTCAACAAAAAATTACAATATACATCAATAACAATAATATCAATATTACAGGCATTACACCATCCACAATGGTATCCTGACATGAACTGTACATATTTTTAAATCATAACACATAGAATGTACCTTTCAAACCACAACCATTCGACTATACAAACAAGTGAGAATATATTTTTCCAAAACACCCTCGGCCTTCTAGGTGAGCTCCTTGACTCACAGACTTGGCCATAGCACTTTGATGGAGGCAATCTCAACTTCTGAACTCATCTAACAAGGATGACAATTAGGTACCTCTCATAAGCCAATTACCCATTAAATTCACCTTCAATAGCTTTCCCGGAATGATAAAAAAATGATTCCCAACTACCTTCTTTGACATAGACACATGAAACACCGGGTGCATGGAGAACAACGATAGGGGACATCATACGCACATCTCGGCCTATTTCCCTCAAGATTTCATAAGGCCCAAAGTGTAACACATATAATTTACTTTTATTAACAATTCACATAATATCTTTATGGATAAAATCTAGAGAATAACATGTTCACTTTCTTCAACTCTAAATCTCTATGACAAATACCCGAAGTGGACCCTTGGCGACCTTCAACCCCCTCTCCTCCTTATACTATGATGTGACTGAATGAATATAACCTAAAGTTCCTACCCAATATGTTCCATCATAGAGTGATGCTTCTTCTTTGACATGTGAAAAACTATAACTATCTAGATATCTACTACAAATAGGAATAACGAGGTTCAAATTTGAGCTAGAATTGTTCATGAATCCACCAAGGTGCTGAACAGGGCATTTCAGGAGTTTTATTCTAAGAGACATGAGGGTGACCACCAATAGTGCTGCCATGGTTAATTATTATTATGGCATCATTGATTCAACAAATGAGACATAGAGTTACTACTACACATTAATAATGTGAGAACCATGTACATGATCCTAAGATGTATAACAAGTGAGTCATTTTAGACATGTGATATATGAGAGGCATGATCGGGAGGATAAAACACTAGCATCAATTATTTTGGGAAGATGATGAGTTATGAAAGTGATAGTAACAATTGTTTCACTCCATATGTGCCTTGTTCGGCAATTGTAAGCCTTAAAGAGAAATATCCAAGTACGTGACACCAGTTGCCTCCTTGAGTGTAGGGAAAATCATTTTAGCTCATAATAAGAAGATTCTTTCACCATGAATATGATAGAGATTTCAAAAATACATGAAGTTGCATTATGCCCTCAACAATAACTGACACAAGGAATCTCTGCCACAAGCCCACGAGGTTGAAAAAGAGGTTGATCACTTGTGAGATTATTATTATTCTGGTAGCTTACCACTCTCCCAATAGTTTCTCCTATACTAGAGGACTAGAGATACGATTGGCTTGACCCTCAAATTAGGCTTGACCCTCAAACTAAATATGTTCATGATAGGGGCCTAAAAATCTGAAACATCTAATTTCAACCTTTCACAAGTGAAACCATGTATCTAGGACATCTTAATGTTGGGATTAAAGCATGCATAATATTAAGGATAGTAAACTCTCCGCACATGACAATGGCATAGTAAAGGATTCTAGAAACCGAGTGCGTAAGGATAATGAAACCTAGGGAAACACTATAAAATAATCATGGAAGGTTTGCAGATGTTCATAATGAGTTCGCCATGGATTTTATGTCTTTAAAAGTACCCATACGCTATTAGAGGATGGAAAAAACATAAGAAGCAAACATGATTCTATGATAAACCCAAAGGTACATTCGGTCTTGACGGAGAGCCTATTAAGGGTCCGTATGAGAAAGGAAGTGTTGCAACAACATATAAAAGGACGCGATCTCTCATGGTTATTTAACAAATGTCAGGAAACTAGAACAATGAATTCACTAACTAAGGAACACATTTAATACATATTGTAGAGGTGTAAAGAGAAAATGAACATGTGTTATGAGCTTGACATGTTTCTGCTATATAACTCCCAAGCTGCAATACCATACCACGTCATGGGAAACTACAATACTAGAAACAAAGTGAGTTACTTACTGAAGTATGATCTAGGTGGATTGAAAGTCATACTGAGATGGGAAGATATAAGATCATCCTATGACGAACTTGTGTAAAATCCAAATTTTCGAGAAACTTTATGCGGACAAGTGACCATTTCAATTGACATGTACAACTATTATAGGTGCTGAGATATGCTCTTATGTTACTAGACAGTGAAAAGGGCTTATGATAATGCTCACAAAGGGAGTAAAGTGACTGTTTAAACCATATGAGTCACGTGCCCAGGAGAAAGAGAGTGGCTCAAGAAAGATCTCGATACTAGGCTTCCTTACATTAGATTAGACACCCTATAGATAAACATTATGATAGTGCGTGCACAAGTACAATTGAGCAGGTGTTATCCATTTGAATCAGAAGGTTCTATAAGAAATTCATCAGGTACAGTCCTTTGTTGAGAATTTAGGGAAGCAAGTGGGAAGTATTAACCTAGGATTATAACCCAATTCAAGGAAATCATTATAGAACTCAATTCCTCAAGAGATTGTAAATAAGAGAATTTTGATAAAAAGGCTTCACGAATAATGCGTCTCGTTCAAAGAGTAGGTACATGCAATGTTTTGTGATTCAGTTT
Organism: Nicotiana tomentosiformis; assembly: GCF_000390325.3. NCBI lineage: Eukaryota > Viridiplantae > Streptophyta > Magnoliopsida > Solanales > Solanaceae > Nicotiana > Nicotiana tomentosiformis. The sequence continues at coordinate 111,173,747 of NC_090812.1, forward strand.
CTTGTTAAGACCATATTTATGTAGGCTATTCAATATAGATACACATATACAACAATTAGAATTATGTAGTGTTCATACACGGGGATGTACTAAGGAGTGACTCCCTTGGTGACTTTAGGTTGACCGAGCATTGCCTTAACTGATGCCCCTTGACTCCACATCCATAACATATATTAGTACCATAGTGACATACCCCCGAATGGCATCTCCTACACTTCATGAAATGAGGATGAGTTCCACTAAACTGACTCGCCCCGCTGACTTAGTATTTACCATTTTTGCATACATCATAAGCATCCCCCTTATCCTTCCTCCAAGACCCCGTGACGGAATTAACAATCTCTGTATGGGCCTGTTGTATGGGCCTTTGGAATTTCCCAAATCTACCACCCCTAACACGCTGATGATCATACTCACAACATGATGCCATATGTTCCCGCCCGCATATCGGACAATCCGGTCTAGGTGCACCCAAACTAGGGCATTTGTTCTTCTTGTGCCCCCTCTTTCCATAACCATAGCATATTTCAAGAGTCAATCAACATCTCCCCAAGTGACGCTTCTTGCAAATCAAACAATCCGGTTCATTAGTACCAACAACCCTCTTTAGTTTCTTAATTGCTCTCACCACATGATCTAGTGGTGCGGTGACATTGATAGGAATAAGGACACTTCCTTAGCAACAAGTTATTCCAATCCCTCAACAGCTCGACACATTCTCCAAATGAACTCTCGTGCAATCTCCCCCAAATTCAATGGCGAGCTCATTCCCTCCTAATTATAGATGTGGTCGACAATACACCAAAAAGAAGGACTCTACTAGACACGGCTCCGAAACATCCTAGGACACTTTAAAACCTTAGGCTCTGATACCAAGTTTGTCATGCCCAGATCTCGGGGAACGCGACAGGCGCTCAACCGAGATACCTCAATTAAGCAAGCCTTCTAGATTCCTTCTATCCAACCTTACCTATTAACAATATAAGAATTAGTACAAGTGATAGACATGAGAAGAGTCAAGTGTTCCACATTATTTTTCCATTACTCAAAGGATATTCATTTACGGTTTCCAAAATATTACAAGTTTATAGATATGATAAAAAATAGATTTGCCAAATACCAACACTTCTAGTTCTATTCCCAACATCAGACACCACCCATAACCTGTCTACAGAGCCTTTAAGTACAAAAAAAGTGAAGAATGGAAGTGACGGTGACAAGGCCTCGGCTATACCTCAAAGCACAAAATACAACGTCAAATGACAAAAACCCGGAACAGAGTATGGCTCACCTAAACCTTCTGAATAGGGAGTAACTGCTATCGAGGATCAATATCGCCCGCTGATGAACCACCTGCATCCATTGAATATGCAGCGCCCCCAGGAAAAGGAACGTTATTACATGTGTAACAACACTAGTATGGAAACCAAAACACCTATTCTAGGAATTGGAAATACAACGTGGATACAATGAATCATGGTAACAAATAAAGGACTTAGATAGCCGTTAAAGTCAAAGCAAATTTATTAAGAGCTTCCACTAACATTTATAAAATTTAAGTCGGGGATCCTCTGTAACTGCCTTTACACAAAGCGGCCATGCCGCCTCACCCCAATGTCTGTGGGTGGAGGTGCAATCACAATACCATAAACTCTAAACAAAGCGGCCCTGCCGCCTCACACCAATGTATGTGGGTGGAGGTGTAATCACAATACCACAACTCTACCCAAAGAGGCCCTGCTACTTCACCCCAATGTATATGGGTGGTGGTGTAACCATAATACCACAATTCTACACAAAGCGGCCATGCCGCCTCACCCAAATGTTTGCGAGTGGAGGTGTAATCACAATACCACAATTTAGATTCCCAAAACGATAATAGTTTGGACAAAGAGTTCTCTTCCAATCAACCATTTGGCACCTTTGGCCTTAGTAAGGGTAAGTTTATAAGATTTCATCATATGAGAAATAAGTGTTTGCTTACATTGATTTCATACAAGGTTTTCTTCCCAAAAAGGGGTATAACATTATTAAGACACAATAGAAAATCTTTAACACATCATTTATTCTTGAAATACTTTTTCCCAAAAGGGCAATACACAATTTCAACACATGAATATATATAAGAGCTCAAAACACATTGGAAATACTTACAAAGCATAGCATTAGTTAAATCAGGCACATTTGGGCATGACTTGAGTACATAAGCTCTTAGGCAAATCTATTTTTGAAGTCAATTTAGAAAAGTTGAATCAACGCTTATTTCATAACCTTTCTCACATCATTTCATTTCATTGGTACCATTGGCCATAAGTATAATATTCATTCTTGGTACGTTGGCCACACTTTATATCTCTAACTCACTTCTTTCACTTTCAAGCATCTTTATAGATTATCAACAATATGAACATTCGAAATCAAGGCCTTAAGTATATATATGAGCAATAGGAGTTTTAGATGCATTGAGTATTATTTCTAAGTTATGCATAATGGACTTTCATTTTAAACATGAATTGAAGTTATAATGCTTTAACGCATAAACCATACTTTAAACGTACGAGAATATCATGGAATTCAATTCTAAGAGATTAGTTTAGCTAACATACCTTGCTTTGAGCTTTCCTTAAATTAATACTATGCCCCAACACTTCTAGCAATAACAACCTATAGAAAGATAGCAAAAATTAGTTAATAACTAGAAAGATTCCCATGGTGTAACTCTCTTAGGAATTTTGTCAAACACCTAGTATGCAAAATAGACTACATAGCTCTACAATGTGATCCCTTCCTCCCTTAACCAATTTCAACAAGAAACTAACCAAAATGGTTCATTAATCCCACATACTACAACCTATTGTCACATGCATGGCCTATTTCCAATCCCACAATATACTTGAACTCATAAGCTTTTGCATAAAAGTTTAGGAGTAGGACTTACCCGGATAGATGATAATCTATTGATTGGCTTCCTTGATTCTTGAAGATTGGTGCAAGAATATGTGATAAGAATGCTAGATTTCCTCCTTCTCTCTCTAAAATCATCAGACATTCACTTCAAAATGAGCCCCTAAGGCTATTTATCAAAATGGGGGCGGGTTATAAAAATAGGAAAATGGACCCTCCGAACTCAGGTCTGTGGTCACCGAATGGACCGTAGAACACGTATGCGGCCTGCAGAATGGATCGCGGAAATGATGCCAGGAAATGGGCTAGTCTGTATCAGTCTGCGACAGGTCTGCGGTCCGCATACCACTGATGCGGCAGCAGAGTGGACCGCAAAATCACTCTCCAAAATGCTTCATGAGAAATCTGCGACGGATGTGCAGACCGTGAAACAAGTATGCGATCGTATAATGGACCGCAGAACAACCTTCAAAATTCAACAAATTCTCTGCTCAACTACGCGATGATTATGCAGCCTGCGAAATTGTTCTATGGTCGCAAAACTGACTGCGGAATCGCCTTTTACAGCCAAACATTTCCATCAACTCCCTAGTGCATTCTTCAACCAAAAAAGAGTCTGTACCCTAAAAAATGTAAGTCTACCTCGGCACCACAAAACCTTAAATTACTTGGCCAAATTTACGGGGCCTTACACCCCACTTAGGATCATTCGTCCTTGAATGAGGGTCAAAATTCGCCATTAGCATCCAATGTGACCCAATTATTACTTCACATACCATCAATTCCAAATTTTGACTAACTCCCTAAATTTCCAAAAATTTTGCTAGTGTCCCCTGTAATTGGGCTTATCCACCTACAGAGAATCCCAGAACCAGTCCTAATAGCATAACCATGACACAACAATGTAAAACAACATGGAAACAACACTGGCCACAACGCCATAAACATTATATTACCAAAAGGAGTATCCTAAACATAAACTGTATAGGGGAAACATAATTTGTAGAAACTTAGCTTTTAACATTTTTCATGGGCACAACTACATAGCTACTCGAAGAAATGAGGATACTTCTTCTTCATCTCTTCCTCGGCTTCCCAGGTGGCCTCTTCGACCTGTTAGTTTCACCATAACACTTTCATGGAGGCAATCTCTTTGTTTCTCAGCTTTCATACATGCCTATCAAGAATGGAAACTGGAATCTCTTCATAAGCCAATTCCTCATTAACCTCAATAGTCTCAACCGGAACAATAATCGAAGGATCTCCAACCACCTTCTTCAACATGGATACATGAAACACCGGGTGCATTAAAGACATTTTTGGAGGTAGTTCCAGCATGTAAGCCACCTGACCAATCCTCTGAATGATTCTGTACGGTCCGACATACCTCAGACTCAATTTTCCTTTCTTACCAAACAACATTATACCCTTCATGAGGTAAACCTTCAAGATTCAGTCATCCTTTTGCAACTCCAAATCACTATGACGTACATTCGAATAGGACTTCTATCGACTCTGGGCAGTTTTCAACCGTTCCTTAATGATCTTAACCTTCTGCATAGCCTGATGTATGAGGTCTGGACCTATCTACTCCACTTCCCCAATCTCAAACCACCCAATGTGAGATCTATATCTCCTACTATATAGAGCCTCGAACGATGCCATCTGAATGAAAACATGATAAATGTTATTGTAGGCAAATTCTATGAGTGGAAAATGATCATCCCAGCTACCCTTGAAGTCAAGAACACAAGAGCGCAACATATCCTCAAGCGTCTGAATGGTCCGCTCTGCTTGCCCATCGATATGTGGATGGAAATTTGTACTAAGATTCACCTGTGTACCTAAATCTTGCTGAAATGTCTTCCAAAACTTAGCTATGAAATGTGCCCCTCGGTCGGAGATAATAAAAACTAGTGTGCCATGCAACCTAACTATTTACTTGATATACAACTGAGTATACTATTTCGTTGTGCCGGTAGCCTTAACAAGTAAGAAGTGTGTTAATTTCGTGAGTCGATCCACAATCCCCCAAATCGAGTCGAACTTGCGAGGAGTGGAAGGTAGTCCTACCACAAAGTCCATGTTGATCATCTCCCGCTTCCACATTGGAATCTTGATGTTTTGTGCCACCCCGCCGGGCCTTTGGTGTTGGGCCTTCACTTGCTGACAATTTGGACATCTTGCCACAATGTCTGCTACATTCATCTTAATATCATTCCACCAGAAGACTTCCTTAAGATCATGATACATATTTGTAGAGCCTGGGTGCACCAAATGCCTAGAAGTGTGAGCCTCAGTCATGATTATTTCCATAGTCTTATGCTTATGAATCCCCTCCTTCAACTGTACCAACAACAGATCATCGTACTAGTTCTCCTTGAATTCCATAACAAGTGATGATTAGGCCCTATTTCGCACAATTACCCCTCATTCACTAGAGTCCATAAGATAAACCCCCATACTAGCCAACCGATGAACTTCCTTGCCCAACAGCCTTTGATATGCCACCAAGTGAGCCAAACTACCCATAGATTTTTGGCTAAGAGCATCTGCCACAACATTAGCCTTTCCCGGATGATAGAGAATATTGATGTCGTAGTCTTTGAGTAACTCAAGCCATCTTATCTACCTTAGATTCAATTCTTTTTGTTTGAAAATATATTGAAGGATATTATGGTCCGTGAATATATCCACATGGACCCTATACAAATAATGACGCCAAATATTTAATGCAAAAACCACCGCTGTGAGCTCTAAGTCATGTGTTGTATAGTTCTTCTCATGATTCTTGAGTTGCCTAGAAGCATAAGCGATCACATTGCCATGTTGCATCAATACACACCCTAGTACGATTCTCTAAGCATTACAATATACCACAAACCCATTTGTACCCTCCGATAAGGTCAACACTGGTGTGGTAGTCAATCTTGATTTCAACTCTTGGAAGCTCATTTCACAAGCATCTGACCATTGAAACTTAACTGCCTTCTGCGTCAATTAAGCCAACAGGGAGGCAAGAGTAGAGAACCCTTTCTCAAACTTTCTGTAATACCCAACTAAGCCCAAGAAACTGCGAATCTCTATTGAGTTGTAGGCCTCGGCCAATTCTTCACAGCTGCGATCTTCTGCGAATTGACCTTAATTCCTTCTCTAGAAACAACATGACCCAAGAATGTGATAGATTCAATCCAAAATTCACACTTCGAAAACTTCGCATACAACTTGTGCTGATATAGAGTCCGCAGAACTACTCTGAGATGATCGGCGTGGTCCTCTCGACTTCGTGAATATACAAGAATATCATCAATGAACACTATCACAAAAGAGTCAAGAAAAGGCTTGAAGACTCGATTTATAAGATCTATGAAAGCTTCCTGGGCTTTTATTAGACCAAAAGACATTACCAAAAATTTGAAGTGCCCATATCGGGTCCTGAAAGCTGTTTTTGGAATATCCTGTTCCCTGATCTTCAATTGGTGATACCCTGGAGAAATACTTAGGACCCTGCAACTGATCGAACAAGTCATATATCCTTGGTAGTGGGTACTTATTTTCCATTGTGACCTTGTTGAGCTGCCGCTAATCGATACACATCCTTAGTGACCCATCTTTCTTCCTTATAAAGAGAAACGGTGTGCCCGAAGGCGACACACTCGGCTGGATGAAACCCTTCTCTTACAATTCCTTCAACTGCACCTTCAGTTCCTTCAATTATGTCGGTGCCATTATGTAGGGTGGAATAGATATAGGTTGCGTTCCTAGCATCACATCAATCCCAAAATCAATCTCCCGATTTGGTAGGATCCGATAGAGTTCATCAGGAAAGACCTTCGAAAATTCACTCACCACTGGAATAGACTCAAGTGTAGGTACCTCAACATCAGTGTACGTAACCCAAACAAATTGTAAATACACCCCTTGTTGATCATCTTCATTGCCTCAAGGTAGGAAATAAACCTATCCTTTGGCACCACATCATCCCCATTTCATTCAATAATTGGCTCATTTTGGAATTCAAACTTAATGATTCTGGTTCGGCAATCAAGCTTAGCTAAACATGAATAATGCCAGTCCATCCCCATTATATCATCAAAATCAACCATTCCCAATTCAGTGAGATTGGCCATGGTGTCCCGACCACGCACCGTGACAACACAATCCATATAAACCTATGCGACCACAATAGACTCACCAACCAGAGTAGATACGGAGAACGACTCATGAAGTTCTTCCGGTTCTATCCCAAATTCCATTGCAACATAAGGAGTGACATAGGATAAAGTGGAACCGGGATCAATAAGGGCATATACATCACAATATTGGACAGTAAATATACATATGACAACATCTAGAGAAGCCTCTGAACTCTCGCTACCATCTATGACACTCTTTCCTCCATAGTTGCTAACATGTAAATGGCATGCTTGGAGAGGCGCGTGAACCTCATATGGTACTCCCACGCACTCATGATATCCTTTTTCAAACTGCACCAGTCCACCTCGCCGTTGGGATCTCCTCATCACGGGAGACCTCCCACATCTCAAACCAAGAATAGGTCACCCTTTCATGCGGTAGGAGGTCAACTCCACTCCTTCCGCCTCAGTAGCACACATAAGTCGGAGGTTCTTGTGCATCTCATCAATAAGGTCCTGAGGATCCTCCTCAGGATCAGTACCTATGAACACTGGAGGATCCAACTGAGGAAACCTGTTCACCCTGGAACTAGCGGAATCCTCTGGCTGATCGGAAGAAGTAGGTGCAATATTTGATCTCTAGGCCTGGGAAACCAGTATCTGAGCCAACATCTGTATGGCTCCCCTGAGATCCCCATCAGAAACAACGGGACCGGAAGCTGGGGCTGGAAGTGGAATAGTTTCACCCTCAGTAGGAGTAGGGACTGGTGCAGTCAGAGTAGGAGTAGTAGAATCAGGCGGTGTAGTGGCTGTGGGAATATCCTCACCCCTCGGGTGCTCTCCCGCATCATCAGGTATAGAATCAACTGCCACTCCTGGGGTAGAATTGGCTCCTTGACCAGTTCTTACTTTCTTTATAGGCGCCATATACTGAAAATTATAGTAATGCACGAGTTAGAGGAGGAACAGTCTTACAATCAGCTCTATCGCACGATCTAGAACATCAAAGAAGGGTATTATTCCTAAATTTCCAAGTAGCCTCCTAATTATTGATGTGATCGACAACACACCGATAATAAGGACTCTACTAAACATGACTCCGAGACATACTAGGGAAATTTAAAACCTTAGGCTCTTGTACCAAGCTTGTCATGCCTCGACCTCGAGGAGCACAAACGACGCTCAACCGAGATAACCCGGCCAAGCAAGCCTGTACAATGCCTTTTACCCAAAATTGACCCATGAATAAAGAGAAGATATATTTCATTACTTAGACAATGAGGGATTATGTAAACAACACCAGTTCATTAATATTAGTTACGTCAATTAACAATTTTCAAAATACATACACTTTTATAGTTTGAAGTGGAACATGTGATACAAATACAACATCTTTAATTTGACTTTCCCAAAACAACGATACCACCCACACTATGTCTACGGAACCTCTCATAGATACAAAAGAGTAGCATGATGGTGCCGGCAACAAGTCTCCGGCTATACCTAAAATAATATACACAGAGGAATACAAGACCCCGAAATGAAATGGGGCTCACCAAGTCAGGTGAGGAGAGGGTGTACTGCTATCACTGATCAACATCACCTGCTCGAATAGTACTAGTATGTAAAACTAAACACCCTCTCAATAAAACGAGTAACAGTAAAATGAGAAGGAACATGAAACCAATGAGAGCATCAAACAGGATCAAGGTGTCAAGTTAGGAGAAAAGTAAATTTCAATATTTTAAGTTGGGAGATCTTTAGTACTGATACACCACCGTGCTTTTAGCATGGAGTCCGATCTCAGCCCGATCGGCTAAGCCATCTCATCCCGAGACATCCAATCATAATACCACCATGTGCGTGGCATGTCATCCGATCTCAGCCCGATCGTCTAAGCCATCTCACCACAATGTCGTGTGGATCGACATCACATCACATCTCGCTAGCAATAATCTCATCCCATTTAAGGGGAAATATCTCAACACATCAATCACATCCCATATAAGGGGAAACAATCTCATCACATCAACACGTGGATTTACCCCTCAATCACTCTTATACCGGCACATATAGTTTTGGGGTTAGGTTATTTCGACCTACCCTTCCTCGGTGACTAAACGATACTTCCAAATCATTTATTATTTAAAGGATTTACAACTCATTTCATAACCTTTCACACATCTTTCCATTTCATTGGCACTAGGGGCTACAATTGTAATATCATTCTCGGCACGTCAGCCGTATTTCGTATTTAATACTTACCCATATAACTTTCAAACGTTATCATGAATTATCATTAATAAGAGAATTTCAAATCAAGACTTTAAGTAGTCATATGAGGAAACAAGAGGCTTAAGCATATTGGATTTCTTTTCCATAATTAGGCATACTAACTTGCAATTGAAACGTGATTTTTAAATCACAACACCTTTGGTACATTGATCATACTAGATTACGTTCTCGGAGGGAATCATGATATGATAGGAACACTTGGAATAAACTTTTAGTACATACATCTTTCAAATCAACACTTATTTTATAATAATCAAATCTATTAGGAAGGACTCGAAACATGAGAAATAAGAAATGGAGCCAATCATAATCGTAACTTACGAGGATATCATGGAAATTGATTCTACAAGAGAAGTTTAGCTAACATACCTTGCTTGAGTTTTTTTCCTTAGAATTACTACAATGATCCAAAAATCCTAGCGACTTCAATCTATTAGAAACATGACAAATGTTAACCAAAATTAGGACGATACTCGGGGTTTCAGCTCATTTGAGCATTTTACCAAGCACTAGGTGTATTTTGGCATTGATTTGGTGCCAGGCACCCAACCCATCTCTATTTTGCCTTATCGCATGGCTCCAAAGTAGCTGAGGGAGTTGAAGGAGTAGCTTCATGAGTTTCTTGAGAAGTGGTTCATCAGGTCAAGTGTGTTGCCTTAGGGCGTAGCGGTGTTATTTGTGAAGAAGAAGGATGGGAGTATGTAGATGTGCATTGATTATCGCTAGTTGAACAAATTCACCATCTAGAATAAGTACCCATTGCCGCACATTGATGGTTTTATTTGATCAGCTATAGGGTGTTAGAGTGTTCTCGAAGATTAAATTAAGGTATGTGTATCATCAACTGAAGATACGTGCTTCAAATATTCCGAAGATGGCTTTCCAGACTAGATATAAACATTATGAGTTTTTAGTGATGTCCTTAGGAAACGCCCTGGTGGCATTTATGGATTTGATGAATCGGGTATTCAGTCCATATCTTGACTCATTTGTCATTGTCTTCACTGATGGCATATTGATCAACTCGCGTAGTATGGAGGAACACTAGCAGTATTTGAGGTTTTGCTTCATACCTTGTGGGAACAAAATATATATGCTATGTTCTCCAAGTGCGAGTTCTGGTTAGATTTCATGGCTTTCTTAAGGCATGTTATATAAGGCTATGGTATTAAGGTGGATCATAAGAAGGTCGAGGCAGTTTAGAGTTGGCCTCGTCCCACCACAGTGACCGAGATCAGGAGTTTCTTGGGGCTAGCAGGTTATTATCGTCGATTTGTAGAGGGCTTCTCATCTATTGCAACTCCTTTGACTAGGTTGACCCAGAAGGGTGCTCAGTTCAGATGGTCCGATGACTGCGAGGCCAGCTTTCAGAAGCAAGACCATTTTGACTAGCACCAATGTTGGGTTTGTACTCCGGTTCAGAGATGTATATTGTGTATTGCGACTCTTCATGCGTTGGTTTGTGTTATGTATTGATGCAGGAGGGGTGATTTATTGCATATGCTTCACGTCTGCTGAAGCCCCATGAGAAGAATTATCATGTGCATGATTTGGAGTTAGCAGCGATAATTCATGCCCTCAAGATCTAGGGGCATTATCTTTATGGGGTGTCCTGCGAGGTTTCCACCAATCACCGTAGTTTGCAGTATTTGTTTAAGCAAATTTATCTTAATCTGAGGCAGCGTTTGAGGCTTGAGTTACTGAAGGATTATGATATTACCATCCGCTATTATTCGGGAAAGGCAAATGTGGTCGCGGATTCCTTCACCAAAAAGGCCGAGAGTATGGGTAGTTTGGCATTTATTTAAGTGAAGGAGAGGCCATTGGATTTGGATATCTAGTCCTAGCCAACCGACTTGTGAGGTTAGATATTATAGAGCCCAGTCGAGTTCCTGCATGTGTTGTGGCTCACTCTTCTTTATTCGAGCGGATCAAGGCTCGTCAGTACGATGGTCCGAACTTGTTGGTCCTTAGAGAGACAGTGATACGGGGTGATGCCAAGGAGGTTACTATCGGTGATGATGGTGCCCTGTGACTCCAGGGTTGCTTATGTGTTCCTAATGTTGATGACCTAAGGCTGACGATTCTAGAGGCACACAATTCACTTTGTTCTATTCATCCAGGTGTCACGAAGATGAATCGTGACCTGAGGCATCATTATTGGTGGCGGTGGATGAAGAAGGACATAGTTGAGTAACTAGCTAGATGTCTGAATTCCCAACAGGTTAAGTACAAGCACCAGAGGCCAAGTGGCTTACTTCAGTAGAAGGCTATACCGAAGTGGAGGTGAGAGCGCGACACCATGGATTTCGTGTTTGGGTTACCGTGGACGATGAGGAAATTCGATGTTGTTTGGGTCATTGTTGACAGACTGACCAAGTCTACACACTTTATTTTAGTGGTGACTACTTACACTTTAGAGAGGTTGGCCTAGATTTATATTAAGGAAATCGTCTGATTTCATTGAGTGCCTATTTCCATCATTTTAGATAGAGGCCCTCAATTCACTTAGCATTTATGGAGAGCTGTATAGAGTGAGTTAGGTACTTGGGTAGAACTCAGCATGTCCTTTCATCCGCAGACTAACGGGCAGTTGGAGCAGACATTTCATATTCTAGAGGATATGCCCAGAGCATGTGTGAAGGATATCATAGGGCAGTGAAATCGATTCTTACCGTTGGTTGAGTTTGCTTATAACAGCAATAACAACAGTTATCAGTCCAGCATTGAGATGATGACATTTGAGGCCTTGTATGGTCGCCAATGTCGTTTCCCCATTGGTTGGTTTGAGCCCATCGAGGCTAGGTTATATGATACTGATTTAGTAAAGGATGCCTTGGATAAGGTAAAGTTAATTGGGGAGCAACTTCACATAGCACAGTCCAGACATAAGATTTACACGGATCAAAAGGTATGTGATTTATCATTTATGGAAGGATAGAAGGTTCTCTTGAAAGTATCGCCAATGAAGGGCATCATGAGGTTTGGAAAGAAGGGCAAGCTGATTTCGAGGTTCATCGGTCCGTTCGAGATGTTGGAGCGAGTTTGAGAGGTTGCTTACAGACTTGCTTTGCCTACTGGCCTAACAGGAGTTCATCTGGTATTCCATGTGTCTATGCTCTAGAGATACTATCCTGACAGGTCACATGTATTATATTATAGTACAGTGCAGCTTGATGGGAGCTTGGGTTATGAAGAGGAGCCAGTTGCCATTGTTGACAAGCAGGTTCGCAAATTGAGGTCTAAGAGGATTTCTGCAGTGAAGGCGTAGTGGAGGGGTCAAACAGTTGAGAAGGCTACTTGGGAGATCAAGGAGTACATGCAGAGCGGATATCCACACTTATTAGGCACTCCGGGAATGATTCTAGACTCGTTCGAGGACGAACATTTGTTTAAGATATGGAGAACATAGCGACCCGACCATTCGACAAACATTTGTTTAAGATATGGAGAACATAGCGACCCGACCATTCATTTTGCTTACTAGACCCTTGTTCCCCTATTTAAGACTTCCCTCATGTGCTTTTATTAGTTTATGACTTGCGGGGATGGTTGGTTTGGTTTTGGAAGAGATCTGGTTGAGTTCAGAACACTTATTTCTTAATAGTGGCCTAAGGTGGTCAAGCTTTACTTGAGTCAACACTCTGAGTAAACGACCTCAGAATCAGGATTTGAAGGTTCCAATAGGTTCGTATGATGATTTTGGTCTCAGGTGTATGTCCGGATCGATTTTCGGGTGGACCGGGAGCATTTCGACGCTTATTGTTAAAAGTTGGCATTTTGAAGGTTTTAGAATTTCCTATGTTTGACTCTAAGTGGAATTTTGTTTTATTGATGTTCGTTTGGGATTTTGAGCCTTGTAATAGGTGCGTATTGTAATTTTTGACTTGTGCGTAAAACTTGACATCATTTTGAGTTGTCCAAGTATGTTTTGTTGCGTACGAAGTGGTTGAAATGAGTTTGAAGCTTAGAAGTTAATTAGTATGGTTCTCGGGTGCGATTCTTAGTTCCAGTATTATTTTATATGTTTTGAGACTTCACATAAATCCTTAGTATGTTTCTGGACTCGTTGGTACATTTGGACGGGGTCCCAGGTGGCTCGGGTGTGTTTCGGACTACCCGGAGCAAAGTTTAACTTGGCTGAAACTGCTGGTATGCTAGTGTGCTTTGTGATCACGAAGGATGTCCCACGATCGCAAAGAATACTCGATGGAGGACTGGGATTTACTCTTTGCAAACTCCAAGGAGGATTTAGTTCTTCTACACGAACGCGTCAGAAGGGTTGCAAACGCGAAAGGCTGGTGCTGAGCCGGGCTGTAAGGAAGATGGCCTTTGCGAACGTGTCAGATGGGTCGTGAACGCGGAAGGCTGGGGAGCTGGTTCATCGTGAATGCGACTTGGAGATTGCGAACACGAAGGGAAAATTTGGTCAGCTGGGCAATTAGTCTTCGCGATCGCGAGTGACCTTGACTTGATTTTAATACAAGACTTAGCTCTCTTTTCTCGCATTTCCACTTGGGTTGGCCAAATTTAGGGAGCTATTTTGAGGGGATTTTCATCAAGCAACACAAGGTAAGTGAATTCTACCCACTTTTGAGTTAAATACATGGATTATGGACATATTTAACATGGAAATAAGTGGAAATTGTGGGATTTTGTTGGAAACCTAGGTTTTGGTAAAAATGGAAATTGACCACGAAATTGATTATGGAATTGGAAATAAATTATATATTTGAGTTCTTAATGTCATGGGTAACGTTTAACTTCAAAAATTCTCGGAATCTAGGCACGTGGGCCCAAGGGTGACTTTTATGGACTTTCCGAATTTGGTTGGCAATCACTTTAATAATTAAATTATGAGCTTTTGAGTATATATTGATTAGTTTTTACGACTTTTGACTAGTTTAAGATTGCTCGGCGTCATTTGGGGTCTACTTGTGAGGTCTTAGAACCGAGTAGTGAGCTTGGAAGTGAGGTAAGTCTCTTGCCTAATCTTGTAAGAGAGAATTATCCCCTTAGGTGTATTAATTATTGTGTGCTATTTGTTGTGGGAGCTACATACACACGAGGTGACAACAGTCTGTACGTAGCTATATTTATGTTATGTCCGGGTAGACTTAGATTCACATCATGCCTTAAATGTGCTATTTGTATTTACCTCGCATATTTGATTTCCATAATTTATGACTAGATTGAGGATAGAATAAAATATTGACTAAGTCTCTTACTTTGGAAATTTGTGAAATATTTGATGAGCAATGGATCAGTGTCTTCTCGACTTGCACGTATTTTTGCGAGTGAGATAGTTTCTCTATTCTAATGGGATCGAGTCATTCGCCTCGGTAGGATTACAAATTATTTTAATGGAATCAAGTCATTCGCCTCGGCAGAGTTGTAAATTATTCTTGTGAGATCGTGTCATTTACCTCGGCAGTATAGTAACACAATTCCTACGGGATCGGTCCATTCATCTCGGTAGAATCGTGCATAATACTTGAGATTTGATTTGGTATTAATATCGTTTGGGTTCGTGCCTTCAACGCTGGTTATGATATTTAGTGATTTCATATTGATACATGTTTGGAAATTTATTATTAAAGTTTATTTGTTTTGTTGTTACTTGTTGTATTACATACATGTCTACCTTATGTATTTTATTATTTGACCAGTAGTAAGTGTCAAGTCGACTCCTCATCACTACTTCTGTGAGGTTAGACTAGATACTTACTGAGTACACATTGAATTACGTACTCATGCTACACTTCTATACTGAATGTGCAGGTACTAAGACAGGTACTTCCAGTGGTCACACGGGCGCGTAGACGCTGCACAGAGACTTAGCGGTGAGTTGCCTTCCATGCTCCGATCTACAGAACCTGGAGTCTCTCTCTACCTTATTTATTGTTTCTGTGTATTTCATTTCAAACAGTAGTTATAGTAGTTTTGTATATTCCCTAGATGGATCATGTAGTTGTGACATCGGGTTTTGGTGGGCTACTAGTCGCTATTCACCGTTGTACTTATTATTATTATCACTGTGAATTATGTATCATTCATACTTGGTATTTTTGGAAAGAAGTATGCATGTTTCCATGAGATCTTCTTTTACTCAGTGTATTTGACGAGCACAAAACACCACTTTAATTATGCTCGCTAGTCAAAGATAGTATAGTATAATATCGTATCCACGGGGATTGGAGTTGAATAGTTTTTTCGTAGTTTTTAGCTAGATTGCTATTCAGTTGAATCAACAATTGAGATTTATATGACTAATAACTATAATTAAATAAGAGTCTAAAGCTATTGACTAATGATTATCGACACAAGGAATAAGCAAAGAAGGTTATCAATGAGAGAAGATAGGGTTTTGATAGGATATGTGCAAGATAATTATTTGGGATCTAACTCTAGATAATTCACTTCTAATGTTCAAGTGAGTCTCTTCGTTGGGATGCTTCTCTCGTAACCAAATCCATATTATATTCACCATTTCAAGACATAAGTTCTTTGGTTGAGAATTGACCAACCTTTTATGTTGTCTCGATGAGATTTCTTTCCTTCTTCATTTGTCGTAGTTGTTTTTCAATTTCTGGCTCGTATGGTAGTACTTTATTCACAGAAGTTCGAGTCATGCACCAATCTAACATGTAACCTACGCACAGTCAAAGCACACCAAACATAAAAATAGAAAAATAAAATAAAAATAAAAATAAAAATAAAAGAAAATTTCCTGAATTAGCACTACAAACTATTTCAAACACTATTGATTGCCAATCCCTGGCAACGGAAGCAAAATTTGACGAGCGCAAAACACCACTTTAATTATGCTCGCTAGTCAAAGATAGTATAGTATAATATCGTATCCACAGGTATTGGAGTTGAATAGTATTTTCGTAGTTTCTAGCTAGATTGCTATTTAGTAGAATCAACAATTGAGATTTATATGATTAATAACTACAATTAAATAAGAGTCTAAAGCTATTGACTAATGATTATCGACACAAAGAATAAGCAAAGAAGGTTATCAATTAGAGAAGATAGGATTTTGATAGAATAGATTCAAGATAATTGTTGGGGATCTAACTCTAGATAATTCACTTCTAATGTTCAAGTGAGTCTCTTGAATTCACTCAATTATTAGTTCAAACGTTGACCAAAAACTGCTCTCTCGATTAAGTTTTAACCTCACAAGATGAACCAATTTAAGCACGTGAAGATATGCAAGAATGCGTAGTGGATTGGTCTTTAGGAGAACCTCTCTCGATTATCCTCCTAACTAGGTTTAATAAATGATTCAACTAGCCTTTTTCGATTACTAAGAAGAATTAATGAACTCAACCAACAATATAATGCAAAGATATCACAAGTTATGCCTCTCTCGATTACATGAACAAGTGAATATAGATGCAACAATTAAATCATCCAAAATGCTTCAACACATAAAACTTGAGTTATAATCCACAAACAATCATCAATACACCATATCCATCAAACCCTAAAGAGAACTACTCCATAGATATGGAGTAATTCATCACAAATATGTTTAAAGTAAAGGAAAACATAAAACTATCCAAACTCAGGTCTTAAGTGAGGATTGAATGATGAACTCCTTGTGGTTTTGCTTCTCCAACTCCTCCTCAGCCTCCCTAGGTCTCCAATATGTCAAAAGTCTAGAAAACAATATTTCTCCATGTATTTATACCGAGTAGGGTAGGGTCCAGACAAAATCACCATTTTCGAGTCGAAGTAGGAAACTTACTCTGTAAAAATTGCACAAGCACGCCGCATGGGACGATGCGCCATGCGAGGAATTAGTGGAGATATCCGGATAATTGTTTCTGACAGGCAGCAAGAAATTGTACACGTGCGGCGCCCAACGTGCAACCCCACGTGCCGCGGAATTGGGGATTTCTGAAAGTACGGATTTTTCTTGCGTTTTGACATCTAGACTTGGTCCTTGACCCCCGAACATGATCTTGGCTTAATCCCTTGGGCTTTTAATCAGACTTGAAAGCTCCAAATCACTTAAATTCATTCCATAACATCTACATATCTCAGAATCACTCTTACAAGGCACAAAATTCAAAATAATTGCAAAACACTATCAATTAAAGCTCAAAACGAATAAAGTGAAATAAATTGGAGTGTAATAAGCGATTAAAATACGAGATTATAGCCTATCATCAAGAAGTATTAATTTGAAGCTAAGTCGAGAGGAACTCGAAGAAATAGGTCAGCTTGGTAGTGGTTTGGATAAGCATAGCAATAGAAATGATCAGTTCCTTTGGTTTGTGGCAATACTCTTGGATTGGGTGATCTGCGTAACTTGGTTGAGTTAGAGGGATTCAATTTTGATGGCTCGGTTATGTTCAATTGGGTTTCAAAGAGTTCTCGATGGTGTCGACCACGGTTTGAGATAAATGTCTTTTACAGGTACGGGGAATATGCTATGTGTTGTGATATTTCTCCTGGATGAGGTCAAGTGAAAGGTTTCTGACTGATGGAGTGTGTATCCTGCTTGTGATTCAGAGTTGATTATTGGATTCTTATGTTTTCATATAATAGCATAATAGATGTAGTGTGACGTGTGTGATTAAGGTTTGCATGTACAAGGTTGCGATTCTATTTTGAATGGAAGTGTCATGACCCAAAATCCCAACCTGTCACGATGGTGCCTAACACATTACTAGGCAAGCCGACAATCGCATAAAAACTACGCATTTGAATTAAAAACATGATTTAATATGTTCAACAATAAAAAGTCTCATTAATAACTGATAAAAACAAATACAACAATCCCAAAATCCTAGTGTCAGCGAGTACATGAGCCACTAAGTGTCAACATAGTCTGAAACTCTAGTACAACTGTCTTAGAAAAAAAATAGAACAATACTGAAGTAAAATGAAAGGGAGGAGAGTCAAGGTCTACGGGTGTCAAAGAAGCTACCTCGAAGTCTCTGAATAGGTATTATCACCACTCTAGCAATCACCACGTCCAGATGTACCTGGATCTGCACACGAAGTGTAAAATGTAGTATGAGTACAATCGACCCACTGTACTTAATAAGTAACAGGACTAACCTTGGGCTGAAAGTAGTGACGAGCTCAGAAAGATATAGTCTGAATCAAAATACTGACAACACAGATATAACAAGATAATGGCAGTAATAACTCAGAGAAACTTCCATATTCAGCTCGTTCATAGTACGGAAATTTAGGCATGCTTTCAAGTTCAACAATTTAAGCCCAACACTAATAAAATATGCCAAGTACAGCTAGCATGAGGAATGCTACATCGCTATGCCTACATGTCAAATATGCATGTCAAATGTAATATATCACAGTGATAATCCCAAGTACTCACACTCTCAGAGTACTCAATTTGTTTATCTCATTTCCCACCCATCACACACAATCACTCAGCACTGTACGAGTGTCTAGAATCAATGCCCCTTGCCAAAGAACATATATATAAATCACTATGCATGCGCTCACTGCTGGTATATCAGACTGCGGAAGGGTAGATCCTGCCCAAGCACTAATATAAAGCCTATAACGCATGCTGCGGTGTGTAGCCTGATCCACAATAATAAATAAGCCAAAAGGCCTGCTACGACATGCAGCTCGATCCATAATAATAATAATATATATATATATATATATATATATATATATATATATATAAAGCCAATATGGCATGCTGCGGCATGCAACCCGATCCACAATATCACTCACAATCCGGCTTTTAGTCCCTAACTCAGTCATAAATCTCTCTAGGCTCACAAGCTCACAAATCTCATAACACTAAGCCCAAATAATGATAATATGATGTAATAGTAAATGATAACATAGACTGAGATATAATATGCAAATGAGTAAACATGATTGACTACACAATTGTAGTTCAAGCAAATAACTCAACACTCATTGGGTCCCAACAAAATAAGCACATAGCCTAAACATGATTTCTAACATGAATCATAACTCAATTATTCTAACACGTAGGAATTACATGGATAAAATAAAACTAGATAACTACACAGTACCACAGAATCAATCGAGTCATAATTACCACGGTACAAGCCCACACGCCTATCACCTAGCATGTGCATCACCTCAACACCAACTATATAACATGTATTTAAGGGATTCATACCCTCAGTACCAAGTTTAGAAATGTTACTTACCTCAAAGTGCGCAATTCAATGCTCCAACAAACCCTTGCCTCTCAAATTGGCCTCCGAACGGTTTTAATGTAGTCACAAATAACTTAATATAATCAATACAAGCTATAGAAATCGATCCCACACGATAAAGCTAAGTTCTTTAACCAAATTCAAAAAGTCAACCCAAAAGGTCAAACCCGGGCCCACGCCTCAGAACCCAGCAAAATTAACAAAATTCGAACACTCATTCAACAACGAATCCAACCATATAAAAATCATCCAATTCCAACCACAAATCAAACCTCAAATCCCAAATCTTACTCTCCAATACATGGACAACTAATCCCCCAAATTTAACCTCAAAAAATAATCCAGGTGGAAAAATCAATGGGCATTCAATATTATTGGAGAAAAGTGATCAAAAGTTGATTACCTCTTGAAATCTAGTAAAACCCTTCTCAAACATCGCCACAAGTCGAGCTTCCAAAGTCCAAAAATGCAAAAAATTTCAAAACCTTCGACTATATCGTTTTGCCCAGCATTTTCACTTCTGCGGCTCCGCTTTTGCGGAAGCAAGCTCGCTTATGTGGAGTTTCATTAAACTTCTCGGCCTGCCGCTTCTACTGCCTAAATCCTTCTTCTGCGAGTTTGCTTCTACGGTCCAAGCCCTGCACCTGCGG
This sequence comes from Nicotiana tomentosiformis, assembly GCF_000390325.3. NCBI lineage: Eukaryota > Viridiplantae > Streptophyta > Magnoliopsida > Solanales > Solanaceae > Nicotiana > Nicotiana tomentosiformis. The sequence goes on from NC_090812.1 coordinate 111,193,928, forward strand.
GAGCACACCTGCAGAAGTCATCCGATTCTGCAATCCCTTAGTTCCTGACCAAAATCTGCATCTGCGACAGCTCTATCGCATCTGCAGGCTCACAGATGCAGAAAAACCCTAGCACCTACGACCATTGCCCAACTCCACTTAGGACCATATCTGCGACCCCATGGTCGCTTCTGTGGCGCGGCACCTGTGGCCAAAACCTCGCAGGTGCGGTAGCACTAGAACTGAACATGGTAGAGTTTCCATAAGTCCAAAACTAATTCGAAATCAATATAAATCTCACATGAAGCCCTTGGGACCCCATCCAAACATACCAACACATCCTAAAACATCATACAAACTTAGTCAAAACCTCAAATCACATAAAACAACATCAAAAATACGAATCGCACCCAAATTCAAGCCTATTGAACTATTGGATTTCCAACTTCTACAATCGATGTTGAAATCGATCAAACCAACTCCCATTGACCTAAAATTTTTCACACAAGCCATAAATGACACAACAGACCTATTCCAACTTCCGCAACCAAAATCCAAGCCTGGCATCAATAAAGTCAACTTTCTATCAAACTTCTCAACTTTCCAATTTTCGCCAATTCAAGTCGCAATGACCTACGGATCTACAAATCAAGATTTGGACACACTCCTAAGTCAAAAATCACCATACAAAGCTATCAGAACCATCAAAACTGAGTTATTTACACATAAGTCAATATCTGGTCAACTCTTTCAACTTAAACTTCCAACCTTGGGACTAAGTTTCCTAATTCATTTTGAAACATCCCCGAAACTAAAGCAACCACCCTAGTAAGTCACATAACCATAAATGAACATAGAATAATCAATAAATGGGGGAATATGGATACAATACTCAAAATGACCGGTCGGGTATCTACAGGAAGGTCATAAGTTTTAGACAGAATGAACGATTTCAGAAGTTTAGAAGAATTCTTAAACTATTTGGTATTATATGAGAAGAGTGTGCATTTCATAAAGTAACATTATGTTTTGACTTGCGGAGCCGGACTAGTAATACGGGAATAGTCGGGTTGTTGACTATCGATGTTCAGAGCACTGAAGGCTCGTGGGAGTGTTTCTCGTGAGATGATTATGTATGATAGATGTATCAGTTATTTGAGTGGTGGAGTTGGCATCAGATATGGAGATTCTTGTAATCTAGGGATTTGAAGACTAGGAGTTCTCAGGGGCAGATTGTTCATTGGTTGCAGATTATGAAGATATGGCTAGAGTTAAACAATTGATGGTATGTGTTATTGATAAGTTACTGGGGGCTTTTTGGAAGGTTATTTACTTATTTGTGGATGATCAAATTTGATTTTGGGGCCCATTGGAAGGCCTAATGAGAATGTGTGTTGTATATCGGATCGAGTTTATTTACTTCGCACAGCTAGTGTTGAGGGATGTGATATCGGTTAGAGTTGATCTTATTCGAGTTATGATATGTTCCATGTGTTTCTTCTATGATGGGTTGTGAGACTGTTGACTATTTATACACATGATGCGGATGTGTTTGGGATTTGTGGTGAAATTCGAGCGAGGTGGCTCTTGGGGTGTTAAACAGTGAGATGTGCTTTGGTTGTGGTCTTCATATCTGTGGTATATTGTGCTATCCGTTTCTTCATGGTTTTGATCATGCTCTTGATATATTTGTTGTTGTTACACAAGTGTTTGTTGATTGTGAGGATTACGGCTCGATGGGTATTCCATGTGGATCGGTATGTTGGATCGAGCTACGTGACACATCGGATGGATGTTGGAATATGATCCTTTGTGCTTATTTTGAGTGTTTTGTTTCTCCTTTGTGAGATTGGTTCATAGGTTGAGCTTGTGGCACGGTTCTCTCATTTGATTTTCCTTTCATCATTGGTCACATTCGAGTTATTACTTATTTGGTGCACACATTGTATAGTATGTGGATCTAAGTGGTATTGATATGGCATATCGGTCGAGAAGCTTGTACTGGATAAGATGAGGTTATTGGACCTGGAATGGGTGCTAATGAATTTGATTAAGGTAGGTTTGGAAGAATAATATCATAAGTTAGCTTAGAATCTGGCTATGGTTCTTGACGGGCGAGAGAGCTCTACGACTTGTTGATCTGATGAGTGGCTATGAGTTTCTACATGTTTCTTTCATCCTTGGTAATGTATGAAGGTTCATAACAAGGTTCTATTTTAAGATGAGGTATGTCGCCAGTACCGGGTTTGTTAATGAGCAGCGATTATGGTCGGAAGTTATTGTTATGAGTATCTGAGTTATGTGATTTATCAGGTGAAAATATCTTGGATTATGGTTATGGATTAATACAGGTTGTTCAACCTTATATAGTGTATACATGTGAGAATTGGGTTTTATAATAAATCCCGGTTGTTGGATATTTGGTTATGAGGTTTATAGACTAAGGTTGAAGTAAGGATCTTCAGTTAGGTTGTGTTGTCAGACTTATATGGATTGGGGTGATGTGGGATCACACAGGGGTATGTGTATGGTGAGTTATGCAGTGATTTGATGGCTTTAGAACGACTCTTGACACATTCAAGAATGAATATTTGCTTAAGTGGGGGAGAGTATAACGACCCCATCAGTTGTTTTGAGCATTTGCATTCAGTTACATTTATTGAAGTCCTGAGTAGCTTCATATGATGTATTATGACTTGAGTGTATGTTTGGTTTTGGTTTTCAAGTGGCTTGGAATTGATTTGAAAGAATGATGTTCAATTTGAAAGTTTTAAGTTGGAAGAATTGGCCAAGTTTGACTTTTATGTATTTGACCTCGGATTAGAGTATTGATGGCTCTGTAAATTTCGTATGGTGATTCTGGACTTGGGCATACGCTTGGATTTGCATTTGGATGTTTCTAGAATGTTTTGGCTCAAATTGGCGAAAGTTGGCAATTTAAAGGTTTGGAAAGTTCATCGGTTTGACCGGGCGTTGACTTCGATGTTATGGGGCTCGGATTGTTGCTCCGAAATTTGGAATAGGTTCATTATGTCATTTGGAACTTGTGTGCAAAATTTAAGGGGCGAAATGGCCTCGTGGCCACTTAAACTTGTACCAGTTTGCAGAGCCGATATATGAACTCTTGGATTTCCCATTTGAACACCTCTACTTGAGAAATGGCTACTAATAAACACTTGTGATGGTGCATGTTGTTCAATTGCTGCTACCATGGATTTAATTTAATATTTTGTCTAGCCACCTCTTCCATTCATTCCCATTTCGTTTACACATGTATGTTAAAGGTCCCGCTTACTTCTTCTTTTTTCTTTTTTTTTTGGTCAAATAAATTTTTTCTGCACATATCCCTTTAACTCCATTGGAACTCGCAGGAAAAAACCTTCCAGAATTTGGAATCGACCTAAAATATTGTTATCTCTGCAAGCGGTCAAATATCTCCGGTAATTATCTTTTTTCTCTTCCCCGATCGCTTTCATTGTTTTGTCATCTTCTCACCTACAAAATAAGAATCATCTGTAAAACCTTCAGGTTTGACTTTTACCACAAAATATCATAAAGAAAAAAATCACAAAAACTTAGAGATAAAACTCACCACCTCCCAAAATCAGAGAGAAAAATCAGGAAGCAGTGAATAACTTTTACCATGATCGAAATCAGACCCGATCCTTTCCAAAAAATCAACAAATAATTTTAACAAATCAAAAAGCAGCGAACACTGTTTGTTTTTCAATTTATTTTTACCCATTCATACTACAAAAATCAGATCCGGTTTATTTCATCTTTCTTGATCCGATGGGTTTGTTTTTATTATAATGGATATGGACTTTTTAATATGGAGCTTTGAAGTGTGATTGATAGTTAAAAATTGAAGAATAGTCAAATTTTGAGAAAAAATTGTAAAATATTTCAAAATGTAAAATATTGATTTGAAAGACGAATTAAGGTCGGAAATTGATAATTTTGGTATGGTTGAACGCGATTTCAAATGGGTGTTCGGTTTTTTGTAGTCGGGTTCCGAGATGCGGGCCCGAGGTCTACTTTTTAGAGCAATTTTTCAATTATTAGCTAAGATTATTATTTCATTATTTAAATTAGTTTCCTATTGCTATAATTATAGTATGCAATTATTTTGGCTAGACTCAAGTCGTTCGGAGTTGGAAATTGAGGGAAAAGTCCTACTAATTGATTAATTGAACGTGGTTTGAGGTAAGTATCTTGCCTAACTTTATGTGGGGGAACTACCCCTTAGGATTTGAGTCTTTGGTGCTAATTGTGTCATGTAAAGTCCATGTATGCGAGATGACGAGTACGTGCTTGGGCATATTTGTAAAAAGTTGACCTTTTAGGGCTCTTAGGTTCTTATGCTCATTAGATATGAAATTGTTTTGTTATGTTAAGTTCCTCATTTACTAGTTTCACCTCTACGTGTCTTAATTGAAATTAATTGCTTTAATGTTCCACTCTTATTGCCTATTTGACTATTGTGTGCCTTAACTGAAGTCGTTGCCTCTTCGATTGCCATGTTATCCTTTCCTTGTTGCTTATACTTAATTGAACTTGTTGTATCTCTTCGTAATTGCTCAACCCTAAATAAATTTTAGTTATCCTTTATCGTAGTTGCCTCATCCTTATTTGGAATTATTGACTCATGTTATCTCCCTTGTTGTTGAATTGTGCTTTTGTGGAATCTTTCATTGCATATTATTTCTCCCTTGTTGAGATTTTCTTATTGAGATTAGTATTTTCTATTGTGTTTATTCCTTTTGAGCTCGTTCTACCGCTTCTTTGTGATCTAAAGCTGTAATTTATCAAAATTTTGATTATGAAATTGATTTGGAATGAAAAAGGAAGAGAGGGAAAAGGAATAAGAAGAGAAATGGAGGGGGGAGGGGGAGATAGGGGTGATAATTAGGGGGAGGGAACATGAGTGAAGAAAAGGAAGGAGTAGGGGGTAAGGGTACTGGATTTGTTTTTCTTTTTTCTTTTTATTATTAATTATTTATCTTTTATCCTATTCACGTGCTTTATACCCGTGATTAACATGCAATTGACCACATCAGCTATAATATTGCTACATAAGCATAGTCAACGGTCAAAGGTATTTATTAGTAGCCATTTTCTCAAGTAGAGGTGTTCAAATGGGAAATCCAAGAGTTCATATATCAGCTCTATAAATGGGTACAAGTTTAAGTGTCCACGAGGCCATTTTGTCAAATTTGAGGTGATTCTGAGTTGTTTAGACGTGTTCGGTGTAACTTTGGAATTTAAAATTTTGAAATAGTTCACTAAGCTTGATTTGAGCTGCGATTCGTAGTTTTGATATTATTTTATGGGATCTGAGGCCTCAAGTAGGTTTTTTGTGTTTTGGGACTTATTGGTATTTTCATACGAGGTCTTGAGGGACACGGGTAAGTTTTAGACCATGTGGGTGATGTTGTTGTTGCTGGGTTTCTATTGTTTTTGATGTCCTTCGTGATCGCGAAGGACTAACCACGATCGCTTAGTGATTCTGGGAGCTGGGGGAGTTTGTGCTTCGTGTTCACGATAGGGGCGTCGCGTACGCGATGGTCGGGCGGTTGGTGCTATGCGTTCATATCTCGATGTCGCGTTCGCGATATTGTGCAGACGTTGCAGATGTTGTTCATCGCATTTGCTTTGGTGATGTCGCGAACGCGAAGGCTTATTCAGGGGCAGTGCTACTTTATTCTATGTGATCGTGAAGGATATTTCACTATCGTGATACATACAACTAGGCAGTGCTTATAAGTTTTTAATTTCGGGTTTTTAACCCATTTTATCATATTTTGAGACTGGAAGCTCGGATTTAGGCAATATTTAGGCGATTTTCTGAACTTGGATTGGGGTAAGTGTTCTTGACTCGATTTTGATTATTATTCATGATTCAATCTTTGATTTTGGCATTTGAGTAATGAATTTAAAAGAGAAATTATGGGGTTTGGTCAAAACTTTTTAAAAGTGAATAATTGGGTTTTGAACATCGATTCGGAGTCGTATTTGGATGAGACTAGTATAGTTGGACTCGTATTTGAATGGGTTATTGGAATTTGTGGATTTGTCGGATTCCGAGGTGTGGGCACGAGTTGACGTTCTGGTTGAATTTGAGTATTTGATTAAAGATTCGGCCTTTATTATTTGAGTTTGATTCATATGGCATTATTTGATGTTTTTGAGTTGCTTTTGTCTAATTTCGAGCCGTTCGAAGGTCGATTCATGCGGGATGGCACTTCTAGAGTATTGATTTGGCTTTCTTGAGATAAGTATCTTACCTAAACTTGGTTTAAGAGCTAGTTGCCTGAGTTATTTGTGATAGCTACGTATTATGGGTGGCGCACATGTATGGGGTTGAGTCGTGTGCATGCACATGGGTATTATTCGTGCTCGGGGTAGTGCTTAGGCTACGATATGCCTTGAACCGATTGCTAAGCTTCATGTTGTAATGTTTCTTATATTTTTACCCCTTTTGTGAGCTATTTGAACCATGTTTGAGGTTACATAGAGGGTAATCTCCTGATTGAACCTGATAATTGCTACTTTGTGATGTAATTGCTTGATTTGAGTTGTGGTTGTAAGGCCCCGTGAAAATTTTCCTAAAACAAACCGGGGGCAGGCGTAGAGGTTAATAGTAGTTCAAACTTTTTGGATTGAACAGTGCACTGGGGAGTTAAAGGAAAATGTTGGGCAGAAATAGGCATTTCTGCGGACCGCAGAATGGTCGCAGAGTGAGGCAGTTTTTCTAGGACATTTTGATGTCATTTTCGCGGCCCATTATGCGACCACATAACCATTTCGCGGGTCGCACTCCTGTCACATATCCAGCTTTGAGATTTTTCGGAAGGAGGTTCTATGGTGCGTTATGCGATCGCAGAACAGGTCTGCGGTGCATTATGCGACCGCAGAAAAGGTCTGCGGGCCGCATAGTGACCGCAGACCCAGCCAATTCCTTTCCAGTTTTGGCACCCAATTTGTGCGACCGATATGCGGATCGTATATCCATTCTGCGGTCACATATGCGACCACATATCCTGTTCCGGGGCTTCATTTTTTGGGTTTTTAAACCCGACCCTTTTTCGTTAAAACATATGCCATAGCCCATTTTGAGGACATTTCTGATATTTTAGATTGAGAGAGAGAGTTCTTAGAGTGGGGGAGCAACCTTAAACCTATTATCCATCAATGCTTGCTCAATCATTAAGGATTAACAAAGGAAGTCTTCACCCTAAAAGTAAGAATCTATGTCCTAGCTCTCAATTTCGAAAATTTACAAAAATAGGATAATTAGAGAGACAATTATTGGGTGTGGGGGTTGTTGTCTTGCATGCATGTATCCTTGAAGTATGTGGGAAGGTTGTGAGCTAAAAATGGTAGAGAATGAGTTGGGGAATGATGGAATCTTCCACAAAAGGGCCTTAAAACATTGATGCACACCAAGTGTTTGATAATATGCTCAAATGAGCTAAAATCATGATCATCTTCCTAATTTTGGTTCAACTTGTTATATTTCTAAAATAGATTGAAGTTGCTAAGGATTCTGGATCATTTTAGAGTTTAAGAAGCTCAATTGAGGTATGTTGGCTAAACCCCCTTCTTCTTAGAATCGAATCCCACGGTGTTCATGTAATTGGAGTAAGTCCTTGATCATTATTGAATTAGTTATTCCTAATATGGTTGTGTTGAAGGATGTATGTTTAATATTTATTCTAAATGCTTCATCATGTCATCTTGCCATTTAAGGATGTGTTCAAAATGTAGAATATGTTTTAGAAATGTTAAGACTTCATGTCAAGATCGAAATAAAGGTTGTTATGCCAAATTGTATGAAAAGCCTCTATGTTCCTAAGATTCCCAAATTGCTCATATGTAAATTTAATGTCTTGAATGGGAAGCCTTATATTTGTTGATAATGATAATTATATTTGAATGTGGAAAAATAAACTGGAACTATGAAATACTGCCAAGTGCCAAGAATGACTTTGTAATCGTGATCATCAGTGCCAATGAATCGAAAAGATACGAAAGAAGTATGATGTGAGATGATTGACTGAACAAGGAAACGTCTTGGGTGAGACGGCCTAGCCGATCGGGCCGTGATCGGATGCCATGTCGCACACATGGTGGTGACTGTGCTGAAAATGATAATTGAAATTGTGGTTATGGTTGATGTCTCAAGTGAAACGACCTAGCCGATCGGGTCGTGATCGGACTCCATGTAAGAATACAGTGGTATTGTGAATTGTGGAATATCGGCACTAAACATCACCCAACCTAATAACATGAAAATTGACTTGAAAATTTATGTGATCCTTAACTTGAAGTTTTAATATTATTTGAAGCTCTTATTGAATTCTTGACTGTTCCCCCTTGTATTATTATTCATTCTATTGAGATGGTGTTTAGCTATACATACTAATGCTATTTGATGGTACTAACGTCCCTTTTGCCGGAGGCGCTGCATCTTTAAATAGATGCAAGTGGATACATAGCAGGCAGTGTTGATCAGCGATAGTATCACATCCTCTTCCCAGCAGACTTGGTGAGACTCACTTCATCCCGGGGTCACATATTGTATCTTTTGTTTATATTATTATCACGTCTCAAGGTATAGTCGGGGCCTTGTCGCCGGCACTATCATAGACTCTTACGCATCTTTTAGAGGCTCCATAGACACTATTTGGGTTGTACATGGGTGCTAGAAAAGTCAAACAAGTTATGTTGTGTATTTTGAGACTTAATAGTATAGTAACTAATAAAAAGGTTTAATATTGTATGTATGAACTTCCTACTCTCTAATCAATGAAATCACGTCTTTTCTTGATCATGGGTGACTTGGGTAGAAAGTATCTATTAGGCTTGCTCGACCGGGTTCACACAGTTGAGCGTCGGTCGTGCTTCACGAGGGTCGGCATGGCAGTGGTAGCACAATTCATACATGCATAACCTTAGCATGTCACTTATGCTAGTCCATGAGTATGTAATTTGATATTCATTGATCATGTACATGTAATATTGTATATCTGCCTTCTGTGAGATATGAATTGTACTGTAGCACACGAATATACCCTGCGAATTATGATTATTGGCATGCGAACACGCCATGCGGATTGTGATTATTGACACGTGACCATGCCATGTGGATTGTGATTATTAACACATGAACACACCGTGCGGATTGTGATTATTGGCAAGTTAACTCACCGTATGGATTGTGATTATTGGCACGTGAATATGTCGTGCGGTTGATATTATGGCACGTGACTACGCCGTGCAGCATGTGGATAAGGATCTATCCCCCTATGTTCACCCTCTCATCTTTCTCTCTTGATGGTGTACACGCGGTATGAGGATATCTGATTTGTGATTTGGTTTGGTCATTGTATTTCTAAGAAAAATTGGCCACTATGTGTTTTCGTTATTGCACAGGGTGCATTTTGGTTATTGCATTTATTCTCTGGTTGATATTTCCTTTGATGTATACATGATTGATGCATCTTTTCTCTATTTGCTAGCTCCGGGGTGTATACATGCCTTTGTGTATATCTTCTCTTTATGCTACCTTACTTGGTGAGATGAGACACGGTACATATCTTCTCTATTTTCTCTATATGAAATTGTTGAAGGATTAATTAAGGTTTCACGCATATCTTCTCTATATGCTGGATTATTTATTGATACCAAGTTGCGCACTTTATCTCATGTGTACCAAGATAACTTTATCCGTGAATTATGACTTGATAATAGTATTGTTGTGTACTTGTGAGATTTATGGACTGAACGGGTTATTAACGAGTATCATTAATAATGCTTGTCATTATTACCTCACCGAGGTTAGTAATGATACTTGCTGATTATATGTGGTCGGTTGTACTCATACTATGCTTCTACATCTTGTATGCAGATCTTAGAGCTGAGATGTTGTGGATGTCGGGAACTGGCACTGAAGATGTACCTGCTTTCCAGATATAGCTACCACTTTTCCTTGGTAGTTTTAGATTCGAATTATGTATTTATGTACATTCCAAACAGTTGTTGTATTGATTTTCATACAAGCTTTGTAAATCTAAGTCTTAATGGCCCATGACTTATACTACCAATCATTGGATTATTGTATGAAAATTCAGCTATTTAAATTATTGATTATTTATGATCTTCATTAGCGTTATGTGGACTGTTGTTTGGCTTACCTAGCGGTTTGGGTTATGTGCCATCACTTTACATTTATGAACTGAACATTTTCTGAACGGACAACTTTATATCCATAGGAAACATCATTACCACCTCTATTGACTTATTTAATTAACCAGCTAAAGGAAAGAGTCTAAATATCTGCTATGTTAAGCACATTTACAATATGGTTAAAGTTGCTCTTCAACAACACCAAATGGTAGCAGTTAGTATGAAACCAAGACCACAAGCATAGTGTTGACAGAGTCAATAAATTGAGATGGAGAGTTTCAAAATTTATAAGTACCTCAGCTCGGCTTGTGCTTCTGTCAATTTAGTTGCAGCAGGAAGTAATTCTTTAGAGGATATTGCTGGGCCAATCACTTTGCACAAGCAAAAAAAAGATCAACAAACATGAAACCATTTAAAATCAGAATAATCTCACAATAAAAGAACAAAATCCAGAAGATAAAATGAAAACCCCTAACTTATTTTATGTGTTGGATACAAAATCCACCGGTCGGATTTACACATGAAAACTTATAAACTTTCATAAAGGTATATCATCAATCTCTAAACCGAGACATGGATTCCATCAACTAACTATTACTTCGCCAATGTACATTATTATTATCCAATTTACCAGACATATTGACCCACGAAAGAATTTTGCCTTTTAATAAATCAAATTAATAATAATATACATAACTAATAAAAATTATATCAGGATTAAGAGTATAAGTACATATAATGGCTAGAGAATTTATTTTATTAAGTCGGTATAAAATACTTATCTCTACATGGTCCGTTCAGTACATACAAAATGTACTAGCACAAAAAGTTGGAATTAAACCATTCCCATAATCAAGATAAAATATATTTAATCTTGTGCTACAATCATTCATAATGGTTTGTCCAATTTCATCATTAGATTGTGAACTCAAACTTTATACGTATAAGAACTGATGATTTAATCTTCCGTGTATAAGCTAAATTCTATACGCTAAATTATCTACTATATAAGCGAAGGACACAAACGAATATATGATCTATTTAAAACTTTATTAAAATTGAATAAATAATTATTTTATAATAAATACTATATCCAAACCAAACCCGTGATTAATAGTATATATCCCAACAATCTCCCACTTAGACTTTTAACCATGACAAATGATAGAAAATACAATATCTAAATGCATGGTAAATAGTATATGTCTCAAAAATTTCCTACTTAGAATCATAACCATACATCTACAGGAATTCTTTTTACATGACAATTAAAAGTCTACGCCAAATAAAATTTTGTTAAAGAATCTTGCCAAGTTATTCTCTGATGTAATCTTTGTCCAATAGTGCTTTGTCGTAACTATCTATTTTGATATTAAAACTATTAAGGGATCCTATTACCAAAACTATCCCAATAGTGTATACCAAATTATGATTTTCCTCGGTATTCTCCAACTACGACGAAGTACTACAAGTATTATCTTTATTACTGTACGGCATTGAAATATTAACAACTTCTTACTATAGTGTTGTAACAACCGACCGATCATTTTGAGCTTTAGTATTCGGTTCGGTGGTTTGGAACTTAAAGTAGCTCTATAATATGTATTATGACTTGTGTGTATGGTCGATTTTGATTTTTGAGCGGTTCAGGATTGATTTAAAAAATGACTCTCGATTTGGAAGCTTTAAGTTGGAAGAGTTGACCAAGGTTTCATTTTTAGGTAAGCGGACTCAAAATCAAATTTTGATGATTCCGATAGGTTCGTATAATGATTTTGGACTTAGACATATGTCCAGATTTAGATTTGGAGGTTCCTAGATTGATTTCGTTCTTTTTAGCGAAAGTTGGCAATTTGAAGGTTTAGAAATTTTATGAGTTTGATCGGGGTTAACTTTAATGGTATCAATCTCGGATCATTGTTTTGGAAGTTGTAATAGGTTAGTTTTATCATTTGAAACTTGTGTGCAAAGTTTGATCTCATTGCGAGTGGATTTGGTAGGATTTAGACACGTTCAACGAAGTTTGAATGTTAGAAAGTTAAGAGATGGATTCGATCTTCGATTCATGATTTTGAGACTTTGGACAAGTTATAATAAGTTATTTGTACTTTTTGGTATGATTTGACGGGGTCCTAAGTGGCTCGGGTGTGATTTGGGTCATTGGTTGAGAGATTAGATAAGTTAAGGATTTGGAGTATGGTCAAAATCGGTTAAAGACGAACTCTTTTCAGTATTTTGAGTGCACGAGAAGGTTCGTAACATCTTTTATGATTGAAATACATATATAATTTGTGTCTGGGAGGTTCGGGATGATTTTCAAGATAGTTTCAGATCATTTCGGTGCAATTTGGGATTTGTTGGTGTTGATACTTCGCAATTGAAAACTTTTTGTTGCAATTGTGAACTACGAATTTGCGAACTTCTGGTTGCAATTGCGAACATCCATAATTGCAAATATTTGGTAGCAAATGTGACATTCGCAGCTGGGTTAAGAGTTGTAATTTTGGGATTTGAGCTCATTCTTTCATATTTTGAACCCTGGACTTGGTGATGGACGATCTTTCATGGGGATTTTCATACAATGCAAGAGGGTAAGTGATTTCTACCTATATGTGATTATATTTCAAGAATCTATATGGATTTATACACCAAAAAACATGGAATTTTGATGTGAAATTTGGGATTTTTTACTACACTTTAAGAAAGTGTATTTTGAGGATTTGAGTACCGAGTTGGACTATGTTTTGGATTCTAATTATATATTTGGACTCAATAGGTTATGGTTCATCGGATATTTGTGTCAGTTCCGCATTTCGGGCACGTACGCCCGGGGTTGACATTTGTTGACTTTTGGAGAATTCTTCAAAGATCGAGATTTTATTGATTGATACTACTTCTTTTCCCATTGGTTGACTTCCTTGATTGACGTTTGGCTAGATTTGAGCCGGTTAGAGTTGTTTTCTCAAGGGACAATGATTTTGGAGCTTTTGACAAGTGTCTTGCCTAGCATTAGTTGAGGGAATTTTTTCTACTAATTATTATCGTTTTCTACATGCGGGGGTGATGTATATATGAGGTGACGAGCATATATACATGTGACATGGGTATTCATGCTCGGGGTAGATTTTAGCGTACTATATGCATTGTTTGGTTGTGTGTTCTACTTGATTTTATGTATTGTTCTATTAATTGACTATGTGAGCATAATAAATCATGCTAGAGAAATGTTGAAACTATCGGTATCGTATTTTGAATATGATGAGCAAATATTGAGACTTATGCTATACTTGCCTCGGAGGTAGATACATGTATGTTATGAACACAAATTCGTCCTTGTTCTTGTGTTGTGCTTTGATTGGGACGTGTACACTCTGTGTTACATATGTGATCTTTTGTATGGCTACTTGACTTGGTTGCTATAATTGATTTAGCCGTAGCCGTTTTACTGTTATCATGTCCTTGTGCGTTATAATGATGAATTATGAGGATATGCCTCTTGATGATAAATTGTTATATTTCATTGTAGTGATAATTGTGACACATGTGGACATGTTGTGTGGGTTGATTATTGACATATAGAGTATAAGGGTGGAATTTTATTGTTGTTGTTGTGTGAACTTTAAGGGTGACAATATGCGCATGCGGCGACATAAGGGAGGCATTTCATTATTGTGTGCATGAGGCTACATAAGGGAGGCATTTCATTGTGATGTGCATGCGGAGAAATAAGGGTGGCATTGTGGGGATGTTATGTGATGGCCTGAGGGAGATTTTCATTGTTTATGTTTATGTGGTTGTACGAGGGTGATATCCTTGAATATTCATGTGACTTCCTTATGTGTGTCATGTATTTTTACATGTTTTGTTGTGTTGCATTTAACATTCAAAGTTATGCTCCTATTATTACTTTATGATTTGATTGCCAAGATGGATTTACCTATGTGGAGTTGATATCTCATATTTTGTTGAGTTGTTGGTAGCATATCGATTGACGAGATGAGGAAGTTATCATCAAGAATTAATATATTTGATTCTTTAAAAGTCCTCTTGAACGTGTTATTTGACAATTGATACGGAATCAGATTATATGGTTGAACTTACAAACGTCTGCCAATGAAAGGATGATTAGATTTTAGTTATTGTTTTTCTGCTATACTTCCTGTTGCCAGTCTTTTATATATTGCACAAGTTACTTGACTAGTGATTATCTTTTGACCTAAAAACCTCATCATTACTTCTCTAAGATAGTTAAGATACCTACTGAGTACATGGGGTCGGTTGTACTTGTGATGACCCAAAAGGTCATCTTATATTTTAGAACTCGATTTTGTGCTCTTAAGCCTTAAAAATCTCATTTTATCCTCCTCGATTTTCGTGCACAGTCCGGGCGTGTTTCCGAAAAGTTTTTATGTTGAAAAATTAATGAAAATAAGAATTTTTTTCTTAAAAGTTGATTTTTGTTGACTTCGGTCAATATTTTTGGTAAACGGGCCCGGATTTATGTTTTGACAGTCCTAGTGGGTCCGTATCGAAATATGGGACATGGGCGTATACCTAGAATCAAATTCGGAGGTCCCTAACTCGAGTTATGAATTTTTTATGAACATTAAAAGTCTGAACTTTAATTGTTTTTAAGAATTGGTTGAAATTTGGCTTTGTTGATACCAGGTCTGTATTTTGGTTCCGGAGCCCGGTATAGGTCCAAAATAATATTTATGACTTATCTGTGAAATTAGGTGAGAAACAGAGTTGGTTTGACGTGATTCGGACGTCCGGTTGTAAAAATAGGAATTTTAAAGCTTTCTTGAAAATTTTATTTTATTTGGTGCTAAATTCGTAGTTCTAGGTGTTATTTTGGCAATTTTATCACGCGCGCAAGTCCATATGATGTTTTTAGACTTGTGTGCATGTTTGGTTTGGAGCCCCGAGGGCTCGGGTGAGTTTCGGATAGGCTACGAGATGTTTTAGACTTAGAAAATCTGGTGTGTCTATGCCGTATCTAGTATCTGATATGTTGTGCTTTGTGATCGCGTAGTCACTCTCACGATCGCGAAAGGGAACCTGGGCTGGGGAGGATTTTACTCCACGCGAACGCGAGACCATGGTCGAGAACGCGGAGCATTGGGGGGAGTTGCTCTGCGTGAACACGACCCGTCGAACGCGAACGCATAGCTTTAGCTAGGCTGGGCAGGGGACCTGGGAAACTCTATGCGAACGCGCGCCCTGTCTCGCGAACGCGAAGGTAAGGCGGGCTAAATCTTTGCAAATGCATAAAGCCTCCCGCGATCGCTTAAGTCCTTAGGAGGCTGCTCTTCACGAACACGACAGTGTTCCCGCGATCGCAATGAACACTATCACCCAGCACTTAAAACAGAATCAAAAACGGGATTTAGCCATTATTTCACATTTTCAAGAACCAAACGGGCTAGAGGCAATTTTCAAGAGATATTTTCTTCCCCAAAGTATTGGTAAGTGATTCTAAACCATTTTTCTTTCAATTACCCATTACATTTCATGAATTTCCAACCTAAAATCTAGATTTTCCATGGTTGAATTAGGTGTTTTGGGTAGAAACTAGGGATTTCGGAAATTTGGGGATTTAGACCTCAAATTGAGGTCGGATTCCAAAGCCAATTATATATCCGGGCTCGGGGGTGAATGGGTAAATGGATTTTGGTCTGAACCTCGGGTTTTGACCAAGTGGGCCCGGGGTCAATTTTTGACTTTTTGGAGGAAATTTTGGGAAATCTAAATTTATGTAATGTAATTGATTCCTTTAGAAATATTTGATATTGTTGAGTCAATCTCAGACTATTTTCTATGTGAAATTCATGTGAGCGGCATATATGTGAGGTGACGAGTACTTATGCGCCGCTAATTTACCTGTTTTCCTTATTTCTCCCATTTTTCTCATATTGTCTCTTTCCCATGCCTAATCGCTACGTGTTTAGACTAGTGTTGTTAAATTGCTCGTTGTTACCATGTTTACAGATCTTCTGCTGATAATTGAGTATTTATTTCAAAGTTGAGATTGATATTGTGGAACCAAATGTTGAAGTAAGGTTTGTACTTGTTATTCTATCTCCTTGTTGTTATTTGTTCATTGCATTATGGTAAGGGAGAGTGTTAATGCATGAAGGGTGATGTCGTGCCATATTGTGAGTGTTAATGCACGAAGGGTGATGTTGTGCCATGATATGAGAATTAATGCACGAAGGGTGATGTTGTGCCATGATATGAGAGTTAATGCACGAAGGGTGATGCCGTGCCATATTATGAGAGTTAATGCACAAAGGGTAATGTCGTGCCGTTTCTATTGATTTAATGGTGAGGTTTAGAGTAAAAGTACGAAGGGTGGTGCCGTGCATTTTTCCTTTACTGTACTCATTGTTCTTGTTGATTCATAGTATATTGGTTGTACCAGTTATCATTCTGCTGTAGTTTTTTATCTCGTATTTCCCTCAGCATGTTTCCCCCTCCCGATATTTCATGTCTAGCTTTTCATTGCTATTATTTGTATATACACTGTTAAATTGTACAGGTTGATTTGTAGGTGTCTTATCTTAGCCTCGTCAGTACTTCGTCGAGGTTAGGCTCGACACTTACCAGTACATAGGGTCGGTTGTACTGATACTGCACTCTGCACTTTCTATGCAGATTTTGGTACCGGCTCGGGTCGATCAAGATTTTAGTTGTCGGACCCGCTATTCGCAGACTCAAGGTAGTTTGTCGGCGTTCACAGACCTTGAAGTCCCCGTCTATCTTTTCTATTTTACTGTTTCTTTCATTCAAACAATTGTATTTCCTTCAGACATTTACTTATAGTGAAATTCTTAGAAGTTTGTGAATTGTGACTCCAGATCTGGGTGGTGGTAATTAATGCAGCTTTTATATTATTTTGCACTCACTATAATTCATCTTAGCTAATTTGCTGTTATTTATTGAATAGGATAAGGTTGATTTAATGATTCTTTAACGTTGGCTTTCCTAGCAAGTGAAATGTTAGGCGCCATCATGGTCCCGACGGTGGGAAATTCGGGTCGTGACAAGTTGGTATCAGAGCACTAGGTTGCCTAGATCTCACGATTCACAATCAGGCTTAGTAGAGTCTGGAGGATCGGTACGGAGACGTCTGTACTTATCTCCCAGAGGCTATGAAGTTTAGGAACAAATTTCACTTCTATTCTTCTCTGTCATGCGATTTTGTTCTCACAATGCTAATTGAACCCTTCTACTCTTATTCTCTCGCAGATGGAGAGAACACATACTGCATCTTCAGCCGAGTAGCAACCAGAGCCTCTAGTGGAAGCTCCTACGAGGGGCAGAGGTGGAGGCCGAGACAATTCCAAAGGCCGAGGCAGGGGCAGGGCTCAGCCCAGAGCTCGTGCAACAATACCAGCTATGAAGCCTCAGGTAGAGTTTGATGAGGAGGTTCCAGCCCAGGTTGTGCCTATCGGACCAGCTCAGGCTCCGGAGGGGTTCATTGCCACCCTAGTCCTTCAGGACGCTTTGATCCGTTTAGTGGGCCTTATGGAGAGTGTGACCAAGACTGGCGCATTTCCCATGGCACCAGCCGTCTCTCAGGCTGGAGGAGGAGCCCTGACTCCTGCTACTCACACTCTGGAGCAGATAGCTCCCCAGTATCAGACTCTATCCACTCATCAAGTCGGACTAGTTCAGTCGGTTGTGGCGACACAGACCGGTGATGGGTCAGTTATGTCTTTTGAGGCTTTATGGAGATTGGGCAGGTTTACCAAGCTCTTTCTAGTTCACTTAAATGGTGCACCTTCAGAGGATCCCCAGGAGTATCTTGACAGCTGCCATGAGGTGCTACGGAACATGGGTATAGTGGAGACCAATGGGGTCAATTTTGCTGCATTTCAGATGACTGGTTCCGCCAAGAAATGGTGGAGAGATTATTTGTTGACCATACCAGTTGGGTTGCCTACTCTTACTTGGGACCAGTTCTCTCAGCTCTTCCTAGAGAAGTTTCTGCCTATCACATTGAGAGAGGAGTGTCGCCGTCAGTTCAAGCGTCTCCAGCAGTGCAGTGTGATTGTTACTCAGTATGAGACCCGTTTTGTGGATTTGGCCCGTCATGCTATTCTTCTGCTTCCTACCGAGAGAGAGAGAGAGAGGGTGAGGATGTTTATTGACAGACTTGCTCAGTCTATCAGATTGCAGATGGCTAAGGAGACTGGGAGTGAGATTTCTTTTCAGGCAGTTGCCAATGTTGCCATGCGAGTCGAGATGGTTTTAGCTCAGGGGAGTGGTCAGGGGTCTGACAAGAGGCCTCGTGATTATTTGGGATCTTATGATCTGAACCTTTTTAGCATTTGATTTTTACCTAAAATTTCCGGTTTTGAGTGATGTTATTTGAATATGCTTCCCTTGAATAATTTAGACCCTTTTAAGTTCATTTAGCCTAATGTTTTGGCACCTGAACGTTTACATTTACTATTTGATATGAGTTTTCTTTCCTACTCTATTCTGAATTCTTGTAATGGCTGACTTGCATCTGTAATACGTTTTAATCTATGTTAAGACCTTCATTATCAACTATGACTTGCTTACCCTGTTAATGTGTCCCTCAGAATGTCTTTGGTTTGCATGATTCTGTAGCCTTAGTGATTATTTGGGACCTTTGGAATGGCTATCTTAAGTTTTATTTCCCTACCATGTTTGACACTATTTTGCTTCTTGCTAACTGTCAAACCTGTAATAGCAACCTGCCTCTAAGTCTTGTTGACCCTCTTAACTAGCGTGTTCTGTGTTTTAGGCAACTTCGCTATGTCTGCTTTCTAAAATACAAGTTTATCTCTCCAGATTATATCCCTTAATCATTGTTCTCTCACTCTCATTGGTTACCTATACTATTCGGAATCTATCACTCTTGGTCGACTGAAAGCCAAGGCCACTAAGACTCTCTCTATTGGCATCCCTAGTGTGAGAACTGCTAGGGTTCCATTTGAGACCCTTGTTAACTCTGACACACTAGGATTTGGGGTTCGTTGGCCACTCTCTTTACTACTGAGACCTTAGCTTTCTCTGATATCTACTGAATATGCAAACTGGTTTGTTTAAGTGATTTCTGTGTGATTCAATGTTTGGGTCGTATGATCAATCTGTGGCTATTTGGTTTGGTTTGAGTTCCTCTATGGTTTCTGGGCTGTGTTGATGAATATAGTCCCCTGCTGGGATCTGGATATGCTATTTGTGAAGAAAGCGTTTGTTGAAGGCCCAGGCAATACTGGGTATCTCCTTTTGGGCCTGCTATAGGCCTACTATTATTGCTTGTATAATATTTTGTAATTACATTCATCATTGGGTTTGTAATAATTTTGTAATAAACAATTGGGGTGTTAGATGGGCATACTCTAATGTTTGCATGAAAGGGTAAAAAACATGCATATAGGTTTCGTACGATCTACTTGTTATTTTATCCAACCTGTCATATATGCTATTCAATTTTCATGTACACTGGTAGAAATCATGCCATTAGGAGAATCACACACTCACACTACTTGTCTACTATCAAGGCATAAGTGCTTTATTTGTTCCTATGTCTACTGCCATGTGTTACTAGACAGCATGCATATAGGAAACAAATGCCAATAACCATTCCTTCAATAATTGCAGCATATTCATTAGATACCATGCCTATAGGATTATACTAGCTTATGTTCTATTGATCTTTATCCAGAAATCATGCTTATAGGACTTCAATTGGTTAATTTGCTATTGCTATCATACTGCTCACCTAGAAAACATGCCTATAGGGGCTAAGTATAAAAAATTAGTTTCATTCGTTAATCATTAGAAATCCTGCCTATAGGGTATTACCACTTGCTTTAAAGTGTTAATACTGAACTTTCAAACATTGTTTCATTGCTTAGCCATGCCACTATTAGAGAGTATGCCCATAGGATCAAACACGAGTAATTCTGAATATTTTCGATGGTTCTCACTACCCCTACTACGTAAGTCACCTAGAGATCATGTCTATAAGCTTAAAGTGGCGTCTTGCATCTGAAACTGCCTGCACGTTTGAATCCAAGGTCATATAGAAACCATGTCTATAGGGATTAAATGGCTTTAATTTGTATCAGTTCTGAAACTGTCTAACGCCTAATGTGTGAACCTGTTGTGCGTGCATTTGTTGTTTAAGTGTGGAGGCTAACTTGAGCCCATAACTGTCCTTACATGAAGTCCAACTTGTTTTGTATGTCGCCTAGTTTTATCATTTTGAGCAGCCTAAGTAAAGTCTAGAACCACCCTAAATAGAGATCCAATGCCTACTGGACCATAGGTACGGGACGGGCAGTGCACGCATAGGGCACGACTTAGAATTGAATTAGAGCGTTTAAGTAAACAACGTTAATGTAGTAATCGGGTAGCAGGAGATGATAATATGTGCCCGCTGAATAATATGAGTAATTCCCTACCTCAAGGGAGTTGCGAAGTATTATTTATGTTGTACGGGGTGATCCTTTAGGCTAAAAAACTTAGGACCCCCCCTTTCTTTATACTTTTAGCCGTCTAATATAGACCGTCATAGTTATATCCTTGTAATCCTTATTTCTCATTGTGTTATAAGAAATTTCTTTGACCCTTACTCTCTTTGTTTATCTTGCCTAATTATAATCCACATAATCTTAAGTTTGGTTGGGACCCATAGTTGTGGACCTCGAAGAGTGCCGAAACACCTTCTCTTTGAGGTAATTTGAGCCCTTACCCGATCTTTGGTGGCGTTGACTAGTCAAACAGAGTTATCTACATAATAGGTGCCCTAACGCACCTCAAAAACCGTTAGGTGGAGACCATTCTTCTTTTAGTACTCTATCTCCCATCCAAAAGAGTTGTCACAACGTGAAAACCCACTTTTTGTGAGAAAACGGGGCGCGGCAGCATGGCAACTCTGCTGGGGAAATACTTAGGCTCTTACCATAATGAACTTGGCTTATGTGGATTATTTTCTTTGTTATAACATGCACATCCCTTTCCCGATCGCCATTATTTTCTATGACTGCTCTTCATTTTGTTTAAAGACTGTTATACCATGCATGTCCCATCCTTACTCCCTTACTTGCTTTATTACATTCTCGCATATATTCCACGAACTAACTTCTTCCTTTGTCTTTCTTTCTTATGCTTTTCATGTTTTAACTTATTACCGTATTTACTGCTTTTACATATTTATCATGCAAATACTTGGCAACGTGTTATTATCTCTACATAAGCATGCTCCACATCATACTCCACTCGTGCCAATTATCAACATAGCGGTACTTGATGAGTGTATGCACTCTTCCTAAATTACCCTTTTTAAATCGGGAAGGCTTATTTGCGGTAGACTAGTCGATCAGCGGTGCAGTCGACAGTCCCGTGCCTTTCCCTCTCAAGTTGTCCACTTGAGAGTACCAGTCTAGACCATTCTAGAAACCTTACTCCAACATCAAATGTGCATGCATCATGTTAAACCTAGTATAGGTTATGACGTTTTTAACGTAATAGCCCGCTAAGATAGGCCTTATCCAAAGTCCGACGGGATTTCCACAATCCCAATGTACACTACCATGTTATGTGCATTACTTGGAGAAAATGTGCCAATATGTTGATCATTATTGTGTAAATGGTCGAATTTGGAGGGGGAGAGGGCTAACTTTATTTGCTTGCAGAAAATGAAGCACGAAGTCCCCAGGTTCGGCATGGTCCAAAGAATCCCACCTCTGCTACTTGATTGGTGGAGAAATCTCGCGCCTTGCGACAAGAATCATGTGACAAGGGTACTTGGTAATTTTCCGTCCTTGCTAGACATCCGACCAAATAGGGCATTGATCGAGGCCGCTACCATGTTTTGGGATGAGAAAAGGGTCGTCTTCCGCTTTGGTGACATAGATATGACTCCTCTATTAGAAGAAATAGAAGGCTTCGCTAAGCTATCATGGGATAGTCCAGGGTTATTAGTGCTAGAGAATCACACCCCTCGCGATTTTCTAAAAATGCTAGGTTTCAAGAAAAATGATGAGTTGCTTTATTTGAAGAAGTCATACATCCCATTTGAATTTCTTTATGAGCGTTATGGGAACAGTAAGTCATATCGTCTTCATCATGAGGAACTTGCCATTACCTCCTTAGGTTGAACGCACTGTCGAGTTTATGTATTCATCATTTGCTTCTTGGGTTTGTTGATATTTCTAATAAAAGGGGAAGGATTCACACTCGTTTAGCTATGGTTGCAAGAATTTTAATGGAAGGCATCAAGGGGCAAACCTACACCATCATACCTATGATCCTAGCTAAACTGTACCGCGCTCTAGATCGGTGCAAGCAGGGATTCGGACTGAAGGTTGTAATCTATTACTGCAAGTCTAGTTATTGGAATACTTTCAGAAGGGAGAATATCGTCAAGAGCTTATGCGACGGCCATTGAATGACTACATAGCCTACCACCATCCAAAGAAAATGACATTCATCCCAGATAGGTTCGCACAGCCTGGAAGTGTTATAAGTTGGGTACATTTCTTCAGCAATCTGACAGACGAGAAGGTACATTAGATGTTTGAGTGATTTCCTAGCAGTGAGTTCATCATCAGGTCGAGGGATACTACTCATTTGGTATTGATCGGGTTACGAGGCATTTATCCTTATGCTTCTATAAGGGTAATGATACAAGCAGAAAGAAAACAGGTCATACCTCGGATTTCCAACATGGTCTAGTATAAGGCAGATTTCAAAGGGGGCATCATTCCTTTCAAGTTCGAGGCGCAACATATGTGGAACTAGAAGGTCATTGTGTAAAGAGAGATTATCGAGTCTGGCAGGTATCATACCGGTCATGTGTATTTATATCCATCATAGTTGGTAGATAATGTAGCGGGAGACGTCAAGCCAGGGGTCAATTTGGAAAATAGGATCATCGATGATGCTGCTGAGGCACAGGTCAAGTATAGAAGGCTTTGCAAAAGGATTTTTGAGTCTGAAGATAGACATCTGGAACAACATAAAGTGGACGTGGAGGAAATTAATGAATGGAAGGAAATCACCACTAAGTCCACCGAGAGATTGGAATATCTAGAATAGGGATTGATGGAGCTTGAGGGAAAGATGAGAAAGAGGCTTGCGGATTGTCAGAACACAGATGTTAGCGAAGGAGGGCATCTAAAAAAAGCTTATTTATTGTTGGATATGTGCGACCTAGGGAACCTGATTGATGGAGTCAAAAGAGCCAAGCATGGAGAAGGTCCCTCAGGGACCAAATAGATTTAGCAAATGATGTTCTTTACTATTTTATAGCTTAGTTTAGATTTCGACTGTAATAAGGCTAAACGCCATTAGTAACTTCATTATTATTGTCGATTTAGTAAACTTTTGGCTCGTTTTCACATTAATGAAATAATGCAATATTGGCATCAATTTTCTCCAAGTCTATGTGTCGCTTAGGCTTACCTCGGGCATAGTGAGGTCCCCAATTAGGACGCGAATTATTGCATGATTTTACAGAACATGTTTAAATACTACAAGTATTCTTTCAAATATCCCTTACTGACTTGGTTACCTTTTGCTTTTTCTTTCTTTTGATTATTCCCATTTCCCAATGTTGGTTCGTGCATACTGGCATCATCTGCATACCGCACTAGATCCAGAGGTATTGCACATCCTCCTCCACCAAGAGATCCTAAAGGCAGAAGCAAAGGGAAAGGAAAAATGGATGATTTAAGCGGTATCAGAAAAAGACAATGCTATTATGGCAGAAAATGTTAAAACTTCAGATAGCCGAAGTACTCCGACATGGAACGAATTGGTCTTACGCCTGGAACAGAAAATCCTGGAGCTACAAGGAGAACATGAGCAGGTCCGAAACTTGGCAAACCTTTCCCTCACCCTAAATGTCCCTGATATCAACCAACAAAATCCAAATGCCCAAAACCCAACACCATCCCAAAACACACAAAACCAAAATCCATCGTTGAATCCTCCCACACCATATCAATACACCATACCTCCTCAGAACCATAACCCTCCACCAGTACCTACTCCTCAACAACACCACCATCATCTAACTCAATACTCACAAACCACCACTTATCACACTCCCCAGAATGCACCACAACCTACTCCTGATCCCCAAAACTCAACCAATGACCACCCTTTATGCCTAGATTCTCGGAGTTCACCAAAGCAATCCCATATATGTGGAAACTTTACCCCACACCCCACAACAAACCTTATATATACCGGAATCAATCGAGAAGGATTTGCTTATCAAGAACATGGCATAGGAACTCAAGAAGCTCACGGGCAGAGTTCAGAGTGTCGAAGATGGTAGGGGCATTGAAGGTTTGAACTACGAGGACTTGTGCATTCAACCAGATGTAGAACTGCCGGAGGGTTACAAACCTCCCAAGTTCGAAATGTTCGATAGAACCGGTGATCCAAAAGTACATCTAAGAACATATTGTGACAAACTTGTAGGAGTTGGCAAAGATGAACGAATCTGTATGAAGTTGTTCATGAGAAGCCTTACAGGAGATGCTTTGTCTTGGTACATCAGTTACAACCCAAAGAAGAGGGTTAATTGGGTGAGCATGGTGTCAGACTTCATGGACCGATTCAGGTTTAACACAGAAAATGCACCAAACATTTTCTACATTCAAAATCTCAAGAAGAAACCAATGGAAACCTTCCGCGAGTATGCTACTCGATGGAGATCTGAAGTTGCGAGAGTAAGGCCAACACTTCAAGAAGAATAGATGAATAAGTTCTTCATCATAGCTCAAGACCCGCAATACTATGAAAAGTTGATGGTTATTGAAAATCATAAATTCTATGACATCATCAAGCTGGGAGAAAGAATAGAAGAAGGGATCAAGAGTAGAATGGTGACAAATTTCGAAGCACTACAGGGCACAAATAAAGCCTTACAGTCAAAAGGTATCTCGAAGAAGAAAGAAGTGGGTGTTGTAATGGTGGACCAGGGTATTAAGTCTTCTCTCACATACCAAACACCTCCACCCACATACCAGACCTCACCCCCCAGATACTAATAACTTGCCACCACCTACCATGCCTACAACACCCAACCCGCATATTATCACTCACCACCACCCGCCCGCCAAAATTACCAAAATCCAAGACCAAACGTTGACTGCAGACCACCCAGACAATACATTCCAATTGCTGAACCCATAGATCAATTGTATGAGAGATTGAAGGCTACTGGTTATGTCACTCCCATTCCCGTCGTTGCTATGGAAAACTTTTCTCAGTGGGTTAACCGAAACAAGAAATGTGCCTATCACTCAAGCATGAAGGGCCATACTATTTATGAGTGTCGAACTCTAAAGGACAAGATTCAGACATTGATCGACACCAAGGTCATACAGGTAAAAGAAGTCACACCCAATGTTCGTAACAATCCTCTCCTGGATCACAGAGGTGAGGGAGTGATTGTGATAGAGTTCGGTGAAGAATAGGATCCGGAGGGGTCAATTGGACTTATTCGGGAGGGGAATGATCCTAAAACATCTCCAGTCACCCTCACATCCATTGTGGTACAAACCCAAGCACCGCTTGAAGTCGAGGTAACCGCACCAGCACCGTTTGAAGTTAAGGTAACCACACTCTTCACTGTGATGGTAGCACCCACGCCATCTTACAAGTCTGATGCTATACCATGGGATTATGTTGCGGAAGCGAGAAGGAAAGTAAAAGCGAAAATGGAAGAAACAGGTGCAGCACAAGGTATGACTAGAACTGGCAGGGTTTATACACTATAGCACTTGGGAGGAACAAGCAAAGAAGCTGCATCTAAGCTACCTGTTGTTGAGACTAGCCCTGATGACCTTTGGAGAAAAGTACAAGCGAGAGAATACTTTGTGGTTGACCATTTGAACAAAACTCCGGCTCATATATCTATCTTGTCACTGCTACAAAACTCTAAGACACACAAGAATGCCCTGATGAAGGTGCTAAGTAAAGCCTATGTACCTGCCAACATCACTAGTGGGTAAATGGCCAACATGGTCGGGCAGGTACTGGAAAGCCACAAAATCACCTTTCATGAAAGACAATTTGCCACCAGAAGGACTAAGTCACAACAGGGCACTACATATCATAGTGCAATTTAAAGATAAATTCATCGCCAGGGTCCTGATAGATGGGGGTTCGAGTCTCAATATATGTCCACTAACCACTCTGAAGAGGTTGGATAAAGGCATGCATGAGATACGAGCAGAAAGCAGGAATGTGAAGGCGTTTGGTGGATCTCAAAGAGCCACAATCGGAGAAATCAACCTTATCCTACAGATAGGCCCAACCTGGTTTGATGTTGAGTTTCAAGTGCTGGATATATCTGCTACCTACAATCTATTATTGGGATGACCCTGGATGCATGCCCCTGGGGCAGTGGCCTCTACTCTGCATTAGGCCATGAAATTTGAATGGAACCACTAGGAGGTGATCATCCACAGAGATGGAAGTAATCCCATTTATACCAATCAAACTATTCCGATCATCGAGAATAGAAAGAAGTTAGGTGGAGAAACATACCGTCTCATTGAGCGCGTCAATGCAATTGAAAAGGACAAATGATGGAGCAACAAGATAGAAAGCATACTGCTATGGACAAGGTATGAACCTGGCAAGGGTCTTAGCAAGAATCTCTAAGGGATCACCAAATCGGTACAGCCGAAGCGTCATGGTACAACTTTTGGACTTGGGTACGAATATACTTGGCAAAAGTGCCAGGATTGGTCGCCACCATGGAGCATTCCTTATTATCTGCTGGGACAACCGGTACCACATTTGCACCAGACATTTCTTCAAGCTGTCATGATGTGGGGGTCTAAGGAAGATGAAGCCTTAGCTGGCATAAGGAAGCTATTTCTGGATGATGAAGATATGGATTGCAGTGTGATAGTTGAGGAGGAGGAGGAAGACCTTACCATTCATACCGTTGAAAAAGGAGTTGTTCTCAATAATTGGACTGATTCACCATCCCGAGCTCGTCGAGTTCTTGGGTAGCCTGGCAATTAGTATCAATTATTTTAAAGTAATTTTTTAGCATCTAATACATTTTCAGTATTTTGTTTTGAACGTATTTTGTTTTGAAATAATTGCTCGAGTCATCGAGTCGTACTTGTTGATGTTTTTCAAGATTTTATTAATGCATTGCTATTTTTAGTATTTATTGTTATTCTTTATATTGTCTCTCTATAGCATTATTATTACCTATCCCGATGAACCTACGGTTGTGACATGTAATGAGGTAACGCGACATAAGGATAATGATTCAGAGGATCTGGAAGACGACATAATACCTGAGAAAATTGTCAGAGAAGTGGAAAACTTTGAAAACAAACCGAATTCTAATTTAGACGAGACTGAGAAAGTTAACTTAGGGGACTCTGAAGCGGTCAAAGAAACACGTATAAGCATTCACCTATCACCATTAAAGAAGGAAGAGTATGTCTGATTCCTAAAAGAGTATGAAGATATCTCTGCATGGTCCTATGATGATATGACTGGTTTGAGCACATCCATAGTGGCTCACAAGCTACTTACCCATCCCATGTGTCCACCGGTAAAATAGAAGCTCAGAAAATTCAAGTCGGATATGAGTTTGAAGATAAAAGAGGAGGTCACCAAGCAAATCAGAACCAAGGTTCTCAGAGTGGTTGAATATCCGACTTGGTTGGCCAACATTGTGCCGGTTCCGAAGAAAGATGGGAAAGTCAGAGTGTGTGTTGATTGCCCAGATATAAACAGGGCGAGTCCTAAAGATTATTTCACATTGCCTAATATACACATATTGATCGACAACTGTGCCAAGCATGAACTCCGGTCCTTTGTGGATTGCTTCGCAGGGTATCATCAGATCTGGATGGATGAAGAGGATGCCGAAATGACAGCCTTTATCACACCATGGGGAATGTACTACTATACAATGATGTCGTTTGGCTTGAAGAATGTTGGAGCTACTTACATGAGAGCCATGATAACCACTTTCCACGACATGATACACAAGGAAATATAGGTGTACGTGGATGACATCATCATCAAATCCAGAAGAATCACAGATCATATAGCAGACTTGAGGAAATTCTTTGATCGGCTTCGAAGGTACAATCTGAAACTGAGTCCTGCAAAGTGTGCCTTCGGAGTCCCTACTGAAAAATTGTTAGGATTCATCATCAGTCGTTGAAGGATTGAATTGGACCCGTCAAATGTCAAAGCTATCCAGGACTTGCCACCTCCGAAGAATAAGAAAGATGTGATGAACTTCTTAGGGCGTCTCAACTACATCAGTCATTTAATAGCACAATCAACCGTGATGTGTGAGCCGATCTTCAAAATGATGAAGAAAGATGATGCAACAAGCTGGACTGAAGAATGTCAGAAAGCCTTCGACAAAATCAAGGAGTATTTATCCAAACCGCCCGTTATGGTACCACCAGAGCCAGGAAGACCACTGTTGCTTTATTTGTCTGTACTGGATGGAGCTTTCGGTTGCGTTTTGGGACAACATGATGAAACTGGAAGAAAGGAGTAGGCAATATATTATCTGAGCAAGAAATTCACACCGTATGAACCCCGGTACTCTTTTCTGGAACGCACCTGTTGTGCTTTGACATGGATAGCTCAGAAGTTGAGGCATTATTTCTGTGCATACACTACATATCTCATATCAAGGATGGATCCACTGAAATATATCTTTCAGAAGCCCATGCCTACGGGTAAGTTAGCAAAGTGGCAAATATTGCTAAGCAACTTTGACGTTGTCTATGTAACTCAAAAGTCGGTCAAAGGGCAAGTATTGGCGGATCATCTGGTAGAAAATCTCGTAGACGGATAATACGAACCATTGAAAATGTATTTTCCCGATGAGGAGGTGTCGTTCGTAGGAGAAGATATCACTGAATCATATGATGGTTGGAGAATGTTCTTCGACGGAGCTGCAAACTTCAAATGAGTGGGTATCGGAGTTGTCTTAGTATCAGAAACTGGCCAACACTATCTGGTATCTGCAAAACTCAGGTTTCCATGTACCAATAATATGGAAGAATATGAGGCTTGCA
Organism: Nicotiana tomentosiformis; assembly: GCF_000390325.3. Classification (NCBI taxonomy): domain Eukaryota; kingdom Viridiplantae; phylum Streptophyta; class Magnoliopsida; order Solanales; family Solanaceae; genus Nicotiana; species Nicotiana tomentosiformis. The sequence continues at coordinate 111,223,177 of NC_090812.1, forward strand.
TCTTGGGACTCAGGTTGGCCATTGAATAGAATGTTCAGGAGTTGCTGGTGATTGGAGATTCTGATCTTTTGGTGCATCAGGTTTTAGGAGAATGGGCTACCAAGAACACCAAAATATTACCATATATGTAATGTGTACAAGAGTTGATCAAGAGGTTCACGAAGATAAAGTTCAAACATGTTCTGAGGATTCAGAACGAGTTTGCAGATGCATTGGCCACTTTATCTTCCATGATACAACAGCCAGACAAGAACTTCATCGATCATATCCCAATAGAAATTCATAAACGACCAGTTTATTGTGCTCATTTTGAAGAAGAAAGTGACGGAAATCTGTGGTTCCATGACATCAAAGAATACTGGGCAAAGGGAGAGTACCCGGAACACGCAACTCAAACTCAGAAGTGCACACTCCGAAGGTTAGCCAAACATTTCTTTCAAAGCGGAGGAATTCTGTACAGATGGACTCCACGCCTGGGATTATTACGGTGTGTCTATGCCAAGGAAGCATCTAGATTGCTCTAGGAAATACATGCCGAAACCTGCAGACCGCACATGAATGGCTTTGTCTTAGCCAAGAAAATACTAAGAGCATGATATTTCTGGATGACTATTGAAACAGACTGCATCAAGTATATCCAGAAGTGTCACCAACGCCAGATACATGCTGATATGATACGAGTTCCACCCAGTGAACTCAATCCAACAAGCACACCCTGCCTTTCTCTGCTTGGGGCATGGATGTCATCGGTCCAATCAAACCCGCTGCTTCAAATGAGCGTAGGTTCATTCTAGTGGCCATAGACTATTTCACAAAGTAGGTTGAGGTCACATCTTACAAAGCCATAACTAAAAAGGACGTCACAAATTTTGTTCGGGATCACATTGTTTGTCGGTTTGGAGTACCAGAGTCAATCATCACCGACAACACCGCCAATCTCAACAGTGATTTAATGAAAGCTATGTGTGAAACTTTCAAGCATAAGAATTCCACAGCATACATGCCGCAGATGAATGGAGTTGTAGAAGCAGCCAACAAAAACATCAAGAAGATACTAAGGAAAATGGCAGACAATTACAAACAACTGCACGAGAAGCTGCCATTTGCTCTGCTCGGGTATCGTACCACGGTTCGCACATCAACTGGGCAACTCCTTACCTGCTGGTCTATGGTACGAAAGCAGTTATCCCTGCCGAAGTAGAAATCCCTTCTCTAAGAATCATACAAGAAGCTGAGCTCAGCGACGCAGAATGGGTATAGAGCCGATATGAACAACTGGCTCTCATCGATGGAAAAAGAATTAATGCGGTATGTCACGGTCAACTCTACCAGAATAGAATGGCAAGAGCTTTCAACAAAAAGGTTAGACCAAGACAATTCACACTGGGTCAGTTAGTGCTAAAGCGGATCTTCCCACATTAGGATGAAGCCAAGGGAAAGTTCTCACCCAACTGAAAGGTCCCTACATGGTTCATCGAGTACTAACAGGATGAGCACTCATACTTGCAAAAATGGAAAGAGAGATTTGACCAAAACCTATCAACTCAGACGCAGTCAAGAGATATTATGTTTAGGATTGTTTACATTTCTTCACTTGAGGTAACTAAACTACGCTTGACCTGATTCCCATTTAAGAGGGGATACATAGGCAGCCTTGTAGGTTCGGTCACATCTTAATAAAATCTTCATTTTCCCCATGATCAGAAACTAGGGCAAGATCGTAAGTTCGGCCAACTTCGTCATATGCGGAACAACCAAAAGTATTGTTGGAAGTATGCATTTAAACTGGGGTAGAATTTTGAGGGGGGGGCCTCAAAATTCTAAGGCAAGGAAGTCGCAATGTCTCTAAAATGTGTCACACTCATCGGTTCATCTAAATTATTTGATGTCGCATACTACTACATTTCAAATAACTATATTTATCAAATTCATTGCATATTTTTCGAAAATTTTATTTCTATGACAGCCAAATGTTGCCCAGGGTAACTCAAATAGGATCCCAAAATAGGAGCAGAGGCCGAGCGAGAAGAAAGAAGCACGAACCGACTTTCCCCCCAAAAAACTCACGATTTTTCTTTGGATGCTGCCACGATAAAATAACATTATCCGCATATACATGAAGTCACTACCTTCATGATGACAAATTACCTAGCGCAAACACCTCCAGCTAAGAAATACTTTACTTTCTCATCGTTCTCTTGCATAAGGCTAAGCATTGCCTTTTTCGCATGAGACTAAGCATTGTCTCTTTTTCTTGTATGAGGCTAAGCATTGCCTCCCCAATTGCATAAGGCTAAGTGCTTCCTTTCCCCGCATGAGACTAAGCATTGCCTCTTCTTCTTGCATGAGGCTAAGCATTGCCTCCCTAATTGCATAAGGCTAAGCATTGTCTTTCCTTGCATGAGACTAAGCATTGTCTCCCTTCTTTGCATGAGACTAAGCATTGTATCCTCTTCTTGCATGAGGCGAAGCATTGCCTCCCTAATTCCATGAGACTAAGCATTGTCTCCCCTAATTGCATGAGATTAAGCACTGTCTCCATGAGACTAAGCATTGTCTCATTTTCTTGCATTAGGCTAAATATTGCCTTTCCTTGCATGAGACTAAGCATTGTCTCCTCTTCCTGCATAAGGCTAAGCACTGCCTTTCCCCGCACAAAACTAAGCATTGTCTTCCCTTTTGGCATAAGTCTAAGCATTGCCTTTTCCTTGCATAAAATTAAATATTGTCTCCACTACACTTCCTAAAACCTAGCACTATCCCTCTGTTCACCTAGGTCTAAGCAATACACCCATCTTACACAAGACTAAGCCTTGTCTTGTCTCATCTTCGCATGTGACCAAGCGTCATATTTTTGCATCTCATGGGCTGAAACATCACCGTCTTGTCCAAAGGCATCATAGTCCGAAGGCATCATCCTCATATATGGGAGACACCATGCCATGGCATGAGGATCTCTCAATATTGCACATCATTATTCAAAGGCATCATCGTCCAGAGGCACCATCCTCATAGCCCGAGGACACCATTTCATGGCCTGCGAATCCTTGTCATGCGCTTCATGGCCCAGGACGTCATGGTCTAAGGATATCATCCTCACCGTCCAAAGACAACCTTCATGGTCCAAAGGGAATTTGCATCATCTTTAAATTTTCGCAATAGTCCATATAAATATTCGCATGCACCGTGTTTTAAGTTTTGCAGGTAATCCAGGAGGTAACCGTTCTATAAACGGGATCAATCTTCGCTCCGGTTTCCGTTCACAAGGTTCACATCCTTCAATTATTTCAAACGTAACCGACTATCAGCAATTACCCACTTTTATTCTATGACCGTTCAGATATTTGCTCTGTGATACATCCGTAACGTTTCAGATTCACATGCATGACTCCACATAAATTCATCTGATACTATCCTACCCAAAAGAACCCTATCTGAAACATGCGAACACTTCTATAACAACTCTATCGGTTTCGTTCACCATTGGGTCCAAAACTATACACGGCCTGATTCTCGTAACACCAGGGATATGTAGGCAACTCGGGAATTAGGGTTCGGCCCCATTTTTCAAATCACATCATTCCTCACTCAATTCAGCCAAAATTGGTCATCATTTTCTTTACCCGACAACTCTTTCATCATTCCCGGATAAAGAGGGGCAGCTGTTGATACCCAATTTTGCCATCATATTTTATCGAATAGTATATATACTTTCAAAACATCATTTGACATCATTATTTAATCTATACAAGCATTTTTCTATAATTTTTTATAATTTTCAGAGCTTTAAAATTTGATTTTCCTACATTTAAATTACTTGAATATTTTTTTAATTACTCCTTTCAATTATTTTGTAATGATTTAATTACCTAAAATTATTATTTTGCATCTATAATACTTGCTTTAGATATTTTACTCTATTCTTTTTTATAATTACATTAGTATTTTTAGGCCATTTGCACAATCTTGCAATAATAGCCTGTATTTTATAATTTTATTGTACTTGTCATTCTATTTAAGGTCAAAATAATATATTACATTTTTATAATCTTCTACTATTAATTTGAAATATTTCTTTTCATAAATATCATTGTTTATAATTTATTTAATTATTTTATTAAATTATTTTCCCATATATTCCTATTTTAAAATCTGGCCCAAAATTAGGATTAATTTCGGACTAATAAACCCTTGGCCCAATAACCCCAGCAGCCCAAGCAACTTAATGAACCTACCCAGTCCAAAACCCGACCCATCCTGTTTAAATTTTAGTCGTTGATCAAAATTGATCAACAGCTCGCAACATTCCCCTCATTTTCCATATACTCCCAATACCCCAAACCCTAGAGACAAATCCCACTACCCGATGCCTTTAAACTCTCTCTGTCTCACCTCTCTATGAAGAACCCTAATTATCGCCCTTCACCAACCCCTCTTCTAATCCTGTTAGCCATGGGATTCACCTGTTATTTACTTACCATATACATGTTCCTTCTCCACTGGTTACCTCTTTATGGTATTACATAGTACTTGCTCTATTTTTGGCAAAGTACAAATCTTTAAATCAAAGGGAATCAGTTCTAATCGTTGGGATTCAGACAATATTTCGTTTAGATACATTCATATCAAGGCTATATGGGTCCAATTAGCCAAGATCTCCAGTGAATTTTCGATTTCTGTTAACTAGGGTTTACCTAATTTTTATCTAATCTGACTTTTACTGATTTTGCATGTTATTATTTCCTTATTTGTGTTGATTTTATAGTATTTCTCTGATATGTTTGTTTGATTTCTACTACTATATAAACCCCTCCCCTTTCTCCTTTGAAAGATACATTTAGTTACCTGGATCCACTAAAGAAATCGAAGCTATTACTCTATTGTTCTCTTATTCTTTTGTTCAATACTCTGGTTCTTGGCTAGCTGAAAGCCAAGGCCACCGGAATTCGATTTTCAACTTTTCTTGGTGCGAGCACTGTCTGGGGTTCATTTGAAGTCCTTGGGAACTCTGACGCACTAAGAATCTGGGTTCTTGCTCTTTGTTGACATTCAGAGCACTGTGGAATTTGTTCTTTCTTGTAGTCTGTTTATTCAACTGATAACTGGTAAGGCTCTTGGCTTTACGATTTCATTCTTCTGTGTTTATGTCCTACATATTCACGCCTCTGAATTTCATGACCTAATGTGTTCTTAGACCATCTCTGTGTGTAACTTTGCTAGCATTAAACATGTCTTATGATCTGAAACTCTTTAGCATTTGATTTTTACCTAATATTTCCAGTTTTGAGAGATGTTATTTGAATATGCTTCCCTTGAATAACTTAGACCCTCTTAAGTTCATTTAGCCTAATGTTTTGGCACTTGAACGTTTACATTTACTATTTGACATGAGTTTTCTTTCCTACTCTATTCTGAATTTCTGTAATGGCTGACTTGCACATGTAATGCGTTCTAATCTACGTTAAGACCTGCACTATCAACTATGATTTGCTTCCCCTATTAATGTGTCCCTCAGCATGTCTTTGGTTTGCATGATTCTGTAGCCTTAGTGATTATTTAGGACCTTTGGAACGGCTATCTTAATTTGTGTTTCCTACCATGTTTGACATTATTTTGCTTCACGATGTAAGTTAACGTGTCTGTCTTTTGATTTGGGATGGATACTTAGCATAATTTGGACCCTTAAGCTCTAAACCTTGTAAGTTAGTGCCCTACTTTGACTTGTTTGGTATTATGCACCTTTGTATGTTAATCTTGTAATATTAGGAAACTTAATTCTCCTTTAACTCTCTCAATGTGTTTCCTACCAATATGTTACTTCTTTCTAAGTGTTAAACCTGTAATAGCAACCTGCCTCTAAGTTTTGTTGACCCTCTTAACTAGCATGTTCTGTGTTTTAGGCAACTTCGCTATGTCTTCTTTCTAAAGTACAAGTTCATCTCTCCAAATTCTATCCCTTAATCACTGTTCTCTTACTCTCATTGGTTACCTACACTATTCTGAATCTATCACTCTTGGCCAGCTGAAAGCCAAGGCCACTAAGACTCTCTTTATTAACCTCCCTACTGTGAGCACTGCTCGGGGTCCATTTGAGACCCTTGTGAACTCTAACACATTAGGATTTGGGGTTCATTGGCCACTCTCTTTACTACTGAGACCTTAGATGTCTGTGACATTCAGTTCTTTCCTCATTCTATCTACTGAATAAACAAACTGGCTTGTTTAAGTGATTTCTGTGTGATTCAATATTTGGGTCGTATGATCAATTTGCTGTTTAGTTTGGTTTGAGTTCCTCGATGGTTTTTGGGCTGTGTTGATGAATATAGTCCCATGGTGGGATCTGGGTATGCTATTTGTGAAGAAAGTGTTTTTTGAAGGCCCAGACAATACTGGGTATCCCCTTTTGGGCCTGCTATAGGCCTACTGTTATTGCTTGTATAATATTTTGTAATTCTATTCATCACTGGGTCTGTAATAATTTTGTAATAAACAATTGGGGTGTTAGTGAAATCGGGGAAATGGGCATACTCTAATGTTTGCATTAAGGGGTAGAAAACATACCTATAAGGTTCGTATGATCTACTTGTTATTTTATCTAACCTGTCATATATGCTATTCAATTTCCATGTACACTGGTAGAAATCATGCCATTAGGAGAATCACACATTCACACAACTTGTCTACTATCAAGGCATAAGTGCTTTATTTGTTCCTATGTCTACTGCCATGTGTTACTAGACAACATGCCTATAGGAAACAAATGTCAATATCCATTCCTTCAATAACTGCAGCATATTCATTAGATACCATGCCTATATGATTATACTAGCTTATGTTTTATTGATCTTCATCCAGAAAGCATGCCTATAGGACTTCAATTGGTTAATTTTCTATTGTTATCATACTGCTCACCTAGAAAACATGCCTATAGAGGCTAAGTATAAAAATCAGTTGCATTCGTTAATCGTTAGAAATCCTGCCTATAGGGTATTACCACTCGCTTTAAAGTATTAATACTGAACTTTCAAACGCTGTTTCATTGCTTAGCCATGCCACTATTAGAGAGCATGCCCATAGGATAAAACATGAGTAATTCTGAATATTTCTGATGGTCCTCACTCCCCCCTACTGGACCATAGGTACGGGACGGGCAGTGCACGCATAGGGCATGACTTAGAATTTAATTAGAGAGCTTAAGTAAACAACTTTAACATAGTAATCGGGTAGCAGGAGATGATAGTCTATTCCCACTGAATAATATGAGTAATTCCCTACCTCAAGGGAGTTGCGAAGTATTATTTATGTTGCACGGGGTGATCCTTTAGGCTACAAAACTTAGGACTCCCCCCCCCCTTCTTCTTTATACTTTTAGCTGTCTAATATAGACCATTATAGTTATATCCTTGTAATCCTTATTTCTCATTGTGTTATAATAAATTTCTTTGACCCTTACACTCTTTCTTTATCTTGCCTAATTATAATCCATATAACCTTAAGTTCGGTCGGGACCCAAAGTTTTAGACCTCGAAGAGTGCATAACACCTTCTCTTTGAGGTAATTTGAGACCTTACCCGATCTTTGGTGGTGTTGACTAGTCAAACAAAGTTATCTACATAATAGGTGCCCTAACGCACCTCAAAAATTGTTAGGTGGCGACTCTTCTTCTTTTAGCACTTTATCTCCCATCCAAAAGAGTTGTCACAACGTCGAAACCCGCTTTTCACTAGAAAACAGGGAGCGACACTGATGATTTCTCATTATAGTACTAACTTATATTGTTTGACTTACCTAGTAGGTTAGGCTAGGTGCCATCGACTTGGTGGGGTTTTGGGTTGTGATAAGTTGGTATCAGAGCCCTAGGTCAATAGGTTCTATGAGTTATGAGCAAGTGTCTAGTAGAGTCTTGTGGATCGGTATGATGACGTCCATACCTATCTTTGAGAGGCTACAATGTATCTAAGATTCCTCCCTTTTTTCTTTCCTTATCGTGCGATCTTATTTCAGCTTGAAGCTTGTATCTTGATTTTTTCCTATTCACTTATATGAGATGTTGTGCACTCGGTATCAGCTATGCACTGATGGCTTGTTATGTTGTGGACGGACTATGAGGGGCTATGGATGCTTGATTATTGTCTTGATTTGTTGTCCAAACTGAGAATGCAAATGTGTTGGTAGATCTTTCAATTGTTCATGTGTGGGATGAAGCAAATTCTTGTATCTAGTTAATGAGTACAGACTTAGGAGGATTGATTGCATAGTGGTTGTGACTGTAGTATTACCATAGAGAGATGTCGGTCGGAGGCTAAGCAGGTGGGTTATCCCCTGCAAGAAGATTTTAGGTCGTGTGATTCGTATAAGGCTTCTATTCAGCGGAATGCATAAATTACCATTTTGGAGGGCTTGAAGTAATCTGCGCGACTGTCATGAGGATGCGTATGCACTTGATAGTGTCTGGACTGTTTTATGACTACTGTTACATGAGTTTATGAAGTATTTAGTTGGTTGGCAGTGCGAGGTTGGGATGGTTATGAAGGAAGGGTACTGTGGGTTATAAATGATGTGTTATATAGCTTCGAGCCAAGTGGGGGAGTTTGATATTGACAATCGAATCGCATGTCATGTGTTATATTAGTTTCTGGACTAAGGGTGCTTGTAGATCAGTTATGACTTAGAAAATGATGACTCGAGCAAGAAAATTACAGGATGTATAATGTATTACATTTTATGGATATATTAAAATCTTGGAATGATTCAGGTTTGTTAATTATTGTAGATGTAATGTGCAAGGAAAGGAAATCACTTGGTTTCATATTTCGGATATTCATGTGATGGTGGAGCACGGGTTGTTCGGTACGTATTGGCTGCGCATTGGATATTGGAGTGAGGTGAGTGACTCTCGAGAAAGCTTTAATGAGTTCAAGATTCATATGTGTTATTTAAGGATTCTCGAATTTGTGTATGGCTAGGACTTAAGATTTGTATTTGGATAGCGCCAAGACTAGCGGTACTTTTATACGTCTTTGACTCTGCATGGCAGTATTAGAGAGATGCAAGAAACAACTTCGAATTTGCAGAAGACCTCTTCAGAGTGAGCATTTCGATTTGAGTATCTTTTGGATTTGGCAGTTTGTGTGGCTTGTATAATTGGATAGACACAATGTTGATGGCTTGGCTAGGTGCTAGCGGGTTTCGGAGAGTTCGTGAAGGTTTTGACCACTGGTTGAGGTTAATCTTTTCTATGGGTATAGCAGGTTGGTGGCATGTGGTGATGTACACTTAGATTGAGTTAAATAAAAGGTTCTTGGTTGATGAGGTATTTATCCTGCTTGTGATTAAGAGTTGATTATGAGATTTTCATATTTTCACAAGTTAGCATGATATTTGTCATGTGCTGTGTGGGATTGATATTTGCATGGAACAAGGTTGTAGTTCAGTTTTGAAAGGAAGATCATGGGTTCTAGACGGCATGGATGATTTCAGATGTTTAAGAGTATGTTGGCTCTACTTGGTATCGCCCTGAGAGGGGTTTGCATTCTAGGAAATGCATTGTGTTTTGACCTGCGGATGCTTGACTAGTATTACGGTAATCGCCTGGTTGTTGGTTGCTGAGGTTCAGGTTTTGCTACGTGGCGAAAAATATTTATGGGAGTACTTCCCACGAGGTGGTTGTGTATGAGTGATGTATCAGTCATTTGAGCGGAAGAGTTGGAGATCAGCTATGGAGATTCCTGTATTCTTGAGGTTTAAAGACTGGATGTTCTCAGAGGTAAATTGTTCCTTAGTTACGGACTGTAAAAGTGTGTTAAGAATTGGATGGCTAATTGTATGTGTTATGAATTTGGTCATTATGGACTTTTGGAAGGTTATTTACCTGTTTCGGGATGATCAAAATTGAGTTGGGGCCATTAGTAGGCCTAATAGGAATGTGTGTTCTACATCGGATTGGGTTCGTTTACTTAGCACAGCTATTGTTGGGGGTGTGTCACCAGTAAGAGTTGATCTTATTCATTTCATGGTTTTCTTCATATGTTGCTCTATGATGCTACGATGGGCTGTGGGATTGCTTGGCTATTTACACGTATGATGTGGCTATGTTTAGGCCTTATGGCGAGATTCGAGCGAGATAGCTCTTGCAGTGTTTAATTATTTATTGTGCCTTGGTTAAAGTTTCTTGTATGTGGTATATTGTGTTATGTATTTCTCCATGGTTATGGTCATGCATTTCACATGTTGTTGTTGATATGCATGTGGTTGTTGATGGTGAGCACTAATGCTTGATGTGTATTCCATGTGGATCGGTATCTTTGGATCGGGCTACGTGATGCAGCAGAATTATGTAAGGATGTGATTCTTTGAGGTTATTTTGTATGTTTTGTTTGTCCCTTGTGGGATGGATTCATAGCATAGCGTCGTTGGGGTTGTACCTGTTGAACTTATGGTAGTTCTGTTATTTGGTTCTCCTTCCATCCTTGGTTATATTCGGGTTGCTGCTTGTTAGGTGGCATTGTATGTGGCATGTCGGTCAAGCAGCTTGTACTGGATGAAATGAGGTTATTAGACCTGGAATTAGAGCAATTTTGGATAAGGTAAGTTTGGAAGAATAAAGCCATTACTCAACTTAGAATTTGGCTATGGCCCTTTATCGGGCGAGAGAGCTCCATGACTTGTTGATTTGGTGGGTGGTTACGAGTTTATACATATTTATTTTCACATTTGCAGTGTTCCGGAGGTTTAAAACAAGGTTCTATTTGATACGAGGTATATTATAGGTACCTAATTTAGTAATGGGAAGCTATTGCGATTAGAAGTTCCTACTATAAGTATGTGAGTTGTGTCGTACATTGTGCGGTTATATATTGGAATACGGTCATGTCTTGATGTAACTTGTTAGACTTATACAATGTGTAGATATGAGAATCTGGTCTTATAAGGAATTCCGGATGTTGGAGATTTGGTTCGAAGGTTTATGGACTAAGGTTGAAGAAGGAATGTTCCATTAGGATGTTTTGTTATATTTATATGGATTGTAGTGACGTGGGATCACCCATGGGGATGTGTATAATGAGTTTATGTAGTGATCAGATGAAGTTGGAATAATTCTCGGCACGTTCGAGGAAGAACGTATATTTAAGCGGGGGAGAAGGTAACGACCTGACCGGTCATTTTGAGATTTAGCGTTCCGTTCGGTGATTTGAGACTTTAAATAGCTTCATAATATGTATTATGAATTGCGTGTATGGTCAATTTTGGTTTTCGAACGGTTCATGATTGATTTGAAGAATGACTCTCGATTTGGAAGCTTTAAGTTGGAAGAGTTGACGAAGGTTTAGCTTTTGGGTAAACGGACTCGGAATCAGGTTTTGATGGTTCTGATAGGTTAGTATGGTGATTTTGGAATTAGGTATATGTCCGAATTCAGATTTGGAGGTTCCTAGATTGATTTGGTTCTTTTTATCGAAAGTTGGCAATTTAAGGTTTAGAAATTTCATAAATTTGATCGGGAGTTAGCTTTAATGGTATCAACCTCATATCGTTGCTGATGAAGTTTGAATAGATTCGTTTTGTCATTTGGAACTTGTATGAAAAGTTTGATCTCATTCAGAGTTGATTTGGTAAGATCTGGACGCGTTCGGTGAAGTTTGAATGTTTAAAAGTTAAGAGATGGATTCAATCTTCGATTCTTGGTTGTGATATTTTTATTCGTATTTTGAGACTTTTGACAAGTTAGAATAAGGTATTTGTACTTGTTGGTATGATTTGACAGGGTCTCGAGGGTCTTGGATGATTTGGGTCATTGGTTGAGACTTGAGAGACTAGCTAAGTTACGGATTTGGAGTATAACCATGGTCAAAATTGGGTCAAGACAACCTTTTTCTATATTTTGAGTGCACGATCAGGTTCATGGTGTGTTTATGATTGAAATACATATACGATTTGTGTATGGGAGGTTCCGGATGAGTTTCGGGTGGTTTCGGATCATTCCAGTGGAATTTGGGATTTGTTGTTGCTGATACTTCGTAATTGCGAACTTTTTGTTGCAATTGCAAACTCCGCATTTTAGTGAGGGACAATTTTTCATGGGGATTTTCATACAAGGCAAGAGGGTGAGTGATTTCTACCTATTTGTGATTATATTTCAAGAATTTACATGGATTTTTATACCAAAAAATATGGGATTTCAATGTGAAATTTGGGGTTTTGACTGCACTTTAAGAAAGTGTATTTTGAGGATTTGAGTATGGATTTGGAGTCGTTTTTGGAATATAATCAAATATTTGAACTCAACAGGGTTTTGGGCATGTGTGCCCAGGTTGACTTTTGGGGAATTCTTCAAAGATCAAGGATTTATTGGTTAGGACTACTTTCTTTGGCATTTGTTGGCTTATTTGATTAACGTTTGGCTAGAGTTGAGCCGGTTAGAGTTGTTTTCTCAAGGGAACGCGATTTTGGAGCTTAGGACTAGCTCGGATGAGGTAAGTGTCTTGCCTAGCTTTGATTGAGGTAGTATTTCCTACTAATTGTTATTGTTTGCTACATATGGGGGTGATGTATATATGAGGTGACGAGCATATATGCATATATACATGTGTCATGGTATTCATGCTCGGGGCAGATTCTAGCTTATTATATTCCTTGTTTGGTTGTGTGTTCTAATTGATTTTATGTATTATTCCATTATGTGAGTACAATAAACCATGCTAGAGAATTGTTGATACTATTGGTATCGTATTTTGACCATGATGTAATTCTTCAAACTTATGCTATACTTGCCTCAGAGGTAGATACACGTATATTATGGACACACATCCGTACTTGTTCTTGAGTTGTGTACACTCGGTGTTACATAATGTAAGGCCCCGTAAAAGTTTACCTAAAATCCGGGGTTTCTTGGTGATGAAGTAGACTTATGTGTTGATGATTGTAGAGGGGTTCTCTACCATTGCGTCTCCGTTGACTAAATTGACGCAGAAGGCGGTTAAGTTCCAATAGTCAGATGCTTGTGAAAAGAGCCTTCAGGAGTTGAAATCGAGATTGACTATGGCACCAGTGGTGACTCTAACAAATGAATTTGTGGTATATTGTGATGCTTCAAGAATCGGACTTGGGTGTGTATTAATGCAACATGGGAAGGTGATAGATTATGCTTCTAGGCAACTCAAGAATCATGAAAAGAACTATCCAACATATGACTTAGAGCTTGAGGCGGTGGTATTTGCATTGAAGATCTGGCGTCATTATTTGTATGGGGTCCATGTGGATATATTCACGAACCATAAGAGCCTTCAATATATTTTCATACAGAAGGAATTGAATCTGAGGCAGAGAAGATGGCTTGAGTTACTTAAGGATTATGACATCTATATTCTAGTATCATCCTGGGAAGGCTAATGTTGTGGCGAACGCTCTTAGCCGAAAATCTATGGGTAGTTTGGCTCACATGGAAGCATATCAAAGTCATTGGCCAAGGAGGTTCATCGGTTGGCTAGTTTGGGAGTTCGTCTTGCGGATTCTAGTGAAGGAAGAATGATTATGCAAAATAGGGCTGAATCATCGCTTGTAGTGGAAGTCAAGGAAAACCAATACAGCGACCCATTGTTGGTAAAATTTAAGGAGCGGATTCATAAATATAAGACCATGGCCTTTTCTCTTGGCATGGATGATGGTACACTAAGATACCAAGGGCGGCTATGTGTTCCAAATTTGGATGGTCTCCGGGAAAGAATCAAGACCGAGGCTCACACTTCTAGGTATTTCGTGCACTCGGGCTCTACAAAGATGTACCATGATCTTAAGGAAGTCTACTGGTGGAATGATATGAAGAGGAATGTAGAACACTTTGTGGCAAGATGTCCAAATTGTCAGCAAGTGAAGTTCGTACACCAAAGGTCCGGTGGGTTGGCACAGAACATAGAAATTCTGATGTGGAAATGGGAGATGATCAATATGGACTTTGTAGTAGAACTACCTTGCACTCCTCATAAGTTTGACTCTATTTGGGTGATTGTGGACCGACTCACGAAGTCAGCACACTTCTTACCTATAAAGGCTACCGACACAGCGGAACAGTATGCTCAGTTGTATATCAAGGAAATCGTCAGGCTGCATGGCACTCCAGTTTCCATCATTTTTTATAGGGGGCACAGTTCACAGCTAACTTTTGGAAGATATTTCAGCAAGGGTTGGTTACTCAGGTAAATCTTTGTCACGCCCCAACTTCGGGAAGCACGATCGGCGCTCGACCGAGAGAATCCAGTCGAGCAAGCCTATTAGATACTTTCTACCCAACTCACCCATGATCAAGAAAAGACATGATTCCATTAATTAGACAGTAGGAAGTTCATACATACAATACTAAATCATTTCATTAGTTACTTCACTTTTAAGTCTCAAAATACACATATTCTTAAAGTTTGAGTGGAACAAGTGATCAAAACACAAAATAACTTGTTTGACTTTTCTAGCATCCATTACAACCCACATAGTGTCGACGGAACCTCTAAAAGATAAAAAAAAGAGTGTTATGATAGTGCCGGCAACAAGGCCCCGGCTATACCTTGAGACATGATAATAATATGAACAAAAGATACAATACGTGACCCCGGGATGAAGTGGGGCTGACCAAGTCTGCTGGGAAGAGGATGTGCCACTATCGCTGATCAACACTGCCTGCTATGAAACCACCTGCATCCATTTAAAGATGCATCGCCCCCAACAAAAGGGATGTTAGTACCGTCAAATGGTGCTAGTATGTAAAACTAAACACCATCTCAATAGAATGAATAATAGTACAAGGGGGAACAGTCAAGAATTCAATAGGAGCTTCAAATAATACTAAAACATCAAGTTAAGGATCACATAAGTTTTCAAGTCAATTTCCATATTATTAGGTTGGGTGATATTTAGTGCCGATATTCCAAAATTCACAATACCACCGTATTCTTATACGGTGTCCAATCACGACCCGATCGACTAGGTCGTCTCACTTGAGACATCAACCATAACCACAGTTTCAATTATCATTTTCAGCACAGTCACCACTATGTGTGAGGCATGGCATCCGATCAAGGCCCGATCGGCTAGGCCGTCTCACCCAAGACATTACCTTTTTCAGTAAATCGTCTCACATCATACTTCTTTCATATCTTTTCGATTCATTGGCACTGGTGATCACAATTATAAAGTCATTCTTGGCACTTGGACGTATTTCATAATTCCTGTTCCCTTTTTCCACATTCAAACATCAATATCATTATCAAAAACAATAAGATTTTCCGTTCAAGACATTAAATTCACATATGAGCAATTTGGGAATCTTAGGCACATAGAAGATTTTCATACAATTTGGCATAACAACCTTTATTTCGATCTTGACTTGAAGTCTTAACATTCCTAACACATATTCCACATTTTTGAACACATTCTCAAATGGCAAGATGACATGATGAAGCATTTAGAATAATATTGAACATACATCCTTCAACACATACACATTAGGAATAGCCAATTCAATAATGGTCAAGGACTTGCACCAATTTCATGAACACCGTGGGATTCGATTCTAAGAAGAAGGGGGTTTAGCCAACATACTTCAATTGAGCTTCCTTAAACTCTAAAATGATCCGGGATTCTTAGCAACTTCAATCTATTTTAGAAATATAACAAATTGAACCAAAAATTAGGAGGATGATCATGGTTGTAGCTCATTTGAGCATTTTATCAAACATTAGGTGTGCATTAAGGTTCTTAAGGCCCTTTTGTGAAAGATTTCATAATTCCCCAACCCATTCTCTATCATTATTAGCTCACAACCTTCCCACATACTTCAAGAATACATGCATGCAAGACAACAACCCCCACACCCAATAATTGTCTTTCTAATTACCCCATTTATTGTAAATTTTTGAAATTGAGAGCTAGGACATAGATTCTTACCTTTAGGATGAAGACTTTCTTTGTTAATCTTCAATGATTGAGCAAGAATTTATGGATAATAGGTTGAAGGTTACTCCCCCACTCTAAGAACTCTCTCTCACTCTAAAAATATCAAAAATGTGCTCAAAATGGGCTATGGAATCTATTTTAACGAAGAAGGGTCGAGTTTAAAAATCCCAAAAATGAAGTCCCAGGACAGGATATGTGGTCGCATATGCGACCTTGGAATGGATATGCGGTCTGCATATCGGCCGCACAATTTGGTCCCAAAACTAGAAAGGAACTGACTTGGTTTGCGGTCACTATGCAGCTCGTAGACCTGTTCTGCGGTCGCATAATGCGTCGCAGAACCTCCCTCCGCAAAATTTCAAGGCTGATTGTGCGACGAGAGTGAGGCACGCGAAATGGTTATGTGGTCGCATAATGAGCCGCGAAAATGACATCAAAATGACCCAGAAAAACTGTCTCACTCTACGACCGGCCGCATAATGGGCTGCATAAATGCCTATTTCCGCCCAATATTTTCCTTCAACTCCCCAGCGCACTATTCTACTATTATTCACCTCTACGCCTACCCCGGCATCACGGAACCCCGGTTTTTAGGAAAAATTTCACGGGGCCCTACATCCTCCCCCACTTAAGATCATTCGTCCTCGAATGAGGGTCAAGGTTCACTATTAGCATCTTATACAACTCAGTTTTCATACCACACACCATCAGTCCCAAATTTGACTAACTCCCTAAATTTCCAAAATTTTCGCTAGAGTTTCCCCTGTAACTAGGCCTATCCACCTGTCATAAAGCCCCAGAAACGCGTCCTTAAAACATATACATAAACCAATGACGTAACATAACTCATAACAACACCAATTGTGGCCTCATATACAATATATTACTGGAAAGGAACACCCTTAACATCAATTTGTACAAATGATACATAATTCATAGAAGGTAACCCTTAGAATTTTCATAGAACACAACTTTATAAATACATGGATATTTAAACAAATAAGGATACTTTTTCTTCATTTCTTCCTCGGACTCCCAAGTAGCCTCTTCAACTTGTTGGCTTCGCCATAGCACTTTCACGGAGGCAATTTCTTTATTTCTCAACTTTTAGACTTGCCTATCAAAAATGGAAACTGGAATTTTTGCATATGACAGTTCTTCATTAACCTCAATGGCCTCAACCGGCACAATAGCTGACGGATCTCCAACTACCTTCTTCAACATAGACATATGGAATATTGGGTGCACTAATGACATCTCAGGTGATAGCTCAAGCTTGTACACCACCTCACTGATCCTCTGAATGATTCTGTATGGTCCGACATACCTCGGACTCAATTTTCCTTTCTTACCAAATCACATTACACATTTCATGGGAGAAATTTTCAAGAATACCCAATCATCTTCTTTGAACTCCAAATCCCTACGACGAACAACTAAATAGGACTTATGACGACTCTGAGCAGTCTTCAACCGCTCCTTAATGATCTTAACTTTTTCCATAGCCTGATGTACGAGGTCTGGCCCTATCAACTTTGTTTCCCCAATCTCAAACCACCCAATGGGAGTCTACATCTCCTACCATATAATGCCTCAAATGGTGCTATTATAATACTAGCATGAAAGTTGTTGTTATAAGCAAACTCTATGAGTGGAAAATGATCATCCCAGCTACCCTTGAAGTCGAGAACACAAGCACGCAACATGTCCTCAAGCGTCTGAATAGTGCGCTATGCTTGCCCGTCAGTCTGTGGATGGAAGGATGTACTAAGATTCACCTGAGTACCCAAACCTTGCTGAAATTTCTTCCAAACTTTTGCCCTGAACTTAGCCCCTCGATCAGAAATGATAGAAACTAGAGTACTATGTAGCCTGACTATTTCCGTGATATACAACTGAGCATATTGTTTCGTTGTGTCAGTAAATTTAACTAGCAAGAAATGTGCTGATTTCATGAGCCGGTCCACAATCACCCCAAATTGAGTCAAACTTGCGCGAAGTACGTGGTAGTCCTACGACAAAATCCATATTAATCATTTCCCACTTCCACATTGGAATTTCTATATTTTGTGTCAACCCACCAGGTCGTTGATGTTTGGCCTTTACTTGCTGACAATTCGGACACCTTGACACAAAGTCTGCCATTTCCCTTTTCATGCCATTCCACCAATAGACTTCCTTGAGATCATGATACATCTTCGTAGAACCTGGGTACACGGAATACCTAGAAGTGTGAGCCTCAGTCATGATTCTTTTCCGGAGATCATCTACATTTAGAACACATAGCTTCCCTTGGTACCTTAGTGTGCCATCATCCATGCCAATAGTAAAAGCCATAGTTTTATGTTTTTGAATCCCCTCCTTCAATTGCACCAAAAATGGGTCGTTGTATTGCTTCTCTTTGACTTCCACAACAAGTGATGATTCAGCCTTATTTTGTATAATTACCCCTCCTTAATTAGAGTCTACAAGACGAACTCCCAAACTAGCCAAAAATGAAGCCCCGGGACAAGATATGCGGTCACATATGTGACCACAGAATGGATATGCAGTCCGCATATCGGCTGCACAATTTGATGCCAAAAACTGGAAAGACACTGACTGGGTCTGCGGTTACTATGCGGCCCACAGAACCTCCCTCCGCAAAACTCCAAGATTGGATATGTGATCAGAGTGCGGCCCGCAAAATGGTTTTGCGGTCGCATAATGGGCCGCGTAAATGACATCAAAAATGGCCCAAAACATTGTCTCACTCTGTGACCATTCTGCGGTCCGCAGAGTGATTCTATAATCCGCAGAGTGATTCTACGGTCCGCAGAGTGATTCTGCATCCGCATAGTGGGCTGCAAAAATGACTATTTCTGCCAAATAGTTTCCTTCAACTCCCCAGTGTACTATTCAATCCAAAAAGTCCAAACCGTGGCTCTCGAGCTCATCACAAAGAATTTTTACTATTATTAGCCTCTACGCCTACCCCCGGCATCACGGAACCCCGGTTTTTAGGAAATATTTTACGGGGCCAGACAATCTTAGTATAGTTTTCCATCCACAGACCAACGGGCAAGCAGAGCATACTATTCAGACGCTCGAGGATATGTTGCGTGCTTATGTTCTTGACTTCAAAGGTAGCTGGGATGATCATTTGCCACTCATAGAATTTGCCTACAATAATAGTTTCATGCTAGCATTCAGATAGTACCGTTCGAGGCTCTATATGGTAGGAGATGTAGATCTCACATTGGATGGTTCGAGATTAGGGAAGCGGAATTGATAAGACCACACCTTGTGCATCAGGCTATGGAGAAGGTTAAGATCATTACATAACGGTTGAAAATTGCTCAGAGTCGTCAAAAGTCCTATTCGGATGTGCGTCGCAGGGATTTGAGCTTAAAGAGGATAATTGGGTATTCTTGAAAGTTTTCCCCATGAAGGGTATAATATTGTTTGGTAAGAAAGGGAAGTTGAGTCCAAGGTGTGCATCGTAGAGGATTGTCCGGATGGCTTACAATCTTGAACTACCTCCAGAGATGTCTTTAGTGCACCCGGTGTTCCATGTATCCTTGTTGAAGAAGGTGGTTGGAGATCCGTCGCTTATTGTTCCAGTTGAGGCTATTGAGGTTACCAAGGAATTGACTTATGAAGAAATTCTAGTTTTCATTCTTGATAGGCAAGTCCTTAAGCTGAGAAATAAAGAAATTGCCTCCATGAAAGTACTATGGCGGAACCAACAGGATGAAGAGGCCACCTGGGAGGCCGAGGAAAAACTTAAGAAGAAATACCCTTATTTGTTTGAATAATCATGTATTTATAAAGTTGTGTTCTATGAAAATGTTAAAGTTTACCTTCTATGAATTATGTATCATTTATACAATTGATGTTAAGGGTGTTCCTTTTTAGTGATATACTGTTCGTGAGGCCACGGTTGCCGTTGTTTTTATGTTATGTTGCATCGTTGGTTCATGTATAAGTTGTTAGGGTTGATTTTTGGGATTATCTTACAAATGGATAGTCCTGGTTACAGGAGAAACTCTAGAGAAAATTTTGGAAATTTGGGGAGTTAATCAAAAGTTTGGAACTGTTGGTGTGTGTTATAGAAGTTAAGTCACATTGGTTTCTAATGGCGAATTTTGGCCCTCATTCGAGGATGAATGATCTTAAGCGGGAGAGGATGTAAGGCCAAATAAAATTATACATAAAACTGGGGGCTTCGTGGTGCCGAAGTGGACTTATGTGTAGAGTCGTAGCTCGGACATTTTGGGTTGAACAATGCGTTGGGGAGTTGAAAATTTTGGAAGTCCAGGGAGTTTCTGCGGTCGCAAAACTGATCTGCAGACCGTAGATCTGCAGCAGATTGAAGCAGAAACCTGGGCAAATTTTTGTACCATTATGCGGTCCATTATGCGGCCGCATAATCATTTTATGTGCCGCATAACCCATCGCAGATCCAACATAAAACAAATTCCGAAGGGAAGTTCTGCGGTGCATTAAGCGATAGCAAAATAGGTTTGCGAACCGCAGACCAGTCATAGAGTGAAGCAGAAGTGCCCAGTTCCGGAGGACCATAGTGCAGTCCATTTTACGGACCGCAGAAGCATTATGCGGTCACATATGCGACCGCAGATCTGCATTGGGGCTTCATTTTTTCTAATTTTTTACCCGACCCTATTTTGATATATTGAAGTAAAGCACCACTTTTGAAGTAAAAATCTGATATTTATAGAGAGAGGGATTACCATAGAGTGAGAGGGGAAGTTCCTAAGCTTATTGATCATTAACTCTTGCTCAAAGTTGAAGAATTCACAAGAAAATTCACTAGTTCTCCATCCTAGAGGTAAGATTCTACTCCCTAGTCTTCAATTTCATGATTTTACTGAAAATAGGTAATGAGAAAAGCAATTCTTGGGTGTGGGAGTTGTCCATTATGAATGCATGTACTATCAAGGGTTGGGGAAAGAATGTTGAGCTAAATTGGGTAAACTTTGGGTAGTGGGATGGAGGAATCCATCATAGGAGGACCTTGAAATCATAATACCCACCTAGTGTTTGAAAAAAAATGCTCAAATGAGCTGGAACCATAAAATCTCTCCTAATTTGTGTTCAATTTTGCTATATTTCTAAATGGATCGAAGAGGCTAAGAATTCTGGAACATTGCA
This sequence comes from Nicotiana tomentosiformis, assembly GCF_000390325.3. Classification (NCBI taxonomy): domain Eukaryota; kingdom Viridiplantae; phylum Streptophyta; class Magnoliopsida; order Solanales; family Solanaceae; genus Nicotiana; species Nicotiana tomentosiformis. The sequence continues at coordinate 111,244,273 of NC_090812.1, forward strand.
GTAATTTAAAAATCTCGAGGCGAGGTATGTTGGCTAAGCTCATCTCTTAGAATTGAACCTCACAATATCCTTGTAAGTCCTGAGTTGTTCATTATGAATTGATTATTCCAAATAAGCCTTGTGTCGAAAGATATATGTTCAATATGTATTCCAATGTTCTTGTTATATTATATTCTATTTGAAATTGTGCTCGAAGCATAGGTTGTATATCTAAATGTTATATCTTTAAGTCGTGATTCAAATGAAGGCTATTATGTTAAATTGTGTAAGAAATCTCAATGTGTTTAACATTATTATTTGCTCAATATGTGGACTTAAATTCTTGAATAGAAATGTTCTATTGTTGATGATCCGTGATAATGTTTGAAAGTGAAAGAGATGAATATGATGTATGAAATACGGCCAACGTGCCAAGAGTAACACTGTGTTATGCCCATCGGTGCCAATGAACTGAATGACATATATAAGATAATTAAATGGGTGGTCATTCTTTTAAATAAATAAACAGCATGGGAGTGTCGTTAGTCAATGAGGAAGGGTAGGTTGAAATAACCTAACCCCGAAACTACACGTACCGGTGTAGGAGTAAATTGTGATTGTACCCCTTTATTGGAATGAGATTGATGTGAAGAGAATATTCCCCTTTATTGGGATGAGATGATTGCTAGAAAAGGGTGATGTCAATCCACATGGCATTGTGGTGAGATGACCTAGCCGGTCGGGTCGTGATCGGACGCCGTGTCGTACACATGGGGTGATTGTGCTTGAGATTATAATCGAAACAATGATTGAGACTGAGATAATGATTGTGATTGTGCTTGATATCTTTAGATGAGCCAGCCTAGCTGACCGGGCTGTGATCGGACTCCATTCTAAAATTATGGTATAATATCGGTGCTAAGATCTCCCAACCTAAAATGATGGAAATTTACTTGACACTTATCTTACTCCTAATTTTGATGTTTTAGTATTGTCTGGGGCTTCCATTGATTTATGACTGTCCTTCTTTGTGTTATCATTCATTCTAGGGAGAGGGTGTTTAGCCTTACATACTAGTACTATTCCATATGTACTAACATCCTTTTTGTCGGTGGCGCTGCATCTTTAATGGATGCAGGTGATTCCGCAGTAGGTGGCATTGATCATTGATAGTAATACACCCTATTTTTGGTAGATCTGGTGAGCCCTACATCATTCGGGGTCGTGTATTTTTGTCCCACGTGTATTATATTTTGAGGTACAGCCGGGGCCTTGTTGCCGGTGTTATCATAGTATTTTGTATCCATAGAGGATTCGTAGACACAGTGTGGGTTGTATATGGGTGTTAGGAGAGTCAAACTAGCCTTGTTGTATTTGAATCACTTGTTGCACTTTAACTATGATTGTGTATGTATTTTGTGACTAAAATGAAGTGACTAATGGTAATGGAATTCACATTGTTCACGGAATCCACTTAATGTTTAATTAATAATATAAATGTATCTTCTCTTTATTCATGGACGATTTGGGTAGAAGGCATTGTAAAGGCTTGCTTGACCGGGGTATCTTGGTTGAGTGACGGTAGGGCTCCCCAAGATTGGGGCGTGACTAACTTGTATCAGATCCTAAGGTTTTAAAGTGTCCTAGGATGTCTCGAATCCATATCTAGTAGTCCTTCTTATCGGTGTGTTGTCGACCACATCAATAATTAGGAGGCTACTTGGTAATTTAGGAATGATACCCTTATTTGATGTTCTAGATCGTGCGATAAAGCTTATTGTAAGATTTTTCCTCCTATAACTCGTGCATTGCTCTAATTTTCAGTATATGGCGCCTAGGAAGAAAGGAAGAACTGGCCAAGGAGCCAATGCCACCCCAGGAGTGGCAATTGATCCTTTACTTGATAATGTGGTTGAATACCCAAGGAGTGAGAATATTCCCCAAACTACTACACTGCCTGATTACACTACACCTGATCAGACCACACAAGTTTTTGCACCTACTAAGGGTGCAACGATCCCTCCAATCGATACTCCAGTTCCACCTCTAGCCCCAGCTTCCAGTCCAGATGTTTCTGAGGGGGATCTTAGGGGAGCCATACAGATGTTGGCTCAGATAGTGGCTTCTCAGGCCGAGAGATCAAATGTTGTGCCTACTTCTTCTAGTCAGCCAGGTAAATCTACTAGTTCCAGGGTGAACAAGTTTCTTCAGTTAGATCCTCTAGTGTTCACGGGTACAAATCTCGAGGAGGACCCCTAGGACTTTATTGATGAGATGCACGAGACTCTTCGAGTTATGCGTGTTACTGAGACAAAAGCAGTGGAGTTAGCTTCGTACCGCTTGAAAGAGGTGACATATTCTTGGTTCAAACTCTGAGAGGAGTCCCGTGAGGAAGGGAGCCCTCCGGAGAGGTGGAATGAGTTCACCGATGCTTTCATAGATCATTTCTTGCCTGCCAAGACTAAGGCAACATGTGTCGTTGAGTTTGAAAGTTTAAGGCAAGGTAGCATGAGTGTGTGGGAGTACCATATGATAATCACGCATTTGTCCCAGTACGTTGTATACATGCTGCCCACTATAGAGGCGAGAGTGTGCCGCTTTGTGCAGGGCCATAGCCCCTTGGTTATTAATGAGGTCGTTACAGTTGCCTTGAATTCTGATATAAACTATGGGAAGATGGTATCATTTTCTCAAGCTACAGAGAGCCATAAATTAAAGGATAGGATGGAGCGAGAGAGTAGCAGCAAGGCCCAGTCCGCGGGCAATCTTGGAGGTCCTTTGGGTGGTGGTGATGGTAGGTCAGCATTCAGGGGAGGGTCATCAGGGACATCCCAGTATTTTGCTCAGTCTTCAGTCAGAGCACCGCCTTCAGGGCCCAGTCAGCAACAACAAAGTCGTTTTAGGCCTGGTCAGAGCAACAAGGGATCCTACCAGTGGGGTCGGCCTAGTAGGATATTCCAGCAGCAGCAGAGTCCCCCATGCCCTAGGTGTGGAAAGATGCACTTGGAAATTTGCTACATGGACCCACCCATATGCTATGGGTGCGGATTGAGGGGTCACATTCAAAAGAATTGTCGTTCATCCCGCCAGGGTGCGAGCAGGGATACGGCACGGCCAGCCAGTTCTTTAGCTACTACATCCGCAACACCTCCTCCAGCTCGAGGCACTCCAGCACCCACAGGGCGTGGTTCAGCAAGGGGTGCTACACAGAGTTCGGGAGGACCCAGTTGTTTCTATGCTATGCAGGGTTGCCTGAGTTCAGAGCCTTCTCCATATGTTGTCACATGTATATTAACTGTCAAATCTCATGATGTGTATGCTCTTATTGATCCCAGTTCCACTTTGTCCTATATCACTCCCTATGTTGCTATGGAATTTGGGATAGAACCGAAACACCTTTCTGAGCCACTCTCTATATCTACTCTGGTTGGAGAGTCTATTGTGGCCACACAGGTTTATAGGGATTATATTGTCACGGTGCATGGCCAGGTCACCATGGTCGATCTCATTGAATTGGGGATGATTGATTTTGATGTAATAATGGGGATGGATTGGCTTTATTCATGTTTTGCCAAGCTTGGTTGTCGAACCAGAACTATTAGGTTTGAATTTCTAAATGAGTCGATGATTGAATGGAAGGGGGATGATGTGGTGCCGAAGGGTAGGTCTATTTCTTACCTTAAGTCCACGAAGATGATTAAAAGGGGTGTATTTACCATTTGGTCCGGGTTATGGACACCGATGTTAAGACACCTACACTTGAGTCTATGCCGGTTGTGAATGAATTGCCGAAGGTCTTTCCGGATAAGCTCCATGGGATCCCACCAGACAGGGAAATTAATTTTGGGATTGATGTGATGCCAGGCACGCATCCTATATCTATTCCACCCTACATAATGGCACCGACAGAATTGAAGGAGCTAAAGGAACAATTGAAGGATTTATTAGAGAAAGGTTTCATTCGGTCGAGTGTGTCACCTTGCGGCACACCAGTTCTATTTGTAAGAAAGAAATATGGGTCGCTAAGAATGTATTGACTATCGGCAGCTCAACAAGCTTACAATCAAAAATAAGTACCCACTGCCAAGGATAGATGACTTGTTTGATCAATTGCAGGGTGCTAAGTACTTCTCCAAGGTTGATTTAAAATCAGGGTACCACCAATTGAAGATCAGGGAGCAGGATATTCCGAAAATAGCTTTCATGACCCGGTATGGGCACTTTGAGTTCCTGGTAATGTCTCTTGTGCTAACAAATGCCCCCGCGGCTTTCATGTATCTTATGAATCGAGTCTTCAAATCTTTTCTTGACTCCTTCATGATAGTGTTTATTGACGATATTCTTGTATATTCGCAAAGTCGAGAGGGCCATGTCGATCATCTCACGGCAGTTCTACAGACTCTATATCAGCACCAGTTGTATGCGAAATTTTCGAAATGTGAATTTTGGCTTGAATTTGTCACATTCTTGGGTCATGTCGTCTCCAGAGAAGGAATTAAGGTTGACCATCAGAAGATTTTAGCGGTGAGGAATTGGCCTAGGTCTACTACCCCAACTGATATTCATAGTTTCTTGGGCTTAACTGGATATTACAGGAAGTTTGTGGAAGGGTTCTCTACCCTTGCTCTCCGTTGACTAAATTAACGCAGAAGCCGGTTAAGTTCCAATGGTCAGATGTTTGTGAAAGGAGCTTTCAGGAGTTAAAATCAATATTGACTACGGCATCAGTGTTGACTGTACCAGACGGTACAGATGAGTTTATGGTATATTGTGATGCTTCAAAAATCGGACTTGGGTGTGTATTAATGAAACATGGCAAGGTGATAGCTTATGCTTTTAGGCAACTCAAGAATCATGAAAAGAACTATCCAACACATGACTTAGAGCTTGCGGTAGTGGTATTTGCATTGACGATTTGGCGTCATTATCTGTATGGGGTCCATGTGGATATATTCACGTACCATAAGAGCCTTCAATATATTTTAAAACAGAAGGAATTGAATTTGAAGCAGAGAAGATGGCTTGAGTTACTCAAGGATTATGACATTGATATTTTATTTCATCTGGAGAAGGCTAATGTTGTGGCAGGTGCTCTTAGCCGAAAATCTATGGTAGTTTGGCTCAGTTGGATGCATATCAAAGGACATTGGCCAAGGAGGTTCATCGGTTGGCTAGTTTGGGAGTTCATCTTGCGTATTCTAGTGAAGGAGGAGTGATTGTGCAAAATAGGGCTGAATTATCGCATGTAGTGGAAGCCAAGGAAAAGCAATACAACAACCCATTGTTGGTACAATTGAAGAAGGGGATTCATAAGCACAATACCATGGCCTTTTCTTTTGGCATGTATGATGGTACACTAAGGTACCAAGGGCGACTATGTGTTCCAAATGTGGATGGTCTCCGGGAAAGAATCATTATCGAGGCTCTCACTTTTTGGTATTTCGTGCACTTGGGCTCTACAAAGATGTACAATGATCTTAAGGAAGTCTACTGGTGGAATGATATGAAGAGGAATGTAGCGGACTTTGTGGAAAGATTTCCAAATTATCAGCAAGTTAAAGCCAAACACCATAGGCTCGGTAGGTTGGCACAGAACATAGAAATTCCGATGTGGAAATGGGAGATGATCAATATGGACTTTGTAGTAGGACTACCTCTCACTCCTCGCAAGTTCGACTCAATTTGGGTGATTGTGGACCGACTCACGTTATTAGCACACTTCTTGCTTGTTAAGGCTACTGACACATCGAAATAGTATGATCGATTATATATCAAGAAAATCACCAGGCTGCATGGCACTCTAGTTTCAATCATTTCTGATTGGGGCAACAGTTCATAGCTAACTTTTGGAAGACATTTCAGCAAGGGTGGGGTACTCAAGTAAATCTTAGTACATCTTTCCATCCACAGACCGACGGGCAAGCAGAGCAGACTATTCAGATGCTCGAGGATATGTTGCGCGCTTGTGTTCTCGACTTCAAAGGTAGTTGGGATGTTCATTTTCCACTCATAGAATGTTCCTACAATAATAGTTATCATGCTAGAATTCAGATAGCACCGTTAGAGGCTATATATGGTATGAGATATAGATCTCTCATTGGATGGTTTGAGATTGGAGAAGCGGAGTTGATAGGACCATACCTCGTGCATCAGGCTATGGAGAAGCTTAAGTTCATTACAAAACAATCAAAAACTGCTCAGAGTCATCAAAAGTCGTACTCGAATGTTTGTCGCAGAGATTTGGAGTTTAAAGAGGATGATTGGGTATTGATAAAAGTTTCCTCCATGAAGGGTATAATGCAGTTTGGTAAGAAAGGGAAGTTGAGTCCGAGTTATGTCGGACCGTACAGAATCATTCAGAAGATTGGTCAGGTGGCTTACTAGCTTAAACTACCTCCAGAGATGTCTTTAGTGTACCCGGTGTTCCATGTATCCATGTTTAAGAAGGTGGTTGGATATCTGTCGCTTACTGTTCCAGTTGAGGCTATTGAGGTTAACGAGGAATTAACTTATGAAGAAATTCTAGTTGCCATTCTTGATAGGCAAGTCCTTAAGCTGAGAAATAAAGAAATTGTCTACGTGAAAGTACTATGGCGTAAGTAGCAGGATGAAGAGGCCACTTGGGAGGCCGGGGAAGAAATACCCTCATTTGTTTGAATAAACATGTATTTATAAAGTTGTGTTCTATGAAAATGCTAAGAGTTTACCTTTTTTGAATTATGTATCATTTGTACAATTAATGCTAAGGGTGTTCGTTTTTGGTGATATACTGCTCGTGAGGCCACCGTTGCCGTAGTTTTTATGTTATGTTGAGTCGTTGGTTCATGTATATGTTGTTATGGTTGGTTTCTCAGATTCTCTTAAAGGTGGATAGGACAATTTACATGGAAAACTCTGGCAAAAATTTTGGAAATTTGGGGAGTTAGTCAAAATTTTGGAATTGTTAGTGTGTGTTATAGCAGCTGAGTCACATTGGTTTCAATGGCGGATTTTGGCTCTCATTCGAGGATGAATGATCTTAAGTGGGTGAGGATATAAGGCCCCGTAAAAGTTTACCTAAAACCCGGAGTTTGGTGGTGCCGAAGTGGACTTATGAGTTGATTATAGAGCTGCGGTTCATACATTTTGCGTTGGGAGTTGAAGAAAAAATTTAGAAGTACAGGGCATTTCTGCGGTCCATTCTACGGTCACAGAACGGATCTGCGGACCGCAGATTGAAGCAGAAACTTGGGCAAATTTTTAGATCATTATGTGATCCATTATGCGACTGCATAATAATTTTAGGTATCGCATAACCCATCGCAGATCCACCACAAAAACAATTCTGGAGGGAAGTTTTACGACGCATTATGTGACCACAGAATAAGTCTGCAAACCGCAGAATAGGTCTGTGAACTACAGACCAGTCGCAGAGTGAGGAAGAAGTGCCAAATTCTAGAGGGCCATTGTACAGTCCATTTTGCGGACCACAGAAGCGTTATGCGGTCACATATACGATCGCAGATCAGCATCGGGGCTTCATTTTTTCTAATTTTTTTCCGGACCCTATTTCGATATATTGAAGTAAAGGGCCACTTTTGAAACAAAAATCTGATATTTTTAGAGAGAGGGATTACCATAGAGTGAGAGGGGAAGTTCCTAAGCTTATTTTTCATTAACTCTTGCTCATAGTTGAAGAATTCACAAGAAAATTCACTAGCTCTTCATCCTAGAGGTAAGCTTCTACTCCCTAGCCCTCAATTTCGTGATTAAACTGAAAATAGATAATGAAAAAATCAATTCTTGGGTGTGGGAGTTGCCCATAATGAATGCATGTACTATCAAGGATTTGGGGAAGAATGTTGAGCTAAATTGGGTAGACTTTGGGTAGTGGGATGGAGGAATCCACCATAGGAGGACCTTGAAATCATAATACACACCTAGTGTTTGATAAAATGCTCAAATGAGTTGGAACCATAAACTCTCTCCTAATTTGTGTTCAATTTTACTATATTTCTAAATGGATCGAAGAGGCTAAGAATTTCGGAACATTGCAGTAATTCAAAATGCTCGGGGTGAGGTATGTTGGCTAAACTCATATCTTCGAATTGAACCCCACAATATCCTTGTAAGTCCAAAGTTGTTCATTATGAAATGATTATTCTGAATAAGCCGTGTGTCAAAAGATATATGTTCAATATGTATTCCAATATTCTTGTTATGTTATATTCTATTTGAAAAGGTGTTCGAAGCATGGGTTGCATATCCAAATGTTATTTCTTTAAGTCGTGATTCAAATGAAAGCTATTATGTCAAATTGTGTAAGAAATCTCAATGTGTTTATCATTCTTATTTGCTCAATATGTGGACTTAAAGTCTTGAATAGAAATTCTCTATTGTTGATGATCCGTGATAATGTTTGAAAGTGAAAGAGATGAATATGATGTATGAAATACGGCCAACGTGCCAAGAGTGACACTGTGTTATGGCCAACGGTGCCAATGAACTGAATGACATATATAAGATAATGAAATGGTGGTCATTCTTTTAAATAAATAAACAGCCTGGGAGTATCGTTAGTCAACGAGGAAGGGTAGGTTGAAATGACCTAACCCCGAAACTACACGTGCCGGTGTAGGAGTGAATTGTGATTGTACCCCTTTATTGGGATGAGATCGATGTGAATATAATATTCCCCTTTATTGGATAAGATGATTGCTAGAAAAGGGTGATGTCGATCCACATGACATTGTGGTGAGACGGCTTAGCCGGTCGGGTCGTGATAGAATGACATACCGCACACATGGCGGTGATTGCGCTTGAGATTATGATTGAAACCATGATTGAGACTCAGATGTTAGCAAGTGAAGGCCAAACACCAAAGGCCCGGTGGGTTGGCACATAACACAGAAATTCCGATATGGAAATGGGAGATGATCAATATGGACTTTGTAGTAGGACTACCTCGCACTCCTCGCAAGTTCGACTCAATTTGGATGATTGTGGACTGACTCACGAAATCAGCACACTTCTTACTTGTTAAGGCTACCGATACAGCGAAACAGTATGCTTGGTTGTATATCAAGGAAATCGCCAGGCTGCCTGGCACTCCAGTTTCAATCATTTCTGATCGAGGGCACAGTTCATAGCTAACCTTTGGAAGACATTTCAGTAAGGGTTGGGTACTCAGGTAAATCTTACTACAACTTTTCATAAATAGACCGACGGGCAAGCAGAGCAGACTATTCTGATGCTCGAGGATATGTTGAACGCTTGTGTTCTTGACTTCAAAGGTAGCTAGGCGACAAGGCCCCGGATATACCTCAAAATATAACGTACAATGTCAAATTATATGAAGCCCGGAATAAATTAGGGCTCACCAAAATCTGCTGAATAGAAAGTAAGTGCTAACGAGGGCCAAAATCACCTGCTGAAGAATCACATGCATCCATTGAAGATGCAGCTCCCCCGGCAAAAGGTACGTTAGTACATATGGAATAGTACTAGTATGTAAAGCTAAATGTCCACTATCAAAATAGAATATCATTATAAGAAAGGTAAAACCATATAAACAGCAAGTCACAATCAACAATATCCAAATGCCCAGTTAACACATACCAGTTTTCAAAATACGAAAAATAATATATATTTTTTGTTGGGAGATCATTAGCACCGATATAACACCGTGTTTTTAGCACGGAATCCGATCACGCCCGATCGGCTAGGCCATCTCCCCACGGACAATATGGTTTGACATGTGATGCAAAAAAGGGTGTTACCAAGAGTAGTACCACCATGTGCGCAACATGGCGTCCGATCGGCTAGGCCGCCTTCCCACATATGCCATGTGGGTCGACTTTTCAATTCACAACTAATATCAATATCATCCCAAATAAGGGGAATAATAACAATCCACCCCTACACTGGCACGTGCAGTCTCGGGTGTGGGCCTTATGACCCATCCTTCCTCGGTTTACTAATGATACTCCCAAAAACATTTTTGCTTTTGCACACAAAGATAGTATAATTACAAATGTATTCACCTCATCATATTTCACATTGTATAAACCTTCATTAGTATTTTCAACCACTCATAACAACAATATTTCCTTGGCTCTTTTGTCCATTCATACGATTCTTTATTAATGGCACGGCGGCCGTATTTCATATTCAACACCTTCTTTACTTTACTTTTAAGAATCACCATCAAACATTAACATATAGAATATTCTGAAAATCATAACTTTAAGTTATTAGCAGTGAATATTTAAAAACAATGACTTCCTTTCCAAGAAATGAATTAAAATGGTTGGCAATCAAAGCACAAGTTAGAAGCATTTACGAGTAACACATCATTTAATCTTGAAATACTTTTTCCAAAAAGGACAATACACAATTTTAACTCATGAATATATATATAAGAGCTATGGACACATTGGAAACACTTACAAAGCATAGCATTAGTTAAAACAGCCACGTTTGGGCACAAGTATAACTCTCATTATTGGCACGGTGGCCACATTATCCATCTCCAACCCCCTTCTTTCACTTTCAAGCATCCTTATAGATTATCAACAACAAGGCATTTTAATTCAAGACTTTAGATACGCATTTGAGAAACTAACCAAATTTAGGATCTTAGACACATGTGATTTCTTACACAATTCGACATGTTAGTTTTCATTAAAATCACGCTTCAAATCATACATATTAACACATAGCCCATGATTAATCACCTTATCAAATAGTAACTCAACAAAGAAGAACGTTTGGAATACAATTTGAACGCATATACCTTTTGACATAAGGCTTGTTCGGAATAATCAATTTATAATGAGCAACATGGGACTTAGAAGGCCATTGTGGGGTTCAATTCTAAAAGAGGAGTTTAGCCAACATACCTTGCCTCGAGCCTTTTTAAATTACTACAATGTTCCAGAATTCTTAGCTTCTTCGATCTATTTGGAAATATAGCAAAATTGAACACAAATTAGGAGAGACTTTATGGTTCCAGCTCTTTTGAGCATTTTATCAAACACTAGGTGGGTATTATGATTTCAAGGTCCTTCCATGGTGGATTCTTTCATCCCACTACGCAAAGTCTACCCAATTTAGCTCAACATTTTTCCCCCAACCCTTGATAGTACGTACATGTAAAAATAAACAACTCCCACACCCAAGAATTGCCTTACTAATTACCTATTTTTAGTTAAATTTCGAAATTAAGGGTTAGGGTGTAGAATCTTACCTCTAGGATGAAAACCTAATGTGTTTTCTTTGTTAATCTTCCAAGATTTGAGTAAGATTTGAGGAACTCTCTCCCTCTCTAGAGCACTTTCTCACTCTCAAAATGCCAGGTTCTTACTTAAGAAATGGTCCATAGAGTTTATATAACGAAATGGGGTCGGGTTATAAAAACCAAAAAAAATGAAGCTCCGAAACAAAATCTGCGGTCGCATATAACGCTTCTGCAGTCCGCAAAATGGCCTCCGAAACTGGGCACTACTGCCCCACTTTGCGGCTATTATACGGTCCACAGACCTATTCTACGGTCGCATAATGCGTCGCAGAACCTCTCTCCGAAAAACTCTTCATACTGGTTCCGCGGTCGATGTGCGGCCCGCGAAATGGTTTTGCAACCGCATAATTGACCGCAAAATACAATCCAAACTTGCCCAGTTTCTTGCTTTACTCTGTGGCCCGCAGAGTGATTATGCGGCTGCATAGTGGGCCGTAGAAATGTCTTCTTCTACCAAAACTTTTCCTTTACTCCCCAGCGCGTTGTTCGACCCAAAACGTCCGCAAGAATTTCTACTATCACCAAACATATTAGCCTACCTAGCCACCACGGACTCTCGGGTTTTAGGTGAACTTCTGCGGGGCCTTACATCCTCCCCCACTTAAGATCATTCGTTCTCGAATGAGGAGTAGAGTCCGCCCAAAACACCCAACATACTTCATCTCCTCCTTTCACACATCGCAATCCCCCAATTTGACTAACTCCCAAATTTTTCAAATATTTCGGCAGAGTCTCCTATGTAATTGGGCCTATCCACCTGCTAGAGAATTACTAAAACCACCTTAACAACATATCCATAACTCAATAACGGATCACAGTATATATCAACAACACTGATCTCAACATTAAGAGCGTTACATTAACAAAAGTGGTATCTTGACATGATTTGTACACATTTAAATCATAACACATAGAAAGTACCCTTTGAACCACATCCATTTGGCTCTACAAATGAGTGAGAATATTCCCCTTCCACAACACTTTCATCCTACGAGGTGATCTCCTCGATTCACAGACTTAGCCATAGCACTTGACAGAGGCAATCTCAACTTCCAGACTTATCTAACAAGGATGACAATTAGGTACCTCTCATAAGCCAATTACCCATTAACTTTACCTTTCATAGCTTTCCCCGGAATGATAGACAAACGACTCCCAACTACCCTTTAGGATGTAGACACATGAAACACCTAGTGCATGGAGAACAACGATAGGAGACACACCATACTCATAGCTTGGCCCATTTTATTTTCTTCAAGATTCCATAAGGCCCAAATGTAAACTACACCTATCTTACCTTTATTAACCATTCACATAGTATCTTTATGGAGAAAATCTTGAGAATAACGTGTTCGCTTTCTTCAACTCTAAATCTCTATGCTGAACACCCAAATAGTTCTTCCATGGTTAATCCTTATGATGGAATCATCGGTTCAACAAACGAGGCATAGAGTTACCAGTACAGATTAATAATGTAGGAACCATGTACATGATCCTAAGATGTATAACTAGTGAGTCATTTTAGACATGGGATGTATGGGAGGCATGATCGGGAGGATAAAACATTAGCATCAGCTATTTTGGGAAGATGATAAGTCACTAAAGTGATAGTAATAATTGTTTCACTCCATATGTTTTTTGTTTGGTAATTGTAAGACTTAAAGAGAAATAGTAAAGTACATGAAACTAGTTGCCTCCTTGAGTGTAGGGAAGATCAGTTTAATTCAAAATGAGAATATTCTTGCACCATGAATATGATAGAGATTTCAAAAATACATGAAGTTGCGTTATGCGCTCAACATTAACTAACACAAGGAATCTTTGCCACAAGACCATGAAGTTGTAAAAGAAGTTGAACACCTGTAAGATTATTATCATTCTGACAGCGTAACCCTTTTCCAATAGTTGATCCTATATGAGAGGACTAGAGATACGACAAACTTATCTTTCAAATCAATATGCTCATGATATGTGTTATAATCTGAAACAACCACCTGAAGTGGGGAGGAAAAGGTCGTGATAAGGATAATTAACTTTCAACCTCCCCTGAGTGAAGCCATGTAGCTAGGACTTCTTAATATTGGGATAAAATCATGTTTTGGTTTGAGAGAATGAACACTTCACTATGAGCTAGACATGGTTTTTGCCATAATCACTCTCAAGCTACAATACCAGGCCACTTAATGGGTAACTACAATACTAGGAACGAAGTGAGTTACTCACTGAGGCATGATTTAGGTGGACATGAACGTCATACTGAGATGGGCGAACAATAGATATTCCAATGGCAAATTTGTGAGAAATCCAAAATTTCCGAGAAACTTTATGCGGACGAGTGACCATTTCAATTGACATGTACACATATGATGGGTGCCAAGATATGCTCTTACGTTACTAGACAGTGGAAAGGGTTTATGATAATGCTCATAAAGGGGAGTAGAGTGACTATTCAAACCATATGAGTCACGTGCACATGAGAAAGAGACTGGCTCAAGAAAGATCTCGGCACTAGGTTGCCTTACATTAGATTCGATACCCTGTGGATAAACATTATGGTAGTGTGTGCACAAGTACAAGTGAGTAGGTGTTATCCATTTAAATCAGAAGGTTATGTAAGAGATTCATCAGGTATAGTCCCTTGTTGAGCATTTAGGGAAGAAAGTGGGAAGTATTTACCTAGGGTTATAACTCAATTCAAGGACATAATTATAGAACTCAATTCCTCAAGAGGTTGTAAGTAATATAATTGTGATAAAGAGGCTTCACAATTGATACGTCTCGTTCAAAGAGTAGATGCAGAGGATGGCTCATAAATCTGTTCCAATTCTATCCCAATTTCCATATCAACATAAGGAATGACATATGACAAAATGGAACTGGGATCAATAAGGGCATATACATCATGAGATTGGACAGTCGATATACCTGTAACCACATCTGGAGAAGCCTCCGACTTTTGATGCCTCCTCGTAGCATAAAACCTGTTGGTTCCTCCCGAGCTCTTGATACCACTCCTAGCTACTCCACGCCCTACGAGCGCTATAGTGACTCGAGCTGGGGGAGGCAATGTGGACGTAGTAACTGCAGATCTGGATGGTTGTGTCGGACCCCCGCCCATGTTCTGGCGAGACGAATGATAATCTCTCTGAATGTGACCCCTCATACCACACTTGTAGCATACATTGGTGCCATAGTGACATACCCCTGAATGACATCTCCTACACTTCACACAACAAGGATGAGGTCCGCTAAAAGGACTCACCCTACTGAGCTGATATTCACCCTTTTGCATACATCATAAGCATCTCCCTTATCCTTCCTCCAGGACTCCAATGCAGGAGTAACAAACCCTGTACCGGTTTGCTATGTGGGGCTTTGGAATTTTCCAAACCTGTCACCCCTAACATGCTGCTGAGCATACTCACAACATGACGCCAAATGTTTATTCCCGCACATCGGGCAGACTGTCATGGGTGTACCCAACCTAGGACATTTATTCTTCTTGTGCCCCCTCTTTCCACATCCGTAACATATTTCAAGTGTCATCCAGCATCTCCCCAAGTGACGCTTCTTGCAAACTGAACAATCTGATTTATTAGCACCAACAACCCTCTTTCGTTTCTTAGATTCTCTCACCACACAATCCGGTGGTACGGTGACATTGGTGGGAACAAGGACACTTCCCTTAGCAATAAAATCTTCCAATCCCTCCACGGCTCAACGTATTCTCCCAACGAACTCTTGTGTAATCTCCCCAAGATTCAATGGCGGGGTTATTCCCTCATCGCTGCTTCGAACTCGTGGATTACTCATCTGGAAAATGAGACATAACGAGGAAATTAGCTTCCTATCTTGAGCTCTATCGCACGATATGGAAAATCAAAGAAGTGTGAAATTCCTAAATGTCCAAGCAGTCTCCCCATTATAGATGTGGTCGACAACACACCGATAAGAAGGAATCTACTAGACATGGCTACGAGACATCCTAGGACACTTTAAAACCTTAGGCTATGATACCCCGGTTAAGCAAGCCTTTTTAGATGCCTTCTACCCAACCTTGCTTATTAACAATATAAGAACCAGTACAGGTGAAAGACATGAGAAGAGTCAAGTGTTCCACAATATTTTTCACTACTAAAGGATATTCATTTATGATTTCCAAACTATAACAAGTTTACTGATATGAGAAAAACATGTCCGCCCAAATACCAACACTAACTAATTTAGTTCCCAACATCATAAACTACCCACAACATATCTACGGAGCCTCTAAGTACAACAGAAGACAAGTATGGATGTATCGACGACAAGGCCCTGGCTATACCTCAAAATGTAACGTACAACGTCAAATGACATGAAATCCGGAACAGAGTAGGGCTTACCAAAATCTGCTGAATAGAGAGTAACTGCTAACGAGGGTCAAAACCACCTGCTGACGAATCACCTGCATCCATTGAAGATGCAGCGCCCTCGACAAAAGAGACGTTAGTATATATGGATAATACTAGTATGTAAAGCTAAATTTCCACTTTCAAAATAGAATACCATTATAAGAAAGGGAAAACCATAGAAACAGCAAGTCACAATCAACAATATCCAAAGGCCCAGTTAACACATACCAGTTTTAAAAATACGAAAAATAATAAATATATTTTTGGTTGGGAGATCATTAGCACTGATATACCACCGAGTTTTTTGCACGGAGTCTGATCATGCCCGATCGGCTAGTCCATCTCCCCACGGATAATGTAGTTTGACATGTGATGCGAAAAAGGGTGTTACCAAGATTAGTATCACCATGTGCGCAACATGCGTCCGATCTCCACTCGATCGGCTAGGCCGCCTTCCCACATATGTCGTGTGGGTTGACTTTTCAATTCACAACTAATATCAATATCATCCCAAATAAGGGAAATAATCACAATCCATCACAATTCACCCCTACACCGGCACGTGTAGTCTCGGGTGTGGGCCTTAGACCCACCCTTCCTCGGTTTGCAAATGATACTCCCAAAAATATTTTTGTTTTTGAACTCAAAGAGAGTATAATTACAAATGTATTCACCTCATCATCTTTCACATTGTATAAACCTTTATTAGTATTTTCAACCACTCACAATAACAATATTTCCTTGGCTCTTTTGTCCATTTACACGATTCCTTATTAATGGCACAACGACCGTATTTCATATTCAACACCTTATTTTCTTTACTTTCAAGGATCACCATCAAACATATACATATAACATATTCTGGAAATCACAACTTTAAGTTATTAGCAGTGAAGATTTAAACACAATGAATTCCTTTCCAAGAAATGAAGTAAAATAATTGGCAATCAAAGCACAAGTTAGAAGCATTTACGAGTAACACATCATTTAATCTTGAAATATTTTTCCCAAAAAGGACAATACACAATTTTAACTTATGAATATATATAAGAGCTATGGACACATTGGAAACACTTACAAAGCATAGCATTAGTTAAAACAGCCACGTTTGGGCACAAGTATAACTCTCATTATTGGCACGGTGGCCACACTATCCATCTCCAACCCCCTTCTTTCACTTTCAAGCATCCTTATAGATTATCAACAACAAGGAATTTTAATTCAAGACTTTAGATACACATTTGAGTAACTAACCAAATTAAGGGTCTTAGACACATGTGATTTCTTACACAATTCGACATGCTAGTTTTCATTAAAATCACGCTTCAAATCATGACATATTAAAACACGGCCCATGTTTAATCACCTTCTCAAATAGTAACTCAACAAAAAATAATGTTTGAAATACAATTTGAATGCATATATCTTTTAACACAAGGCTTGTTTGGAATAATCAATTTATAAAGAGCAACACGGGACTTACAAGGCCATTGTGGGGTTCAATTCTAAAAGAGGGGTTTAGCCAACATATCTTGCCTCAAGCCTTTTCAAATTACTTCAATATTCCAGAATTCTTAGCTTCTTCGATCTATTTGGAAGTATAG
This sequence comes from Nicotiana tomentosiformis, assembly GCF_000390325.3. Classification (NCBI taxonomy): domain Eukaryota; kingdom Viridiplantae; phylum Streptophyta; class Magnoliopsida; order Solanales; family Solanaceae; genus Nicotiana; species Nicotiana tomentosiformis. The sequence continues at coordinate 111,261,525 of NC_090812.1, forward strand.
CAAAATTGAACACAAATTAGGAGAGAGTTTATAGTTCCAGCTCTTTTGAGTATTTTATCAAACACTAGGTGGGTATTATGATTTCAAGATCCTCTCATGGTGGATTATTTCACCCCACTACCCAATTTAGCTCAATATTCGTCCCCCAACCCTTGATATTACATTCATGTAAAAATAAATAACTCCCACGCCCAAGAATTTTTTTACTAATTACCTATTCTTAGTTAAATTTCGAAATTGAGGGTTAGGGTGTAGAATCTTACCTCTAGGATGAATACCTAGTGTGTTTTTCTTGTTAATCTTCCAAGATTTGAGTAAGAATTGAGGAACTCTCTCCCTCTCTAGAGAACTTTCTCACTCTCAAAATGTGAGGTTCTTACTTAAGAAATGGTCTATAGAGTCTATATAACAAAATGGGGTCGGGTTATAAAAACCAAAAAAATGAAGCTCCGAAACAAAATCTACGGTCGCATATGCGACGGCATAATGCTTCTGCTGTCAGCAAAATGGGCCGCGAAATGGCCCCCGAAACTGGGCACTACTGCCCCACTTTGTGGCCATAATGCGGTCCGCAGACCTGTTCTGCGATCGCATAATGCGCCGCAGAACCTCCCTTCAGAAAAAGATTCATATTGGTTCTGTGGTCGATGTGCGGCCCGCAAAATAGTTTTGCGACCGCATAATTGACCGCACAATACCGTCCAAACTTTCCCAGTTTCCTTCTTCACTCTGCGGCCATTCTACAGCCCGCAAAGTAATTTTGCAACCACATAGTGGTCCGCAGAAATGTCTTCTTCTGCCAAAAATTTTGCTTTACTCCTAAGACATATTAGCCTACATCACCACCACAGAACCTCGGGTTTTAGGTGAAATTTTGCGGGGCCTTACAATGGAGGAACTAGCAGGATTAAGAGGCCACCTTGGAGGCCGAGGAAGAAATGAAGAAGAAATACCCTCATTTGTTTGAATAGCTATGTATTTATAAAGTTGTGTTCTATGAAAATGCTAAGAGTTTACCCTCTATGAATTATGTATCATTTGTACAATTGATGTTAAAGGTGTTCCTTTTTGGTGATATACTGCTCGTGAAGCCACGGTTGTCATTGTTTTTATGTTATGTTGCGTTGTTCACTCATGTATATGTTGTTAGGGTTAGTTTCTGGGATTCTCAGACATCTAGATAGGGCCAGTTACAGGGGAAACTCTAGCAAAAAGTTTGAAAATTTGGGGAGTTAGTCAAAAGTTTGAAACTGTTGGTGTGTGTTTAGCAGTTGAAGCAGAAACTTGGGCAAATTTTTGGACCATTATGGGGGACCATAATCATTTTGCGGGCAGTATTACCCATCGCAGATCCAGCACAAAAATAATTTTGGAGGGAAGTTCTTCGGTGCATTATGCGACCTCAGAATAGGTATGCGGACTGCAGACCGGTCGCATAGTGAGGCAGAAGTTTCCAGTTCTGGAGGGTAATTATGCGGTCCATTTTGCGGACCGCATAAGCGTTATGTGGTCATATATGCGACCGCAGATCTGCATCGGGGCTTCATTTTTTGAATATTTGACCCGACCCTATTTCGATATATTAAAGTAAAGGGCCACTTTTGAAGCAAAAATTGATATTTCTAGAGAGAAGGATTACCATAGAGTGAGAGGGGAAGTTTCTAAGATTATTGATCATTAACTCTTGCTCAAAGTTGAAGAATTCACAAGAAAATTCACTAGGTCTTCATCCTAGAGGTAAGATTCTACTACCTAACCCTCAATTTCGTGATTTTACTGAAAATAGGTAATGAGAAAAGCAATTCTTGGGTGTGGGAGTTGTCCTTTATGCATGCATGTACTATCAAGGGTTGGGGGAATAATGTTGAGCTAAATTAGGTAGACTTTGGGTAGTGGGATAGAGTAATCCACCATAGGAGGACCTTGAAATAATAATATCCACCTAGTGTTTGATAAAATGCTCAAATGAGATGGAACCATAAACTCTCTCCTAATTTGTGTTCAATTTTGCTATATTTCTAAATAGATCGAAGAGGCTAAGAATTGCGGAACACTGTTGTAACACCCCGGAAAATTTCGAAGTACTTAAGTGTAAAGCCCCGTAAAATTTCGTAAATAAATTTAAGGTTTCATGGTGCCGGAGTAGGCTTATGAATATGAAGAAAGTGAACGGGTTATTCTCAAATTTTCTCCATGAGGATGCTATGTGAATTGTTAATAAAGGTAAAGTATGTGTAGTCACATTAGGCCTTATGAAATCTTGAAGGAAATAGGCCAAACTATGAGTATGTTGTTTCCCTATTATTGTTCTCCGTGTACCCGGAGTTTCATGTGTCTATGTCTAAGAAGTTGAAGTTATTGGATAATTGGATTATGAGGAGCAATTGTTTGTTATCCTCGTTAGAAAAGTCCGGGAGTTGAAATTTCCTACGTTAATGTGTTATGGCGAAGTCTGTAAGTTGAGAAGGTCACCTTGAGGGCCAAAAGTGTTAAGGAAATAAAATGTTCTCACTTGAGTATATAGTCAAATGATTGTGATTTGAAAGGTACTTTCTAGGTATTATGATTTTAAAATGTGCAGTTCCTGTCTAGATATCATTTTGATAATGCAGTGCTTGTAATGCTGAAATTAGTGTTATTGATATAAACATTGTGGTGCTTTATTGGGTTGTGGATGTGTTGTTAGGAGTTATTTTGGTGTTACTCTAACAGGTGGATAGGCCCAGTTACAAGAAAGACTCTGGAAAAATGTTTGGAAATTTAGGAAGTTAGCCAAATTTTAAAACTACCGGTGTGTGTGAACTAACAGCTGGGCCACATTGAATGCTAATGATGGATTTTGACCTTCATTTGAGGACGAATGATCCTAAGCGGGGGAGAATGTAACACCCCAAAAAGTTTTGAAGTACTTAAGTGTAAAGCCCCGTAAAATTTCGCAAATGAATTTAAGGTTTCGCGGTGCCAGAGTAGGCTCGGACTTTTTGGGTTGAACAGTACGCTGGAAAGTAAAGGAAAAATTTGGGCAGAAAAAAAAATACATTTATGCGGCCCACTATGCAGCCGCAGAATCACTCTGCGGATCGCATAATGGCTTTAGAATGAGGCACGGATGGGCAAATTTGGAGATCAGGTTTGTGGCGCATTATGTGACCGCAAACCAGTTCTGCGGTGCATTATGCGATCGCAGAATAGGTATGCAGGTCGCATAATGAAAGCATACTGAGTCAGTTATGCCCAGTTCCGGAGGCCAATTATGCGGCCTATTCTGCGGACCGCAGAATCATTATGCGGTCGCATATGCGACCGCATATCCTGTTCCGGAGCTTCATTTTTGAGTTTTTATAACCCGACACTACTTCGTTAAATAGACGCAATGGACCATTTTTGAGCTAAAACCTGATGTTTTTAGAGTGTGAGAGTGCCCTAGAGTGGGAAAGTGTTCCTCAACAATTTATCCATCAATTCTTGCTCAAATCTTGGAAAATTAACAAGGAAATCTCACAAGTTCCTCATCTAAGAGGTAAGGTTCCATACCCTAGTTTTCAATTTCGAATTTGGGATAGAAGATGGTTGATTAGAAGTATGATTCTTGGGTATGAGAGTATTATTTATACATGCATGTACCAATAAGATTTGTGGGAAGATTGTTGATCTCAAATAAGTAAGGATTGGGTTGTGGAGTGAATGAAATCTTGTAAAAGAAACTTGTAGTTAAATTGCACACCTAGTGTTTGATAAAATGCTCAAATAAGCTGAAACCATGAATACCTTCTTAATTTGTGTTCAATTTTGTTATGTCTCAAAATAGATTGGGATTGTTAGAATTTCCGGAATGTTGTAGTAATTTAAGAAAATCTCAAAGCGAGGTATGTTGGCTAAACTACTCTCTTAGAATTGAATTCAATGATGTTCCCGTAAGTTTCAAGTATGGTTGTCTCAAGTTACTTATTCTATGTTCCGAGTTGTCTCCAATAAATTCGATTGTCCCGAATAAGTAAAGTGTCAAGATTTATGTATTCAAAACGTGTTCTGAATGTTCCTATCATATTATGTTATCTTTCGGGAATGTGTTCAAGAATGATATGTGTATTAAAATGTTATGACTTTGAGTCGTGTTTCAAATGAAAGGTAGTATGCCAAATTGTGTGAGAAAGACTCAATATGCTTAAGACTCTTAATTTCTCATATGTGTACCTAAAGTCTTGATTGGAAATGTATTATTGATGATAATCTATAAATATGGTTGGAAGTGAAATAAGTAAATTGGGATATAAAGAGTGGAAAACGTGCCAAGAGTGAAAGTTATACGTGTGGCCAATGGTGCCAATGAAATAAGATAATGTGAGAAAGATTATGAAATGAGCTTTGATTCCACTATTATAAAAATTGATGTTGAAGCTACAATTGCCTAAAAGCTTATGAACTCAAGTGATGCCCATATGTTGCTGTTTTAGCTAATGCTATGCTTTGTGAGTATTTTCAATGTGTTTCGCGTTCTTACATATTTGTGAGTGGAAATTGTGTATTGTCCCTTTTGGGGAAAAGTATTTCAAGAATAAAATGATGTGTTACCTGTGTATGATTTTAACTTGTGCTTTGATTGCCAATCATTTTACTCCATTTCTTGTAAAGAAATCCATTGTGTTTAAAGCCTTCATTACTAATGAACCTAAAGTTGTGATTTCCTAAATATTCTATTTGGTGATATTTATGATGATGACCCATGAAAGGGAAGAAAAGAAAGTGTGGAATATGAAATACGGCCATCGTGCCATGAATGAAAAATCATATGTATGGCCAAGAGAACCAATAAAATAATGATGTTGAAAATTGTTGAAAGTGCCATTGAAGTTATATACGGTATGAAAGGTTATGAGGTAAATGCATTTGTATTGTTGTTCCTTTGTAAGCAAATCAAAAATATTTTTGGGAGTATCGATAGTCACCAAGGAAGGGTAGGTTGAAATAACCTAACCCAGAAACTACACGTGCCCGTGTAGGAGTGGATTGCAATTATTCCCCTTATTTGGGATGAGATTTATGTGATAAAATTATTCCCCTTAAATGGGATGAGATGATGGATAGAAAAGGATGATGTCGATCCACACGGCATTGTGGTGAGATGGCCTAGCCGATCGGGTTGTGATCGGACACCATGTCGCACACATGGTGGTGATTGTGCTAGAAATTATAATTGAAATTGTAATTGTGGTTGATGTCTAATGAGATGGACTAGCCGATCGGGTCGTGAAATCGGACATCGTGCTAAAAGTACGGTGGTATTGGTATTGAGAGTGATTGTGGTTGATGTCTCTAATAAGATGGCCTAACCGATCGGGTCGTGATTGGACTCCGTGCTAAAAGTATGGTGGTATTGGTATTGTGAACAGTGGTATATCGGTGCTAAAGATCTCCCAACCAAAAATAATATTATCATCACATTTTGATTATCACTTCATAGTATTATTTTCAAATTTTGAAAATTATTATGTTTTAACTTGGCATTTGAATATCATTGATTGTTGATTGTTGTTTCCATGGTTTTCCCTTTCTTACATTGGCATTCTATTTTGAAAGAGGACAGTTAGCTTTACATACTAGTACTATTCCATATGTCCTAACGTCCCTTTTGCCGCATCTTTAATGGATGCAGATGGTTCATCAGCGGGCAGCTTTGGTCCTCGTTAACAGTCGCTCTCTATTCAGCAGGTTTTGGTGAGCCCTACTCTATTCTGGGCCTGATGTTATTTGAGTTGTACATTGTGTTTTAAGGTATAGCCGGGGCCTTGTTGCCGGCACTTTCATACTACTCTTCTGTTGTACTTAGAGGCTCCGTACACAGGTTGTGGGTGGTAGTCGAATGTTGGGAATTGAATTAGAAATGTTGGTATTTGGAAAATATGTCTTTCATTATATCTATAAACATGTAATATTTTGAAAATTATGAATGAAGCTGCTAATTGAAATTAAATAGGAGTTGTTAATGAAATCTTTTCAATGTTTGATTAATGAAGTACATATCCTCTTTATTCATGGATGAGTATAGGTATAAGGAAATCTAATAGGCTTGCTCGGTCGGGTTCACTCGGTTGAGCGATGGTCGCGCTCCGCGATTTCGGGACGTGACAATTGTAGTAATTTAAAAAGCTCGAGGCGAGGTATGTTGGCTAAACTCATCTCTTAGAATTGAACCCGACAATATCCATGTAAGTCCCAAGGTGTTCATTATGAATTGATTTTTCTGAATAAGCCTTGTGTCAAAAAATATATGTTCAATATGTATTCCAATGTTCTTGTTATGTTATATTCTATTTGAAAATGTGCTCTAAGCATGGGTTGCATATCCATATGTTATATCTTTAAGTCGTAATTCAAATGAAGGCTATTATGTCAAATTGTGTAAGAAATCTCAATGTGTTTAACATTCTTATTTGCTCAATATGTGGACTTAAAGTCTTGAATAGAAATGCTCTATTGTTGATGATCCGTGATAATGTTTGAAAGTGAAAGAGATGAATATGATGTATGAAATACGGCCAACGTGCCAAGAGTGACACTATGTTATGGCCATCGGTGCCAATGAACTGAATGACATATATAAGATAATGAAATGGTGGTCATTCTTTTAAATAAATAAACAACCTGGGAGTATCGTTAGTCAACGAGGAACTGTAGGTTGAAATGACCTAACCCCGAAACTACACGTGCCGGTGTAGGAGTAAATTGTGACTGTACCCCTTTATTGGAATGAGATTGATGTGAAGAGAATATTCTCCTTTATTGGGATGAGATGAGATTGATTCACATGGCATTGTAGTGAGACGGCCTAGTCGGTCGGTCGTGATCGGACGCCATGCCGCACACATGGGGGTGATTGTGCTTGAGACTATAATTGAAACAATGAGTGAGACTTAGATAATGATTGTGATTGTGGTTGATGTCTTTGGATGAGACGGCCTAGCCGACCGGGCCGTGATCGGACTCTATGCTAAAATTATGGTGGTATATCGGTGCTAAAATCTCCCAACCTAGAATGATGAAAATTTACTTTACACTTATCTTACTCCTAATTTTGATGTTTTAGTATTGTCTGAGGCTTATATTGATTTATCATTGTCCTTCTTTGTGTTATCATTCGTTCTAGAGAGAGAGTGTTTAGCCTTACATACTAGTACTATTCCATATGTACTAACGCCCATTTTGCCAGCGGCGCTGCATCTTTAATAGATGCAGGTGGTTCCATAGTAGGTGGCATTGATCATTGATAGTAATACACCCTATTTTCGGCAGATCTGGTGAGCCCTACATCCTTCGGGGTCGTGTATCTTTTTTCCCACGTGTATTATGTTTTGAGGTATAGCCGGAACCTTGTTGCCGGTGTTATCATAGTATTTTGTATCCATAGAGGATTCGTAGACACAATGTGGGTTGTATAAGGGTGTTGGGAGAGTTAAACTAGCCTTGTTGTATTTGAATCACTTGTTTCACTTTAACTATGATTGTATATGTATTTTGAGACTATAAAATGAAGCGATGAATGGTAATGGAATTGGCATTGTTCACGGAATCCACTTAATTTTTAATTAATGAAGCCAAGAGGTTGTGAGTTTGAGTCACCCCAAGAGCAAGGTGGGGAGTTCTTGGAGGGAGGGAGTTGAGGCTCTATCGGAAATAGCCTCTCTACCCCAGGGTAGGGGTAAGGTCTGCGTACACACTACCCTCCCCAGATCCCAATAGTGAGATTATACTGGATTGTTGTTGTTGTTGTAATGATATAAATGTATCTTCTCTTTATTCATGGGTGAGTTGGGTAGAAGGCATTGTAAAGGCTTGCTTAATCAAGGTATCTTGGTTAAGCGTCGGTCGCGCTCCCCAAGGTCGAGGCATGACACATATGTGATCTTTTGTGTGACTACTTAAACTTGGTTGCTATAATTGATTTAGCCATAGTCATTCCTTATCCGCATTTTTACTGTTATCATGTCCTTGTGCGCTTTATTGATGAGTTATGAGGATATTCCTCTTAATGATAAATTATTATCTTGCATTATTGTGATAATTGCGATACATGTAGACATGTTGTGTGGGTTGATTGTTGATGCGTGGAGTATGAGGGCGGCATTTCATTGTTAATATTGTGTGGAGTATAAGGGTGGGGATATGCGCATGAGGCGACATAAGGGAGGCAATTCATTTTAATGTGCATGCGACAACATAAGGGAGGCATTTCATTGTGATGTGCATGCGGCAAAATAAGGATATCGTTGTGGGGATATTATGTGATGGCCTGGGGGAGATTTTCATTATTTATATTTGTGTGGTGGTACGAGAGTGACATCATTTTTACATGTTTTGTTGCATCGCATATATCATGCAAAGTTATGTCTCTGTTATTGCTTGATAATTTGGTTGCCAATATGGATTTACCTACGTAGAGTTGATATCTCATATTTTGTTGAGTTGTTGGTTACATATCGGGTTGGCGAGATGAGGAAGTTGTCATCATGCATTAATATATTTGATTCTTGAAAAGTTCTCTTGAACGTGTTATTTAGCAATTGATATTGAATCAGATTATATTGTGGCACGAGGTCTTTACCGTGTGGGTGTGACTTATATTGTGGCACGAGGTCTTTGTCATGCGAATGTGATTGATAATGTGGGCACGAGGTGCCATTTTTGTGCGTTTCTATTTGATGACGTGTTGTTAAAGATGATCCTTTACTTGTATTGAATTATTATCACTTGTTCTGCTCCCTGATTAAATACTAGTGATATAATGGGTTTACACATTGTCTATTAGTATATAGACGTGTTGTATTGAATTCCAGAATGGAAGTTGGAAACAAATTAACCACTCAAAGCTGACCTCAAAATGTTCCAAACACATATGGGTGTAGCATTTTATTGACTAGGTCTTACAAATGTACTTGATATTATGTGATGATATAATCATTTTGTAAGAAAGTAAAATCTCCCTTTTAATATCTTGGATGACTAATGATTGGTGCATTTGGCTTGTTTGTACATAAAACATTTCTCAGTTTTCGGTTTATGTTTTCATGTCCTACGTGATTACTAGTCTTAGACTTTCGATAAAAGATTTTATTATCTGGTTAGAGGTTATAATTAAGTGAAATATAAAGGTATTTTATGTGAGTTTTATAATATTGGTATGGATTTTAAGTTGTGGTCTATATTCTTCCATAAAATAATTTTACGAACTACATGTATGTTTACCCGTAAAAAAAAGAATCTTGTGAGTAATTAGTTACCACTAAAGTGGTTTGCTTGTTTTGAAATCAGGAAAAATTCTTAATAAATTTATTCATGTGTAATTATATTGATTCATGGATTGAGCATTATAATTAATAAGTATGATCCACAAAAATAGTCTATTTATTTGAGTCATTAAAATCTGCTTAATATACATGTATAAGGTTAAATTAGTCTGTAGTAAATGGTCAAATGATAGCACGTCACGTGGAACTGAAGACAGGTAAAAGGCGAATCACGTGACAACTAGTACTGGGAACAACAACTACGGTTGGTATCGGATAAACCTCGAAAAGAGCCTGGTCGACGGGAGCAGTTCGAAGATTTTCTATCAAATAGCATTCAATGAGGAATATTCTCTAACATTAAATGAGCAGCCGTTGCAAAGGATATTTGCATTCATGGCCTGCCGTTACATATTCATCAATGGCCCATTTATATCATTTAAGAGAGTCTTGATCCTAAGATCTTATTTTTCCAGGTATAGCTATAAATAGTAAACTCAATAGCCATTGTAAGACACGAAATTCTTGATAAAACTTATGCTATATTCCATTCTCAAGCTCAATCAAATAACTCTATTTGCTCTTTTACATTGTTCTCATTTATGTACTCTGATGCATTGCTCTCGGAGCCAAGTTTGTCATTTTTTCAATTTTAACTGCTAAGCCTTATTTTTAATCTTGTTTATCTATCATTTTTGGATCAAATCAGTTTGCTTGTCTATAAACCACGTAACAATTTAACTGTACTATTTTACGGGTAAACAGTTTTTCTCCCACCGTGGGGCTTAGACAGTTGCTTAATCGAGTTGATCCTTGCGTTTATTACTAACTTATTTGATTCTTTGATCCTTAGCAAGAAATCAAAAATGGCAGCTAACGATGTCAACATTGCACACAACATTAAGGGACATGAAAATCTGCCTCAACATGAGGATTCAATCAGCGACAAACGAGGGGGATGAGGCAACCCCGGTTCGTGAAGGACAATACCCCCGACATTTACGGGAGCCAACTCCCAATGATGCGGAAGAGGAATACGTTGTGGAAATAGTAAGAATCCTAAGAGAACAACAGCAAGCCATCATGGGCCATAAATCAAGGCAGGATCAGGTGATGATAGAGTTGAAGCAAGCGTTGTCAGGCGCTTCCAACAATGCAAACAAAAGGGGCCCGGTTCCTCTCGGCATCCCCGCAAATCAAACGGCTCAAAGAGTTGATAATAATACCCCTAGGGGTGAGGTCAGCCTTGATGGTGCCTAGGGGACCGGTAGCGGATATAGTAATGATTACGGCAATTATCCCTTCAAAATCGAACTCATGAGATTTATGAGGGAACGGATGGATCAAAACGCGAAGGAGTTCCACGCCCGAATGGAAAATATTCGAGGCACACCCCGGTTTTGAAGGGCCCAAATTCAAAAAAATACACTCAGTTGTCGTTTAAATCGAGCACAACCCTGAAGTTAATTTCGAAGAGGTTTAAGATGCCGGACATACCAAAATACAATGGGACTTCGAACTAATAGGAACACAACACAACTTATACCATGATTCTGAAAGGGAAAGATTTGGCGCAACATGATATCGAATCGGTTCTACTAAAGAAGATTGGGTAAACCCTCACAAAAGGGGCCCTGACATGGTAGTCACTCTTACCCGAGCATTCAGTTGACTCTTTTGAAATGCTTGCAGATTCCTTCATAAAGGCCCATTCTGGGGCCAGAAAGGTCCAGGTTAGGAAGTCGGACATACTTAGGATTATACAATGTGAGTTCGAATTGTTTCCAAAATTCGCGATCAGATTCCAGAAAGAGAGGATGTTGCTACCGACCGCACCAGAGGAGTGGGCAGCAGAGGCATTCATAAAGGGTTTGAATATGAAGAGCTCTGACGCCTACCGAAAGCTGAAGGAAAGCCTGATCGAATTCCAAGAGACTACATGGGCGGATGTTCATAACCGTTACGAGTAAAAAATAAGGATAGAAGATGATCAACTCAGATTCCCGGCATCAACCAAGGGACAGGACCGAGATAAGAACTTGGATAAGTTTAAAAGCGATATCGATACGGACCGACGATCTTCTAAAGGTCGCTTATTGCCATATGATAGAGCCGAAGGATGCGGAAGTAAAGGGTTCTGGTCCTCGGATAGGTTTCCCCCAATAGAAGAACCGACTGTGGCCGGAACAACAGATCTCTATAAGAAAAAAGAGGTATCGGGGTTCCGGGATTCTACATATCCCAGGTTGTCATATTACAATTTTAACATCAGCATAGTGGAGTTGGTATCAGCGATGAGGAATATCAAAGAAGCATAATTTTCAAATCCAATCAGATTCGATCCCATCCAGAGGGATCCTAACTTATGGTGCGATTATCATAGGACTCACAGCCATAGAACTGGGAACTACCGGCATCTATGTGAAGCGGTGATGACGTTGTTAAAAAAATGACCATCTTAGGGAGTTATTGAGCGACCGGTGTAACCTTATCGACGGCCAAAAAGACAAAGGTCTCAATGAGTCACAGCAAGAGACTCCGAGAAGTCTTCGAAGATGATATCACCTGCACAGAGGAAGGAACTGACAGACTTCTACTTCCGCATAACGATGCTCTGGTTATCTCTTTCAATGTCTTAGATTCAAAATTAAGCATGTTTTGGTTGACCCAGGAAGCTCAGTCAACAACATTCAATGGAGAGTACTGGAACAAGAAAAGTTAATCGGAAGCATCATTCCGGCAACAAATCTCCTCGTCGGTTTCAACTTGGAAAGTGTGACAACCCGAGGAGAGATCCTACTACCCACAAATATTGAAGGGGTAACCAAAACCACCTTATTTGAAGTGGTAAACAGCAACATGGGCTACAACATAATCCTCGAAAGGCAGTGGTTACATGAGATAAAGGTTGCTCCCTAAATGTATCATCAACTGTTGAAATTCCCAACCCCGAAAGGAATAAGAGGAAATCAATTGGCGGCAAGAGAAATGAACGCAGTGTCGATTTCCAGCAGCAAAGTGAAGGAGCCCAGCAAATAGTAATTAACAGAGCCGATGCCTTCTCCCCTGACCAATGAAGACGAAGGCAAGGAATCGTCGGAATCCCACCAGGTGCCGAGATACTTTCAGGTACTAGAGGAGATAGATACAACCAAGTCCACTGCAAAGGAACTCGAGAAAGTGGCTTTGTTCGAAGAATTCTTGGAAAGGAAGTTTCACTTGGGAATAGGACTATATCCCGAACTCAGGTCAGAATTTATTAATTTCCTTAAAGATAACGTTGATTATTTTACATGGTCGCACTCGAATATGACAGGTGTCCCCTTAGAGGTGGACCTGCACAAGCTAATCTTGGACCCAAATTTCCCACCGGTGAGGCCAAAGAAATTCCCAATAGCCAAGGTTAGAAACAGGTTTGTTAAGGAAGAGGTAACTCGACTACTCGACATCAGTTCAATCCGGGAGGTAAAGTGTCCCGAATGGTTAGGTAATGTAGTGTGGTTCCAAAGAAGAATAACAATTTTAGATTGTGCGTAGATTATAAGGACCTAAATAAGGTGTGCCCTAAGGACTCGTTCTCATTGCCAAACATTGATCAAATGATTGATGCGACGGTCGGGCACGAGTTAATGAGTTTTCTTTGCCTACTCTGGGTACAACCAAATCAAGATGAACCCACTGGATTAGGAAAAAACTTCGTTCATAACGAACTTTGGCACATATTGTTATAATGTGATGTCAATCGGGCTTAAAAACACCAGGGCCACTTATCAGAGGCTCCTGAACAAGATGTTTGAGAACCAAATAGGCAAAAGAAAAGTGGAAGTATATATCGATGACATATTAGTCAAGTCTTTGAATGCAGGTGATCATTTGAAGCACCACCAAGAAACCTTCAACATCTTGAGGAAGCATAACATGATGCTCAACCCAGAAAATGGTGCATTTGGGGTTGGCTTTGGTAAATTCTTGGGTTTCTTGGTCTCACAGAGAGGGATCGAGGTAAATTCTGATAAAATCAAAGCCATCGAAGACATCCTGGACCAACTAATGAGTGTAAAAGAAGTATAGAGGCTAACCAGAAGATTAGCCGCTTTAAGCAAGTTCATCTCTCGATCCTAGGAAAAATGTCATTACTTCTTCTCACTTTTGAAGAAGAAAAACAATTTCGAATGGACTTCGGAATGTGAGTAGACCTTGAAAGACTTGAAATGCTACCTATCAAGCCCCCTGCTACTATCAAAATCGGGGAAGGTGAACAATTACTGATATATCTCGAAAGCTTAGGCCTTATTTTCAGTGCCATCTGATGGTCATTGTGACAACCTTCCCCTTGCGGAATATTCTTCACAAGCCTGAGTTGGTAGGCCGGTTGGCAAAATGGGTACTCGAGATTAGTGAATTTGACATTGTGTACAAACCCAGGACTGCAATCAAGTCACAAGTTTTGGCCGACTTCGTGGCAATTTCAATCCCGAGTTAATGCCCCTAACTACTAAAGAAGCGGTGCTGGTGTCGGAAATGACATCAAGAGTTTTGACCCTTTTTACGGATAGAGCTTCTAATATAAAAGGGTTCGATCTCGGGTGGTTCTAATCACACCCTCGGAGGAAACACTGAGGCAGGCTATAAAAATTATTCCGTTAACTAACAATAAAGTCGAGTATGAAGTTTGGGTTGCAGGACTCGAACTGGCCCGGGCACTTGACTCTGAGGTCATAGAGATCAAATGTGATTCCCAACTGGTAGTAAACCAAGTGTACGAGATCTTCGACACAAAGGAGGAACGCATGCAACAGTATATGAATAAAGTTCAGACATTACTTGCACGATTCAGGCAGTGGTCGATCACACACATTCCGAGAGAAGAGAACATAAAAGCATATGCATTGGCCAATTTGGGGTCGTCTACGGAGATGAAAGGATCTTACTCTGGTACGGTCGTTCAAATTCTACATTCGATGCTAGATGTGGAAGCCTATTGTGAAGTGAATACAACCAACCTAGTTTGGGACTAGAGGAATGAGTTTGTCGAATACCTTCGGCATGGCAAGTTGCCCGAAGACCCGAAGGTGTCCCGGGCATTACGCACCAAAGCGGCCCGTTACTACCTCATGGACGGGAAATTATATAAGAGATCGTACCAAGGACCGTCGACCCGATGTCTAGGAGCCTCGGAGGCGGAATACATGATGAGAGAAGTCCATGAAGGAATTTGCGGGAACCAATCCGGCGTAAGCTCATTGATACTAAAGTTGGTTGGGGCAGAATACTATTGGCTTCAGATGGAACAAGACGCAAAGACGTTCGTTCAAAAATGCGACAAATGCAATTGCTATGCACAGTTGGTACACCAACCGGCGGAACTCTTGCATTCGGTACTGTCCCCATGGCCATTCATGAAATGGGGGATGGATATAATCGGTCCACTACCACCAGGTCCCGGAAATGTAAGATTCCTTTTAATTTTAACCGATTACTTCACTAAATAGGTTGAAGCAAGTCCTTACCAAAAGATCGATGAGCGTAAAGTGAATGATTTCCTATTGGAACACATAATCTGCCGATTCGGAATACGAAAGGAGATTTCTTGTCATAACGGACCACAGTTAATAGGCTCCAAAGTCACAAAATTTCTCGAAGATCTAAAAATCAAGAGGATTACATCTTCACCATACCATCCGAGCGCTAATGCACAGGCGTAGTCAAATAATAAAGTGATTATCCAAAATTTTAAAATAGGTTAAAAGCGGTTAAAGGCAAATATCCTAAGGAGTTACCGAGCGTGCTATGGGCATATCGGACGACGGTAAAGTTAGGCACGAGAGACACCTATCTCTCTATCGTATATGGCGCGGAAGCTCTAATCCCGGTGGAAGTAGGGGAACCAACCTTATGGTTTTCCCGAAAAAATGAAGAAGCAAATAATGAGTCATTACTGGTGAGGCTTGATCTGTTCGATGAACGCAAGGACTTGGCACACGTGAGTAGGGGTGTTCATGGTTCGGTTTGGGTCGGTTTTCCCTAAAAAGAAACCAAACCAAGTAAGTCGGTTTTTCAAATATTGAAACCAAACCAAACCAATTAAGTCGATTTTTTATCGATTCGGTTTTTGTCGGTTTTTATCATTTTTCGATTTTTGTCATTTAAATATGAGACATACACTACCAAACGCATATTCCGGCGACTACATTTTCAATGTAACACTATCAAATCAATTACTTTTTGAGAAATCTATCATTTACCAAGATATATTGATGATAATTGAACCAACTAGTAATGAATAATTTAAGTACTCAATTAAAAATCGATTATTTTTAACATGAAATAAATTCTTGTACTTAGCAAAAGAAAACTATCAATCAAATTAGAATGTAAAAGCAAAGAATTAGATTATTGTAATAGCAAAGAACTAGATTAAAAATACAAATGACTAATATGTACCATAAAATTTTAGAAACTTTATATAAAAATATACATATATATAGGTATAATAATAAATTTAAATAGCTACTTTTATGGTCGGTTTGGTTCGGTTTTTTCCGGTTATTTTTTTATTAAAACCAAAACCAAATCAAATTTGATCGATTTTTAAAATTCAAAACCAAAACCAAACCAAACCTATAAAGTATCGATTTTTTTGTTCGGTTCTGTTCGGTTTGGTTTGATTTTCGGGTTCTTACGAACACCCCTGCACGTGAGGATGATGGCTCAAAAGCAAAGAATGGAAAGATACTATAATCGGAGGGCCAATCTCCGCTACTTCAAAGTAGGAGATTTGGTTTTGAAAAAGGTGACTCATAGCACTCGAAAAATCAATGCTGGGAAGATCGGTCCAACATGGGAAGGTCCCTACCGGGTTTTAGCTTTTACCGATAAGGGATCGTACGAATTAGAAAATCAAGATGGAGTCAAATTGCCCAGCAATTGGATCGTGAATCACCTCAAAAGGTTTTTAATAAGGTAGCAACGAAAAGCATACTACGAGAGGAGCGTTATCAGAAAGGTTAAGACCTTTAAATGACCATGCATTGAAATGATAAACCACTACGGGATGGTTAAATAATCTTTGGCTCGATGGCAAGTTCCTAATGGGAAGCAAAGCTTGCCATCGAACCAAAGACTATTCAACCGTTCACAAGTATTTTAACCAACGAAGCAAGACTTCCAGTGTTTCAATTCGCATACTTTGCATTCGAACACTGGGGGAATAGTACCATATATGGGAACAAGAATGCAACAAAAATCGGGGACTGCGAGAACCGAAAACAATAATGTCTCATCGGGACCGGGGACTACATGGCCAGCCCCGTAGTAATAAGTTGTACAAGTTAGCCACATGTAGTGGCAGCTTATTTTTTCCTTTAGCAAACAAATGCTTATTTACTTTTAAAGATAGAAGGAATAAAATGAAATCCTTTTATTTTATCTTGTTTCTTTTCCAAACGATGAGTTAATTTTATCATTTGAAAGTTAGCAAAAAACTTCAAATGCTTGTGCCGAAATGAACATAAGACGTCCTCTTCAAGAGCACCGTAAACATAAGAGGGCCCTCTTTTATGAAACCCTCATAGTAAAGGGTTGATTACGGAAGAATTTATGCCCCGAATCAGAAGCTATCGGATAAAAATGTGCCCGAAGCTTTATTTAATTCAATGCAAAGAAAATACATCTTGCACAACACTTAAGCAAATTCTTATTTATTTATCAGAAGTGCCAAACTCAACGAAGAATTTGGCAAAATTACAAAAGTACAAAGAAAAACAATAAGGGGAAAGAATCTAAGTATTATTGTCTTCGAAGCCCTGGGGGAGAGAGCCATCTGCGCCCCTCGGTGGAAGCGGGTAGATCAGCTGTCGGTTCGGGGCCTGGACCTTCATCATCATTCTCTTCAATTTCATCCTCGATTCCCGAATACTCGAAACCGGTGCTCGAATAGTCGGTTGCAGCAAGCTGAGCAGGGAGACTTTCTGGGGCAGTTAGCTCCAGTTCTCGGGCCTTGGTGATGCAATCATCAATATCGATGATGCCCGTTTTTGCCTCTTCCAAAGTTTTTCTCCTCATATGATGAATATCATACGTCTTCTCAAACACGAGGGAATCCTCTTGGAATTGAAGCTTTGCCTTAAGCATGTCAACCTCGGCCTGAAGGTTGTCCCTCTCGGATCTCATGGCACCGAGACTGGTATCAAGATCACGAGTTGTAGATAGATGAATCCGGTTTTGCTCCATGATCTCCTTGAACCACTACTAGAAATTCGAAAAAACCCGTCCAAAACAACCGATCAAAGTTGGTCGGTAATGGCCAATAACCGTCCAAAACGCGACCATTAACGTGTGGTCGGTATTTTGAAGGTCGAGAGGAAGTCGGTCAATTAAATTTTAAAAAAAATTGCCGAAAAGTGATGTTTGATAAATACAGCTCAATTTTTCTGAAAAGTAAAAAATATAATATTTTGAAAAACCGAAACTTTGGTCGGTTTTTTGGCCGGTTTTTTGACCGACCAAAATTGATCGGTTGACCGTGGTCGATTTTTGCCGAATTTCTAATAGTGAACCTCTCTTCCATTTTGGCCTTCTTCTCCCTGGCGGCGTTAGCCTCCTCGGTTTTGGAGCTCAAGGTAGCCTTCAAATTATTCACTTGTTCCTCAGAGGCAGACTCGCGCTCGGCATCAGTAAGCACAATGCTTATACCTTTTTCCATTAGAATAATGTAAATGTTGTTTACACTGTCACTATATATAAACTAAATTTGTTTAGAAATTTAAAGAATGAATTCTTGATGAAAGATGTACCTCAAGATGAGACCAGACCATCCGTGGTAACCAACCTTGATTAGGTTGTCAACAGTAACATCCCTTAGGCATTCTCTTCCGCTAGAGATCAAGAAAGTTTTATAGCCTTTTAGCTTTGATCTCACTATAGATTTTAAGACCATGCTCCACTGCTCGTGCATTTGTCTCTTTCATCCACCCTTCCAAACTAGATAGGTTCAACTTCCAAGACAAACTCAAATTAAAATTAACAAGAATCATTTTTCTTCAATAAGTTAAAGAAAAAAATACAGAAACTATCGATGGTCTATAGTATATGTTTTTAAAGATTTATCTGTTTTTAAAGATTTTTTACTCCTCTTAAGTCTTAAGAAAGACATTTAATAGTCTAATTCAGAAGATGTACTATGTTACGTCTCGCTTAGAGTAGATTTGGGGGAAAATAGTAAATGTCTTCTTGTTAATTAGTTTTTCTAGAATGTCAAATATTTTGAAACAAATTTAGTATACCAGAACATCTAGCTAGTATTTGAGATCAAAGTATCTAAATGAAGTAGAAAAGAAATTGGACATAACCAAAACTGTGTTTCTTGATAAATGGGAGGGTGGAAATAAGGGTGCCATCGACATCAAAGATCCAAGCATCTTTACCGTCACCTTTCAAATTGCAGTGATTACTCGAGTAGAGTTGGGCTTCTAATGGCCCTTTCACTATCTGATTTATATTGAGTTGAAGTCATGTACTTCCATATATAATGTGTGCATTCTTGTGGATCATACTCAAAGCCCCTAATGTTGTTTAGGTCCACATTGATCCTCCAACTCTCACAATAATTCTTCAAACTTGTTTTAACAACAATCACATTTCTGGTCTTTTTTATTGAATTCAAGATGTTCCAATGATCTGCTTCTCCCAAGCCAATCAATACGCTTGTGAGGACCAAAAAGAACATTAGTTTTCTACCCATTTTGGAGTGAAAAGTGTGTTCTAAGAAAATGTTATTGTGTCCGGATATTGAGAGAAAATATTCAGTAGAATATGTGAGTGATTATGCATAACATCTCTTTTCATTTATCAAGGATTCGATCAATAAATATATTTTTACAAATAATTAAACTTTGGTTTCTTAGGGATTAGCAAAAGTGTTTGTTTACCCAAAAAATCAGATAACGTTGAATTTATGTATGGTTCTAAGGGCAAGTAGATTCCTCTGATATGAAAATAACAATACACGTATTTATAGTGCAAAAATAGAAGATGATGAACAAAGATATTAGGTGAACTTTAGAAAGATAAACACAATGAATTCTTAATCCCAGTGAAAAAAGTGTGTTCTATTATAAACTCTCCTGACTTTTATAGCCAAGGATCGCTACTTTATCTATAGCAACATGATGGAATAAATATTACTAGTGGAGGACCCATGATGGTGTGTCCCCTCCTTATTTCCCGCAGAGATTCTCTCCTTTGGTGCGGTTGTAACAGTTTTTTGTCTATAAACTCGATACCGACTCGAGTTCGGTATCGGATCGGGACCCCGGCCTTGGTTTCGAGCTAGGTGATCACTTTTGGGCATCGATATTCGGGACCTGTATCGGTCGATGTTACCATGGTCGATTCGAACGCCCGAGCTCGACACCCTCATCTCGAAATTCGTTCGGGGTCTCCATGAAGATACCTCTCGATTGAGATACCATCCTCGATCGATCTTCATGACCGAGGATCGGTTTTAACCGTATACAGTGTTATATGCATCACATGTGACATGGGGATAGATCTTGCTCTACTTTTCTGAAAAGAACAACTTCATGTTTGATAAATACAGCTCAACTTTTTTGGCTTTAATCAAGATCAATATCAATATCTATCTTATAGTCATGGTAGTCATCAAAATTTTTAGGTGGGGCTAACATAGACCAGTCACTTTTGTCACATGATTTATTGTCTTAATTCTATTTCATTTATTCTTTGTCCTATTACCTTTATAAAATCAATGTTAATTAGTTACATCTATATTAATATGAACAGAACTCTCAAAATAATAGCCGAAAAAATATTTATATATATATATATATATATATATATATGTATTTTGTATGTTATATATAAATTTTATATTTTTTTTTTACTACTGAATGAAAATAATTTATGGCACAGACTAAAAGTTAAAAAAGAAGCATCAAATAGACCCACTACCTAATAGTATTATGATAGAAGGATGATAGAAACATGCTGAATGGTAACCCATGTCTAACCTCTCTTTTTTTTCCTCACTCGTACTCGAACATAACACGAAATCTTTATTTTAGAATCTCATCACAATCTGGTAATTACTTATGTCAATATGTCTTTCTGTAAAAGGAAGAAAAATTATATAGACCACAGAAGAGTCAGATATTTGGACATGCATAGCATTTGCAAATACGCATAGTTACTAGATTGTTTTAGGTATTAATGGTTGGTGGTAGAGAGACGAAATGCAAGGTGTAAAAAGCACCCATTTGTTTATCCCGAGAAGAGGTATTTATTATCGAAAAGAACTTACTCAGTATGTATTTACACTAAACAATTAAATGCAAAATACATGTCATTTACATAAACTTTTATCCTTAATCATGATAAAAGTGATTTATATTTTCACTTTAATTGGCAATTATGATTAAATTATTTAGTTTAGTGTAAATATGAGTGTCCGTAAATAATTTCCTCTCTTTATCCCATTGATAATCTTAACAAATGCATTCAAAATCAAAAAGTAAATCAACCGCTGAGTTATTTCTTATCCCAGCAGATGCGCCTTGGGGGAAAAAAACTATGACAAGATAAAGTGGAGGGCCACATTTGCTACTCAAGCACTTTCTTTTGATAAAGTTCATCGAAAAGTTTAACACTATGCAGGAAAGGAAGAAATTGAGGTTAATTTGCATTGTCAAACTACTTCAGCCAGAAAATATTCTTTTGACATAGTTCAACTAGCTCTAATTCAGTATTAAGCTGTGAATGCGAAAGTCTCCACTCTTAAACTCTTACATATACTTTCAGATCTAACTACAGAATCAATAATACCAAAGTACAGAGAAACCTGTAAATAATATTAGTATTAAGTGAATAATTGAGAAAAGTATGTTGTATGTAAAGCTTTAAGCAATGGAAAGATCACCAAATTCTCTACCTAACTTGCCAAATTGAAGTCCTGATATTTAGAGGAGCAATCTGCCATTCTTCATGCTTCAACAGGCAACTGAAGCTGGAACCCTTTCGTTACTTGTTAATTATAATGCTCTAAGAAAAAGATGAAAATTACTGAGGAGCTAAAGGTGATCGATGTTCCTTAGAGCAACCATCATCAAAATTCTGAGAGTAGCTGTAAGGATCATAGCTAAAGCAGACTGAGCTTCTCCGCCATGACAAAAGTTGCCTCCACTGTGACTTTAACCTCCAATATAACTGCCTAGCAATATAAAGTCCTTGAAAACAATTAACTGGTGCTCTTCTTTCAACACTAACCGGTGTAACAGCAGAGCTGCAGTGTGCAACTCTCCATCCTTGACACTTCAACATATGGAGCTTCTTCGAACTTCCCATCATCAAGATTTTCGACCCACCTGATTTCCTAAACACAAGAAAGTATATCTCTATTGGGTAGGGGACTTCAAACCCACATTTCTAATGGAATGTGTAAAGTGGAATAATATATGTGCTTTTCAAGTGTATATATTCCATTTGTAGGCATCAGCTTTGCTAATATTGGATGTCCATTTCACATAGGCAGTGAGTGGAAAGGGCCCTCACTCATACCAAACGCGACAACTGTGTGTTGCTTCTTGTAGGTCCTGACGGTCCAACCTTCAAAACAGAACAAAAGGCTCTTCCTATTGATGTAACATCATTTTTTTGTACTAACGCACTAATCAAGGATTAGATAAAATCTTGACAACACAACACATTCATTGTCCGTGATATTTTCTTTCCTAAAATCATTATGAAAGAAGGAACTTGTCAAGGGAAGGCCTACCTCATCACTTATGTGGAAAGAGCCCCCCACCCCACTCCCACCCGGACTGAAAGGACTAATGTCCAAACAAGCAAAAGAAGAACAGAATTACAAGGGATACGTGTCACAGAATGCTTCGGCATCTTTCCACACATCTCTCTTTGTTGTTCACTTTTGTCTATTGCTTTAAGGATTTCTGTTTTTGCTTATTCTTTTCTTCCTATCTTTTAATTGGAATAAGAGAAATATAATAGAAAAAGTGAGGCTTATGAATGAAGAAGAGATCCAAAATTAACCTTTTACCTTCTAATATAATAAGACATGATCCTAATTCAAGGAGTCAACATGAAGCGAAAGTTGTAATACTATTGGACAGGGAAGCCAAGGACGGGTTAGGGAATCAAATTAGAGATATCCAAATGAAAGAGCAGTAAATAGCTTGGCGAGGAAAGGTTTTCGCTTAATACTTTGCGCATTCAATCTTAAGCAAACATAGCAAGAAACAATGGAAATACTTTTACGGTTAGGTTTTTATCATGAGTAAGGGTCTATATGCCACCAAAATTCTTTCACAGCTCTTATCCCTCTTAAAAATGAAATTATAAAACTCAGGCTCTTCCATCAGTATGACCGTCTTACCAGTAGTTGAAGCTCAATGGCGAAATATTCAGTTCACATACCCAATAAGGCACAAAAAAGAAAGAGTTACAAGTAACATATTTAAGAAGCGAGGCTTACCAATTACTCCTTCAAGAGAAATATATTGTCAAGTGCTAAATGAACCAGATTCTCTATCAGAACCACCAACATGACAAACATGAAGGCACCAAATTCTCTCGGCCACATCACCTGGAAGTATTGAACATAAATAAGTACTTAAGAGTAAAATCCTCCGAATAGAAAGAGATGAACATCTAACATGATAACCTATGAGAAACCAAATAACAGAAACAAAATATTTTATTACATAATCTCTGAAAACCCAAATATCCATAGAGAAACTATTTAATGCCTGAAAAGGTATCACCAACCAGTTGTTCACTAGCAAAATTCTTTTACACTTGGTCACTTAGTGATCTCGTCTTGAATAATGTCACGGACACATAAGCCTCAAAAGAAAGCTGCCGACAGGTCCAGCTTCTAAACCAGTATTAGAAGGGTATTAATTTTATCCTAATGGCAGGAAACAACAGAGAAACCCCGCCGAGAAGGTAAGTAAATATTACCTACAGCTAGGTGTAACTAAAACATGAAAGGTTGCTTATGCCTGAAGACTTTTATCTCCTTAACTGTAACTAGAATGAATATTTGATTTGCAATCTACCCACCCGTATTCCAGAGTTCCTTACAAGATCTGGTAACTATAAATTAAAGAGAATTTCAGAACTAATAAAAATTGTTCCCTAAGGCCTAATAATAAAATCTGAACTTAGTAAAAATCCTGGCCACGTGAAAGACATTAACTGAATATTTCACATAAAGGCCTTCAAGAAGTAGATAAAATAGTCTGTGAAACATTTCAATGCATAGTTTTGCAAGACACTATCATAGTCAAACAGTTTTTATATATAATATTAATACAAAATGACAGGAAGATAGCAAGAAATCATAGAAAACCCACATGCTCTATGCTCCTTCCTTTCCTTAGTACTACCATAGGATCTGCATAAAAAAAAAGGAAGGAAGAATAATCAGCAGGACAAAGCTCTTAGCCAAGAAAAACTGAAAAATCAGTATAACCAACTGAAGCATGCGACACGAAAGAAATTACTTACCTAGTCAATGAAAAATCTCCTATAACTTGAGCATCAAGCTCCGTCAGATATTTTCTGAACAAATTTGACCTGCATTAATTGAACCAGCTATTCATTGATAAATTCCAAAAAATATGAAGTCCGTAAGCTCAGTGGTGTAAAAGAATTAATCACATGAGAAAAACCAACAGGCAACAGCATATAATTTGAAAGGTATACCAGGAAGGAATTGCAAATGCTGCTAGGATTGGAGATAGTTCCCCCAAGAGATATAGCCGATTGTGTAAGAAAACTTCAAGGTACTCTATAATTCCTTTTCCCTGTTATAAATAAAAAAGAGGGGGTAAAAAGGACTATAAAACCACCCACAGGGAGATTTTTTATTTTTTTTAATAAGTGAGCAACAACAAAAACAACATACCCAGTATAATCCTACAAGTGGGGTCTGAGGAGGGTAGTGTGTACGCAGACCTTACCCCTACCTGGGGAAGTAGAGAGGCTATTTCTGATAGACCCTCGGCTCAAGATAAGGTGGAAAAGAAGAAAAAGAAAAAAAGAATAAGAAGAAAGAGGGGGGAGAAAGAAAAACGAGGGAGACAAAAGACAATAAGGAAAAAGAAGAGAAAAGGTAACATCAGATAGTAACAATCAGGGAGCAACAATTTCCAGTAAAAGGGAGAAAGAGTAGCATCAAATAGTAACAATCATGGAGCAACAATTTCCAGTAGCAATTTTCAAAAACAATGGACGAGATTGCTAAGTACCAGATATAATAACAAACTAAAAGGAAGTAACTTTCAACCAACAACAAGAATACTACTAGTATTACGGGTAAACCTAGGAGAAACTCACAACTACCTGTCAACCCACCACCTTAATTCTCGACCTCCATACCTTCCTATCGCTAGTCATATCCTCGGTTAGGTGAAGCACCGACATGTCTTGCCTAATCACCTCTCCCCAATACTTCTTAGGCCTACCCCTGCCCTTCTTCAAGCCCGCCATGGTCAACCTCTCACACCTCCTGACCGGGGCATCTATGTCTCTCCTTCTCACATGCCCAAACCATCGCAGCCTCGATTCCCGCAACTTGGCTTCCACGGATGCCACTCCGACCTTGTCCCTAAAAAATTCATTCATGATCTTGTCTTTCCTGGTATGTCCACACATCCATCTCAACATCCTCATTTCAGCTACGCTCATCTTCTGGACATGGGACTTCTTGACGGGCCAACACTCAGCTCCATACAACATAGTTGGTCTAACCACCACCATGTAGAATTTTCCCTTAAGTCTAGGCGGCACATTCTTATCGCATAAAACCCCCGAATCTAGCCTCCATCTCATCCAACCCGCTCCAATGCGGTGGGTAACATCCTCGTCAATCTCCCCGTTGCCTTGGATTATAGACCCAAGATGCTTGAAACTAACTCTCGCGGGAATGACTTGGGTATCAATCTTTACTTCCACTTCTTCATCATGCCTCTCATCACTAAACTTGCACTCCAAGTATTTAGTTTTCGACCTACTCAACTTGAAACCTTTGGACTCCAGCGTCTGTCTCCAAACTTCCAACCTAGCGTTAACACCCCCTCGCGTCTCGTCAATAAGAACTATGTCGTCAGCAAATAACATACGCCATGGCACCCTCCCTTGTATGTATCGTGTCAGCACATCCAACGCTAGGGCAAACAAAAACGGGCTAAGGCATGATCCCTGATGCAACCCCATCTCCACAGGGAAATGGAGATACAAATAGTATGTGAAGTCTTTTATTAATATGGTACCAAGATGGTACAGAAACAAGTACAAAGCAAATCAGCAATACTCCCACCACTCACACTACATGTTTCCCCCTAAAAGATACAAAAAGTCCAAATATTGATCCATCCTATCTAGAGTACTGCTATAACACCAATAATATAAGATCTTGATACATTTTTGACTCTATCAATCTGCAGCCTCTTCCCCTCAAAGCATGCCTTGTTTCTTTCCAGCCAAAAGTCCACAATATACAGTTGGGAATGGTCCTCCATATCTGTTTCAAATTTCTTCTAATTCTCTGAGAATGCCAAATTTCCATAAGGCTACTGATCTTCTGTGGTATAACCAATGATATTCCCATGATATTGAGGAAAAGTTCCCAGCATTGTCTTGAAAACCTGCAATGTAGAAATAGATGCTCCACTGTTTCCTGCTCCATATTACAGAGATAGCACCTGCTGCACATGGGAAAGCCTCTCCTAGTCTCCTTTGCAAATTACTCTGAGTTAAACAAGCCTCCCTGGCTGCTATCCATCCAAAACAAGTTGCTTTCAAAGGTGGCTTTCCAAATCATTTTCCAGGGCCAATTGGGAATCTCCAGGCTATTCTGTTGTAATGGCATTTTGTAGCAATTGTTTACTGAGAACAGTTTATCCCTGCTAAATTAACAAATTAAACTGTCTGCTTTGTCCACTTCAATTTGGCCTGTGTTCAGATTTTGAAGCATTTGGCAGACAGAAGCTATCCAATTCCCAGTCATTCAGGTTCCTTCTAAATGTAATATGCCAGCCTGAATCTGGACTAAAATCAGTAATGTATCCCTCCTTGTTCACAGCACAGCTAAAGAAAACTGGAAATCTATTTTTGAAACTTTCATCTCCATATCAAACATCCAGCCAAAGTTTGATTCTAGCACCATTACCAACCTCTAACCTTGTATACTGTAAGAATTCATCCCACCCTTCACTTATTTTCTTCCAGATTCCTCCACTTGATTTTAGCTGTGTGTGATATTGTCTCCACCCCTCCTTTTTACCATAGATAGCATCCAGCAGTTTTTGCCAAACTTCCTCACTTCCCCTACTATATCTCCATACCCACTTGAAAAGCAAGCTTTTATTATGTAGTTTCAGATTTCTCACTCCCAAACCCCCTGTTTTCTCATCTCCAGTAACCAATTGCCACTTGACCAGGTGGGTTTTCCTTTTGTTTTCATTCCCATCCCATAAGAATTGTCTTCTAATGGAGTCCAATTTCCTTTATGTGTAAGAATGCTCAGTATGTGGAAACTTGACAATGAAGGCATATCAAAGAAAAATGCACAGTTTACACACAGTTTAATACACGAGAAAGATTTTAAGAACTAGAGAAAAATTAAGATACACCACATGTTAGAGCAGTAAAAGTTGAATATCTCAAGGTGAATGTTCATGTTCTCGCCTCTTTGCAATTTTGCAAATGCTATAGTTTCCACAGGATATAAGTCATAAACTTAAAAAGAAAAATTTAAAAAAAATAAAATGAATAAAATCAAAGAGGACAAAAAACTTGCTCAAAAAGAGATTAAAATAGATAAAATGTTCATCTAAGTGGAAATGTGTGACATCGAGACAAACCCAACAAATAAGTAAACCTTGCCTTACTTGAAATGTAAGATAATGATTTTTTAAGTACAGATTCATAGTTGATACAGCATAGATTTGTTGTTTAACACGGTATAAATCAGACCTTTCAGTTTGATTGTTCTCAAATGATTTTTATGTCTTGACAATGATTTTTGAAGTATAGGTACATAGTAGTTGGATACAGCACAGATTTGCTGTTTACACAGTATAATTTGTACCTTTCTATTTCAATGTCCTCACATGATGTTATGTCTTCTAACTAAACACAACCATGTCCCATACTATTAGTATTTCCTCGCAAAAAGTTTATGTACATTACGAAGTAAGGAAGTAAGAAAATAAATTCATGTAATGGACAAACTAAATCATTAAAAAAAAAAAGATGATCTAACCTATATCTAGATCTAATGATCTATACAGCTGTGTAATCCACAGATGACGAACAAAAAAATACTGTCATTTTCAGTTAACCATTGCAAGGTGCATATGCATAGGCATAATGTGCAGCTCTTGCTATTAGACAATGAAGGGATTTGATTATAAGAAACAATTACCTTTGAGTTCTCGATGTCCTCTCTACAACAAATGTTTCTACAATCTCTCAGTACCAAGTTATGCACCTCATTGTATAGCCTCGAATTGTTGACGAACTCATAAGAGCTCAACATCAAACGATCAATTAGAGAACTCCATCTGTCCCCTACACATCCTAGTAACAAGAGCTCCTGCAGAAGTTGGGTCTCAGAAAAGAAAACTAGTCATATATCAGTATAAAATACATACATTCCCCTCAAAGAAGATCCAACTACATATCAGGAAATCACATACTTTTGAGTAGCCCAACCAATCAACTTAGTTACCTTCCAAAAGAATTTGCAGCAGCAATCACTGTAACTATTCAAATTGAACTGATAATTTTAAGATAACTAAGAGAACGATCCCATGTACCACAAAATATTATTTGAGTGTAATACTTGAAAAGCAGTTGTTGACTAAATCAACAGATGCAACTTCAGCACTCTGCTGCATCAAAGGTAAAAGTGGTGTAGTCTTACAGTTTAAAATAGCCTATATCAACCAAGCCATCAATTCCACCTCAATCCAATTCTATATTAGGTCGGCTATCTAAATTATCTATATACTTTCCACTCTTTGAGAACAATTTATTCCACTATTAACTAATATATAATTTTGTCTTTCAAGGCAAATTACTTTTCTAAAACCTCGCCATTATCCCTTCTCCGGCATACACTCCTAACAAACAACTAAGTCTTAGTACCAACTAGTTGGTATCACTTACCTTGATCCTTTTCTTCTACCATATAAGAGATTGTAGTCTTTTGAAACAATTTCCCTCCCAGTGATTTTTGGTTTGGAATAGCTTATGTACCAGGAAAGGAATAAATAAGAAAAACCCAGAACAACTACTCCGTCCATTTCAATTTATATAAACACTCTTTCCGTTTTGGTATGTTCCAAAATATTTCTTACCATTCCATGAATAATATTAGACCTAATATTATGTTATACAACTTTCACGACTTTCAAGAATCAAATTCATTCAGTTATTAAGATTTTAAATTTGATCTGATATTCTCTTTATTAAATTAACTTTTCAAGCATTATTGTACTAATATGCTTTCACTACCACCGGTATAATAATATACATGTCAAATTAATGTATCTCAAATTTTGTGCCCAATCAAACACCATCATACAAATTGAAACAGAGTAGAAAATACTCACCATCATACAAATTGAAACAGAGTAGAAAATACTCAGATTAATTTTTATGTATTGTGTAAGTGTAGAAAGAAGCGTCAAGCAAATTGATGATCTCAAGAACTAACCAAACTGCTAAGCTATAAAAAAAATACTTTCCATTTTTTTTATCCTAAGTCTATAGATGAAATGATTAAGCAGGTCATTAGTATCTAACTAACTTTCCCTCCCAACCTCCAAGAGAGAAAATCCCAAAAAACGCCCCTGCACTAGGTGTTCCATTCCCAAAATCCATGATTTGACTGCACTTCCACTGTATCAAGTGCACTTGAACTGTTAGATAATCATAGCAATAACATCACTATGTCCATCGCTATTACAGACATTTTCACCTCATATAGCTCCTTAGATGTCACAAATCAATCTATGACTTTTCTTATTCTTTATCATGATATGTTTGTCAAATAGACTCAGATCTATCCTTAACCTACCGGATCTCACTTTTCACTTGAATCTACAACAAAAGACAATTATGTATGCATTACTTGCAACTGAATATCAGAATCTTTATTTGCACTATGCAACTTCAAAAGAGGCCATAGACATATTAATCATCATCAAGCAAGATCACCCCTCGGAATTTCGTGATTATAAGGATGATATATGCATCTAAAATTGTCAAGGTTCAAGTGAATTTGTATATTTCTAACCAAATAACTTGCTTATGCCCTTTCATTCGTTGGCTGTTTTGCAAAATTCATATGATTGGCTGGTTATATTAGTAAGATTTTGGCAAAGTCCAATTTGTGATTAATTGAGATCCAAGAATGAGGCTGTATAATTGTAAAACCTTAAAGAAAAGAAACTGTGATCCAAAAGAAATTGAACCAGAGTAATCCTTTGAAAAAGATAGCTAAATTCACTTACAACTATTTCGCACAAACTATCCTCAGTTTGAGATGATAGATTTATCCGCTGAAACACTTGAATCCATTGGCTCTTTGGGGCAGAAAATAGCAGGCTGGCACCTGAGACCAGTCTTATAGTTCTCTTGTCAAGCAAATATGAGAGGTTCCTCGATTTCCATGAATTCCAGACAACAGAACCAATTGGTTTTTCTTCAGTCCTTGGGGCATTACCAAGAAAAGACTTAATTTTCTGCTGCACTACAATGATGTTTCATATATACTTAACCACTCAATGTAAGAAGAAAAGAAAAAATCTGTAAATATCACTTTTCTTTTATAAGGTAAGTAATTTTATCAATAATGGAAAAGCTCCCGTATACAAGAGGTATACCAAAAAAGTAGAGGATCTACAACAAAACATGATTCTCTACGAAAGACACCCAGTCATCTATACTTTTTATAGAACAAATCAGATTTTGTGACAGCGGCGGCAGTAATCAAGTTTTTTACATACTACTGCCACTCCACTGTATTCATTAGTATTGAAGCTCACATTTACAGCTTAATCCTCTCCGACCAATTATAGAGAAGTAGCATTGAAATGACATCATGTTAGACGTCATCAAATAAAAAAGTATGATTAATGTGCTGTTAAATTGATAGATAGCTTACTAAATTTGAACCATCATGTACAATTTGCTATTCCAAAAGGGTATTGCGGATAGTTGTGAATGCAGATGCTGTTGGATAAAGAAATAAGGATTTTTTTATATCCATGGTGTCCAGGTCAGCTTGCGTGCACCTCGATTAATTCCACAAGGTACCCACTACCTTCCACCAGCACAGGTATCGGGTAACTATGTCCACCAAGGCTTAGACAGATGGGAAGAAATCACCTTGCTTTTTTTGCGCTGGGATTTGAACCTGAGACCTCATGGTTCTCAACCCACTTCATTGACTACTAGACCACAAGCTTGGGTGCAAGAAATAAGGATTTTATAGCCATGAAGGTCAGAGGCGTTATGGTGATTTTTCGCCATACGGAATCCAACTTGTTTATAGGAATGTGAGCAACATGCTCCTTTTCAATGGCAAGTGGTAAGGTGCGTAGAATTGTTTTTTATCTAACTTCAAAGGCTTTGGGGTTTGAAAATTGTACTATGTTACGAAAGAAAACCTCTAATAAGACAGAACTACAAGATAAGAAACTATTCCAGCCTTGCCATGATGTAGAAGAAGCTCAGACGTTCTACTTTTAATTTCTTTGAAAAGACACATGCTTATAGAATTCATGAGGCTGACACACAAATGCTGACCTGAAAAATGGCATTCATGTATGTTAAATAGACAGAGAGTCTACATCACTTACATGAAATTTGTTGTATGCTTCACTTTTACATCCAAGGCATTGTCATCCTCCCTCTCATATAGATCTCTTAAGCCACTAGACAAAACATCCAAGCCTGTCTCTGCTGAAGATATCAATGAAACTGTTAGTTGCCTCCTTTCAAGAGCTTGTGCAGTGAAGAGAGAAAACGCACAGCTGATTGAATCCTCAGATTGTCCACTTGGAAAAGAATTTGGCGACGGGTTTATGGATTCCTCCATTAGAAAATTTCTCTCATTAGTAACAGGATTCCTAGATGTATTACACATCAAAGTTTCAAAATATCCATTGAGGGATCTACCGTCTGCCTTCTGGTGCATCTGATAATCCATCTCAACATTTGCAATCAGTAAAGCTTTGAGGTGTCCATCCCTCAGCGGGAAGGCACTGATGAGATGTTCTAACATGAAATCCGTCGCTTTACTAAGGAACTTCGAGGAAATATGTGCTAGACCCTGTTAAAAATATTAAGCTAAGAAAGCCCTGCCTCTTTTCAGAATTATTAAGTTGCAAGAGAAAATAATGGAAACTGATGGAACAAACATAGAGATGCAGACAGCATAAAAAACCAAACTGAAAAGTAATTCATCAGGGACGTGTAAGCAGGGTCGGAGCTAGAAGCCCGTATGCGTATTCGATCAAACCCAGTAACTTTTGCTCAAACAATGTATTTGTGGTAAAAAGTTTATTAAATATGTATAAATATTGAATTTAGAACCCAGTTATTGGCACTTTAAGTCGTCATTCTAAAATTCAAAATCCATAAAATTGAAATCTTGGCTCCGCCTCCTCACTTAAGAAATCCACTACCTGGGGGAAACTCGGATTAGAGGCCATTTCACATAAAGCTGCATCAAGCTCCTCCAAAGAGTCTCTGTAGTCATCTGAGCTACTCAGGTCCCTCATCACCTGTATCAAAGGCAGAACGAGGCGATTAGATTGAGGAAAGCTACCAAGTTTTATAACCAAAATGTTCTCCACATTAGCATGAATGTGGAGAAAACAAATGTAAACATCTCAATGGCCAATCTAACGGCATCAATATTTTCCACCAAAATAGCAAAAATTAGCATTTCGTGATCTAGGATCAAACATTAGCACCCAAAAAAGACACATCTATAATTTTCATGGAAACAAACAGCAATTGAGGAACTGTCTCCTCATTTCCTTTAATAATTGAGACAGTTATCCTTGAAAACAAAAAATGGGCTAAGGTAGAGCCAACAGCAATGTTAACTATTGATGATGCCTGCATAATAGGAGAATATAAATCAACCAATCAATTAGTACACTGCAATCCCAAACTAGTTGGAACCGAACATATGAATCCTCTCTCTATCCATTCCACCCTTCCATGGCGAAGTTTATATATATACTGTTTCAATTTTTAGATCCATAATAATATCATACTCCCTTGTTCCATTTTATATGGCATTATTTCCTTATTAGTTTGTTCGAAAAGGAATTGCACCTTTCTATATTTGGAAATAATATAACTTTAAACTTATACGTTTACATTAATGGCATGCTTTTACAACCATAGAAATCTCAAAAAGTCTGTTTATTTCTTAAACTACATGCTCAGTCCATAAATTGGAATAGAGGGAGTAACAAATAAGTGCAGACCATCAACTTCGAGAATTTAGCACACATGGTAAAAGCAATTTTACCGCAGTTTTAAAAAGAATACTCTCCGCATATAACAAAACCAGAGTAAAATCAACTAAAATTCTGGAATTTGTAACGTTTGATTAAAGAGGGGCACTGACATCCTGGAGAAAGAGAGCCCATTGAAGCGCTTTGTTGATGTTAAGGGAATCCCAGTGAGCAATACGACCAGATGATTGATACCCAGAAGCAAGATTCACCATTTCTATGAACCCTTTCACCGCTTTCAGCAAATCTTCAAGGGACAAATCTGGGTATGACCAACCCGCCATTTTCCCAGCCGATTCTTTTCCCGCCTTAAAGATACGTTTCCTTCTTTTCTTTTCCTTCTAATATTAAGCACACGTTAGACCGACGCAGTTTCATAAAGTTTAATTTTTATACATTAACCGTGTACTCAGGGGCGAAACCATTCTTACCGTACCGGATTTATTCATAAAGAATAAAGTTATGTATAAAAAATTAATAAAATATCAACAAATAGTAAACAAAATTATTAATCTTAAAATGATATTACACAAATAATTATAAAATAAATTAAATACTTTCATTTATTACCTTCAATTATACTAAATCTCAACCAAATTGTCCCAGAAAATCTTAAATCTAATACTACTATTTTAGACTCACTTAAAATTCTGATTTACCATTTTTGTAAATGTGACATAGTGTTATAAGTCGTCAAATACTAATTACTTTCTCTTTCAACTATCTTTGCATCTTGCAACTCACTAACTAAAAAGTCAAAGTTATATATTTGCCGGTCGTTCAAAAATAATTACATATACTAGTTAAATATAATATATATATATATATATATATATATATATATATATATATATATATTATATCGGGTATTACTTTTGGGAGGAGTTATAGTGTGTATTTTTTCCAAAAATTAACCGAGATATAGTGACAAGAAATCGAGTTTTAGAAGTTAAATGTAGTATAGTATTGAATTTGAGAATAGAGAATCTTTATGATAAATGTTGTCAATAGTGTTCATAACGTAAGATCCTAACACGTGTATTTAATTTTGCTTCTTTTATAATTTACAATCAACAACAACAACCTAATGAGTTCTCATAAGTGAAGTCTGAAGACGGTAGTGTATACACAGATCTTGCCCCTATTTTGCGTGAGCAGAGAGGTTATTTCTAATAGACCATCGGCTAAAGAAAATATAAAAAAAATGTGAAATATATAAACGGTCACTAGACAAACACCTCAACTGAATATTTTATCATTTAGATACTTCAAGTGTCTATTGAGTAGATCAAATAAATATGTATTGTTGATGTGGCATATGTGCATTTGCTAACAAATTTTTGAGCGCGTGAATACATCTTTTCAGCCTAAATATTTTTCTTTTGGAGAAAAACCAAGAAATAACCACAGAGCTTAGCCTCTCTTCTTCGTTTCTTCTTGACGAAACCACCTCAACATCCCTCAACAGTACCACACCCTGAAACCACCATAGATGCCATGAAAATCAGCTACTAAAGCTCCAACGAAGCCATCGTAAATCATCAGAAACTGCCGCCTTTCGTCATAAAACTCCACTGCCCGTAACCTTCAAAGCTCTACCTAGTTCCATCAAGCCAAAACTAGTCCTGAGCCAGTTGAAAGAAGCAGCAACAACAACTGCAAAAACCACCAAATTTTCACTAGATAAACGCACTCTTTCATTCAACAACACCTTCATTCCAATAGAAACACACAAACAACAATCAATTATTTGAATCGGCCGATAATATTAAAGATAATTTTACACCAAAATGATAAATTAGAGAAACAAGAGTTATATAAGACCAAAATCATAGTCAAAAAAATGATGGAGAAAAAAGACTGAATATTCCAGTAGAATCTTTTTTTCAGCTTTGCTCGGAGATCAATTTTTCAGTGAAAGAGGTTGCATGAGAGGAGCTTTTTCTAGCGAGATCCATTAATGATCCCTTAATGGGTTCCTTGTTTTATCTATTCTCTGCTGTTTTATATTTGTATTAATTTTATGGAAAGATTTTGGATTTAAATTTCAAATATGGATGGGGTAAATTTTGAGTATAGGGTGTGTCGGAGAAAAAGATAGGAAATGGACGAGATATGATGGAAAAAACTTGTGTTTAATTGGTTGGATGGAGGGTGGATTTGGGAAAAGGGGACGGAGGACGCAGAAGATGGGTAGAAGGAAGAAGATGAAAGGGGGTGGGGGTGGCACTAGTTTTACCGTTCCTCCTTTATCTTGATATTTGCTATTTTATTATTAATCGTATCTATTGTCTGCTTATTTGATCTTGTCCATATTGACTCTTACTAATTATATTAGCAAGAACTTCGATTATTGTTTATAAATTTATCTTGAATCTTTGTTTGCTTGTTTTTGTGACTACTAGTTGTAGAATTTATTCCCTTTAGTTTATGTATTTTAATTAGTCGCCCGTTTTAGTGCCTTTTAGTTGAAGATTATATTTCGATAATTTCTTTTATTTATAAATTCGTCGCTTGTTTTTGGGGTAGTTCTTGTGTAGTGTCCCTTAGATTATAGTGACTTTGGTGAACGATGATAAGGTAAGGTTTTGTCCTCGGAGGGTTATTGCGGGGGTAAGGGGTAAGAGGGCTAAGGGAGCCACCATGCTGAGATTTGGGTCTTGAAACATAGGAATTTTGACTGGAAAGTCTATAGAGTTAGCGAAGATTCGCGGGAAGAGGAAGATTAATATAGCTTATGTATAGGATACTAGATGGGTAGGAGGTAGGGCGTGGGATGCAGACAGGTTTAAACTATGGTTTTCTAGGAGCACGGGAGGCAGGAACGGGGTTGGTAGTTTGGTTGATAAGGACCTCCCAGATTTAGTGGTGGAGGTTAGGAGAGTGAGCAACATGCTGGTGAGTATTAAGCTAGTTGTTGGTGGATTTACTTTGAACATAATCAGTGCGTACGCGCCCCAAACACGCTTGGATGAGGAAATCAAGAGGCCTTTCTGGGAGAATCTGGATGAGATGGTGTGTGGTATGCCGCACACTGAGAAGCTTTTTATTGGAGGAGATTTCAACGGCCACACTGGAGCGACGTTTGGGGGCTATGATGATGTGCATGGTGGTTTCGATTTTTGAGATAGAAATAGAGGGGGAACTTCACTGCTGGATTTTGCTAGAGCATTTGATTTGGTGATAGCAAACTCGAATTTTTCGAAGAAGGTGGAACACTTTATCACCTTCCGGAGCTCGGTGCCCAGGACCCAGATTGACTATCTACTCAGCAGGAGGTCCGATAAAAGTCTTTGCACGAATTGCAAGGTCATCCCAAGTGAGAACCTCGCAACCCTGCATATGCTCCTAGTCATGGACATTGAGATCACGAGGAAGAAGAGGAAGAGGGTGGTGTATGGCCAACCTAGGATCAAGTAGGGAGCCTTTACTGAAGACAAGGCGCAGGAGTTAGGGGTTAAGTTGTTGACTATGGGAGCTTGGAAGAATAGTGGGGATGCGAGCCTGATGTGGACCACGACGGTGCAGTGCATTAAGGAAGCTACCAGAGAGGTTTTAGGGGTCTCGAAGGGTTACTATGATAGTCGCAACGAAAACTAGTGGTGGGATGGTGAGGTCCAAGGAAAGGTGAATACCAAGAAAGCGACGTATCTGAAGTTAGTAGAAAGCATTGACGAGGAGGAAAAGAGGTCGAATAAGGAGCAGTGTAAGTTGGCTAGGAAGGAGGCGAAGTTAGCAGTTACAGCGGCTAAGACTGCAATATTTAGTCGTTTATATGAAGAACTTGAGGGTAAAGGCAGGGATAAGAGGTTGTTTAGGCTAGCCAATGAGAGAGAGAGAGAGAGAGAGAGAGAGAGAGAGAGAGAGAAAGAGAAAGGCTCGTGACTTGGACCAAGTGAAGTGCATCAAGGACGAAAAAGGTAGAGTTTTGTTGGATGAGGCACATATCCGTCGGAGATAGAAGACTTACTTCCATAGTCTCTTGAACGAGGAGGGGGACAGAGACATTGTTCTGGGTGATTTGGGATCCTCCGAGAGTCGTTGTGACTTTGGGTATTGTAGGCGGATTATAATTGAGGAGGTTGTAGGGGCTATGAGTAAGATGATCAGGGGCATAGTGACCGGGACAGATGAAATCCCGGTGGAGTTTTGGAAGAGTGTCAGCAGAGTGGTCTTGGAGTGGCTCACTAGGTTATTTAATGTCATTTTAGGACAAAAAAGATGCACGAAGAATGGATATGGAGCACGATGGTTCCTTTGTACAAGAATAAGGGTGATATCCAAAATTGCAACAACTATCGGGGTATTAAGCTGCTTAGTCACACTATGAAGGTATGGGAAAGGGTCTGTGGAGCTAAGGGTGAGGAGAAGTGTGTCTATTTACGAGAACCAGTTTAGATTTATGCCAGGGCGTTCGACTACGGAAGCCATTCACCTTATTAGGAGATTGATATAACAATATAGGGAGAGGAAGAGGGACTTGCATATGGTGTTCATCGACTTAGAAAAAACTTACGATAAAGTCCCGGGGGAGGTTTTGTGGAGATGTTTGGAGGTTATAGGGGTACATGTGGCCTACATTAAGGTGATTAAAGACATGTATGATGGAGCGAAGACCTGTGTGAGGACAATGGGAGGGGTCTCGGACCATTTTCCGGTCATGATGGGATTGTATCAGGGGTCGGTACTCAACCCTTTTTTGTTTGCCCTGGTGATGGACGTACTGACTCGCTACATCCAAGGGGAGGTGTCATGGTGCATGTTATTTTAAGATGACATTATTTTGATTGACAAGACATGAGATGGTATTAACGCGAGGTTAGAGGTGTGGAGATAGACCCTGGAGTCTAAAGGTTTCAAGCTAAGCAGAACCAAGACAAAATACTTGGAATGTAAGTTTAGTAGTGCTACTCGGGGAGTGGAAGGGGAGGTGAGGCTGGATTCACAAGTCATCCCTATGAGGGGAAGTTTTAAGTACCTAGGGCCTATTATACATGGGGTGGGGAGATTGATGAAGATGCCACACATCGTATTGGGGCGGGATGGATGAAATGGAGACTTGCTTCCATTGTTTTGTATCACAAGAATGTACCACCAAAACCTAAAGGTATGTTTTATAGAGTGGTGGTTAGATTAGCTATGTTGTATGTGCCTGGGTATTGGCCAGTCAAGAGCTCTCATGTCCAGAAGATGAAGATAGCAGAGATGTTGAGATGGATGTGTGGGTACACCAGGTTAGATAAGATTAGGAATGAAGTTATTCGGGATAAGGTGGGTGTGGCCCCTATTGAGGACAAGATGCGGGAAGCACGATTTAGATGGTTTGGACATGCGAGGAGGAGAAGCACAGACGCCATGGTTAGGAGGTGTGAGAGATTGACATTGGAGGGCCTTATGAGAGGTAGAGGTAGGTCGAATAAAAATGGAGATGGAGTACGATGGTTTCTTTGTACAAGAATAAGGGTGATATCCAAAATTACAACAACTATCGGGCTATTAAGCTGCTTAGTCATACTATGAAGGTATGTGAGAGGGTGTGTGGAGCTAAGGGTAAGGAGACATATGTCTATTTCCGAGAACTAGTTTGGGTTTATGCCGGGGTGTTCGACTACGGAAGCCATTCACCATGTTAGGAGATTGATGGAATAATATAGGGAGAGGAAGGGGGACTTGCATATGGTGTTCATCGACTTAGAAAAGGCTTACGATAAATTCCCGGAGGAGGTTATATGGAGATGTTTGGAGGTTATAGGGGTACATGTGGCCTACATTAAGGTGATTAAAGACATGTATGATGGAGCAAAGACCTGTGTGAGGACAGTGGGAGTGGTCTCGGACCATTTCCCGATCATGATGGGATTACATCAGGGGTCGGTACTCAACCCTTTTTTATTTGCCCTGGCGATGGACGTACTGACTCGCTACATCCAAGGGGAGGTGCCATAGTGCATGTTATTTAAAGATGACATTATTTTGATTGACGAGATGCGAAACGGTGTTAATGCGAGGTTAGAGGTGTGGAGACAGACCCTGGAGTCTAAAGGTTTCAAGCTAAGCAGAACTAAGACAAAATACTTGGAGTGTAAGTTTAGTGGTTCTACTCGGAGAATGAAAGGGGAGGTGAGGCCGGATTCATAAGTCATCCCATAGGAGGGGAAGTTTTAAGTACCTAGGGCTTATTATACAGGGATGGGGAGATTGATGAAGATGCCACACATCATATTGGGGCGGGATGGATGAAATGGAGACTTGCTTCCACTGTTTTGTATGACAAGAAGGTACCACCAAAACTTAAAGGTATGTTTTATAGAGCGGTGGTTAGACTAGCTATGTTGTATATGGCTGGGTGTTGGCCAGTCAAGAGCTCTCATGTCCAGAAGATGAAGATAGCAGAGATGTTGAGATGGATGTGCGGGCACACCAGGTTAGATAAGATTAGGAATGAAGTTATTTGGGACAAAGTGGGTGTGGCCCCTATTGAGGATAAGATGCGGGAAGCGCGACTTAGATGGTTTGGACATGTGAGGAGGAGAAGCACAGACGCCCCTGTTAGGAGGTGTGAGAGGTTGACACTGGAAGGCCTTAGGAGATGTAGAGGTAGGTCGAAGAAGATTTGGGGTAAGGTGATCAGGCACGATATGGCGCAACTACATCCGACCGAGGACATGACCCTTGATAGGAAGGTATGGAGTTCGGGTATTGGGATAGTAGGTTAGGTAGTCTAGATTATTCATACCGGTGGTATAAGTACGCACTCTCGCATTTGGTTGGTATTAGGTTTCTTTGAATATCTGTCATTTTTCGCATTTCGATCATCTTACTATCTTCTTATGTATGTTGCTTTTACATGGTTTCTCGATGTTGTCTTGTCTTATTTTCTTGTTATTATTGTGGTACCTATGTTTTCCTGAGTCGAGGGTTTATTGGAAACAACCTCTCTACTTCCACAAGGTAGGGGTAAGGTATGCGTACATAATACCCTCCCCAGATCCCATTATGTGGAAATATACTAGGTATGTTGTTGTTGTATATGTGTCAAATTTTTATTACAAATTACACTGTGTCATTCATTAATTGGCTCATTTGATACGTCATTGGCAAGTGTAACTAATGTATATAATATGTTGCACTCGGGTATTTACTTGATCTACTTAATAGATTCTTGAAGTGTCTAAATGATAAAGTGATTAGTTGAGGTATTTGTCTGATTGTTGTGGACAATTTAAATGGGCTATTTATGTAGACAAAATACATAAAGAGATACCTAAAGTTAGTCTCAGATATCTATCTCACACTCCAACTTAACAGGTGACTATATAGATGCTTTATGTTGGTTTTAGGGTGTCTCGTAAATACACGTGTCTGGAAGGTATAATGCATGAGACACAATCACTCATATGTGGTTAAATGAACCAATCATAATTTAATACGTAGACTACATGTGGTTAAACAAAAAAAGTGATAAATAAAAACCAAAAAGAAAATAAAAATTAATACAAAAGAGGGGAAAGTTAATGGGGGCTTCATTTCAGTAAATTTCTTTTTTACTGAAAACCCTAACTCCCAAATCTCCTAAAATCGATCTTCATCAATCTCTTCAACAGTGAGGGACAATGCTTCAATATCATTGATAAAGCTTAAAGAACCAGAACATTATTCATTGTTTGCATTTAATTTGGCTTCGTTCTTCTTTCGTAAGTCATTGGTGTTGGAAGGATTTATCGATATCAATCGGAGCAAGCTTGAAGATAAATAACATAAGAGATTTTATTAGAGGTATTAACATTTCTATCATTTTTTAACTTTTTTCATGTTTTCAAATGGAATTTTATTATTTTGGGGAAAAGTTTTGGATTTTTAGTCTGTTAAAGGGGAAAAGTTTTGGCTTTTTAGTTTGTTAAAGGGTAAGGAATCTTGACCTTTTTCTTGCATTTTTCAGAGTTTGTTCACATAGGTGGCTTTATTATTGTTTCTTTCTACCACGGGGGTAGGGTTATTGAAAGGCAATATATTGGGAAGTTGGAAAGGGCTGTCTTTGCAATAGATAAAGACTATTTCTCTCTGATCGAGATTAAATGTTACATTAAGGATATCGGATATGCTAAAGTTGAGGCCTTTTATGCCAAAAACCCTACCAATTTTTAATTTGTTGCATTGGAATTAACAACCAACTATATAATATTTTCAAAGACTTGCGTGCTAGGTCCATTATTGGCCTGTATATGAAACATATCATGGTGAAAGAAGGGGTATGTGCTGGCAATGTTGTAGGTCCACTGTTTGGTGACATGGATCAAGAAACAATTAATATAGAAAGTGGAGTTTATTCTAGGGCAACGGAGATTGAGGGTGCTATAAATATGACCTTAAATTAGGCAGCTAGGGTTTAGGAGGAGGTAGAACAACCTCTTAATGATGAAGATAGTAGTGATAGTGAAAACTTTGAAGAAGTTAACTTAGAGAATATTCCTGATGAGGATGGCAGTAAAGTTGATAAAGAATTAAGGGCTTTTAGAGAGACTGTTAGAAAATAAAATATTAGTGAAAGAAAGACCAAGAACATAGAAAAATCAATGTCATTCAATAAGTGGAGCTTGGAGAAGCTCGGTTAGATAAGGAATATGAGGATCTAGGGTTCACAAGAAAGATAGATTTGTTAGAAAGTTGGGTGGTGATGAAGACTTCATTGACTCATCAGATGATGCTAGTGAAGACAATGGTGAAGATTTAGATATTCTTGCACAACCGGGTGTTGATTTACCTTCCAGAAGAAGAAGCAAAAAGTTAAGGTACGATGATACTGCCAAGTATACTTTATTTGAATTAGGTATGATATTTGAAAATTTACAAAGCTTTAGACAAGTTGTAGCTGACTATGCTATTCAATAGAAGGTTCAATTAACTCTAACACCTAATGAATCGCATTGAGTAAGGGTAAAATATAAAGAAAAATTGTGTAAATGAGAACTCTATGCTAGCGTTGATAAAGATCTAGGAGATTTTACTGTGAAAAAATACTATCCAGTCCATAAATATAATAAAAAGAACAAGAACAAGTTATTCTCAGCCAAATATATTGCTAAGAAGTTCAATGATAGAATAATCCCTCAACCCGATATTAGAGTTTATAAGTTGCAAGAAACAATAAGAAAAAAGTTGGGGTTGCTGATGGGAAGATCAATGTGTTATAGGGCAAAGATGAGTGTTATTAGTAAGTTCATGGATGACCAGACTCTTGTGTTTTCAAGGCTGCTGGACTATGTTGATATCATTGAGAGTACAAATTCTAGGACTTTTTTGTGATAATCCAAAATATCATCTTTAAATTTAATGATTAATTATATGATCTAAGCACTATTTACCATTACTCAACTTGAGTGTGCAGTCCGTAAAAAAATTTCGAAAAAGTTTTCAGGTGAAAAATGGATTAAAATGTGAATTAGAGCTTTAAAACTCAACTAAGTTGACTTTGGTCAACATTTTGAGCAAACAGACTCGGATCAGTGTTTTGATAATTTTGGTAGGTTCGTATCGTGATTTGGGACTTAGGCGTATGCCCGGAATCAAATTCCGAGGTCCCTAGCCCGAGATATGGAATTTTGATAAAAAATTAAAAGTTTAAGTTTAAATAGTGACCGGATGTCAAATTATGTGCAGATGGCCCCGGAATAGAATTTTGATGATTCCAACAGCTTCGTATGGTAATTTTGGACTTAGAAGCGTGATCGGAATTTTATTTGGAAGTCCGTAGTGGAATTAGGCTTGAAATGCCGAAAGTTGAATTTTTGGGAAGTTTGACCGAGGGGTTGACTTTTGGATATCGAGGTCTAAATCCGATTCTGAAAATTTTTATATCTCAGTTATGTTATTTATGACTTGTGTGCAAAATTTGAAGTCATTCCGAATTGATTTGATGTGTTTCGACACAAGATATAGAATTTGAAAGTTCAAAGTTCATTGATTTTGATTTGAGGTGCGATTCGTCGTTTTGATGTTGTTTGATGTAGTTTGAAGCCTCAACTAAGTTCGTATGGTATTTTGGGACATGTTGGAATAATTGGTTAAGGTCCTGAGGGTCTCGGGTGGATTTCGGAAGGTTAACGGAATGGATTTCGGATAAAAAGGAACTGCTGGAATTTTCTGCTGCAGAAGCTGTTTTTGGACAGCAACCGGTGCAATCGCAGAGCTGATTTTGGAAGCTTATATCTCGCAATTAATAAGGAATCAGAAAATATGCAAAACATGAAAGTTGTAGTCGTATGATTATAGGTTCCAGAAAATTAAACTATGCATTATTTGGACATTTGTACAGAAAGTTATGATGGATTGAATGAAGGCTGGTAGAGCAGTTTCGCCAGAAATTCTGATGCATGCAGCAGACTTTGGGAGCTTATATCTCGCAATGCGTAAAGAATCAGAATAATTGCAAAACACAAAGGTTGTAGTCGGTGGATTCTAGTTTCCAGAAAGTTAAACCATTTATCATTTGGACATTTGTACTTAAAGTTATGATCAATTGAAATAAGGCTGGTAGAGCTATTTCTGGTAGACTTTTAGTGACGAAAAATGGACTTTTAGTGACGGATTGACATAAACTTAAGGACCAAAACTGCTCATTTCATTCATTTCGTTTTGGATTTTTGGAGCACGGTTTTTGGGCGATTTTTGGGCGATTTTCACGGGAAAACATTGGGGTAAGTGTTCCTTATCCTATATTGATTATATTTCATGATTCCATACTCATTTACATCATGAATCCGTGAATTTATGGAAGAAAAATCAAGATTTTTGCAAAATCTTCCAAAAACGAAAATTTAAGATTTGGAGGTCGAGTTGTTATCGGATTTTGGTAAAATTGGTTTGGGTGGACTCGTAATTGAATGGGTTGTCGGATTT
This sequence comes from Nicotiana tomentosiformis, assembly GCF_000390325.3. Taxonomy (NCBI): domain Eukaryota; kingdom Viridiplantae; phylum Streptophyta; class Magnoliopsida; order Solanales; family Solanaceae; genus Nicotiana; species Nicotiana tomentosiformis. Next base: position 111,305,287 of record NC_090812.1, read on the forward strand.
TATAAGTTTCGCCGGATTCCGAGATGTGGGCCCCACGGACAAAATTTGAGCTAATTTCAGATTTTTAATGAAACTGTAATATTTTCTTATGAAATTGATTACTATAATTTTTGTTGACTGTATCGAATTAATTATGACTAGATACGAGTCGATCGGAGTCAGAAAATCGAGGAAAAACATAATACTTGATTAAATTGGAGCAAGTCGAGGTAAGTGACTTGTCTAACCTTGTGTGGGGGAAATTTTCCCTAGAATTGGTATTTATGTGATTATTGAAATGTGTTGAAAGTCGTGTGCACGAGGTGACGAGTATGTACACGGGTTAATTTGCGAAAGATTATATTTTTAAATTGTGTAGATCACTGTTGCGCATTTATTAAATTATTTTATCTTGTTATATTCTTCATCATTGATGTGAGATATATACTTCAAATTTGTTTGATCTTTTCTTACTAATTGTTTTACCTGTTTAGTTGAAACTTGGTTTCTTTTATTCTATGCATTATTTGAAGGTTGAATTTCTTTATATTAAATATTTTTAATATGAAGTATTTGACATTTTTAAACTTGATATTGAAGCAACGTAGTAAAGATTTTGAAATATTATTTTCCTAAATGATTTACTCCTGAATATTTTTATACTCATTGTGAGGGAGCCGTGAGCTCTTTATTGTGGAAGAATATTATTGATGAATTATTTTGACATGAGCCGTGAGCTCTTTATTGTGGCAAACTATTATTGATGATTTATTTTGGCATGAGCGTGAGCTCTTTATTGTGAAAAAATATTGTTGTTGAATTATTTTGGCAAGTTAAATTATGTGAGCACTTGAGGTGCAAATTGTGATATATTGTGATATTGATACGCATGCGGTGGTATAAGGTCTGGGTGTTGAAATGCATGCGGTGAGATAAGGGTGGCTTGATACGCGCGGCTAGTATGGGAACTACTAGAAGTCATGCGGTGTGATAAGGGTGGCTAAAATGCGGGATGCTATTTCGGGAAAATGTTTTCTTTAAATAAATTGTGAAGGCTCCCGCGGTGATATAAGGAAATGAGATATTATGAATTTATTTATGATTTGGGACTACGAGGCGGTACCTCGGGAGTGCCCTTGTTGATATTGATTTATGGCCGTAGTTGGCTTTGATTATTATTGTGATTTTCATAAAGTTGAAGGAAATTCTGTTTTGATTTCCACGAGATATTATTTGCAATTATTTGGTGTCATTAAATGTGACATACTATTTGATTCATTTTCAATGTCATTTTATTTTACTACATTGATAAATATTTTACCATGCCATTATTATATTCCAGTAGGGCCTCACCTGACCTCGTCACTACTCTACCGAGGTTAGGCTTGGCACTTACTGGGTACCGCTGTGGTGTACTCATACTACGCTTCTGCACATCTTTTTGTGCAGATCCAGGTACATTTTACCAGCCTAGACGTCATTGAGTTGCCTGCGCACGGAGACTTCGAGGTATATCTGCCAGCGTCTGCAGACTCCGGAGTCCCCTTCTATCATTTTATGTTGCTTCCTTATATTTTATCTAGACCTTGACATATAGAGACATTAAGAATAAATTCTTAGAAGCTTGTGACTTATTTCTATCGGGTTTTGGGAGTTGAAATTGTTTGAATTGTAGTTTATTTATTTCAGATATTTATTATTATTCCGCATTGATAGGCTTACCTAGTCTTAGAGACTAGGTGCCATCACGACATCCTACGGAGGGAATTTGGGGTCGTGACATTTTTTGGTATCAGAGCACTAGGTTCATAGGTGTTATGAGTCACAAGCAGGTTTAGTAGAGTCTTGCGGATCGGTACGGAGACGTTTGTACTTATCTTCGGGAGGCTATGAAACTGTTAGGAAAATATTCACTTCCTTGATTCCTTATCGTGCGGTATTGATTTAGCATGAAATATATATCTCATATTCCTTTGTATCCACTCGTGTATGACATTGCGCACTCAATATCAGTTGTGTGTCGACGGTTCGTGATGCCGCAGATGGACTACGAGGGAGCCAGAGATGCTCAAACATTTCCTTAACGTGTGGTTCCGACTGAAGATGTGGGCGTATTGAGAGATCACCTAGTGAATCATGTGCAGGGTGCAACGGACATTGGCGTCTGGTTGATTTATACAAGATGTGAAGATTATTATTGTGGATTATCGGACATTGTGACCTATGACTTCGCGCTAAGTAGGGGGAGCCCACTACCAATGGGTGGATTGCGGGGTCATGTATTTTATCAATTTTGGCCTGAAATGTATATATGTGGTATTGAAAGGTTCCCTAAAATTTACACATGTTTGAGACCTGAGATTTTGTAGAGGATAAGGTTGGGACTTGCGGTATGTTCGCCTCCTTAATAATCCTATACTTCAATAGCAAAGGAGTTATAGAAACAACTCTAAATTTGTAGAAGTCTACTCAGCGTGGACGTCACTGTTGCGGATTTTGGAGTGCTTCGGAGTAAGTATAGTTGTTGATGAGATTCTGGACTATGTGGTTTTCGTGCCAAGATTTGTCTGTATGGAGCTCTACTTTTGTGATCGTTGTGTATAAATAGGGGTAAGGGTTACCCCAAGGAAGAATCAAAGAGTATGTTAAGAAATGGGTCAGCTCAACAGTGTTGAGTCAGCATAACAAAAGAAGAAATTTGCCTTGGGAGAGATAATTCTCCACCAGTGTTCGTGGTAAGCCTATGAAGAGGGTAGACCAGCCAATGCAACACTGCCCACTTGGCTCAGGCAGTCGTCCAGCCCAGTATGCACATCGGATTACTCGGGGTGCTCCAGTAAGTTCTTTTAATGCACCACCGACATGAGTTCCTACAATGGTTATTCCAGTTATCTGGCACAGACCCAATATGAGCAGCCTAACCCGCAAAGGAGTTGTTATGAATACGGTGATACTAGGCACATCATGAGAAAAATTGTCAAAAACTTTGGAGAGACTTATTTCATCAAAGCCCTCAGGCTACGTGCCCCATTGCAGTTACTACACCACCCACACGACCAGTTAGGGGTGAAGGACATATGAGTAAAAGGTGTCCTAGAGGTGGAGACCCAGCCGTTGATATATTTATTTTACGATATGGCGGAGGTCGCTACATCAGATGGAGTCGTTACAGGTACGACCTCGATTTAATATAAAGGAATAATTTCCTTAAGTTGATTCAGTTCTCAATATCGAAACGAGTCTTCCTATTGTGATCCACTTATGAGTGAGCTTCATAATTCTATAATTTACTTATGTGTTTACCCCTGTTGGGAGATTTTATGGAGATAACTACGCCTATCATTTCGTGTTGGTCACTAATAAGAGCTGCGAGGCTAAATGTGGCTTTCTGTTACTCATTTCGGTAAATTTTGATGTAAATTCCGAATAATTAATTACAAATTATCAATTATATGCCTTACCGGTATGGGGTTCATTATGTGTTGTGATTTGGTGTAACCGAAATTATTTAAAAGGAGAAAATGGAAATTTTCAATTGGCACAATGTGCATATTACTTGTGATTCAGAACCGAGGACGAGATCCTCGCATTTTAATATAAAGTGATATGTTTAAACCGGGCTACGAGCTGCGGTGGAAGTTATATAAGGACGAGATCCTTGTGAGGAAAATTCTTGTGTTTAAGTTCTCTCTTGTGAATTTTAACTTGTACTATAGTACTAATAGGGAGTCATGTGTGTTAGGCTTATTTGAAAATTCTTATATGAAATTCTTTGTGCATAGTTGTCAAATTCGTGTTGTAATTATTAATTTTTAACCTACGAGGTAGGTGCCCGCCTAGGTGGCGTTAAATGTGACTCGTTAATTCGAGTAAATAATTATGAAGTTTTCATGCCTCGCATCTAGTTATCAGTATTGTGAAGGTTTGCAATGAGATTTTTGTTAACATGAGGTTAAATGACGATTCTGTAATTGATTATGAACAATTATTAAGACCAAATTGATCCAAGAGGGTGCCTCATTTACAGGGTCAGACGAGTGTGAGTTAAGCTTTCAAAAGCTCAAGATCACTTTGACTCCGACACAAGCGTTGGTATTAGTTACATATTCAAGGTCTTATACTGTGTATTGTGACGCGTCGCGTATTGGTCTCGGCGCGATGTTGATGCAAGACGGTAGGGTGATTGCCTACGCGTCCAGACAGTTAAAAGTGCATGAGAAGAATTATCATGTACATGACGTGGAGTTAGCAACTATTGTTCATGCCTTAAAAATTTGGCAGCATTATTTGTACGGTGTCCATTGTGAGGTCTACACCGATCACCAAAGTCTATAACATCTATTTAAACATAATGATCTTAATTTGTGGCAGCAGAGGTGGTTGGAGTTGCTTAAGGATTATGATATCACCATTCTCTATCATCCTAGGAAGGCCAATGTGGTGGCTGATGCCTTGAGTCGTAAGGCGGAGAGTTTAGGCAGCTTAGCATATTTACCGGTAGCAGAGAGGCCTTTGGCCTTGGATGTTCAGGCCTTGGCCAACCAGTTTGTCAGTTTGGATGTTTTCGAGCCGAGTTGAGTTTTGGCTTGTGTGGTTTCTCAGTCTTCTCTTTATGATCGTATCAGGGAATGTCAGTATGATGACCCCCATCTACTTGTCCTTAAGGACACAGTTCAGCATGGCAATACCAAGGAAGTCACTATTGGAGATGAAGATGTATTACGGATGTAGGGCAGGCTATGTGTGCCAAATATAAATGGTTTTCGTGAATTGATTCTCCGGGAGGCTCACAGTTTGCGGTACTCCATACATTCGGGTGCTGCGAAGATGTAGCAAGACTTGAGACAACACTATTGGTGGAGGCGGATGAAGAAAGACATAATGAAATATGTAGCTCGGTGCCTATATTGTCAGCAGGTGAAATATGAGCATCAACGACCGGGTGGATTGCTTCAGAAGTTGGAAATTCCAGAATGGAAATGGGAGCAGATCACTACGGATTTCGTTGTTGGGCTCCTACGGACTCGGAGGAAGTTCAATGCAGTTTGGGTGATTGTGGATAGATTGACTAAGTCAGCTCATTTTATTCCTGTGATTACTACTTACTCTTCAGAGCAGCTGGCTCAGGTATATATTCGCGAGATTGTCAGACTTCACGGTGTACCGATATCCATCATCTCTGACTAGGGTACACAGTTTACATCACCGTTCTGGAGGGCAGTGCAATGTGAGTTGGGTACTCGGGTACAGTTGAGTACAATATTTCACCCTCAGACGGACGGGCAATCCGAATGCACTATTCAGATACTGGAGGATATGCTTCGTGCGTGTGTGATAGGTGCTTGGGATCAGTTCTTACCACTTGTGGAGTTTGCTTACAACAACAGTTACTAGTCAAGCATCCAGATGGCTCCGTATGAGGCCTTGTATGGTAGGCGGTGCCGGTCTACAGTGGGTTGGTTCGAACCAAGCGAGGCTAGACTTTTGGGTACAGACTTGGTTCAGGATGCCTTGAAAAAGGTTAAGTTGATTCAGGATCGACTTCGTACAACCCAATCTAGACAGAAGAGTTATGCGGATCGGAAGGTTCGTGATGTTGCATTCATGGTTGGTGAGCGGGTATTGCTCTGGGTTTCGCCTATGAAGGGTGTGATGAGGTTCGAAAAGAAGGGCAATTTGAGCCCTAGGTATATTGGGCCTTTTGAGATTCTTGAGAGAGTTTGAGAGGTGGCTTACAAACTTGCACTACCACCTAGTCTCCTTGCTGTTCATCCGGTATTCCATGTTTCTATGCTTCGTAAATATCACGGCGATCCGTCTCATATGTTAGACTTCAGTTTGGTTCAGTTGGACAAGGATCTATCTTATGTTGAGGAACCAGTGGCTATTTTAGATAGGCAGGTTCGAAAGTTGAGGTCAAAGAATATTGCTTCTGTAAAGGTTCAGTGGAGGGGTCATCCAGTCGAGGAAGCGACTTGGGAGGTCGAGAATGATTTATGCAGCTCTTATCCACACTTATTCATCAGCTCAGGTACTTTTTCTAACTCCGTTCGAGGACGAACGTTTGTTTTAGAGGTGGAGAATGTGATGACCCAAAATATCATCTTTAAATTTAATGATTAATTATGTGATCTAAGCACTATTTACCATTACTCAACTTGAGTGTGCAGTCCGTAAAAAAAATTCGGAAAAGTTTTCAGGTGAAAAATGGATTAAAATATGAATTAGAGCTTTAAAACTCAACTGAGTTGACTTTGGTCAACATTTTGAGCAAACAGACTCGGATCAGTGTTTTGATAATTTTTGTAGGTTCGTATCGTGATTTGGGACTTAGGCGTATGCCCGGAATCAAATTCCGAGGTCCCTAGCCCGAGATATGGAATTTTGATGAAAAATTAAAAGTTTAAGTTTAAATAGTGACCGGATGTCAAATTATGTGCAGATGGCCCCGGAATAGAATTTTGATGATTCCAACAGCTTCGTATGGTGATTTTGGACTTAGAAGCGTGATCGGAATTTTATTTGGAAGTCCGTAGTGGAATTAGGCTTGAAATGCCGAAAGTTGAATTTTTGGGAAGTTTGACCGAGGGGTTGACTTTTGGATATCGAGGTCTAAATCCGATTCTGAAAATATTTATATCTCAGTTATGTTATTTATGACTTGTGTGCAAAATTTGAAGTCATTCCGAATTGATTTGATGTGTTTCGACACAAGATATAGAATTTGAAAGTTCAAAGTTCATTGATTTTGATTTGAGGTGCGATTCGTCGTTTTGATGTTGTTTGATGTAGTTTGAAGCCTCGACTAAGTTCGTATGGTATTTTGGGACATGTTGGAATAATTGGTTAAGGTCCCGAGGGTCTCGGGTGGATTTCGGAAGGTTAACGGAATGGATTTCGGACAAAAAGGAACTGCTGGAATTTTCTGCTGCAGAAGCTGTTTTTGGACAGCAACCGGTGCAATCGCAGAGCTGACGTTGGAAGCTTATATCTCTCAATTAATAAGGAATCAGAAAATATGCAAAACATTAAAGTTGTAGTCGTATGATTATAGGTTCCAGAAAGTTAAACTATGTATTATTTGGACATTTGTACAGAAAGTTATGATGGATTGAATAAAGGCTAGTAGAGCAATTTCGCCAGAAATTCTGATGCATGCAGCCAACTTTGGGAGCTCATATCTCGCAATGCGTAAAGAATCAGAATAATTGCAAAACACAAAGGTTGTAGTCGGTGGATTCTAGTTTCCAGAAAGTTAAACCATTTATCATTTGGACATTTGTACTTAAAGTTATGATCAATTGAAGTATGACTGGTAGAGCTATTTCTGGTAGACTTTTAGTGACGAAAAATGGACTTTTAGTGACGGATTGACAGAAACTTAAGGACCAAAACTGCTCATTTCATTCATTTCGTTTTGGATTTTTGGAGCACGGTTTTTGGGCGATTTTTGGGCGATTTTCACGGGAAAACATTGGGGTAAGTGTTCCTTATCCTATATTGATTATATTTCATGATTCCATACTCATTTACATCATGAATCCGTGAATTTATGGAAGAAAAATCAAGATTTTTGCAAAATCTTCCAAAAACGAAAATTTAAGATTTGGAGGTCGAGTTGTTATCGGATTTGGGTAAAATTAGTTTGGGTGGACTCGTAATTGAATGGGTTGTCGGATTTTATAAGTTTCGCCGGATTCCGAGATGTGGGCCCCACGGACAAAATTTGAGCTAATTTCGGATTTTTAATGAAACTGTAATATTTTCTTATGAAATTGATTACTATAATTTTTGTTGACTGTATCGAATTAATTATGACTAGATACGAGTCGATCGGAGTCAGAAAATCGAGGAAAAACATAATACTTGATTAAATTGGAGCAAGTCGAGGTAAGTGACTTGTCTAACCTTGTGTGGGGGAAATTTTCCCTAGAATTGGTATTTATGTGATTATTGAAATGTGTTGAAAGTCGTGTGCACGAGGTGACGAGTATGTACACGGGTTAATTTGCGAAAGATTATATTTTTAAATTGTGTAGATCACTGTTGCGCATTTATTAAATTATTTTATCTTGTTATATTCTTCATCATTGATGTGAGATATATACTTCAAATTTGTTTGATCTTTTCTTACTAATTGTTTTACCTGTTTAGTTGAAACTTGGTTTCTTTTATTCTATGCATTATTTGAAGGTTGAATTTCTTTATATTAAATATTTTTAATATGAAGTATTTGACATTTTTAAACTTGATATTGAAGCAACGTAGTAAAGATTTTGAAATATTATTTTCCTAAATGATTTACTCCTGAATATTTTTATACTCATTGTGAGGGAGCCGTGAGCTCTTTATTGTGGAAGAATATTATTGATGAATTATTTTGACATGAGCCGTGAGCTCTTTATTGTGGCAAACTATTATTGATGATTTATTTTGGCATGAGCGTGAGCTCTTTATTGTGAAAAAATATTGTTGTTGAATTATTTTGGCAAGTTAAATTATGTGAGCACTTGAGGTGCAAATTGTGATATATTGTGATATTGATACGCATGCGGTGGTATAAGGTCTGGGTATTGAAATGCATGCGGTGAGATAAGGGTGGCTTGATACGCGCGGCTAGTAGGGGAACTACTAGAAGTCATGCGGTGTGATAAGGGTGGCTAAAATGCGGGATGCTATTTCGGGAAAATGTTTTCTTTAAATAAATTGTGAAGGCTCCCGCGGTGATATAAGGAAATAAGATATTATGAATTTATTTATGATTTGGGACTACGAGACGGTACCTCGGGAGTGCCCTTGTTGATATTGATTTATGGCCGTAGTTGGCTTTGATTATTATTGTGATTTTCATAAAGTTGAAGGAAATTCTGTTTTGATTTCCACGAGATATTATTTGCAATTATTTGGTGTCATTAAATGTGACATACTATTTGATTCATTTTCAATGTCATTTTATTTTACTACATTGATAAATATTTTACCATGCCATTATTATATTCCAGTAGGGCCTCACCTGACCTCGTCACTACTCTACCGAGGTTAGGCTTGGCACTTACTGGGTACCGCTGTGGTGTACTCATACTATGCTTCTGCACATCTTTTTGTACAGATCCAGGTATATTTTACCAGCCTAGACGTCATTGAGTTGCCTGCGCACGGAGACTTCGAGGTATATCTGCCAGTGTCTGCAGACTCCGGAGTCCCCTTCTATCATTTTATGTTGCTTCCTTATATTTTATCTAGACCTTGACATATAGAGACATTAAGAATAAATTCTTAGAAGCTTGTGACTTATTTCTATCGCTAAGCTTGACCAAGCAAACCATCTGCACTTATTTCTATCGAAGAATAAATTTTTCTGAACAAGCCGTGACCAGTACCCGATCGCTAAGCTTGACCAAGCAAACCATCTGCACTTATAAAAACTATTATAACTTCAAATTTTATATGCAACAAGGCAATACTTTAATCAAATACTTTTAATTAACTTGAATATCTAAAATAAACCAACTCCAAAACTTTATTCATAGTAACTACTGAAATACTATAAAGTTATTATCAAACAATATCTGAATCTTAACCCACAGATTGTCTCTATGAAACCTCTACTGATAAATTGACGCACTACTGAGGACATGAGATTTTCTAGTTCGTTCTCCAAGTAAATAAAGAAATAGCTAAATAATAATAACTTATAGGAATACTCCACGAACAAAAGTAGAGCTAACTAATAGCACTTGAAGTGAGGGATGTCCTAACCTGTAGCATGTTCGCCTGCAAAACTTGTTCCTATGTTGTACCGTCGAGAACTTCAGTACCATCCACTTTACTTAGTGAGTCTCGACGACCCCCCACTAAAGTAGAGAACGGGACTTAATAAAATATATATTATAAGCAAAGATTCTAAATTCATGGAAAACAAAAAGCTTCTAAGAACAATTCTAAAATATTGCATAACAGATGTTTATGAATATTCTAAAAGAAATTCTTTTCTTTTTCTTTCTTATAAAAAAAATACTTCACTTTATTCTTTGGGAGTTCCAACTATCATGACTTATTTCTATCTTAGTCACCGTGTGATCGTCATGGATTCGATCCCAACCTGATCGGATAGGCCCAATCCACGAGGTGCCACTCGTTTTATGGTTCTCAGCGCTTATGTATCCTACCTTAGCATGGCTAGGAAAATTCTCAATAACGAGACCCTCGACTCGTGTGCTCCCTACTTTGGCACAAGTAGTTTTAGGAAGTCAACGCCTTGGTCAGGACCCCCGGCCTGGACCAAGTCCCCTTCTTAGAATAAAGGATACTCCAAAAAATACTTTAATAATAAAGTTTTCTGTGTGACCTCGCTAGGGTCTAAATCAACTTCTCAACTTTCTTGACCATTCAAGTTTAAATCTTTTCTAGAACAACCTATACATACTCATACTGATATCTTTAAATGTAGAATATGAAATAAACATTCAAAAGTATTTCTAAAGATTATTTCTTTTTCGTGAACTTTCAGCATGAAAACGACATATAAGAATAATACAAAAATCTGAAAATTTATGCACATATATCATAATAAATCATCTAAACTTTAGCTAGAACAATTCTAAGTTAATAGGTGCTCACTCGCTCCAATTAAGTACATATTAACTCTTTCAAGCAATTCATCAAACACCTTGTATGTGTGCTTTTGTGAGTTAAACCACTTTAGTAAAGGGTTATATCAACTCACCTCCAAACTCCTCGAGCCAATACATAAGCTCTAGTCCAATTTATACCCGTCAAATAATCGATTCTACAACAACCAGTGCATCTTAATTAATTTCAAAGTTTCACACCTAAACATGGAACTAACTGTTGATATAGAGAAAGAAGGGAATTAACTATCCAATTCTTACATACTACTACTGTTCACATTTTACAAATAAATTCTACTAGGGATAATTGACAATAAAATTTTGTATATTTACCTGAATTTAAGAACTAGTGATTTGTAAAGAAATCTAGAACTTCCCGTGCATGCGTGAGTATTTCGCTGGGAGCAGCAAGGCTGCCTCTGTTTCTTGCTCCTTTAAAAGTCTATTTCGTTTCCTGCTCTATTTCGTCCAAGGCTTTAAGCATTTTTCCTTACAACATCCCACTCTATGGGATTTAGGTCTAATACTTAAGTGCCCTCCCCCCCCCCTCACGCACACTTTTTGACTTAACTTATATTTAATGATACTCACTTCTAATAACTAATAATATTAACTTTATTAATATTCACCTATTTGTATATTCAATTATTTATAAATAGATAAGTAACTCAAAAGTCAATCATAAGGGTTTAAATCCATAATAGAAGTATAATTTTTATGCACTCAAGACAAGATTAAAAAAAATTAAATTCTATATTGAGCATTTCTTGAAACTTTTATAGATTTGAGGAATGTTACAATCTTCACTCCTTAAAAACATTTGTCCTCGAATGTTGTTGGGGCCTTATTCTTAAGCCAACAGTCACTCCTTAAGTCTTTGAATTTCTTAAGTTTTCTTAGCACTACTCATTTTCCCAAAGGACTCAAAATTTGGCTAACTCCCTAAATTTTTAGAAATTTCGGCAGAGCCTTCTCTGTAAATTGGACTATTAAAAAATAATATTGTCACAAATAACACAACTACAACAACAACAACCTAATACACCACAACAGGCCCTTTATAGGCACTATACAAAGCTTATAAACCAATTAATTACACTCCGACTAGGAGGTACCATAATAAGCAATCACAATCTAAATTACCACACTTTTAGCAAGGTTTTAATCACTTTTAATGAGTTAAATTACTTTGGCAGGGAACTAAATATTTAAACAAAAAAAATATACTCTTCTAGAAACCAATTTACTTTAACTAAGTATACTCTAGCAGGGGCATAAACACATGCTAACTCGTATTTAATAAATAAAATATAAATGCCAAGCCAAATTTAAGTTTGCATACCTTGCTCCTCAAATAAATAAGGATACATCTTCCTCATATCTTCATCGACCACCCACGTAGTCTCTTTGGAATCATGATTACGCACCGATGCTATATCTTTCGTTCTCAACTTTCTTACTTGCCTATCGAGAATTTCTATAGGTATCTCCTCATAAGTCAAGCCTTCTTTAATTTTTATGTTGTCGGTAGGTATTATATACGAATTATCATGAATGTACTTTCTAAGCATAGACACATGAAAGACAAGATGAACATAGGACAACTCAACGAGCAACGCTAGTTAATAAGCCTTTTTTCCTTCTTTTCTATAATCTCATAAGGTCCGATAAATCTAGGACTAAGTTTTCCTTTCATACCAAACCTCATAACTCCTTTCATTGGTGAAACTTTCAAAATCACCTTGTCACTAACCATGAACTCTAAGTCACGATGCTCTTGTCATAATAGGACTTATGATGACTCTAAGTTGCTTTTAGTTCTCTGATTAGCGGAACTTTCTCTAAGGCCTCACAAACAAACTCTGGACCGATCAACGTCACCTCTGTTGGTTCAAACCAACCCATTGGAGACCTACATCTTCGCCCATACAATGCTTCATAAGGAGCCATACTATTACTGGTCTAATAGTTGTTATTGTAAGCAAATTCTATAAGTGGCAAGTGATTATCCCAATTACCTCTAAAATCTATAACACATTCTCGCAATATATCTTCGAGAGCCTGAATGGTCCTTTCTGCCTGACCATCGGTCTATGGATGGATAGTCGTGCTCAAGTTGACCTTGATACCTAATCTTTTATGAAATGCCTGCCAAACATGCATCGTGAACTGAGGGCCTCTGTCATATATGATTGAAACTGGAGTATCATGCAATCAGACTATTTCTTTGATGTATAAGTGTGCATACTTCTCTGTGGAATCTGTTGTCTTTACTGGTAGGAAATGGACGGACTTTGTGAGTCAGTCTACGATAACCCAAATTGAATCATGCTTACGGTATGTGCGAGGCAGACCTACTACAAAATCCGTATTAATCATCTCCCATTTCCATTATGGTATCTCTATATCCTGAGCCAGGCCATCAGGCCTTTGATGCTCGGCTTTGACTTGCTGACAATTTAAATATTTGGCCACATGATCTTCTACTTGCTTCTTCATGCCTTTCCACCAATACAACTCTTTCAAATCCAGATATATTTTGGTGTCACCTGGGTGGATAGAGTATCTCGAGCTGTGAGTTTCTTCCATTATGGCCTTTCTAAGACCATTTACATTTGAAACACATAACCTATCATTCAACTTCAAAACTCCATCACTTCCTAGAGTGAAAGCAGTGATCTCTATGTTTCTGACTCCTTCTTTTAAATTCACTAAGTATGAATCTTCATCTTGCTTAGCCTTAACATGCTCAACAAGAGAGGATTAAGCTAAGGCATAAACATATATACCTCCCCCTTCGGTCTCATCCAATCTAATCCCATCATTTTCTAGTTTTTGAATTTCTCTACCCAAAAGTCTCCTTTGTACTGCAAGATAGGCCAAGACACCTATTGACTTCCTACTAACTGCATCTGCTGCATCATTAGCTTTGTAAGGATGATAAAGGATATTGATATCATAATCCTTCAATAACTCGAGCCACCTTCTCTGTCTCAAATTTAACTCTTTCTGCTTGAAAATGTACATGAGGCTTTTATGATTTGTAAACACTTCATAATGATCGCCATATATGTAGTGTCACCATATCTTTTATGCAAACACCACTGTTGCAAGCTCCAAGTCATGTGTGGGGTAGTTCTTCTCATGATTCTTTAACTACGTGGAAGCATAAGCAATAACTTTTTCATCTTGCATAAGAACACAACCAAGACCAACTCTAGAGGCATCACAATATAGTGTGAACCCACCCGAACCTTTCGGCAAGGTTAACACATGTGCAGTGGTCAACCTCTTCTTTAACTCTTGAAAACTCTGCTCACAAGCGTCTAACCATTGGAACTTAACTGTTTTTTGAGTCAACTTGATTAATGGAACTGGAAGTGAAGAAAATCCCTATACAAACCTTCTATAGTAGCCAACTAACCCCAAGAAACTCCTCATTTCGGTTGACGTTGTCGGCCTTGATCAGTTCTTGACTGCTTATATCTTTTGAGGGTCTACTTTTATGCTTTCACTGGATACCACGTGGCCTAAGAATACCACTGAATGCAACAAGAATTCACATTTTGAAAACTTGGCATAAAGTTCATTCTCCCTCAAGGTCTACAAGGCTATCCTGAGGTGTTCTGCATGCTCTTACTTACTCTTAGAGTATACCAAAATATTGTCCATAAACACGATAATAAAGGTATCAAGTAATGTCTTGAAAACTCTGTTCATGAGGTCCATGAATGTAGCTGGAGCATTTGTCAACGCGAAGGACATTCCTAGAAATTCATAGTGCCCGTAGTGAGTCCTTAAGGTTGTTTTAGATATATCCTCTTCTCTGATTCTCAACTGGTGGTACCCCGGCCTCAAGTCTATCTTTGAAAAGTACTTTACACCCTGAAATTGATCAAATAAATCATTGATTCTTGGCAGTGGGTACTTGTTATTAATGGTAAATTTATTCAACTACCGATAGCCGACGCACATTATGAGAGACCCATCTTTCTTCTTGACAAACAGGATCGGGGCACCCCACGATGAAGCACTCGACCTGATGAATCCTTTGTCAAGAAGGTCTTTCAACTATTTTCTCAACTCATTAAGTTCTCTTAGAGCCATTTTATAAGGAGGATTAGATATGGGCTCAGTGCCTGGCATGAGATCGATGCCAAAGTCTATGATTCTTCCAAGAGGAAGACCGGGAAGGTCATCTGAGAAAACTTCTAGAAATTATCAAACAACTGGTATGGACTGAAGAGCTGGTGGTTCTGATTCTAGATTAATGATGTGAGCCAGATAGGCGAGACACCCCTTACCGATCATTCTCTGTGTCTTAAGGTAAGAAATAAATTTACCTACAACCGATGCTAAACTACCATTCTACTCTAAGACTTCTTCATTTTGAAATTGGAACTTGACTACTTTGGCACGACAATATAACATGGCATAGCAAGAAGATAACCAATCCATACCTATGATCACATCGAAATCCACCATTTCTAACTCTATGAGATCGACCTCGGTGATGTGACCTTGGACTAAAACTGTACAACCTCTATAGTATCTTGTAGCCTTCATTGACTCGCTAACTGGAGTAGATGTTAGAAATTGCTCACTTAGTTGTTCAGGTTCTAGACCGAGATTATTTGCAAAGTATGTAGTCACGTACGAAAACGTTGAACCTGGATCAATTATGGCATAAGCATTATCTTAGTAGACTAGAGTATATTTGTAATAACTTCTAGAGATGCCTCTACACTCTGACGATCAAGTATAGCAAACAACCTGGGTTGTCCCCCTTCCTGAGTAATTCGATTTGCACCTCTGTCTGCCCCATGTCCATCCTCATTATGAGAACCACGAGCCTGATGTGGTACAACTGTAGTAGCGGAGAAACTATAAGGACGAGTTGATTCCCCACTAAAATTATGTCGCAACTTCGGGCAGTTTGCCTTTATATGACCACTATCTCCGCAATGATAACAACCTTTAAATCGAGCTTGCACTGACTTGAATGTTGCCACTTACATGTACCACAAAGACCTTGTTATTGTGAATATTGCTGAACATGACTCTGTCTATATGGGGATGGTGTACTAAAATTCTTATTCTAGCGAGACTGGTTTCCATAACTCTGAGTACGGCTGAAGGAAAACCCACCACCTGACTGATGACTAGATTGAGCTGGTGCTAATGACCCCTTCTTAAAGGAACCCATTCCTCCTCCGCTAGATGTACCACTAAACCTGCCTGATGTCCGGGATTTCTTATTATGCTCTTTTTCTTCTCTCCTTTGTTGTATGTCTTTTTCTAAGTGCTTGAAGAAACCTACAACATAAGAGAAAGATGTCATTCCTACCGCTGCAGTTGATGTCGTATCCTTAATGTGGTAAGCCAAACCGCCAACAAACCTACGGATCTTTGCTTTTTCTGTCTTAACCATGTGAGGAACATGCTTAGCCAAACTTATGAATTCCATGTAGTACTCTTGTACACTTTTATTCTCTTGCTTGAGCTGCTCAAACTCTGTAGCCTTAGCTTCCTATCCTCTTCTGGTATAAAATTAGCCATGAATGCCTCTTCAAATTCTTCCATAGTAGGCGGACCATCATCTTCATCTCTTTCTGTTTCCCACATCTCTAAGCTGGTAGACAGCCAGCTCAACAGCTTCATCATCAAATGCCTTCATCACTCGAAGGGCTTTCTTGACACCCTCTAGTCACAACATTGGATTTTCATCATCTATAGTACCACAGAACAACGGAGGACTCAACTTCTAAAATTGATTAACTCTTGAGGACTCAGATTGTTCTGTCTATTTGATTGAGGTGGAATCTCATATATTATCCTATTCTGGTTACCATGAAGGCTTTAAACATCTCCATAGCACTGTTGACATCATTAAACATCTAACCCACCTCCGGAGATATAGATGTCTGAGCCGGAACTATTGTTGAGGTTGGCACTGGATCCTGAGGTATTTGCTCATTATGCTCCACCCATTCTTCATGTTCAACCCGGGGTACTTGAACCCCCTTTGTGGATTTACCCTTATTTTCTGAGGTGAAGCCTTCTTAGTTCTACCTTGAGCCATAATAGTAGCAATAGTTTTTTTAGCAGCATTCTAATGTCGGTGTCAGAGTTGCGAGTACGAGCTATTTCTGCTAGTTTTGGAGAAACGAATACATTAGATAATTTATTAGAGGTTGGCTCTACTGCACGATCTAACGTGTGAAAAAAATGAGACTTTTCCTAAATACTTATAGCCTCCTATTTATAGGTATGGCACGCTTCATAATCATAAACCAAATTCTACTGACAGAGATTCATAGATCCCTAGGACTCCATAAATATGATGCTTTGATACCAAGTTTGTCACGACCCATTTTTTGAATAAGTCGTGATTGGCACCCAATCGCTAAACTTGACCGAGTGAACCATCTACGCTTATCAAAGCTATTATATCTTCAAACTTTATATGCAACAATACAATACTTTAATCAACTACTTTAATTAATTTGAATATCTAAAATAAGCCAACACCAAAATTTTATTCGTAGTAACTATTGAAATACTGCAAAGTTATTATTAAAAACATCTGAATCGTAACCCACCGACTGTGTCTATGAAGCCTCTACTGATAAACTGACGCACTACTTAGGACATGAGATTCCCTGGCTAGTTCTCCAAGTAAACAAAGAAATAGCTAAATAATGATGACTCAAAGGAATACTCCACGAACAAAAGCGAAGCTCGCTAATAGCACTGGAAGTGAGGGAAGTCCTAACATGTAGGATGCTCGCCTGCAAAATCGGCTCCTACGTTGTACCACGGACCAACGCAGGTTCCCAAAAGTGAATATCAGTACTATCCAGTGAGTCTCAATGACCCCTCACTAAAGTAGAGAACGAGACTTAATAAAATATACATTATAAGAAAAGATTCCAAATGCATGGAAAACATAAAACTTCTAATAACAATTCTAAAATAATTTCATAACAACAGTCTATGAATATTCTAAAAGATTTTTTTTCTTTTTCTTTCTTATAAAAAAATACTTCACTTTATGCTTCGGGAGTTCCAACTATGCTCACTTATTTCTGTCTTAGTCACCGTGTGATCGGCATGGGTTCGATTCCAACCTGATCGAATAGGCCCAATCCACGTTGTGCCACTCGTTTCATGGTTCTCAGCGCCCATGTATCATACCTTAGCCTGTCTAGGCAAATTCTCAGCAATGAGACCCTCGGTTCGTTTGCTCCCTACTTTGATACAAGTAGTTTTAGGAAGTCAACATCTTGATAAGGACCCTCGGCCTGGACGAAGACCCCTTCTCAGAATAGAGGATACTCCCAAAAATACTTTAAAATAAACTTTTATGTGTGACCTAGCTAGGGTCTAAATTAACTTCTCAACTTTCGTGACCATTCAAGTCTAAATCTTTTCTACAACAACCTATACATACTCATACTAGTATCTTTAAATGTAAAACATGGCATAAGCATGAAATAAACATTCAAAAGTATTTCTAAAGATTCTTTCTTCTTCATGAACTTTTAACATGAAAACGACATATAAGAGTAACACAAAAATCTAAAATTTATGTACATATATCATAATAAATCATCTAAATTTTAGCTAGAACAATTCTAAGTTAATAGATACTCACTCGCTCTAATTAAATACATATTAACTCTTTCAATCAATTCATCAAACACCTTGTATGCGTGCTTTTGTGAGTTAAACCACTTTAGTAGGGGGTTATATCAACTCACCTCGAAACTCCTCGAGCCAATACGTAAGCTCCAGTCCAATTTATACCCGTCAAACAATCGATTCTACAACAATCAGTGCTTCTTAATTAATTTCAAATTTTAACACCTAAACATGGAACTTACAGTTAATACAGAGAAAGAAGGGAATTAACTATCCAATTCTTACATACTACTAATGTTCACATTTTACAAATAAATTCTACTAAGGATAATTGGCAATAGAAAATTTTATATACCTGAGTTCAAGAACTAGTGATTTATAAAAAAAAATTAGAACTTCTCGTTGCCTGCACGAGTATTTTGCTGGGAGTAGCAAGGCTGCACCTGTTATTTAAAAGTCTATTTTGTTTCCTGCTCTATTCCGTCCAAGGCTTTAGGCTTTAGGCTTTTTCCTTACAACAACCACTCTATGGGCTTTAGGTCTAATCCTTAAATGTCTTGCCCTTTTTTTCTTTTTTCTTTTTGACTAACTTGTATTCAATGATACTCACTTCTAATAACTAATAATAATAATATTAACTTTATTAATATTTTTCTATTTGTATATCTAATTATTTATAGATAAAGAAGTAACTTAAAAGTCAATCATAAGGGTTTAAATTTATAATAGAAGTATAATTTTTATGCACTCAAGACAAGATTAAAAAAAATTAAATTTTATATTGATCGTGTCTTAAAATTTTTATAGATATGAGGAATGTTACAAAAAACAACAACTGAAGCAACACCAAACAGTCAACTTGCTACTCAACAATCTAGTCCAACTACTGAAACAATGCCAATGAGTCAACCTGCTATCCAATATTTTAGTGTTTCATCTTCTTTGTAAGATACTACAAGAGTTAGAAATACAAGTTCTACTAGGAGAGGCAGAGGGAGGGACTAGGAATATGAGTTGGCAGAGTAAAGGGAAAGGGAACTGGTAGAGGAAGGGGAAGGGGAGCTGGTTCTGATTCTACAAGTACAACAACATCTGCAGCAAATGCACGTATTGGCTTTGCAACTGTTGCTTCTCTTGATGCTTGCTACAAGATCTGTTTTTACTGTTGTTGCAAAAAAAGAACGAGAGAAGTGGGATTTGGTATTCATACAGACACACAATCTGGAAGACAAGTCCTTAATGTAAGCTCTTTCATATTTTTATATGATAGCTATGTCACAAGTTATTAATATACGTCATACTGTTTATACAATTTTGAATTTGCAACCAGGAAGACCAAGTGAAAGAGTCATTTATAGTGGGGGACAATTAAAAAATAAATCACTTACCAATATTGATCTTGGGTTCAAGCCACCTGGATTGAAATGGAAGGGAAAATATGCTATTATTGGAAACCAACTTCACCAACAAAAAGAGATGCAAATCATGAAGAAAAAGGCTCACCGAAGAACATTTCACTTTATGTATTTTGTTCAAGTATTTTGTCTTGGGTCATTTTCATGAACCTAAAACTGCAATTTATTTATTTACTATTCAAGCAATGTTTCATATGTATGTTTGGCATTTAATTTTGTGACTATTGGGATGGTTTGAGCAATGAAATTTGCAGAAAAACTTAATAAATGAATGCTGAAATATTAGTCAAAATATGGTTCAACTTGTATTCATCTTAGGGTTACATTACAACATTCAAAAGAGCTACTGGAATTACTGCAAATGCTAATTAAAATATGGCATGCTTTACATAACTGCCAATACACAAAAGAGCGCCTACTCCCACTGCACAATCACGACAACCACTGTTGTGAACATGGATAAGTTAGACAATGTTTATGGGTCAGTTATTTGCACAAAGGTTGGACAAACTATTGGGGGGCTAAACCGTGATATGGCCAAGAAATTAGACAGCCCAACAATACATTTGCTTGGGAATTGGGATCTAGGTTGAGTAGGGAAGTACGTGACAAGGGGTAAAAGGGTATCATCGGCAATTATGCGAATTATGTCAACTGCTTAGGCAAAGTCTATGTTTCCTCATCGGCCAATTCTATTGAAAGAGAGTTGTCTACTTTTAGTTTGTTACAACCACCTACCACCATCACCTTCGTCACTACTAATCTTTTTTCCTCTATTATAAACTCCTCACTTTCCTTTCCATCTCTTCTATTAAAAAATACAACTAAGTTGTTGAAAACACTGATACTAGTAATTGAAAGGGATTTTTCATTCTATAAAGAACTACTATAGTAATGAAAAGGTTTGTTTTGAGGCTCTAATATTTTGTTGATATGATATTAAGTTATTATTTTATTAAAGTTTATAATTACTAAGTTTTAAACAAAGACAAAATGCAATTTTAGTTATCTAGTACTCATATTTCGAAATAATATCTACTAATCAGACAGATTCATCTTCAAGTATCTATAATCTTCAAAGAGAAAACGAAGAGCCCCTAAGACAAGGTAATCATAAAATATAAAGGTAAAGTCGAACCACAACAGGCGATGGCGGATTGGTGATCTCAATTTCAAGTGAAAAGTGTGGATCACATAATACTGTTATTTTACGACAGTAGATAAGAACTTGTACGATATCATTTGAAAGAAAAAAAACGGTTTAAGTGGAGGTTAGTTAATTCGCCCTCGGCCTTATAGATCTATGACTTGTATGAGCCACTGAGATATTATGAGATATTCTGGTTAAGGCATAAAGGTCTATACATTACTTTGAAACTATAATAGAAATCCAATAATGTCTTACAGAATTCTCAAGCAAGATAATCAACTCTTTTGGCGATATTCTGCCAACTGGTGAACACCTCTATATGAACTCTTTTGGCGATCCATCAAGTGGTATTTAGACAAATGTGTCAATGTTAAAACTGTCTCAAAGTTTACGGCATACTTTTTCAAAGAGAAAATGAAGAGCCTACTTAATCGTTTAACAAAATGCTGAAGTTATCCTCTAAAACAACACCGTAATGAAACAAGTCCTGAGACCACTAAAGACTACATTAACAAATAAACTACACATGGAGAGAAAAATGAACATGCCTAAAGCTTAGCAGTTTAGGTAAGATTCAAATGCTTGTCTGTCCCGAGGACCATCCAGATTAGGTAGACACTTTCGTATCTCCAAAAAAGGCCATGAAAGGTTTCAAGCTTTCATAGATGAGATTCAAGCATTACCAGTACTATTGAGAAGAAACATACTAATACTTCTGTATCCATCGTGATAAATGCACTAAACCATGGAAATGAAAACATTTGATGTCTTTGATAGGTGAAAACCTTTTAGTACTGCAAAATTCTGAGCAATAATTCTTACTAAGACAAAGCCCTTAGATATCCAAAAACTTAATGATAAACCAACAAAACAAGAACTGTTAACTACTCAGGAACCCTACTTCTACACAATAGCATTGGCAGCACTTGCAATCCTAGGCCAAAGATCAGCACATTCTTTCCCAATTGGGCCAGTGATGGCAGACCCTACAAATGAAACATTAAAGAATAAGGCAAGGAAAAGAGCAAGGCAGGTTCGTATAATTAGGGCAGCCCGGTGCACCAAGCTCCCGCTATGCACGGGGTATGGGGAAGGGCCGGACTACAATGGTCTATTGTACACAACCTTACCATGCATTTCTGCAAGAGGCTGTTTCCACGCAACCGAAGAAAGCAATGTATTAAGGGGTTAACGAAGTAGCTTGAATCTTCAAAGGGGGAGGGGGGGATGACTTCAAAATAGAGTCGAGCATGTATTTTAAGGGGAACCAATGATACCCTCTAAAATAAATAAAAAATCTGCACTATTCAAAGTAGACCGAGTTACCTTTCATTTCACCCTTGGGGTTAACAATCACACCGGCATTATCTGCAGAACCGAAAAAAATGAATCAGAGACAGGTTTTCATGTGTTCTTTTAGAAGACATGCACCAGCAGAAACTGACTTCATCTATGCTAGTAAGAAGATAATAATATGTAAACACAACACAGTGGTTTGCACAGAAACAAAGCTGGCAAGCCATCTCACAAGAGGAGAAACAGAACTACAACTGAATAGAAAGATAGGATTGATCAATGCCCTGAAAAGATTCCTCAGTCCTAAATCAGTTCGGGTCTTGGGTACACTATGAATCTATATATCCATTCCAATATATGCTAGTCCATTCCAAGCTTAAAGACTGGAACTAACAGTGATATGCTAGTCCATTCCAAGCTTAAAGACTGGAACTCACAGCTAATGTAGCAGCTCAAACAAGAAATAAAAATCCAGTAATTAACGAATAAGATTGAATTGCACGTGTTTATGGATTGAACAAGAATCAAGATGAGGAAATGGTAGAATTTGAACTCCTACTACTTCTATCTCCCTAGGTCATTTTTTCATACATAAAGCAATTTCCCACGGTCAAGGTTAGTAGAGCTCCTACTTCAATAAGACCAGCAAAGATGCATTCATCACAATATAATTACTTGGCTGTTTAGATACACCTTTTAAATATTACTAGCTACATTACTATCACCAACCCCTCCTTTCGAATTCCTCATAAAGCCATAACAAGTAATCATAAACATAATATCAACAGATGAAAATTCAATAATTCAGCTACACATCACAGAAACAAAATTTCAATATCAATCAATCCACTATAACATAAATCCTCTATATCCAATCCACTATATTCCAGCTCATTTTCACAAACGAAATAAAAACAAGGATACTCTTAAGAATATACCTTCGAAGTACATGAAAACACCGTCCTTTCGGCGCCAGGGCTTGCGCTGACGAACAATGACAGCTGGCATAACCTTCTTCCTGAGATCTGGCTTACCCTTTTTCACAGTAGCCATCACCATGTCACCAACACAAGCTGAAGGCAACCTGTTAAGCCTTCCTTTGATCCCTTTCACTGAAATGATGTACAGGTTCTTCGCGCCAGTGTTATCGGCGCAGTTCACCGTCGCAGCCACCGGCAGACCCAGTGACATTCTGAACTTGTTCCCAGCGGAACCTCCTCGTCCTTAAAAGTTAAATACACATTTTTCAGAAATTCAAAAAAAAACCTTCATATCGAAAATAAAGAATACAACTAATGATAGAAAGAAGTGGAAAAAGGTTGAATGATACCTCGCTTCGACATTGCGGACGGTGTCGATCTTCACGGCCCTCTCTCTATCCACCGAAAACTGAAGAGAAAAATGGTATTTGGAGGCGTTAGGGTTTTATATAGCTAAATCTGCAAATTTGATTAGGGTTTTGTTTATCTTCTATAACAATGGGCGGCGGTCCAGTGTCCCAGGTACATATGAAAGTAATAGCAGCTCTAAAAGATTGCTATTTAATAATTAGCCAGTATATTCTGAATTTTAATTTTTTAGTTTAATTTTTTAGAACAAAAATGTCTCAAATTATCTTGAAATTAAGATTTTTAGTTTAAAATTTCAGGACAAAATAAATACTGGCTAATATCTAAATAACTTTTTAGAATGGCTATTTGTGCATTTGCCCTGTGTCCTAGTGCTCGTTTGGCCCAGTTATCATCAAGAAATGAGATTTTTCCTTCCTATACAATATTTGAAATTTATTTACCAAAATTGTCTTAGTTTCGTATATTACCCGCCTTAAACAATTATTACTTACAAATTATATACAATCTATTATTAGTGCCTTAAATTAGGGGATTTAGTTACACATTTTTCCTTTTTTCTCTCGATCCTCATGGTTGATCCTCGTGGTTGCTCCTTGTGATTTTTAATCCCGTTGAGCTGGGAAGTTCCCACCAAGAATCTTGGCGACCCAGCTGTAGCCATTCCCAATACGAGAAAGGAATTCAATGACGTTGATCGAAAGGCCATAGGAAAGAACTTTCGTGCAAAGAAAATTCTTGTTTGTGGCATTGGTCCTGATGAATATAATAGGATATCGGCATGCCAATCAACAAAAGAAATTTGGGAGGCTCTTTAGACAGCTCACGAAGGAACAACACAGGTTAAGCAATCCAAGATCGACATGCTCACAACTGAATATGAGCTCTTCAGGATGAGAGATGATGAATCCATCCAAGATATGCATTCTCGCTTCACCTCCGTCATTAATGAGCTTCACTCTCTTGGTGAAACCATTCAAAGAAACAAGCTTGTCAGAAAAATCCTTAGTGTTATGCACAGTTCTTGGGAAAGCAAAGTGAACGCCATTACAGAGGCAAAGGATTTGCAAACACTGACCATAGATGAACTTGTTGGTAATATAAAAACATATGAAATAAAGAAGAAGAAGAAGAAGAAGAAGAAGAAGAAGAAGAAGAAGAAAAAGAAGAAGAAGAAGGACAATGAAAGAAGAGAAACCCAAAAGGGAGAAGAACCTGGTCCTCAAGACAGACAACAATGATTCAAGTGGTGAGGATGGTGATATGGCTTACTTGACAAGAAGATTCCAAAAGATGGTTCGCAGGAATGGAGGCATTCCAAAAAGGGGAAGTTCTAGCAAGCCAAAAAAATTATGACCTCTGTCATAAATGTGGCAAGCCAGGACACTTCATCAAGGAGTGCCCTCTCCTAAAGCAAGATAAGTACAAAAATAACTTTGACAAAGCAACCAAGAGGAACCCGGTTCCTGATAAATGCTTCAAGAGAAAGAATGTCGCTGACAATGTTGTAAAGCAAGCTCTTACTGCCTGGGGAGATTCCTCCAGCGAATCTGAAGAAGAAAATGATCATGGTAATAGTTCAATGATGGCAGTGGAAAGTGAAGAAACTGAGTATGACTCGATCTTTGCCTTGATGGCTCAGTTTGATGATGATGAAGATGACGACGATGATGAGGTCAATTTTCTAGATGTTCAGAGAAATTTGAAATCTTATTCTCCTAAAAAACTCATGTCTTTGGCAAATGTGTTAATTGATGCTTATCACAGTCTTATAAATGATAAAGATGCTTTAACTGTGGAGTTAGGAGAAGCAGAACAAACTAGAGATGACTTAGTAATCGTTGTTGTTGATTTGAAGGAAACAATTGAGAACCTGAAGAAAGTGAAGGATACCTTAGATGAAAAAAATGCACATATAGAACATGAAAGAGATGATCTAATAGTTGATGTGGTAGACCTAAAAGAGACTTTTGAGTGTGTAAGAAAGGAAAAAGAAGTCTTAGCTGAGAGAGTTGCTAACATTGAGCATGAGAGATATGACCAATTAGTGGTGGTAGTGGACTTGAAGGAAATAATTGGGGAACTTAAAATGAAGAGTAGGCCTAAAAATTCTCAAAAGGGAAAGGAAGTTGCAAGTGAGGCACACATTAGGTTTAAAAGTGAGTTAAATTCAGTGAAGTCTAGCATGTATGTTGAGCTTGAGAAAAACAAACAACTTCATGAAGAACTAGGTAGAGTAAAGAGTGAACTTGAAAAATCACTCAAGTGAACCTGGTCCTCTGATGCTATCACTGCCATGTACACCAATAATGGAGAAAACAGACAGGGGATTGGGTTCCAAAGGAAAAATATTCCCTACAACCCTCGTAGCAAGTACGTTACTGTACATGACAATTGGCTTTGCACTCACTACGGTAACACTGGGCACTTTAAAGAAAAGTGTATGGCCAAATTTCAGTCACAACAGGAAAACAAAGTTTTTGTTGAAAAAGTAACTACTGGTAGAGAACCTGGTCCCTCATATAAAAAATGCATAATGACTGCTTAGACCAGAAGATCCCTCATTCACCCCTTTCCTCATTACAAGGGACCCAAACTCGTTTGGGTTCCTAAGTCTAACTCTTGATTTTCTTGTGCAGGGAACAGTGAAAGGAAGCAGCCTACAATGGAACATGGATAGTGGCTGCTCAAAGCATATGACTCGAAGTACAAATTACTTCCTTTCACTTAAGGTCCTGCAAGGAGGGAGTGTATCCTTTGGAAATGGCAAGAAAGGATACATTCTGGGAGTTGGAAGGATTGGGAAGTCTCTCTCACACTCAATCGAAAATGTGTACTATGTGAATGGGTTGAAGTACAACTTGCTAAGTGTTTCCCAGATTTGTGACAAGGGAAACAAGGTGGAATTTGTGTCAAAAATTTGTACAGTCACAATAGTGACTGGTGAGGTGGTGCTAGTAGCAAAAAGATACAAAAATATCTATGTTGCTAATTTTGAGTCTCTGCAGAATGGTGATCTCAACTGTCTACGTGCCATGGATGATGATGCCGAACTATGGCACATGAGAATGGGTCATGTAAGCTTCACATTACTGAACAAATTAGTCGGGAAGGACCTGGTTCATGGTCTGTCCAAGTCAAGCTTCAAGGATCATAAAGTGTGTGACGCATGTGTAAAAGGCAAGCAAGTCAGATCCTCATTCAAGCTCAAAAAGGAAGTCAGCACCTCAAGGCCACTTGTTCTCCTTCACACGGATCTTTGTGGACCTATGAGGGTGCCAAGTAGAGGAGAAAAAAAGTACATATTTGTGATAGTTGATGACTACTCCAGATTCACCTAGACTCTATTTCTCAGGACCAAGGATGAAACCTTTGAAGTATCTGTTGCTTTTGTCAAGAAAATCTAAGTGAAGATGGTTAATAAGGTAGCCAACATCAAGTCTGATCATAGGACAGAGTTTGACAATGCCAAATTTGATGAGTTCTGTACTGAAAATGGTATCACTCATAATTTCTCAACACCAAGAACACCTCAACAAAATGGTGTTGTGGAGAGGAAGAATAGAACTCTTGAAGACATGGCAAGAACAATGTTGATTGACAGTGGGATTGCAAAGAATTTCTGGGCAGAAGCTGTCAACACTGCCTGCTATTTGGTGAACAGGTGCATGATCAGGTCCCTTCAGAACAAAACTCCATATGAACTGCTGAATGGAAGGAAGCCCAAGCTGACACATCTAAGGACTTTTGGGTGTAAATGCTTTGTTCATAACAATGGGAAGGAAGCTCTTAGAAAATTCGATGCCAAAAGTGATGAAGGAATTTTTCTGGGATACTCATCGCAAAGCAAAGCTTACAAAGTGTACAACAAAAGTACTCAGCGCGTTGAGGAAAGTATACATGTGATCTTTGATGAATATCACCTCTCATGTGAGAAAGACAGACATATTGATCAAGATGGAGAACCCTTATCTGTCCCTGGTGAAGTCATTGACATGGCAAATGGAAAAACTGACATGATGGATTAGGTCAAGGATTCAAATGACAATGGCACAAATGAATCTCCAGCTGACATAGAGGAACCCGGTTCCTCAATCAAAATAACTGAAGCTGAAAATAGAGTTGTTGATACAGTCCAAGGTACTCCACTTCCTAAAGTAAGAAGCGCCCAAGAACCTCAGTCAGACATACTTGTGCCCTCCACCAATGAGATTCAGGTACCAAATTGGAAGCATAAAAGCTCACATCCTCTTGACAACATAATCACCCCTCTTGACTCAGGATTCAAACTAGATCAAAAGCAAGACACTCACTTGCCTTTTCATCCTTTCTTTCTCAAATAGAACCCCAAAACATCGAAGAATCATTAAAAGATGCGGACTGGATCACAGCCATGCAAGAAGAGTTGCATCAATTTGCAAGAAGCAAGGTATGACACCTGGTCCCTCGACCTACAGATCGAACTATCATTGGAACCAGGTGGGTATTCAGGAACAAACTTGATAAGTTTGGAAATACAACAAGAAACAGGGCAAGACTTGTAGTTCAAGGCTACAATCAGGAAGAATGGATCGATTATGATGAAACATTTGCTCTAGTTGCTCGAATGGAAGCCATTAGAATTCTTATTGCCTTTGCATCTCATATGGAGTTCACACTGTTCTAAATGGATGTCAAAAATGCATTTCTAAATGGCTATCTGAAAGAAGAAGCCTATGTCAAGCAGCCTCCTGGTTTTGAGTGTCACGAGCATCCTGAGCATGTGTTCAGACTGGACAAGGGATTGTACGGGCTAAAGCAGGCTCCTCGGGCTTGGTATGAAAGGTTGTCAAAATTTCTTCTAGAAAATGGATTTACAAGAGGAAAAATTGACAATACTCTTTTTCTGAAAAAACGGGGGAGGAACCTGCTCATTGTTCAGGTATATGTTGATGATATCATCTTTGGAGCCACAACTGACTCTCTTTGTGAAGAATTTGCAAAACTCATGGGGAGTGAGTTCGAGATGAGTATGATGAGAGAAATAAATTTCTTCCTCGGACTTCAACTGAAGCAATCTCAGAAGGGAACATTGATAAGTCAGCACAAGTACATCAAGGAATTGTTGAAAAAGTTTGACATGGAAACATCAAAAGTCATCGACACCCCCATTGCCACAGGTACCCATCTAGACATGGATGAACCCGGTTCCCTTATAAATCAAACCATGTATAGAGGGATCATAGGGTCACTCTTGTATCTCACTGCAAGCAAACCAGACATTGTGTTCAGCGTGGGCCTTTGTTCAAGGTTTCAATCCAATCCAAAGGAATCTCATCTGAAGGCTGCCAAGAGAATATTAAGATATCTCCAAGGAACGCAGGACCTGGTTCTCTACTATCCCTCAGGTGACAACTTTGATCTCATTGGGTATGCTGACGCTGATTATGCAGGATATATGGTGGACAGGGAAAGCACGTCCAGAATGGCACATTTCCTGGGTTCTTGCCTAATCTCATGGGGTACAAGGAAGCAAAACTCGGTGGCACTCTCAACTACAGAGGAGGAATATGTAGCAGCTGCCTCTTGTTGTGCTCAATTGTTGTGGATTAAACAACAGTTGGAAGACTTTGGAGTATTCTCTGATTGTGTGCATCTCTTGTGTGATAATACAAGTGCACTCAACATGGCCAAAAATCTAGTCCAACATAAGAGGACCAAGCATATTGATGTACGTCATCACTTCCTGAGAGATAATGTTGAAAAAAGGCTCATTTGTATAAAGTTTTGCAGCACTGAAGATCAGATTGCAGACATATTCACCAAAGCTCTGAGCAGAGAACATTTTGAAAGAAATTGTCTAGCATTTGGATTGTTAAACCCCAACTAAGAACCTGGTCCCTCGATGATTGGTTATGAAAGAAATGTACATGTAAAATTAGCTAAATGTGTTTTCTCGCAAAGTCTAACTCATTTCTATACCGTTACATTTAGACATGCATGATGATTATAGAGCAAATAGGTAGTTGATGCAGTACGCGTTGGTAAAAAGGGCAAAGCTTACAGATGCAAGATTAGTTAGGGAACATGGTTCTCCTGACACGGGTTAGTAGTTTCTCTGTTCTCTCAGGCATAATTTTGAACGGTTAAAACAAGTGCCACGTCATCAGCGTCAGTTTCTTTTCCTTGCATCATATGAACCCAAACGTCTCACCCATTGAGAACCGACCAACTCCCAAAACTGCCGCTCTTTCTTAACCGGTCCCTCATCCATTATAAATACATCTATCACTGTCACAACTCCTCCCATCAAATTTCAAAATCCCATTATTCTGCCTCTCTTCAAACTGCCAAATCCCTTCTCTTCTTCTCACCATGGCTGAAAATCAAACAACCTCGAGTGTTCTAAGTGACATTCCTATTGAATCCTGACCTGTTGAAACACCGATATTAGACTCCTCACCCCACACCACTGCTAACCAAAACCCTAGGACAGATTCACCCCCACATTCCGTCTCCTCTCCTACCCACTCGAGTTCTGGTTCTCATATGAGTCACAAAATCTCGACTCCCAAAAGATTTATAGCCCAAAGCCCTTCTCCTACTTCGCCGAAAAAAGGGGATGAACAGAGTACTGCTGACAAGTTTGACTCGGCAAAGACTGCTCCTAATATTGTGTCCATAGGTAACACTCATTCCTCTACTGAGTTTTCCATGTATGTACAAGAGAAAGAGGCAATAGAGAACATGTTGTCCATAGCTCATTAATGGGTTGTTATAGAAGGAGGCGATGATGGTCTTGGAACTCAGGGAGAATAGTCTAAGACTGTGAAAGAGGGTAGAGAGCTTGTGCATTTTGAATAATCGGCACTAGACAATACTACTGGGTACCAAATGAGGGACCTGATCCCTCCTAGAAGGATCCAACTCAGGGGTCCTCTCAATAACCCCATGTCAGTATTGATCCTACTCCATCCTCTTATTTCGATGCTGAGCTTTTGTCTGTGATTGTGCTTGAGATGAAATCTGATTCTGAAGTAGTAGTTTGGGAAAGTGAAAAGGATTCTGATGACATGCCAATTGCTAGCTTGACTAGGTGTAGACCAATGGTTGCTCAAGAGTCTACTCCTAAGAGACCTACTACAGGGTTGCAAAGGAAGGAGGCATTTGAGTTTGTGCTTAAGAACAGCCAAGCTAAGTCAAGGAAAAGAAAATTAGTGAAAGATGGGAAATTTGTGAGATAGAAGACAATGCCAGTTGTGTATGTGGATGATAAAATAGAAGATGAACCTGGTTCCTTGACTAGAAAGCGCTCACAGAAGCATGGTCTCCCAAAGCTTAAAAGGGGATCTTCTTTGTCTACTAAAAGTTTGAACAAGTCTGATGATGTTGTCGCTAATGAAAATGTGGTGAAAGAATCTGGTGATAAGTTGGTAGAAGAGTCTGCCGCCAGGGTAATGGAAGAATTTGGTGAAAGGTCTGTGAAGTCTAATGAAAAAGGAAAGAATGTTCGCAAGTCTGCTAAGAGAAAAACTGATACTATTGAGGAACCTGGTTCTTCAAAGAAGGCCAAAGTCGGTGATCCAAGGAGTGCTGGGAAAGAGAAGTTGAGGAATCAAAAGGTGCTATGGGGCCGCACATTTGCCCATGACATTTTGGAGGAGGCTAGTATGAGACAACTAGTTGAAATTTGTGAGTTTCAACAGTGGACACATTTGTTCACAAGTGATGCTCCAAAGGTATGCGAGAAGGAAGATCAAAGTTTTTATGCCGACCTCTTCAAAGTTGAGGATGATCACATTTGCGTGCTGGTGAATGGAGTCGATATGGTAATGGACTCTGCTTTGTTGGGATCTATTTTGGGTGTGCCTGTTGAAGGGTTGTCTAGTGTTCAGGGATCTTGTTCTCAAAATTTTAGAAATGCCATCCTGAAGGACAGAGCAGTTCAGCAAGGGGAAGGGGTACAGAAGAAGGCCCTCCTTCTAGTGTACCAACTACTATTTGAGATGGTGAACAAGGTCTTGCTTCCTCGTGCTGATAGAAGACCTATCACTTCTCGTGCAGACTTGTTCCTCATGGAAGCACTGGACAACTTCACTACCATCAACCTGCCTAGGATCATGATAGAGCACATGCAGAAAATGGAAGATTTTAAATATGGTAATCATGGGCTGCCTTATGGGTTCCTTCTCACCAAGGTCTTTGAGTACTTCCAAGTTCCTCTGGGACAAGCTAAAGTGGGCACTAAGAAGCAAACCTTCTCCAAGTCAATTCTGGAAGAATGTGAGTGCATTGATAGGGCCGGAAGAGTTGGAAGCACTGCTTAGATAAGGTAGTTGAAAGCAAGGAATGCTATTCTTGAGAGTTAGTTGAGTCAGCTTCAGGAGGCACATAGTTCCAGTATCTCTCAAAGTGAAGAGGTTGCCCGTCTAACCAAGGAGAATGCTGAGCTCAAGAAACAGGTGGAAGACCTGAAAGAGAAACTGCTAAATGAGCAAATGTCGGTGAATGCTCGAATGGATCTAGTCCTCTAAACCCTTGCCTCTGCCTCTAAGCCCTCTCCTTCCAGTGCTCCCTAAATAGTGTCCCCTCAGTGTCAAGTCTTAAGTATTGATTTCCTTTGATTAGTTTTTTTTATGTTTGTGGTATTTGTTTTTGTTGTTCTGAATTGTGGATGGTTGTCAGTAACATTCACTTTGCTCCTGTTTTCAAATCCAAATTGTTAATGGAAGCTTTTCCCTTTTGCTGTATATGCCTTGTCTTTATGCTCTATTTTTAGTCATGTTGTGTGCACACAAGTGGCATGAGTTAACTCAAACTAGACTTCTTTCTGTTATAAGCCTGTTATTGATCTTTTTATGATGCCAAAAGGGGGGGAAATAATTCAGGGGGAACAAGAATGGAAAACAGATTCAGGGGGAATTCAGGAAATGCTACATCTTAGGGGGGAACTTGAATTAAAAGTTTGTCATTATTAAAAAGGAGGAAATTGATAGGCTACATTTATATCACTGTTATGTTTTGATGATCTAACAAACTTACTATCAAGAACCAGATAAGGAACCTGTTACATATCCTCAAAACCTTAAGATCGAAAGGTTCCAGCTTGGAATATGCTTCAACTCTTCAGAGTCAGAGGAACAACAGAGGGAACAGATAGCTATCGTTTCCCGAGAAAACTGTACAATTCAACTACCCCAGTTGTAAAGTTGCTGCCTACACATGCTACAATGCAGAAACAGTGCATTAGTCAACTTTATGGGGAGTGTCTTTTACCTACCTTGCTTACATCATACTAGTGATGTCACAAATGCATTATTAACATCAAGGAAGGTAAATCAAATCACTTGTTCACTTAGAGAATTCATTCAAGCTCTCACACGGTCATTGATCATCAAGCAATCAATTCTCAAGTGCATCAAGAATGAAGAACAACACTACTACGGACCAGTTCCCTACAACAAGTCATTGTATGTCCTTAGTTGAGTTGTAACTTTGTAATAGTTCTTCAATTGTAATTCCTACTTTGCTTATTTAGAAGTATTCTGTAGGAAACCCTTTATAAATCTTAAACCTTTGTGTTTGAGTCTTGGCTAGAGTTAGTCGAGTTGTAAAGTCTTTGTAATAGAGTTATTACAAAGTGGCTTGTAATAGAGTATTACAAGTTAGTGAGGGATTAAAAGGTTGTAATCTAAAAGTTGCTCAGTAGTGAAGTTGAAATCCTACAAGGGTAGGTCGTGTTTTTTAATCCCGTTGAGCTGAGAACTTTCCACGTAAAAATCCTCTTTATCATTTACTTACTGCAGTGTGCGTATGTTCTAGTGGAACTTATAGAGAACCTAGTTCTCTATATAGTTTGGTGGATCCTTATATTCTATCATGTTCTTTACAAAATTGTTCAATCCCCTTTCTAGAACAACATTTCTTCCTATTTATAAGGGTACATGGGCCACAAAACCCTAGATAATACAATAGAGATGAATATTCACTGGAATATTCTCTAGGGAATATAAATCCTTAAACTAGCAGTTACTGCACGCTGATGATGGATGCTCATCCTCGTCTTTTATTGAGCCACCTCGACCTCGCCGACGACCTGTTTTCTTCATGTGACATCGATCTTTTGAAATCAGATTAACGTGTCATATCATCATCACGTCGCAACCTTCAAAGGATTTATCTCTGTTGACCTGGTCAATATATGGCTTGAAGTTTTCCGCTCATACAGTTAGTCCCTCAACTTATCAAGGTCATCCTTGGGGGCGGGTTCGATGAGCAGATAATAGTGGTCCTAGTCGTCGTAAGGGACAAATGATGTGGCGCTTCGAAAGAAATATATTTCAAACCCTTAATCCTCCCGGGTTACTTATGGAACAAGCCTGTCATCGAAGGGATGTGACATCATCACGTCATTCATCATGATGACACATGTTCCCAATATGTCGCATCGGTACACGCATGGCCTTTTCATTGGTTATGCCATTTCGATTTTGGCTACTATTATGATGACCCGCTCCAATTTCGAGATTCTTCCTCTATAAAAAGGAGATGATCATTAGTAGGGGAATTTTACCGTCATTATTGTTGTTTAGACTTGCATTTGCCTTCGTCTCGACTGTTGCACCTATCCTTTCCTCGGCTCTGCCCCATGTTGAGGACGAGGAAGTTTCTTCGCATGACGCAGACTCGAGGCCTCGTAAGAGGAAAGTCATAGAAGCAGGAGAAGGTATGCCTGCCGTCGTCAACCTAAAGAGGAGGAGATGCCTAATTTAGAGGAGTAGGCTATTGTGGATGCCTAATTTAGAAGAGGAGGTCGCTGTGGGTGACTCTGGTGACGGTTCTGCACACCCTGGGTACGAGGAAGCCTTGTCTTCTCAACCGGTTTAGGAGATTTCTCCTGCCGACAAGGGAAAAAGCAAGGTGCCCACTGAGTAGGATGATGGGATATATGAACTCTTCAGCGATGAGTCCGACTCCGACCTTGACCCTGAATACCTTGAGATGATTGATAGTGGGACTATACAGGTTGAAGTTAGTGTAGAAGGGGGATTGAAGACCATCACAATTCCAATGAATCATGATCTTCTCAAGGATACCGAGGGTGTGATTCATACCTTTGGTTCATTTTTCTCTAACGCCGAGCACAAGACTCTCGGCAAGTTGAACGATAACACCCTGTCCAAAAGCATCGACGATCTTGCTCTCAAAGTAAGTTTCTTACTTTCTCATCTTCTCTTTGTTTTATTTTGCCTTCGACTCTTTCTTTCTACTTATTTTCTTTGCATGTGTTTTCATACCGTTATCCTAGAGCTCGAGAGCGTACGGTGAGAGAAAAAGCAAAAAGAAATATATCAAAAGTTACGGACGAAATACGGGGAGTTCCGCGAGAAGTATAAGGATGCCGAGAGGCGGCTTCGCGAGGGGGTTGAGGTGCCTTCCCCGAGAGAAGAGCTAAGAAATAGAGATGAGGATTTGATCGCGTCAGCTAAGAAATTTAGTTCTCTCGAGGGGGCATTGAAGAGGAAAGAGGAAGAGCTCGAGCTGAGAAAGGGCATGGAGTCCCAGTGCCTCGACCTTCAAAGCCAGGTTGATCAACTGCAGATCCAGTTGGATGGATGCCAGTTTGAAATGGATGCGCTCAGGGAAGAGGTAGCTAAAAACATCAGCTACTCGGGGAGGCGAAGTCCTCCCGAATGGAGGCTCAAAAAAGGTTGTTTAGAATTGGAGAACAAAACCCTTCGTGTTAATTAGGACAATGTCTAGTCGACAGCTAAAGCTAGGGAATCTAGGCTCGAGGAGAGAATTGGTGAGTTGTAGAAAGATAACTCTAAGCTACTTGATCGAATTTTTGCTGTGGAGGGCGAGAATGCCAAATTGCTTGAACGACCCTCTACTTCTCATCTCTTTGAATTTCCTACCATTCTTTGTGAGTAGTACGAGGAATGGACCCTTGCCAAAGCTAACAGAGGTGATTCAAGAGTTGGGTCGGACGAGCGTTGTCTTTGAGGTGGCCTTGGAAGAAGCCCGAGTTAAAGCTCATGAGGTTCGGCTGGCCTGCGGCTATGATCCTACCACACCTCAGCCTGATGCCGAGGAATATGATGAAAGAGGCGTTGACTAGCTCAAGGACACTGCTGGGTGTGACTTTACCTATATCGAGACGAGGATGGAGAGGACATTGGAGACCAAGGTGGTGATGGCCATTAGATATTTTACATTTTTTAGCTTTTCTATACTATTTCATTTGTCGGTGTCTTCGGGCACCTTTGAAGAGACTCTTTCATGAATATAAAATTTGGTTTTTGTTTCGTATGCACCCTTTTATCTTTGTGCATTCTTGTTTTTTTACTTGGGTGTTTTGCTTCTGTACTTTCTTCATTGTTATCTTCTAGTTGAGATGCGTCCAAGGGCCAATAGGTGTTGTTCGAGCTGGTCAAACTTACCTTTGAGTTAAATCGAGGCCGAGGGCCGAAAGGTATTGTTCGAGCTGGTCGAATATATATTTGAGATGGATCGAGGCCGAGGGCCAAAAGGTATTGTTCGAGCTGGTCGAACATATCTTTGAGTTGGATCGAGGCCGAGAGCCGGTAGGTGTTATTCGAGCTGGCCGAACATACTTTTTCATTAAGTTATGTCCAAGGGCCGATAGGAGTTATTTGAGTTGATCGAACATACCTTTTCATTAAGTTATGGCCGAGGGATAATAGGAGTTGTTCGAGCTTATCAAACGTACCTTTTAGTTGAATCGAGGCCGAGGTATGATAGGTGTTATTCGAGATAATCGAACGTACCTTTGCATTAAGTCGAGGCCGAGGGTTGATAGGTATTGTTCGAGCTGGTGGAATGTACCTTTGCGTTAGGTCGAGGCCGATGGCCAATAGATGTTGTTTGAGCTGGTCGAACGTACCTTTTAGATGAATCAAGGCCAAGGGACGATAGGTGTTGTTCGAGCTGGTCGAATGTACCTTTGTATTAGGTCAAGGCCGAGGTCCGATAGGAGTTGTTCGAGCTGGTCGAACGTATCTTTTCAGAAGAGTAGTTTCAATGAACGAGTATCTCATTTATTTTAACATCATTGCGTCAATTACATCATTTCTCCCTGAGGCGGTTTTGGAGATAATTACAAGTTTTGGGTGATGGCTGGCCTTCCAGTCCCAATATATCTAGTCCCTTCATTGTTCGACTTGGAGATTTTTTGAGGTGTCGGGCAATGAAAATGTGTCTGTTCTCGCGTACTCCAACTCGAAATGTCCTGTTTGTCGCCTCGTTCAAAACCTCCTTGAGAAAACCCTGTTATGACAAAACTCATGTGAGGGAAAAAGAGTACGACTTATGGGGCACTCCTCATTCTAATTGTTTGGTAGAAGTTTCCTTTCCATAGTATCCAGTTGGAATGAACCCTTGTTCGCCTTGCCTATGATTTTGTATGGTTCATCCAAATTGGCTCCTAATTTTCCTTCCCGTTGATCTCTACCTACTTGGGTCTTGGCTTTGAGCATCTAATCCCCGATTTGAGTAACCGTACCATGGACTTTTTGTTATAGTGGCATTCTGCTTGATGTTTCTGTGCGATCATTCTTATGTATGTCATATCTCGTCGCTCATCAACCTCATCGAGGTCTTGTCTCCTATTCTCGTCAATGCCGGTGCCGCTTTCATTGGAGTACCTTAGGATGGGTTCTTCGACTTCGACTGGTATGACTGCTTTCGCCCCGTAGACTATGGAGTAAGGTTTTTATCCTATGCTTATTTATGGGGTTGTCTTGTGTGCCCACAATACTTTTGGGAGTATTTCCAGCCATATTTCGTTTGCCTCATCGAGTTTATTCTTCATGATGTTTAAGATAGACTTGTTAGAGGACTCTGCTTGCCCGTTGTCGGCTGGGTGGTAAGGGGTTGAAAGTCTCTAATTAATGTGCAATTTTCAAAAAAACTCGGTGGTTTTTCTTTTTGTGAACTGGGTCTGTTGTCACAGCTTATTTTTTTAGATAGGTCGAATCGGCAAATGATGTTTTTCCATATGAAGGCGATTACCTCTTGCTAGCTAACTTGGGCTTCCACCCATTTAGAGAAGTAGTCAGTCAAAACTAAAAGGAATTTAACATTACCTCATCCTGGCGGAAGCGGTCCCACAATTTCCACTCCCCACTTAATGAATGGTCATGAAGAGGTGACAGACTGGAGGTGTTCGCCTGCTTAGTGGATTATTGGGGAGTATTTTTGACATTACTCGCGTTTCTTTACGAATTTCAGGGTGTCTTTCTTCATGGTGGGTGAATAATATCCAACCTATATGAGGCACCTGAATAGTGCTCGATTGCCGGAATAACTGCCTCAGTGGCCTTCCTGGACTTCCTCGAGGTTGTGTTGGGTTTGATTTGGGCCCAAACATTTTGCTAAGGGGCCGCCATAAGTTCTCTTATACAAATCGCGGTAAAGGAGGTTGTATCTAGCGGCTTGCATTCTCAGCTTCCTGGCTTCTTTTTTGTCATTTGGGAGGGTACCATCCTGCAAATAGTTTACAATTCAATTGCACCAATCCCAAGTTAATTTTACAGATTTTACCTCGATGTGATCTAATGTCGAGATGAGGAGATGTACCACGCTCTTATCCCCATGAGTTATGGTTTTTGTTGTGGGGGCCAATTTGGCGAGCTGTCCACCTCGACGTTCGGAGTTCGTGGAATCTAGTCAAGCTGGAATTCATCGGATTTGGGTAGAAATTTCATATCTCGGTCTGGTATTTATGAAACATTTGCTCTTTGATTTGGAAAGTCCCAGTAACTTGGTTGACGCCGAGCTTAGAATTACAGCGTAACTTTAAAAGCGCCCCGTATATTAGTGCTAGTCTCAATCCTGCAATTACGGCCTCATACTCGACCTCCTTGTTATTCATATTTGTCATCTTATTGATTGGCGAACGACTTCACCGGTGGGAACTTGGAGTATGAGTCCTAGTCTGGACCCATAAACACTGGATGTGCCATATATGTGTAGGACCCAGAGGTCTTCTGTCAGGTGAGAAGCTTACGTGGCTTCCCTCTCAACCTCGAGCATCACTTTGGCACTGAAGTCCGTGATTAAGTCAGCGAGCACTTGCGACTTTATTGTTGTGTAAGGCTGATAAGTGATTTTGTGCTCACTTAATTAGACCGCCAACTTGGCCAGCCTCCCCAATAGCCCGGGGTTGTGTAATATGCCTCTTAAAGGAAATTTGGTAATGACAGAGATTGGATGGCACTGGAAGTACGGCCTAAGCTTTCATGAAGCTATGATTAGGGCCAGGGCCAGTTTCTCGAGGTGAGGATACCTCGTCTCGGCATTGATAAGTGTTTTGTTGATATAATAAATTGGAGATTGTGTACATTTGTCTTCTCGAACTAGGACTACACTTACTGCTACTTCTAAAATAGTGAGGAAGACGAGGAGACGCTCCCCGAGCTTGGGATTTGAGAGTAATGGTGGTAATGACATGAACTCCTTGAGTTCCTTCAGCGCTCGTATGCATTCAGGCGTCCATTCGAGGTCGTTATTCTTTTTGAGCACATTGAAGAACCTGTGGAACCTATCAGATGACCTCGAGATGAATCTGGACAGGGCTACAATTCGACCTGTCAGCCTCTGTACTTGTTTCTTAGTGGTTAGATGTTCTAATATCCCTCTGATGGCCTTAATCTGATCTGGATTGACCTCGATTCTGTGATGTGATACCAGGAAGCCCAAAAACTTACTCGAAGTTATGCCGAACGCGCATTTCTCGGGGTTCAGTTTTATCCTATATTTCCTCAATATTCGAATGATTTCTTTAAATGGTCGACGTGATCCTCGGTCCTCACGAATTTGACCAAAGTGTTGTCGATGTATACCTCAATGGTTTTGTCGAGCTGGTTTTTGAACATCTTCGTGACCACCCTTGATAAGTAGCCCTCACATTCTTCAACCTAAATGGCATGACCCTATAACAGTATGTTCCTCTATGAGTGATGAACGTAGTTGTAACGACCCGACCGGTCATTTTGCTTTCTAGATCCTCGTTCCCCTAATTAAGACTCCCTGTATGTGCTTTTACTATTTTATGACTTCGGGGATGGTTAGTTTGGGTTTGGAAGTGTTCGGGTTGAAACCGGAACACTTAGTTCCTTGATAATGGCTTAAAATAGTTAAGTTTGACTTGAGTCAACATTTTGAATAAACGACCTCGAAATCGGAATTTGACTGTCCCAATAGGTTCGTATGATGATTTTGGACTTGGGCGTATGTTTGGATCAGGTTTCGGATAACCCGAGAGATGTACTCGACCATGGAAGAGTTGCTCCCCATGTTGCTCGAGGCCAAGGCAGGGCTCCAGCTCGTGCTAGAGGACGAGGGCGTCCTAGAGTTGCCCCGGTTGTGCCACCAGTTAATCCAGTGGAGGATCCTATTATTGAGGAACATGGCGAGGTGCCAGCAGCGGAGCCGGTCCCAACATATTTCATGTCCGCACCAGGATTCAAGGAGGTCATGGGGCGTATGATGCAGTTCATGGATTCTACGACGTATGGTGATTTATTTCCAGTAGACCCAACCACATCTCAGGAAGGAGGGGGAGTACAGACCCCTACCGCTCAGTCTCCATGGCATGCAACTACCGTATATTAGACCCCCAGGTGCACTACCCATGGGCGGAGCTCAACTAGTTGCAGCGGTTATACCAGAGCC
This sequence comes from Nicotiana tomentosiformis, assembly GCF_000390325.3. Taxonomy (NCBI): domain Eukaryota; kingdom Viridiplantae; phylum Streptophyta; class Magnoliopsida; order Solanales; family Solanaceae; genus Nicotiana; species Nicotiana tomentosiformis. The sequence goes on from NC_090812.1 coordinate 111,345,428, forward strand.
CAGACCAGTCGCGACCGGTGAGCTGTAGAAGCTATTGGATATATGGACCAGGCTACATCCTCCTACCTTTAGAGGTGAGCGACATGAGGACCCACATGATTTTATTGATCATTGCAGGGACAAACTGCACAATATGAGGATAGTGGAGTCCCATGGAGTGGAATGTACCACCTTTCAGCTGGAGGGCAGGGCCCGTAGATGGTGGCAGTCCTATCTTCTCAGTGGACCAGCACGTTCTCCTCCCTTTACTTGGGACCAGTTCACACGTCTCTTTCTGGAGAGATATATTCTACCCTCTTATAGGGAAGAGTTGCAGGGTCAGTTCGAGCGGCTCCGACAGGGTCAGATGTCTGTGACCGACTATGAGGCGAGATTCTCTGAGATTTCTCGCCATGCACTTATGATACTCCCCACCGATGGAGAGAGTGCGAAAGTTTATTGCGGGTTTGCACTATGGTATCCAGGTCACTATGGTCCGAGAGGTTGATATAGGGACTCTTTACGAGCAGGTTGTGGAGATAGCTCGGAGGATCGAGTGTATTCGTCAGTAGGGCCGAGAGTAGACGCTGAGGGACAAGCGGTTTCGACATTCTGGAGGGTCCAGTTGTGCTCCATCTGGGGGCAGAGGTCAGTTTGTGAGGGTTCAGTCTAGCAGGCCCACATATCCAACATCGCTGCCTTCTCGGGGTGCTCTAGTGCGGCCCTATTTCAGCGCCATTCCAGAGAACTCATACCGTCTGCCGGCTATTCAGGGTTCCTCTAGTGGGAGTTTAGGTCCCCAAAGTCATACTCAGGGTCAGTCATCTTCCGCACCGAGAGGTTGTTTTGAGTGCGGGGATCTTGGTTAAGTGAGAAGATTCTGCCCCAAGCTTCAGGGCAAGGAAGTACATCAGGGTCATCAACCTATGATTATCGCACCAGTTGTCCTGCCGCCCAGAGGCGAACGACGGGTAGATAGGAGATGTCCTAGAGGTGGAGGCCAGTTAGGTGGCGCTCCAGCTAGGTTCTATGCCTTTCCAGCCATAACAGATGCACTAGCTTCAGATGTCGTGATCACAAATACTATTTCTGTTTGTGGTAGGGATGCTTCAGTACTATTTGATCCATGGTCTACGTATTCATATGTTTCATCTCTATTTGCTCATTTTTTGGGTGTTCCTTGCGAGTCCTTGGGTACTCCTGTATATGTGTCCACGCCAATGGGCGATTCTGTTATTGTGGATCGGATTTACTGGTCCTGTATCATGACTTTTTGTGGTTATGATACTATAGTGGATCTTTTGTTGCTTGATATGACCGACTTTGAGGTCATCCTAGGCATGTATTGGTTGTCTCTGTACTATGTTGTCCTAGATTGTCATGCTAAGACGGTTACCTTAGTGATGCCAGAGTTGCCTAGATTGGAATGGAATGGTTCATCTGTCAATACATCTAGTCGGGTTATATCTTTTCTGAAGGCCCGACACATGGACGAGAAGGGTTGTTTGGCTTATCTAGATTATGATCAGGATACTGCTGCAAAGACTCATATCAAGGCTCGTCAGTATGATGATCCACACTTGTTGGTTCTTAGGGAGACGGTACTATAGGGTGGTGCCAAGGAGGTTACTATCGGTAAGGGCAGTGTTCTGTGACTCTAGGGTCGTCTATGTGTTCCTAATGTTGATGGATTGAGGGAGAAGATTCTAGAGAAGGCACACGGTTTTTGGTAATCTATTCATCCAGGTACTATGAAGATGTATCGCGACTTGATGCATCATTATTGATGGCGGCAGATGAAGGACATAGTTGAGTATGTAGCGAAATGCCTATATTGCCAGTAGGTTAAGTATGAGTACTAGAGGCTAGGTGGCCTGCTTCAGCAGATGGTTATACCTGGGTGGAAATGGGAGTGCATTACTATGAACTTCGTAGCTGGGTTACCGCGGACTTTGAGGAAGTTTGATGCAGTTTAGGTCATTGTCGACAGGTTGACCAAGTCGGCACACTTTATTCCGGTTGTGACTACGTATTATTTAGAGATATTGGCCCATATTTACATTTAGGAGATTGTTCGGTTGCATGGTGTGCCTATTTCCATCAATTCAGATAGAGGCCCTCTATTCACTTTGCATTTCTGGAGAGCAATACCGAGCGAGTTGGGTACCGGGGTAGAGCTCAACACAACCTTTCATCCACAAACCAACGGGCAGTCGGAGCGGACGATTCAGATCTTGGAGGATATGCTCAGAGTATGTGTGATTGACTTCGGAGGGCAGTGAGATCGATTTTTGCCTTTGGCTAAGTTTGCTTATAACAACAGTTATCAGTCCAGTATTGAGATGGCTCCATTTGAGGCTTTGTATGGTCGGCGATGTCGTTCTCCCATCTGATGGTTTGAGCCCAGCGAGGATAGGTTATATGGTACCGATTTAGTGAAGGATGCCTTGGAGAAAGTGAAGTTGATTCAGGAGAGACTTCACACAGCACAGTCCAGACAGAAGAGTTATGTAGATCAGAAGGTGCGTGATTTATTATTTATGGTGGGCGAGAAGGTTCTATTGAATGTCTCGCCGATGAAGGGAATCATGAGGTTCGGAAATAAGGGCAAGTTGAGCCTAAGATTTATAGGTCCATTTGAGGTGTTGAGGCGAGTTGGGGAGGTTGCTTATGAGCTTGCTTTGCCTCCCAGTCTATCGGGAGTTTATCCAGTTTTCCATGTATCTATGCTCCGAAAGTATCATGCCGACAGGTCGTATGTGTTATACTATAACACGGTTCAGCTAGATGAGAGCCTGGGTTATGAGGAGGAGCCAATTGCCATTATTGACAGGCAGGTTTGCCAGTTGAGAACTAAGAAGATTTTTGCGATAAAGGTTCAGTGAAAGGGTCAACCAGTCGAATAGGAGACTTGGGAGACCGAGAAGGACATGCGGAGCAGATATCCAGATATATTCAGCACTCCAGGCATGATTCTAGACCCGTTCGAGGACGAACGTTTGTTTAAGAGGTGGAGAATGTAACGACCCGACCGATCATTTTGCTTTATAGATCCCCGTTCCCCTAATTAAGACTCCCCATATGTGCTTTTACTGTTTTATGACTTGCGGGGATGGTTAGTTCGGGTTTGGAAGGGTTCAGATTAAAATCGGAACACTTAGTTCCTTAATAATGGCTTAAAATGGTTAAGTTTAACTTGAGTCAACTTTTTGAGTAAATGACCTCGAAACCGGGATTTGACAGTCCCAATAGGTTTGTATGATGATTTTTACTTTGGCGTATGTTCGGATCGGGTTTTGGATGACCCGGGAGCATTTCGGCGCCTAATATTGGAAGTTGGCGCATTGAAGGTTTTCAAGTTCTTTAAGTTTGGTTTGGAGTAGTTTTTGGTGTTATCGAGGTCCGTTTAGGATTCCGAGCCTAGGAATGGTTCTGTATGGTTATTTATGAGTTGCACGCAAATTTTGGTGTCATTCTGAGTAGTTTAAGTATGATTCGGCATGTTCGGAGTAAGTTAGAAGAACTTGAAGTTCATAAGTTGATTCGATTTGGTTTGGGGTGTGATTCTTAGTTTGGATGTTGTTTTACGCATCCGAGGGGCCCCGTCCAAACATACCAATAAGTTTGAATTAACTTAACTACTCGAAACGCGTTTAAACTTGGAAAGAATGGCTGAAACAACAGGGGTTTTGGTGCGTTTGCACCTGCGAAGAATTGGCCGCAGGTGTGAGCTCGCAGAAGCGAGCCAATGGCTGTAGAAGATGCATGGTGTGGGCTGGCCAGTGGTCATAGAAGCGGAGAAGATACAGCACCTGTGAACTCGCAGGTGCGAGGAATGCGATCGCAGAAGTGGAAAGATGCCAGCCAGCTTGGGTTCGCAGGTGCGACCCACTTTTCCGTAGAAACGAGTCTTTGTCCGCAGAAGCGTGAATATCTGGCCTGGGCAAGGTCCGCACCTGTGATGATTTGTTCGCAGAAGCATAGCTGCAGGTGTGACTGTTTTGTCGCAGGTGCAAAAATTGTTGGGGCAGTGAAGTGCATTTATATCGGACTTAGGTGGGGTTTTATCTCATTTTCACTTGGAGTGGTCGATTGAGGAGCTCTTGGAGAGGGGTGTTTTGCCTATCATTGTGAGGTAAGTAATTACTACTTAATGTGAGTTTAGTACGCGAATTTTGAGTAGATTCTTAACATGTAAATTGCCTATATTGATTAATTTATATAATATTTGGCTAGTTTTGGATTGTTCGGCACCGACTTGAGGCTTTAGAGTTAATATATGAGCTGGAAGGCGAACTTTGGGATGAGGTAAGTCTCTTGCCTAACCTTGCAAGAAAGAATTTACCCCTAGGTGTTTTAACTGACTATTTGCTTCTAATTGTGGGTGCTACGTACGCACGAAGTGACGAGAGTCCGTGCGTAGCTACAAATCATGCTTATGTCCGGGTAGTTTTAGGGCCCTATCATGAAATTACTTGTATTGTTTGCACTCTACTTGTTAATTTAAGTGCTTAAATTATACTGAAACTTGATAAAGGATTCGTAAAGATCAAACTTCACTCACTTTAAGTTTTGGCGAGTTACTTGATCGCTGATAGAGATTGTGCCTCTTTGTGTATCAGTCTTGTGATAATCATTAGATCAGATGTTCGTAGAGTATTTTTTCTTCTTGTAGAGCGGGTCGAACGCCTCAGTAGTATAATAGATGCATCTATGGTTCATGCCGGTCGACCCTCGGCAATGTATATATTATTCTGGATCGGGTCGTACGACCTCGACATAAATCGTGTGTGATAATGCTCGGAGTCCAATTATACTTGATATTATTTTTATGACTTGAGAAATTATAATTTACTTGATGGCCCGTAATTCTTGAAGATAGTATGTGTCGGTGGAGATTTTAAATTGACTTTTAGTTAAAGAATCACTTATTTACTGTTTGTTATTATGATATTATTATTATCGATGTATTCCATGTCTATTTAGAATTTCCATATTTTATTTATTGGGCCATAGTAAGTGTTGATGTCGTCCCCTCATCACTACTTCTTCGAGGTTAGACTGGATACTTATTGGGTACATGTTGTTTATGTACTCACGCTATACTTCTACACTAATCGTGCAGGATCTGAGACAGGTGCATCTGGCAGTCATTCAGGCGCGCACCCCCGATACCCCGAGGCATAGTGGTGAGCTGCTCTCTGACTCCGTTCTACAGCACCTGCAGTCTCTCTTTTGTATTTACTTCCTGTCTATCTTATTTCAGACAGTAGCATATGTGTTTTGTATATTCTACTAGTTTCTCATACACCTGTAATACCGGGTTTGGGAATATTCTAGTAGACACTTTATGGTTTGAGTATTTACTCTCTCATTAGTTTATGCTTTACCTTACTATAATTTTCTCGTTATTCATTTACTTAATAATAAAAATCAACTACTTTGAAATTATTAAAAAGGAACAAATACATGACTAGTTCATTATTGGCTTGCCTAGCGGCGACGTTGGGCGCCATCACTACCTATAGGGGAAATTGGGTCGTGATATTAGTTTTCTCTTGGTCATCTTTCTCCATGAGTATCTGATTGTAGCCTGAGTAGGCGCCCAGAAAACTTAGCAACTCATTTCCCGTTATCGCGTCGATGAGCTGGTCGATATGTGGCAACGAGAATGAATCCTTTGAGCAGGCTTTGTTTAGATCGATGAAGTCCATACACATCCTCCAATTCCTATTATTCTTTTTTACCATTACCTGGTTAGCAATCAACTTGGGATACTTCGACTCCCTAGTAGAGCCATTAGCTAATAGATTTTCTACCTCCTCATGGACGACTTCGTTGATGGTGGGATTGAACTTTCGTCGGACCTGCCTTACTGAGGGATAGTAGGGGTCGACATTTAGCTTGTGCGTGGCTATCTCTTTGGGGAATCCGGGCACATTTGCGTGGCTAAAGGCAAACAAATCTGCATTAGTTATTAAGAATTGACTAAATTTACCAGGGTTTTGGAGTTTGCAACCGATATAGGCCTTTTAGCTGGGGTCATTGTGGTCTAGTTAGACGAGATCGAGGTCCTTTATGGTCGATCCTGAAGCTTCGACCACTTCTGGGTCCGTAATGTTATCTTTGGATGTGACATGCAAAGACCTCGATCATGTTGATTGCTATGCTTCTTTTTCCTTTTCTTTCTTTTGTTGGATTGTTGTGCCGTTCAAGGCGATCCGATAGCATTCTCGGGATATGCGTTGTTCCCCTCATATGGTGAATATTCCCAGGGGGTCGGGAATTTATTACTTGGTACAAGCTAGAGGGGACTGCCCTCATGGGATGTATCCATTGTCGTCCTACGACGACATTGTATGTGGTGTCCTAATCTATGATATGGAATATGGTCTCCAGTGTCACCCCATCGGCGAGGACGGGGAGTGTGATCTCACCCGAAGTCCGTTCATCTGCATTGTTAAAACTGGTTAGTGTAATGTTACGATCACTATCTTATACTCAAATCGCATATGTTCGAGGATGGATGATGCATGCTCTGCTTCCGTCGTCTACCATAATTTTCCTAACATCAATATCAAGAATTCATAAAGTAATCAAGTGCATCATTATGAGGGAAAGTCAAACTGTTGGCATCTAACTCGTCAAAGATGATACTTACTTCGATACCATCATACTGTTCGTGGGTGATTGATCTCTTGAGTTTGTGAGTGGTGGTGAATTTGATGTCGTTGATGGAGGCATCATCGCTGCCATCAATGATCATGTTGATGGTGCCAGCAGGCGAATGTGGCTTTGGTGAGCCTGGGCTTTCTCGACCCCTTGCCAAGGTGTTCCTGCCTTTGTCGCTGAGTAATTCTTTGAGATGTCCTTGCTGCAGCAAGTTCGCTACTTCTAACCTCAGGGCGTGGCAATCTTCCATTTTGTATCCACGTTCTTGGTGGAACTCGCAGAAGGCGTCAGACTTCTTGGTGCTTGGGTCAGACCTCATCTTTGGTGACCACTTTACCTTTGTTTCGAGCTGCTCAAGTGCGTAAACCACCTCTGTAGGTGACACACAAAACTTATGAGCAGATAGTAGGGGGCATACCTCGATAATTCCTGTCAAAGTCTGATCTCGGCCTAGAGGGGTCGTCTTCGCGGCGAAAGTTGGGAACGAGTGCCCTGACGTATGGTTTATGCCGAACTCTTCCTGGCCGCGGTACTAGAGGGTCTCTCCTCGCATTATCCTTGCGTTCCTTTCTGGGTTCGAATTGTACCGAGATGAGTCATCGGGTTGGCCTCGTTAAGGTCTTCATTATCTGCCCTGACCTCGGCACAGTAGGCATTGTAAATCTCGTCCCAAGTGGCTGGTGGGTACTTTATTAATCGGCTCAATAACTTTCTGGTCGCCTTCAAGCCTTCTTTGCACAACCCATTTTGAAAGGCTGCCACGACCATTCCTTCAGAGATGTTTGGTAAGGTCATCCTCACCCTGTTGAATCGGGCGAAGAAGTCCCTCCCCTAGGGATTGCTTGATGGCGAAGATGCCATTCACCCTAGTTTAAGCTTTCTTGGCCCGGCATGCGCTGTTACGAACTTGTGAGCTATCTCTTCGAATGTTTCTATGGAATAGGCTGGCAACTGTGAATACCACATCAACGCCCTTCATGTGAGGGTTTCGCCAAAAATTTTCAGCAAGATGCAGGACACCTGCTCTTTGGTGAGGTCGTTGCCTTTTACGACGGTGACATAGTGAGTTACATGATCCTCGGGATTTGTAGTTCCATCATAGATTCAGAGATACAGATGCATCTTGAAAGTTTTGGTATGGCATAAGGAGCCGCTTCTTCCCTATATGGCTGCTCCACGAACCTGTCGGCGTCTCTTTTTGGTAAACATTTTGGGGCACCTGGTATTTTGTCTACCCGTTCCTGGTGATCCTTCATTTTTTCTTTGAGTTCCTTGATCTCGTTTTCTATTTCCTCCATTCATTTCAACACGGTGGCGAGGACGTTGTCTCCTGCATTGTCAACAATTATATGAGTGTTACCTGAAGTAGGAGAGTTTGGTTGGTCGTCTCATTCGTTCTTGTGCTGTGCTGCGTGGATCTTCGTAGTTTCTGTGGTTGTGCATGGGGCTAGTTTGCTCATCACGCTGACCAGAGTGTTAGTTAACCATACTTCGATGGGCTTTTTCATAGCGGGTGGTGCTCCATCTCCCGTAGACGTAGAAGCCCCATTTTCCCTTTGGTTTGGTTGTGTTGCAGAAGGGTGTAGGCGACTTCCCTAATTTGGGGGATGCCATGGGGCTCACCTCCTCATCTTAGGTGTCATACTCTTCGTCGATGGCACTCATAAGGTTGGGACATTGTCCGTCGCTTTTGTTTTGTTTTCTTGGTTACCTGCCATGGAGTCTTTGTATACACAAAGAGAAAGGATAGCTTTACAGCACATTAGGTTAGCAAATCACGCGAGTTATAGATCTGAATGAAAACTAAAAATTGACTAAGGCTTCCCCATAGACGGCGCCAAACTATATGACCCAAATTTTAGATCTAAGTTTTTATACAATTAGAGTTAATCTAGTCAATATTAATATCCAAATGACATATCTAGTGCGTTTATGAAAAATACCGAACATGTGTTATTAGTTAATAATATCTTGGAGTAATAATGGAGCAATAAATGATTCAAGAATGTAAAGGATAACAATAAATGACAATAAACGACATTTAAGTAAATAATGGACCAAGGTTCACCCGAAATGGGTGAGATATTTTTACTGATTCCTCTGACAATGATGGATAATGATAAGCACTTGAATATTCTTATTCAAGAGAGAGAATCTTTAGAGAATGTTAATATTGTTCTTTACAAAAGTGTCCAATCCCCTTTCTAGAACTGCATCTCTTCCTATGGGTACACGGGCCACAAAACCGTAGATAGTACAACAGAGAGGAATATGCACTGGAATATTCTTTGGGGAATATAAATCCTTAGACTAGTCGTTAATGCACGCCGATGATGGATGCTCGTCTTCGTCCTCGTCTTTTATTGAGCCACCTCGACCTTGATGACGATGATCTGCTTTCTTTACATGACGTCAACCTTTTGAAATGAGATTGACATGTCATATCGCCATCACGTCGAAGCCTTCGAAGGCTTTATAACCGCTGATCTGGTCAACATATAACATGAAGTTTTTCGCCCATACACCCACCCCTCTTTCTTATTAATGTATACATTTTCTGTTTTGTTCCTCATAACTTGAACTATTTTCAAGTATTGCCTAAAAAAGAATAAGTTAGGATGTAAATCATAAAAATATAAGAAAATAATATGCAAATTTTAAAAAATGCCTCCATTAAGGGAGGGGTAAAAATCAGAGCTAGATAAAGTATTACGTCGTCCTCCTTTATATTTTCACTTTTTAGTTATTAATACACTCATGTTAAGGATTTGTGTCATACCCCTCAACCACAAAGCAGATTAATTTAAAACAAAAGAAAATGATCTTTTTTCTTTAAAAAAATGTTTATCTAGCAGCTGATATAGATGGGGGCAAAATCCAATTTTTTTTTTTGGTTAAACAAATCCAACGTCTTAAGATAGAGTGGAGAAGAAGTAAACATCACATACTCGAATTAAGCTTGAACAACTGTTAATTAAGTTGACATTTGCTGCTAAATACTTGGTTAACTGTACCATTTTATTATCCGCAAAAGTAAAAAGAAAACGGCAATCTTATCCACACAGCCCAATTATCACACACGAAAGAAAAATCATCAGAAACTGAAGCAACTCTGTAAGAAGATGACGATGATGTTGAAGCAATGGCTTCTTTCACAGAATCCTTCCCCTCACTTACCCAAAGCTGGTCCTCTCAAATGCATCTTCGAGTCTGGGCAGCTCAGTAAGAAACATATCAAGAAAGCTTCAAAATGCATTCACATTGATTTCAAGGTGACTGAATTTCCACTTTTAGGATTTTGGGTTTACTTATTTCAAGCTTTTAATTCGTGGGTCTATTGCAAAATTGCTTCTTTTGTTGGTTTCTATTGTTAAGCAATGCTTTAGTCTTGGCCTTTTTTGGGAATGTCGAAAATCTGCTTTTTACAATTACAGTAGGTTTAATGAAATTTTCTACTGGAGGAAGTGAATAATTCACTTCATATTTAACATATTTTAGAGAAACTTCTAAATTTTGACTAAATCCGTGTAGGATATGTTTTAAAAAGAAGAAAAGAACAGAAGAAAGGCCTTGATCTATAATTTGTTATTAAAAGAAGATACAAAGAGAAACGTAGAAAAATTTCATTGTGTTCAAAGCATATGTAAAAGTGTAATCATGCTACTTTGCAATGCAAAAATGCTTTGATACCATTGAAAGAACGGCATTGAAAGAACGGTTTTCTTATGTGAATTATTCTCAGAGGAGTCTGCAACAGATTGATTGTAGTTATTGTCAAAGTGATTAATTTCTCAAAATAATATCACAACTTCTGTGAGGTGATGGAAGTATGCAATGTTTTCAAATTTAGTTGGTGAAGATTCATATTGCTGTAGTATTGACCTCACTGGAAATAAAGCGAAAATGTCAGAAGGTGTTTATAGGATACTCTCTATTAAAAGCTTATCCATGTTGCTTGGCACTACCTAAACTCCACTGCAAAATCATGAAATCTGGGGAAGACATGTCGTAGACTGACAGTCTGACTTCATTTTATTACCCATTTCTCTAAGCCATTCGTTAGCTATGTACATATTCCTTCCGCTTGCTCTGTTCTATTCTATGTTTGAGTTGATAAAAACTCATGTTATTCTAGTGGAAAATGCAAGGTATTCAATTAGTAATTATAGCAAAAAGCTACTAGCTGAATAAATTTATTAGTTACCTTTTCTTATTCAATTTCAATTGTTATACACATGCAGGAAATTTTGCACTTCAGATACCCTGCAGCAACATTAATCGTGACTAATGCATTGGTGATGACTTCACCTTTGGAAGCCCTGGCTCAAACATGTGAAGCTGATACTTCTTCCGTCTTCAATATGCCATTATTGCTGTTTGTTGCCCTCGTTGGAGCCACTGTGGGAGGTAAGGTACTTTAAGTTTGTCACTGCCATTGTTTTATTGCATAGTTGGGGGATTTTAACTTTGAAAGGACAGAAAGTCATTGTGGATAGATGTAACTCTAAATCATAGACCCCAAGTTAACCATAGAGCATGAACATAAACAGCACATCAACATTAGCTCCCATATTATGCAGAAACTACTCTTATTAATCGAGGCATTAAAGAGATTGCACAAGCAAGCAACGTGCATGAGATCATGAGACCAGTTGTGTCTCTCTCGCATTCCTGTACTTCTTCACAAGGCTTGACTTTATTACATGCACATTGAGACAGAATTTGAATTCAATGAAAAGAAGTTAAAAGGCTTTTTGATGCATTAAGTACATTGAGGCCAGTGTAGAGTCCAGGATTAACGAGACCACTTCATTCAGCAGTTCCTCCGCCAAAACACTTGATGAAAATCTTATTTAATGCATGGGGTTTACAACTGCAATCAGAATTCCCTATGTCTGTTCGTGACAATGGCCAACAACAGTATATTACAGATTCCATAAGCTATAAGAAGGGCTTTTAACACGTTTAACCGCTCGCCAAAAATAATTACTACCGCTAGCTAAATATACAAAAAAATATATACTTATCATATATAAAGTATGTACATTATATATGTATTATACATTAATGAGGCGGATGAGGAAGTGAGGATTAGTACACAAGTCATCCCCAAGAGAGGAAGCTTCAAGTATCTTAGGTGAATAATCCAGAGAGATCGACGATGATGTCATACATCGTATTGGAGCAGGGTGGATGAAATGGAGGCTCACATCCGGTGTCTTATGTGATAAGAATGCGCCACCAAAACTTAAAGTTAAGTTATATAGAGTTGTTGTTAGACCAACTATGTTGTATGGGGCAGAATGTTGACCAATCAAGAACTCACATGTTCAGAAGATGTCAGTAACGGAAATGAGGATACTTAGATGGATGTATGGGCATACTAGGAGAGATAAGATTAGGAACGAAGATATACAGGGTAAGATGGGAGTGGCCTCCGTGGTGGACAAGATGCGAGAAGCGAGATTGAGATAGTTCGGGCATGTAAAGAAGAGGAGCACAAATGCCCCAGTGAGAAGATGTTAGAGGTTGGCAGTGATAGGTTTAAGGAGAGGTAGAGATAGATTGAGGAAGAATTGGGAAGAAGTGATTAGACAGGACATGATACATTTTCAGCTCACCGAGGATATGAGATAAAAGACCATGAAGGTCGAGGATTAGGCTAGAAGGTTAGTAGGTAGTTGAGCGATTCCTCTCTTTTTTGTGGGAGAACATGGATCTAGTTTAGATCACCTTATCTGCTCCCTATTCTCCTTGTCACTATTATTATTATTATTTTATTATAATCTTATTCTTCAATTTCATTACTACTGTTATTTTCTTTACTTTGGTTATCTTTACTATTTTGTTGTCAATACTTTTTTTTTTTTTTTTTTTGTATTTTCATCATAGCTCTTTTACTCTTGTATTTCTCAAGCCTGTTTTGAAAATGCTTTTCTTGAGCCGAGGGTCTATTGGAAACAACCTCTCTACCACACCAAGGTAGGGTAAGGTCTGCGTACACCCTACCCTCCAGACCCGCTTGTGAGATCACACTGGGTTTGTTGTTATTCTTATTGTTGTTATTATATAAAATTATATATTTGTCATTTATTATTTTTGGGGATGGCTATACTATGTAGAATTCCCAATATGGCCTATTCAAGAACTTATCAACAAGAACTATGCCTCAATCCCACCTATTGAGGTCGGTATCTGGATCCTCAATATCCATTTTGCTCTATCTGTGTCCGTTGCATTCCTTAGTCCATTGTCTTTGGGACAATTCAATAACTTATCCAAAAAATGCCTATTCAGATTTCAGAGAGGTGCTTTAAGCAGGCTGAGAGAAAATAGTGGAAATGGCGTGGGTTGTGCTCAGTGTCTAAGGAATTCCTCATTGTTTTTCCATTTTTGGTTGGCAGAAAGTACGGAAATTTGAAATGGTTGTTTGTTGAAAAAACCTTTCAGCTTTGAGTCAGTTCTGAATATAACAGCATAATGTGTTTATGTGAAACGGGGGAGTTGATGTAGGGATTAATGAGATCTAGTTCTCAAAATGTCTTCACTACAATAAACCTATCTAATCTAGTCTTCTTTCTCATCTCTCTTAACTGTATAGTGATCCTTTCAATGTTGGATCATTGCTTTCCTTGGTTTTATTTTATTTTTTCCCCACCTTTTGACCACAAGGACGTGTGTGTACACATTTTAATTGTACTTTCAGGACTAGTTGCACGTCAGAGAAAAGCGGAACTGCAGCGGTTGAATGAGCAGCTCCGCCAGATCAATGAGGCGCTAAGAAGGCAAGCCAAAATAGAGTCCTATGCACCTAGCTTAAGTTATGCTCCTGTTGGTGCCAGGATTGCAGAAAGTGAAGTGATTATTGATCCAAGAAAGGAGGAATTAATTTATCACTTGAAAAATGGAAAGAATTTTCTGAGAAATCAAGCCCCGGAAAAGGCATTTGGGGAGTTTAAAACAGCTCTTGAGCTTGCACAGAATGTAAATGATCCTATAGAGGAAAAGAAGGCAGCAAGAGGATTAGGTATGTGAGATCTCCTTGTTCAGTTTAGCCTTATGTTTTCTTACGGGAACTTTGCTAGGTAGCAAAGGACTGGTACAGTTATGTTGAATTGAAATTTCATCAGTTACAGGCTGTATAAAAAAAAATGGCTGCCCGGAGCATAAAGCATACCGCATTCATGCAGGGTCCGGGAAGGGTCGCACCCCAAGAGGTGTAATGTAGACAGCATATCCTATTTCAGGCTGTATGATGGACTGGAATTAAACATGCATGTTTCTTTTGTGTCTTCTTTGATCTAGCTATAATTTTCTAGAAATGATTGATATGGTTTCTTGTCGAAGTCCAAACAATGTAATGAATATGTTCCCCGGAAATGTTCTCTTGTTTTTTTATTCCTATTTTCTTGGCATCACGGGTGTCGTGTTGCTTTTTTGGCTTATTTTGTTTTTAATCTGCTGAAGAAAATGTAAAATCCTGCTAGAAGTTGGATTTAGAGACTTTGGTAAAAATCTATTCATTACATTATAAAAAATAAGACTCTTTGGTAAATCTTGGCCCTTGTAGCAGATAGATTACAAAGTGAAACTTTATTGACATACAAACTGTTGCTGTTTCTCTCTCTTGTATGTGCGTGTCATGATGTAATGACCCTCAAAGCTTTTATCTCTTTCTCAGGTGCATCATTACAAAGGCAGGGCAAGTACAAGGAAGCCATTGAATACCACTCTATGGTTCTTGATATCTCATCCAGAAATGGAGAGGATTCCGGGAGCACGGAAGCTTATGGAGCAATAGCTGATTGTTATACCGAGCTTGGAGATATGGAACGGGCTGCAAAATACTATGACCAATATATTGCACGGCTACAGAGTGATTAAGCCATCCACCGGAAAGACTTGCAGAAATCTTGCCGAAATTTCTTCATGTTGATGCATTTAGAGTAGGATCTTTAGAGGTTAGGCCTTTTGTCTTGGTATATTTCAATCTTGCATACACTATTCACTGGTTTCTTCTGTTCTATTTTTTGTCTCTTCTCGTGCGGAGGGTCTCAACACACCGGAATTTTGTCAGCTCAATTTGCATGTGAAAATTGGAATGAGGCAATCAAATGATCTTTAGAGAATATTAGCATGAGTTAATAAGTAGCATGGTTACCTTTTGGAATCGGGCGAAAACAGAGGATATCACACTTCCTTTTGATTGTTTTATAGCAGTACATTATTAACATGTATATATCGGTCAGCAGACTACTGCACTATGCCGATTCTTAAAGTACTTATAAGCCTCTAATTAAACAAAGATGATAATAAAAAAAAGGCGTAATTGGCAGATTCTTATCTGATTGGAGAATTGTCAAAGTTAAAGGCCAACATGCGTATATTCCTAATTCATGCCTGAGTTTGTGTACACAACTTCCTTTCTCGACCAATTCGAATACCAGGAATTTAAAGAGCCAAATATTTGCTGAAATCCCACATGTTTGCAGTTCCAATTTCATAATTTTTTTCCCTTCTTGCTGTCTCTACCGAGGTTGCCCGACAACACGCAATAGCAGTTTCATCAAGTGGTGATAAACTATAATAACAACGAGCAAAATGGTCCCTAGAACACTTCACGAAATAGTGATTGTTCGTAAATTTCATTTCATTACTAAAGAGTTAAGCAGTTATGTTAGATGGACTCAGCCAAACTCTTTCACACACACTAGAACAGCTGGTACCAGAGAGTGAGCGATATTCATCTTCCCCAGTAAAACAATAAAACATAATGACTGGATCCCAGCAAGTATAAATATTGGCGTGGTAGGTTTTACCCTGTTACAGGCTGCCAAATTGTTCTTGTCCAGATAATGTAGTTAGATTCATTGACTTCAAATGAAACAACATGAGCAAATATAACAGTTTCATGGAGAACGCACAAGTGAAAGAAAGGTACAAAAAGGTAAGATTTCAGAAATGGTCTAGTCTGCAACATGCTACAGCATGTCTGCGCATGGAAAAAGACCAACTAATCCAGTATGTAGTCCCACAGACCAAAATATCACTATATACAACCAACATGCAGCTGATCTAGCTGTAAGCCGCATCCTTGAAACTTCTATACAAAATAGCGCCTTAATAGTATGCTTTAAACATTAACTACTACCACGCTTAGTATTGCATATTGTACATACACTGCAAAATCAGCACTACAACCCTACAGAGATACAAAAACATCACCTTGACCGAGTTCGATCGCAACAGTTTCTTGGACCGCCCGAGACCAGGAAATTGCCAAAAATATACCGGGAGAAGATCACCATCTCAGGCCTGCCTTCTTGATCTGGATCCTACAGGTATCATAATACTCGTTCACTAATGGTAGCAAATCTAACACAACATGCATGAACTCTAGCACATGGAACATTGTGCTGATAACAGCACATAGAAGATTGGGGATGCATGTCAAGGCACTAATTCATGAAAAGTAGATTGAGGGAATACACAAGGTCTAAAGGCTCATCGCGTGCCGAAAGTTAACAACCAAACCTTCATCATTTTTCATCTTAACGAAAAAATTGGGTAAGTTCCTTTTAGGGATATCAAATTTACCTCCCAAAAGTGTAATCGCCCAAAGTTGAGCTTGTTGGGCACATAGGATGTTCACCGACAATGCCTTTTAAGCACAACTTATAAAAAGGGTCAAATTGACAGTTAAAAACTATCAAGATTAGAAGAAAATATTGCATTCTCATTTGTTAGAATTCACTCTCCACTTTTTTTGATAAAGTACAATTCGCTCTCCACTTTCACACAATTTCTATCTATAAAAGGGAAAAAAACATTTTTAAGTTTTGGAGTAAATTTCTCTCCACACATTTTCACAAATTTTCTCTATAAAGGAATAAAAAGTTTTTTTCTTCTGGTGTGGAGGGTATATTTCTCACTCAATATCTTCACCCACTTAGGGAGCTTTTTACTTGCTTTGGTCAATATACATCTCTCTCAACACTTTCACTTGCTTTCTCTCTCCTTAAGGAAAAGAAATGCATTCATGGTTTGGTTTGATGGGTATATCTCTCTCCAGATTTTCACCCAGTTGTCTCTTATAAAGAAAAGAAAAAAGTTGGTTATGCTTTGTTTATTGGGTGTAGTTCTCTCTCTATACTTCCGTACAAACTCCCTCAACAAAGAAAAAAATGTATTTCTTTTGGTGTATATTCCCTCTACAATTTCACTCAGTTTCTCTTATTTATTGAAAAAAAAAAAAAAAAAAACTCCACTCACTTTCTATCTATGGAAAGAAAAGAAAGATTTTTTTGTTTGATTTGATTTATATCTTCCTTTCTCAACCTTTCATCTAAAACTATTTTTGATTTGGTTGCCGTGTATTTTTCTCTCGAAAAATTTCACCAATGTTTTTACTTGGTGATGAGAATTTTCAAAAACAATACATTAACCTTGAATGTTTCCTAAAATATAAGTATTAGAGTTGCGTGCAAGATGGCTCGAACACCACCTTTATGAACAAGTTAGATAAAAATACATACAAATCTATTATGTAAATTCAGATCACTTATTAATGTTTGGCTTTAAGCCACTTGTTTGGATTTTAGCTTGCTGTTTATATTTATATTGATTGAATTATCATTATCTATACATAATACAATTGTGTAGTTTGTATATAACAATATATTTTTAAGAACTCAAAAAAAGTTTGATATAATATAGGTTAAATTGTTCGATAACCATTTTAAAATTTAAAAATCAAAACTACTGAACCAAAATCTTTAAAAGTCGAACCAAACTGATTGACGGATACCCCTAATCTGCTAGCTGACCATTATACCAATTTCATGGCAGTATCTGTTCATATGCCTGAACTACCAACTTCCGTTAAGAAGTCGTACCACTAGAAATTCTTTTTTCTTGTTTCCTTTGGATGCAATAATTAGATAGGCTTAATTTTGATACGAATTGCAGATAGAGATAATTTCTTGTATTCTTTCTGAAAATTTAGCAGGTTTACTACTAAAACCCCAAAAACCCGGTGTAGTAAGCTCCCGCTATGCGCGGGGTCCGGGGAAGTGCCGGACCACAAGGGTCTATAGTACGCAGCCTTACCCTGCATTTCTGCAAGAGGCTGTTTCCACGGCTTGAACCCGTAACCTCCTGGTCACATGGCAACAACTTTACCAGTTACCAGTTACTACTAAAACCACTCAACTAGAAAATTTTCACAAGCGAAAATAGGAGGAACTATCGCTTACAAATTCCAACCATAAAAACGGGGATGAAGCTTATGTTTTGCAATATTACTTACTGCTTGGACGTTTCATATTTCGGCAGAAGTTGCTACCGCAATGGCAGCTAAATGCTTTTACTGGATGGTCAAGGTCATCAAAATCAATACCATAATCCTGCCAGAGCCAAATCCAAAGTTTATCAAGCAGATAAACGGCTAAATACCAAAGCCTATATTCTGAAAGATATAGAGGCATGGTCCCTTTTGGTACCATGTGAGTGCTTATGCCACAAAAAACTAGACATGTTAAAATGGCGAGACACTAATACTTGCTACGTTCATGTTATATTGGAGTAGTTTGACATCGCCACTCTCTGGAGCAACATCTTTCAGTGTTGCTGACTTGGTTTCAATTGGCAATTTTGAACACTTTGATATGACTTTCTTTTTTCCTCAAGGATGTCAACACTAATTCATCCAATTATGCTTGTTGCTTGCCTTATTTAAGATATAGTTTATTGTTATTGACTATCAAAACAAATAATACAGAAAGATAACACTTGGAATTAACTCTCAAACAGGGGCCTAATTCTGATTTTACTCCCTTAACCATCAACATGGGTAACCATAATTTTGCAGTTAAGAGGAGAGGTCCACTATGCTTAACTAATTATAATTAAAGTAACCTAATACATAAATATTACTTTCTCATCATCAGGATATGTCACATCATTACAAGCTCTACTAAAGTATTAAGAGTAAAAGAAAGTAATCGAAGTTGAGAAGCATCTATCTATCTTTTCTTCGAAAAGCAAAATATGAGGAAGTGACTTGATAAAAAAACAAAAACAAAATATGAGCAAGAGGTCCATTAATTTTCTTTCGCTTGTTTTACCTGGGGTTGAACGCAGGATTTTGGGCATAGTTATGGAAAACTCATCCAGTCATTTCTGCCTTCAAGCCCTATCAAGCTAGTCTTTTTTATTTTTTCCGGTGGTTGGTGTACAAGCTACTTCAGCACAACTGACTAATGTTTATTATGCATATTAGCTGAAAAACAGGACCTACTGCCAACCCCAAGTCAGGAGGGCAACCCAATATAGATGTACTGAAGTTTATACTCATCAGAAAACATGCAAAGTTTGGTCCAAAACAAGCCAAACCAGTGTACTTATATCAGTATTTCAAAAGCAACAAAACAAGCACACCACGATACAATGACTATGAGCATGTGATGACATCAAGCTTACTCACCCATGTGAGCTCCTCCATCGCTTTAATCTTTCTTGTAGTGAAAAAAGCAAGCTACAACAAGCAATAACATTGAATTATTCAACAAAGCTGTCATTGTCAAGGACTAGCAATAGCAATCTTGAGGATGAAAAGGAGTTAAAGATTCAGTGAGCATAAGATTCATTACATGATAGTAGCGGCGATCAGGGGTCTCTATTTCAACTGGAATTTCAACCAAATTTGAATCGAAGCATCTGAGCCAGAACAACAATGAATAAAGTAAATGCATCAACACAGGTTTCCAACATCTATGAATGATTATATATCAAACAGATACAAAATGCATGGTTCTCTCCTCTTTCCTGATTGTCTCTTCTCTCCACCTTTTGGATATTCTGACAAGAAAAAAAGATTCAAATTGCTAGGCACATGGTCTCTCTGGTCTGCCACAGGCAGAGTAGTTAAAGTAGCTAGAAGTGGGAAGGAAGAAGTGAAGCATGAAGTGAGTAGAATCCATTTAGAATAAAAGGTGTGAATGTTCAATGAGAAGGATATTGAACAGTTGACATTCAATAAGGGGCTTTGCTTGACTTACACCATGATTCATCGAATTTATTTTTTAAATTAAAAAAAAACTTTCATGAATTTGAAAAGTAAGGAAAATAATGCAGAAGTTCAAAGAAGCACTGAATCTATCGAAGTCAATTAGGAGACTTACTTGACGGCAAGTGAACAAAATTTTTAACCTAAAAGTCAATCAGATCGTTGTTATTGTTTTTAATGAAAGTCAATCCGACAGTACAAAACTGATACCCCAAAGATAGTTAGGGTAGGGTGGGGAAAGAAATACAGAAAAAAAAATTAAACTTGAGATCCATCTTTGTGAACTTACCTGTGATTGATGAACCTGGCAACATTCCCATAAAATGTAGCATCCAAACAAAGAGCTTCCTCGTCCTTCAAGACACCCACTGAACCCCAGTCAGCATCCAGCAGGACTGGATAAGAATGTTCCTCCCCGTTGGGGCTCTGTGAAACACGATCAAAGAGTTCTGCATTGGTCAAAACTTCTCCAACATATTCGCAGACAAAAGCACCTAGAGGAAGGTTTTCTAGAGTACGCAAGCCCCATCCTTTCCCTTCAAAGGTCATGAAAACCTGAAAGAAAAGCAACAAATCATAGATCAAGTTAATTGTGAAAACCAATTATGGTCTTGGAAGGAGCTTTGTAAAGCTCAAAGGACGGGCATAATGCAGTAAAATGTAGGGCATTAGTTATTTCCACGTCATGAACATGATCAAAGACAACTGCAACATTCCATACATTCATACCTGTAACTTATGGCTTATACCTCGCTGTACTACACGGTTGCCACATTGTTTATTACAGCCACATTTCCACCAACACTCTTTGATGAAGTTCCTAATCAAATGACCTTTACAAGCTTCGATAATGTCCTCATTTTTTGATCTTTCCAATGGGCACTCTTTGCAAAAGAAGTGGCAGTGCTTCTTGGGGTCACGATTCATGGAAATACATTCTTTAAGAAAGTCTTCTTTAACAAAGCCTTCCTTTGTGTATGCAAAATCACCGCCGGTTACATGTGCACAGGCGCAAGGTATGGATAATGATAGACAATCACCAGAGCAAGTTGAACAGCTATTATCATCTCCAATACGAGCCAGAGAAAAGTTAACATATGCATTCTGGAAAACCACATTGTAAGCTATGTAGTGAAATGATGGTGGACGCTTGCTATTAACTTCATTCACCAAAGATATTATAACATTTTCCTGCCCCTTGGTTATATCAATAACATCAACAGACCCTACATCATGTGGAGCCAATTCACATGGAACCACTTCCAGTGAATTAGTTTGTTCAAGACCATTCTGATCGGTCTCTGGAGCAATACTACAGTTGCCCATTGATGCTGCATGATCAGCCTGATTGCTGTCTTCACCAATATAAGGAGCGAGATAGGGCATCTCTGGTTGAGCTTCCCTCGCACCAAGATCAGAATTCAGGAACCCACTTAAGGAATCAACAGAGCCTATTTCACCTGGAGTCGATTCACATGGAGCCTCTGTACTCCGTGAATTAGTCTGCACAAGACCAATCTGATCAGTTTCTGGAATACTACCACAGTTGTCCATTGATGCTATATGACCAGCTTCAGTGCTGTCTTCACTAATAGGAGGAGGAGAGAATCGGGGTATCTCTGGTTCAGCATCCCCAGCATCAATTTCAAAATTTATATATCCATTTGAGGAATTAACAGTCATGCTTCTCGAGCCAAAATCATTTTCTGCAGCAACATCTGTGGTTGCTTGCAATTCACGACTGTGCTGAGTTCCCAGTTCCAAAAAACACTCACACATGTCTTTCATCAGCTTCATCACAGAAAAGTTAGGGTCCAGGATTTTGTATGATTTAAGACATTTAGACTCCACCATTTTCAGAACAGATTCTAGATTCGGCATATGGAAGTCTGATCTACGAAGAGCTGGGTCACAGTTTATAGAGACTTTTACCTCTCCAAATGGTGAGGAGGCAATATCCACGTCAGTATTACACCTATCCTGGACTTCTACCAGCTCACGTCTGGTGGCCACTCCATTTGATGAAGTTGTGATTTCCTTACCAGCATCTTCTCCACCTCTCAGTTCTATCGCCAAGGGTTCAGAAGTTTCTGGACGTCTCCTTGAGGCGTTACCACTTGAAGTATCTTCCTTGTTTGATGGTTCTAAGGAATAAAAAAAAAAAAGACATTTAGAAGCTGTGTAGATGTTTCCAGGAAGCTTTCTGATGAGAACATCACAGCCCAATTAAGATAATAATATACAGATCGGCATAATATATCGGAACCCCTTTGGACTTGGCACTTTTTTATTCAGTGTGCACCTGAACTAGTTTTGGTCCTAATTACCCCCCTCAACTTAGCAGTTTGCTAGACTTTGCCCCTTGGATAACCTCGGCCCAAGGAGGTGTGATACACTCGCTACCACATGGATATTTTTTGTCCACGTGGCATTTTTTAATAATAAAATATATATTTTATCTTTCTAAATTCATTAATTTTTTTAAGTCATTTTTCCAGCAAAATTTATAAAAAATGTTCGGAACTTCATTATTTAGGCTTTTTTATTATTATTTAGCAAAAACATAATGAGGTTTCACCCAAGTATTTTTTAACATAATTGACCCGGAAAAAAAAAGAAATACGCAATTGAAACAAATCGTCATTGCATCAAAAGATGAAAGATGAAGTACAAAAAGTACACAGTTGAAATCTATTATTTTGGCTAAAAAATTATATTTAACTTAAAACAATGGAGTTCTAGCAAGTTTTTCTATAGATTTCGCAGGAAAGAGAAAGAAGAAAAAATATGCAGTTGGGATAACCAGTCGTTGCATCTAAATAAGAAATAAAAGGAAATTTCAAAGTTTGAGCTCCATTATTTTAGCTAAAACTTTTTTCTTTTGATTAAAAATACTGGAGCTCTAGCCAAGTCTTTTTTGTTTTACAATTGATGCAAAAATAAAAATTACACATTTAGAAGAAATATCTTGCATCTAAAGAAGAAACAAAATTAAATACATACTTGGAACACCATTATTTTGGCGAATTTTTTTTTATCTGGCTAAAAGTAATTGGTTTTAGTCATGTCTTATTTTACATATTTGCCTCGAAAAAGAAGAAATACACAGGAAAATAAATAGCCATTGCACCAAAAGAAGAAATTAAAAATTACAAATTTGAGGTTATGTTTGGTATATTAAGAAGAAGTAAGAAAAAATACACAGTTAGAGCATTGCATATAACCATTGTATATTACTATGTGGCAATTAACGGTTAAAAATACTCCACTTGGAAGCTGAATTGTTTTATCTCTCATCTCTCGTATGCTTAAAAGAGTGTGTATCCACTCTATTTGCCAAGTTAGCAACGCGGGAGAAGGCTATCAAACTGCCAAATCCACCCCCACCCCCCAAATAGTTCAGGTGTGCACTAAATAAGTGTCAAGTTCGGGGGGGGCCCAATATATTATGCCTATACAAATCTATTAAGATGTCAAAAATTTAAATCTGTAACCTCCATAGCTTCTATAAGACTAGAATCCTCCAAATATAATTTTCTATTGGCCAAAGAAATGGAAAACTATGTAAACCAACCTAGCAATGTCTCGATTTCTAACTCCTGTAGTTGTCTATTGGCAAAGGAAAATTCAATAACCACGTAGAATTAATTAGTGATACAGTAAATAACAGCATTTGGCTTTCCAAGATAGTATATACCTGGGTGAATAACAGCAATAGGAACCTCAAACTGTGGCATATCATCAGTATATGGTTCATCCTTGGGCTTGATCAAAGCAAGGGATCCCAACATCTTCTGTTTAGGGGACAGTTCACTGCCGGGTTCTGTCTTTGGCTCTTTGAGTTTTGATGCATGGGAAGCTCTAGCAGCAACCAACCTACCCCCCCTGGACATGATTTGAGGTGTTTGAGTTTCCTCCCGTTGAGGCCTCTTAAGAGAAGTCCCACCACTGGAATTGTTAGCGGAAGGTAAAGCTTGACCTTCTTGATATCTTAAGCGCAATCTCTTTAGTGGTCTTTCAGGCTCCTCATGCCCTGCTTCTTCCTCTAAAACTTCCTCTCGCCGCACAAGCGGCTAAGGAACCAATATAAGATACATAGGAAATGAGAAAGACAATATATTAGATCCTATAGAAATTACATGAATAATTTAAATTAAACACAGGCAAACAAACCATCTCGCTTTCCTCAGTATTCTCAGACTTCTTGTGTTCTGCTGCCTGCAATAGGATGTCAATCAAGAAAATTTAGACTCCATTTAGCACATTTAATGTTTTGATAAGGAAAGAAGAAAAACTACACTCTGACTTGAACAGAAATGTGAGAGAAAGAAAAGCAAATAAAGAAAGATAGATAGTTTGAACCTCTGCTTCCTCCTTCTCAAATATAGCATCTGCAAGTGCTCTATAATTCTCCTCTTCGATAAGCTCCCAATTTTTGTCATATAGTTTTAGAAGGCTCTTCAAGACTGGCTTCACCTTTCCATTAGAGATGCCAATACTTTTCATAGCATCATATGCCTTCTTAACTCTTGGATTGGGCGGCATTCTTTTGTGGATTTAAAAGCAACCTTCAAATTACTCAGTGAGCCTACATAAACCAGAGAGCATATGAGCAGAACCAGAGGCATAATTATTATTTTTATGAGGAACCAGAGACAGAATTCAAATAAAGGCTTGTAATACTTTCTCCGGTGTTCTTGCAATACTTTAGATAGGTTGGATCAGTACTTGGATTTCTTGTATTTTTTAGGGGGGAACATGTAATATGTTTGGTGGTATGTTGGTTCTTTGACTTGTACTTGTTTTAGTGCCATCTTGGTACCAGTTCTATTAAAATCTTGACTTGTCAAAGGGCAGCCCGGTGCACTAAGCTCCCGCTATGCGCGGGGTCCGGGGAAGGGCCGGACCACAAGGGTCTATTGTACGCAGGCTTACCCTGCATTTCTGCATAAAAAGAATTCAAATAAAGGCTTTCAATGATATCTAGATTAGGCTGTTGCATGAACTAATAAATGGTCAATACTTTCTGAAGCTGCATTTCCTTTTCTTTTCCTTGTATAGATATCTTTGTTTTGGGAATAGAGATTACTTTCCATACACACAAACCCCCAGCTTTACCTTGGAGAATCAACAAGCAAAATTTAAGGGAGGTGCATAAAGAAACATGACTACAAGCAAGGCATAATCAAAATGGAGGCATCAATTTTTTTGGTAACCGAGAAATCCTCGAGGCCAGCTTGCGCACGGTTCAAAACTAGATGATAATGGGTATGCCCCTCTATCCTTCTCCACTTAAATACCATGCTTTTGTCGCGGCAACTCATGATGTGCGCCTAAAGTGGATGTAGCAATTCTCAAACATGAAGTGACCGAAATATTGCATCACTTGATGACAGAGTCGAGGCGAAAATTAAGTTATTGTGGACAAGATCTGTCTTCTGACCATATTGATCAGCCTGCCTCTCGACCCAGAGAAAAATATACACCCACCCCTCTCCACGACCCACAAGGGGGAAAGAGGGGGGTGGGGGGGGGGGGGGGCTGTTGTGAGCACGTGTGCAGAATCTTTACCTTATAAGAGTATATTTGTGTATCTAAGACTACCCAAAAAAAATGTCTTATATCCTAACGTGATGTTATCAAATAAGTTTCTACATGGATTAAAAAGTGCTTAGTGAATAGCCCCTCGTATGGGCATAGAATTTAGGATACTAATTTGTAATTATAGTGAAATAAAACATGAAAGCACAGGTAGAAAGTTAGTTTGGCAGAGAAAAACCACATCGAAATTCATAAATTAAATGTTGAATGAACTTGAATTCTTCAAAACTGCGAAATACTAAAGACATATAATTGTGTCAAAGTATTGAAAGCACCCTTTTTCTAAAGTCGCAATTAACTTGAAAAAAACCAAGTCTCAGCAGCTGAACCGAAACTCACTATAAAGGCAACGCAACTCTACCTCCCAGCCAGAAATTGGACAATGCAATGATCAATAAACCCAAGGAACTTCTATCTCAACCAAAAAAAACAAAAATACCAGGAACTTAGTATATACACCAAGATTAGTTTATTTAACTCTATAAGTCGATATTAAATAAAATGATAAACCTTACTGGTACCCTAATATTTACAGCAAAAAAGTTATTTCAGCGGAAAAAAATTGAAAAAAAAAAAAAGTAGTACAAAAAAAAGATGATGAAATGTAGAAACTGTAAAGCACGGAAAGACAACTTACGAGCATGCAGCTGACGGAGTCGGAGAGTCTGAAGAATGGGACCGTCGTTACCTGAGATTGAGACTGAAAGAGAGAAGAAATAGGCAAAGAGGGAAGGGCGTGTTAGCACGTGGATGAATATTAGCGCGTATATAGGGAAACTGAAAAACGCAGGTAATCAATTGCTGTTACCTAGAGTGAGGGCGAGTTGTATCACGTTATACATAACATAATTTGCTCTTATCAACAACTTTATTAATAGCAATTATTAATAATCAAAGTTCAAAAATTTATTTATACAATCGAGAATAACAAATGAGGAAAACCCTATAAATATGTACTTAATAACTATTAAAAGTAATATAAAACTTTGTAACATTAAAAGTAAAACAGATAGTATAATAAACTCCTAAAAGATTATTTGCCATTGAGAAAATATAACTTAAATATATATTTAATGCGTATTATATTAAAATAAAATCATAAGAAGTATGGTAGATTTTGTGACAAATTATAAAAGAACTATTCTACTTATAATTTTAATTATATAAATTATAAGTTATAATAAAGTATAACATAATTTAAAATATAGGTAAAATCATAAGAATAACATATAAAATTAAAATAAATTACATAAAGAAGAGAATTGATTATGACAAGGGAAAAATAGATATTGTGTAAGATAAAATGGGAAAATGATAATTTTTCAAAGTTGAGCAGGGGTTTAATTTGATTTAGATGATTTTCACCCCAACAAAATTGCTTTCGAATATAATCCTTCTGCCCTAATTTATTTGATACAGTTCGGATTTTGAGAGTAAAGCTCTTAATTTTGGTTGTGAATATGGACATAAAATCCTTAAGTTCTTGAAATAAATTTTATATATTTTAAAATCACATAAAAATACTATACATCATAATAATTAATAATTCAAAATATTTCATAAAAGTTATGGTAAAAAAAAATTCATTTGACTCTCAAACCAAATTGTATCAAACAAATTAGGATGGAGGAATACTTGTTCTACAAATGACATTTAACTATTTAACCAAAATTATGAATGATAGTTTCATGAAAAAAAAGTGTTTTCTTGTAAAATATTCTTAAATTATGTATTCAAAAAAATTAAGGGTTATTCTATAAAGAATATTATAGATTTAATTAGCTATCATTTATGGGAACCACTTAATTGGGGAGGAAAAAGTATTTTTGCTTTCAGATTATCAGGTGACTTATTTATTCAGTAATCATCGACATAAGTTCACAATATAATATTGTACACTCTTTCCAAAAATACTTTCTCCGTGAAAAAGAAGAAGAATCCGACAAAAAATGGATGGAGAGTCTTCAGTAAAAACAATAGTAGACCAAACAAATATGTTTCCTACCGCTAGATAAAGGACAATTCTTTTTATCTTTATTTGACTTTGAACTATCGTGAATATGGAGACAACTCTGAAGAAATTTTCATAAATATTTGAAAAACAATTTGTATATAGTAAAATATGATATGACACGTGATCATCTAAAGGAAAGACACGTAGAACCCGATTGAACGCAATTATTCTGCTTGTCATCGGAAGGGATAATGTCCATAAATGTATATTAAATACTCTGCGCCCGGTAGCATTTAATAAAGAATATTTTGTAGCATTAAGAGCGGCGGCCCGTTACAGAGAATTTGGCATTTATATTCACTGTTACATCTTTATCAATGACCCTCATAATTGACATTAAAGGAGGGCACGATCCTAAGACCCCTTTTCCTAGATACAATTATAAATAGTGAGCTCAGTTATCATTGCAAGGGACACGAATTTTCTTGCTAAATTTACATTACATTCTATACAAAACTTAATATAATCTTACTTTCTTGCCTTTTGATCTCATCATTGCTGTGTCCGAAAACCTTGTTCATTGAGCTGTCATCTCTGTTGTTCCATCTACATTTTAAGGTTAAGTATTATACATTTCTTCAATTATTGCATTATTTTGTTATCAAATTAGTTCAGTTGTCTGGAAACCACGTATAAATTCAACTGTACCATTTTAGGGGTAAACAATTTGGCGCCCACCGTGGAGCCTAGACAGTCGTGCAATTAAATTGATCCTTACCTTTCTTACTAACGCGATTTGATTATTTTTGTCTTAGAAAAAATCACAAAAAATGACAAATAACACTGTTAACAACACGCGCAATCCTGAAATTCGAGGGGATCAATCTCATTTCGAGGATTCAATCAGTGACACCCGCAATGAGGAGAATAACGCCACGCCAGTGCATGACAGGCAGTACATTCGACAGGTTCGGCAGACAACTCCCGATGATG
Organism: Nicotiana tomentosiformis; assembly: GCF_000390325.3. Lineage (NCBI taxonomy): Eukaryota > Viridiplantae > Streptophyta > Magnoliopsida > Solanales > Solanaceae > Nicotiana > Nicotiana tomentosiformis. Next base: position 111,373,693 of record NC_090812.1, read on the forward strand.
TTGATGAGGAGCATGTCGTGGATGCGGTGAGGGTCTTACAAGAGCAACATGCGATCATTCCACGTCATCTCACGCGGTAGGATAAGGTTATGACGGAGCTGAAGCAGGCACTATCGGGGGTTTCGAATAATGCAAACAGACGATATTCAATTCCTCTCAGTGCTCCCACAAACCAAATAATGCAGAGAGTCGACAACAAGACTCCCAGAGATGAAGTTGGCTCTGACAAGGCTAGGGGAGCGGATCTGGTCTCAACAACGAGAATGACCCGTTCAAAAATGAACTTTTATGATTTATGAGGGAAGTAAACGCCCGCATGGACCAAATCTCGAGTGCGCCACCGGTATTGAAAGGCTCGGACTCGAAGAAGCATACTCAATTGTTGTACAAGCCGAGTGCGGCACCAGAACTAATCCTGAAGCGGTTCAAAATGCCTGAAGTGCCAAAGTATGATGAGACTTCATACCCACAAGAGCATATTACCACCTACATAACGACGGTAAAAGGAAATGATTTAGCTCCTCACGAAATCGAATATGTGTTGCTAATTTGTTTTTTGGAGAAACTCTCACAAAGGGAGCTATACCGTGGTATTCATTATTACCCGAGCATTCCATAGATTCTTTTTAGATGCTCGCGGATTCTTTCATCAAGGCTCATGCCGGGGCCAGAAAAGTACAAGCCTAGAAGGCCGACAGATTCAGGGTCGCACAGGGAGAATCCGAGTTATTACGAGAGTTCGTTACCCGATTCAAGAAAGAAAGAATGTGGCTCCCGGTTGTCTCTGATGAATGGGCAGCCGAAGCATTCACGAAAGGATTGAATCCGAGAAGCTTAGACGCTTCCCGAAAGCTGAAGGAGCGCATGCTTGAGTTTCAAGCAACAACTTGGGCAGATGTCCACAACCGGTACGAGTCAAAGATAAGGATCGAAGATGACCAGGTCGGTTCTACATCGTCGACCAAGGGATGGGAGAAGAGCAGAGAAAAATCAAAGGATGACTACGACGCGGACAAACGGACTTCGAGGGCCGGTTTTTGCCTTACGAGGGGACCGAAGGCCGTGGCAGAAACTTCTGGACAGCAAACAAGTTCACCGATGACAGATTGTGGTCGAAACAATAGATCACTCCAGGGTAAAGAGACGTCGAGGTCTCGGGATCCTTCTTACCCCAAGTTATCGGAATATAACTTCAATGTCAGTATAGTGGAGTTGGTGTTAACCATGAGAAATATTAAAGAGGCCGAATTCTCGAGACCTATGAGATTTGATTCCAGCCAGAGGGATCTCAACTTATGGTGTGAATACCATAGGATGAACGACCATCGAACAGGGGGTTGCTGACACCTCCGGGGAGTGGTGGCAAAATTATTGAAGAATGGTCACCTCAGAGAATTTTTGAGTGACCGAGCTAAGAACAATTATGGTCGTAACAAAGACAACGCGGAACCTTCGAAAGTAGGAGAAAACCCCTCACGCCAAACGATCAATATGATCTTCGGAGGGAATGAGATTAACGGGGTCACTTTTTTGGCAGCGAAGAAGATGAAAATATCAATAACTCATAGTAAAAGACTCTAGGAAGACGATATCTCTTTCACGGAGGAGGACACATACGGATTGTAGTTACCACACAATGATGCACTAGTAATTTCTTTAAATGTGTTGGATTTTAAGATTAAAAGTGTTCTAGTGGATCCAAGAAGTTCGGCTAATATCATACAATGGAGAGTATTGGAGCAAGCTAAACTCACCTGAAGCATTATTTCGGCAACAAAGCTCCTCGTTGGATTCAACCTTGCGAGTGTAACGACCCGGGGAGAGATTTTGTTGCTCACGAACGCTGAAGGAGTAATGAAAATAACTCTCTTCGAAGTAGTAGATGGTGACATGGCATACAATATCATCATGGGAAGTCCATGGTTACACGAGATGAAAGTTGTACCCTCAACGTATCACCAATTGCTGAAGTTTCCAACGCCCGAAAGAATCAAGCAGATAAGAGGTGATCAACTGGCAGCAAGGGAGATGAATGCAATCTCAGTTTCCAGTAGCAAAGGGAAGGAGCACACGACATAGAAATTATAAGAACGGACACCTATTCCCAAGCTAAAAGAAGTTAGCCTGGGAGCAGAGTCGTCGGAACATTATCAGGTGCCGAGATATTTCCAAGTTCTAGAAGAGACGAACGGAACGAAGTCCACGGCGGAGGAACTGGAGCAAGTTGCATTGTTCAAAGAATTCATAGAAAGAAAATTCCATTTGGGGAAAGAACTGAACCCGGAATTTAGGTCTGGTTTTATTGAATTCCTTAAATTTAATGCCGATTTTTTGCATGGTCGCACGAGGATATGACAAGTATCCCGACGGAAGTGGCCGTGCACAAGCTAAGTTTGGATCCCAGCGTACCTCCGATAAGACAAAAAAAAGCCCTATTGTCGAGGCCAGGAATAAATTTGTCAAAGAAGAGGTAACCCGCTTGCTTAATATCGGTTCGATCCGAGAGGTAAGATATTCGGACTGGCTAGCCAATGTAGTAGTAGTTCCTAAGAAGAACAATAAATTTCGCATGTGTATATACTATAAAGACCTTAACAAGGCAAGCCCGAAAGACTCGTTCCCACTGCCAATATCGATCAAATGATTGATGCCACGTCCGGGAATGAGTTAATGAGTTTCCTCGATGCTTATTCCGGGTACAACCAAATCAAGATGAACCCGAAAGATCAGGAAAAAACTTTATTTATAACAAATTTTGGTACATATTGTTACAATATGATGCCCTTAGGGTTGAAAAAAGTCGGAGCCACTTATCAACAACTCGTAAATAAGATGTTTGAAAAGCAAATAGGAAAGACTATGGAAGTTTCTATAAACGATATGCTCGTTAAGTCTTTGAATGCAGGTGACCATCTTAAGCACTTGCAAGAAAGGGGAATTGAGGTAAACCCTGACAAAATCAAGACCATAGAGTATATCCCGGATCAATTGTCGAACGTAAAGGAAGTCCAAAGGCTCACAGAAAGATTAGCAGCTTTGAGCAGGTTCATTTCCCGATCGTCAAAAAAAGTCATTGCTTTTTCACACTGCTCAAAAAGAAAAATAATTTCGAATGGACACCGGAGTGCCATCAGGCTCTGAGGGATCTGAATAAGTATTTATCAAGCCCTTCATTGCTATCAAAACCAAAAGAAGGTGAAACATTGCTAGTCTACCCCGCAGTTTCAGAAGTTGCGGTAAGTGCGATTTTAGTTTGGGAGGACGAAGGTACGCAATTTCCCGTTTATTACGCTAGCAAAATTTTAACGGGAGCAGAAATCCGCTACACACATTTGGAAAAACTGGTCTTAGCCCTAGTAGTCACCTCTCGGAAACTGAGGCCCTATTTCTAATGCCACCTGATAGCTGTGGTGACTATTTTCCCTTTGCGGAACATCCTCCATAAACCCGAGCTCTCGGGCAGATTGGCCAAATGGCCATCGAAATGAGTGAGTTCGACATAGAATATAAATTAAGCACTACAATTAAGTCGCAAGTCTTGGTTGACTTCGTGGTTGATTTCAGTCCAGGACTACTGCCTCTAGCAACCAAGGAGGCAGTAATGGTGTCGGAATCGACATCGGGGGTTTGGACCTTATTTACGAGCAGAGCTTCCAACGTAAAAGGGTCCGAACTCGGAATAGTCTTAATCACACCTTTGGGGGAAACCTTAAGGCAAGCCATCTGAACAATCCATTTAACTAACAATGAAGTAGAGTATGAAGCTTTGATTGCAGGGCTCGAATTGGCCTGGGGACTTGACTCTGAGATTGTCAAAATCAAATGTGACTCATATCTGTGGTGAATGAGGTCTACGATATCTTTGATACCAAAGAAGAACGTATGCAATAATACGTGATAAAGGTCTAGACTCTTTTTGCATGATTCTGGGAGTGGTCAATTACTCATATCCGAAGGGAGGATAACGTAGAAGTGGATGCATTAGAAAACTTAGGATCATCGACGGAAATAAAGGGATCGGAGTCTGGGATGGTAGTACAACTGATGAACTCAGTCCTGGATATGGATGGTTACTATGAGGTATATTCGACTAGTATGGTTTGGAACTAGAGAAATGAAATAATCGACTATCTTGAGCACGAGAAGTTGCCCGAAGACCCCAAAGCACCACGGGCGTTATGTGCAAAAGCTGCACGTTATAGCTTCAAGAGGGGCCAATTGTATAGAAAATCCCTCCAAGCCCCCCTGGCCCGGTGCTTACGAGCATTAGAAGCCAATTATATCATAAGAGAAGTCTACAAAGGGATATGCGACAATTACTCGGGTGTAGATTCTTGGTGCTGAAGTTGGTACAGGCGGGATATTACTGGCCTCGCATGGAACAAGACGCCAAAAACTTCGTACAAAAATGTAATAAGTGCCAACGTTATGCACCACAAGTACACCAACTGGCAGAACCCTTACATTCGATTATGTCCCCATGGTCATTCATGAAATGGGGGATGAACATCGTCGAACCGCTGCCACCGGCCCCCAGAAAGGTAAGGTTTCTTTTAATTTTGACTGACTATTTTTCTAAATTGGTGGAAACAAGTCCTTATCAGAAAATTCAAGAACGCAAAGTGGTCGATTTCCTGTGGGAAAATATAATTTGCAGGTTCGGAATACCAAAAGAGATAACATGCGACAACGGGCCACAATTTATCGGTGCAAAATTACAAAGTTCCTCAAAAATTTGAAGATTAAGAGGATCATGTTTTCTCCTTATCATTTGAGCACAAACGTTCAAGCGGAGTCAACAAACAAAGTGATTGTTTAAAACCTCAAGAAAATATTGGAATCGGGAAAAGGCAAATGGCCCGAAGAATTGCCCGGAGTTCTATGGGCCTACTGAACAACGGCCAAACCGAGCATAGAAGAAACTCATTTTCCCCTCGTGTACGGTGCTGAAGCCCTAATCCCGTTGGAAGTGGGTGAACCCACTTTGAGATATTTTCAGGCAAATAAAGAATCGAACAACGAAGCAATGTTAATCAACTTGGAACTGCTCGAGGAACGCAGGACTTGGTGCGTGTAAGAATGGTTTCTCAAAATCAGAGAATGGAGCGATATTATAATCGAATAGCCAACCTCCGTTATTTCAAAGTAGGAGATTTGGTTCTGAGGAAAGTAACCCATAATACCCGGGAGCTCAACACGAGGAAGCTAGGCCCAACGTGGGAATGTCCCTAATGGATTTCAGCTATTACTGGAAAAGGTTCATACGAGTTGGAGAACTATAATGGAGATAAGTTTCATAGCAACTGGAATGTGGAACACCTCAAAAGATATTATTGCTGATGAATATTATTCAAGCGAAAAGTATGTATTGCACTCTTTTTCCCTTCGTTCAGTTTTTGTCCCAATTGGGTTTTTCTGGTAAGTTTTTTAATGAGGCAACGATAGAAAGCATACTACGAAGACAACAACAATAAAACCTTTGATAGCAAGGCAAACAAACAAGCTTCCACTCGGGGACGGTTAGATCATCTTTGGTTTGATAGAAAATTCCTACTGGGAAGTTAAGTTTGCTACTGAACAGAGGTTACCCGACCGTTCACGAGCACAAACCACTAGAGGATTGTTAGATATTCTTTCGCTCGATAGCATGGATTCTTAAGGGAAAGTAAGGTATGTTGCCGAGTTAAGGATTATCTAGCAATTCATTGGTGGAATCTTTAAAGATACGAGACTTCCAGTATTCCAATTCGCATTATTCGCATTCGAACATTGTGGGGGAATGACATGAGGATACGATAACATTGACTACCCCGTCAACTGGGAAATGAAAATTCGGATACCAAATGTATCATCGATATCGGGGACTGCGCATCCTGCCCCGTAGAAACAAATTGTACAAGATAGCCACAAGTAATGACAATTTCTTTTAAAGCATGATAAATGCTTGTGTACTTTTTAAAATAGAAGGAATTATACGAAATGAAATCCTTTTATCTTGTTTATTATTTGAACGATGAACTAACTTTGTCATTTGAAAGTTAATCAAGTACTTCAAATGTTAGTGTCGTAATGAACAAGAGGCGCCCTCTTCAAGAGCACCGTAAATATAAGAGGGAACTCTCTTATGAAAACCCTTATGTTAAAGGGTTGGGTTTGGAAGAATTTATGCCCGAAATAAAGATGTCTTCGAGGAAAAATGCACCTGAAGACATACACGAAAGGACGCAAAAAGTAAACTTTCGCAAATACTTATGAAAACCCTCACGTTAAAGGGTTGGTTTTGGAAGAATTTATGTCCGAAATCTAAATACCTTCGAGGAAAAAAGCACCCGAAGACTTACACGAAAGAACGCAAAAAGTAAACTTGCGCAAATACTTATAGAAACCCTCACGTAAAAGGGATAATGCTTGGAACCAAAGTGCTTCGAGGAAAATGCATCCGAGATTACACATAGTAAAGCGCGAACAGAAAAACGTGTGCACAATTCTTAGACAAATGCAAAGGTTAAAGACTTGCATGGATATTCAAACGAAAGTAAGATTCAAACAATAATTGAGCAAACATAAGAATTTTCCAAAACGGTAAAAGTACAAAATGGAAAAAAGAAAAGAAAAGCTAAACTGTAGTGTCTCCGGAACCAGGAGGAAGAGAAGTATCCGCATCACCGGGAGAAGTAGGTGGGTCCACCGATGCCTTAACATTTTCATCAGTTTGTCTTTAGAATCGTCATCTTCTAATTCTTCTTCAGTTCCCGAAAACTCAGAATCGGAACTAGAAGAACCAGGAGCATCAGACTGTACCAGGTTTATTTTTAGCAGCCAACTCAATCTCTCGGGCCTTATCAATTTCGGCATCAAAGTCAATGACACCAACTTTGGCCTTTTCCAAGGTTTTTCTCCTCATGTTGTACATGGCGTAAGTTTTTTCAACAACGAGGGAAACCTCTCGGTGTTTGAGTTCTTCTTTGAGTTGGGTTACCTCGGCAGCAAGGTTTTCCCCGGCGGACCTAGAAGATTTGAGGCTGACATCAAGGTCGCGGAAAGTTGAACTAAAGAGACTATTATGCTCGATAGTTTTCCTGTATTTCTCTTCTAGATGGGCGTATTTCACTCCCACAATAGTATGCTCTTCAATTTTGGAGTTTAAGGCTGCCTCATTTGGCCCCAGTTTCGTCAAATCTAACCCTCAGTGGACTAATTTCTTGGATAAGCATTACCACTTCTTGCTCACTTTGCCGAAAACAAGTTTCCAACACAACAACCTCAATAATTTTGGTTTCCAGCTCTGAAAGGCGAGCGACATGTTGCTCCTGCTCTATCAAAATGGATCTCGTGCGGAGGTAATCTCTTCCTTTTCATGAATCAATCTCTGAAGGCCCTCAAAAGTAATAAAGTTGGCCTACAAAGTAAGAAGGGTGAAATTTAGGATACGCTTACACCCAAAAATAGAAGAAGTAATAAATGAAAAAAGGAATACACCGCTGTGGCGTTGTACATGGCGTTGATCAACACTCTCCCGAGAGTGCCTGAATATTTTTCCAATCTTTCTTTGAAGCCAAAGACTTCAGATAAATAGCAAGCTCCATTAATCGGGATATCAAGTTGCATCCGGTAGAGACCGAAAAAGTAACGTTCCTCCTCCTTTGTGGATCTTCAGAAGGGGCAGCATAATTTTTCCCTAAATTCCCATGAACTGGGGACTGTGGAAGAAGAACACCTTCTTCATGGTCAGGTGCGGACGGTGGAGGTGATGTAGCAACTGCTGGTGGAAGAGTTGATGAAGATGGAAGAGATATAGTAGTTGTTGGTATTGGTTAAGATAGAGATGAAGCTGATGGAGTTGAAGAGTGAGAAGCAGCTACATTAAATGCAGTGCTGGTTGTTGGATGCTCGCCAACCAAAGACAACAAGGACCCGGTACTTAGCCCTACAGTACCGGGCACAACAATTGGGGCCCAAAAACGGGAGTTGATATTATCTACCAAATCAAACTCTCCCCAAAGTGCTGAGGCATCGTCCTCGGTTGGTGTAACTCTCTCAACAGGTCAAGCATCATGCTGAGATGATGAAGATCGTTGTCTTTTATGTAAAGAAGTGCCATCATCACTAGCTTATTCATCATCATCAATCATCACAATGTCTATGACCGGCCCGAAAGGAGGACCAGTCACCATCGCCACTGGAGATGACTCGGGGGAGTCAATCTTTGCCCTCTTATTCTTTTCCCTAGCCACGGAGGAATGCCTTATCTTAGGTTGCTTATCTTCAGGTCAGGGACTCCGAAAAGAAGTGTTTGCGCCCGAAACAGTCCCGGAGATACCATTTTGAGTAAGTGCCTCCTGAAGCAACCTCGTTGCATCAGTAAGATCAACAAAGACGTCCTCATCAGGGATATTAACAGAGCCCGCAGGTAGACCTAATTTCGTGAACAAGTCAGAAGGGTTCAACCAAGTTATATATATATATAAAAAAAAATGGAAGCAATGTAAGTTAAAATTACCATGATTTTTGACCTTCCACCCGTATTTAAGGGCCAATTCTTTCCACTAACGAGTTTTGGGCGTCGTGACATCCAAGATCTTTTGAATCCACCGTTCCAAGCCTTTCATCACCGGTAGGATCCATCGAGTTACTGAAATAAACAAATGATGGAGGATCAATACGGCTATAGAAAAATACTTAGTAAAAGGAAATACTAAGCAAAAAGCTTACGAGTGTGGCTCCAAGCGGCCGAAAAGGATGAAGCCATTGCCAGAATGATGTTGTTGGTGGCGAATGCAATGAACCATTCCATCCACACACAGCCATTATCATCATCCATGCTAGGCAGCAAAGTATGGTGGTCACGCTTGCAGAGATTTATCATTCCCCCTGCGGAAGATTTTGGGAGAATAAAGATTCATCATATGAGCTAAGGTTAGGTCCTCTCCAGTCTCCTGGTACAAGCGTCGAAGGCATGCGATCGTCCTCGACATTGAAGGACTTACTTGTGCCAAACACACCTGATAGCGAAGGTAAAATTCCGCAATCACGAAATCAAGCTCTCCACTCAAAGAAAATGCACCCAAAGTAAAGGGATACATGTAAAAGTATGTAAAACCTTACTTGGGAAGGGTCACTCGCTCCGATAGATCAGGAGCAATGATATCAAACTCATGGCATCTTCCTTCACTGCAAGAATACATGAAGGACGAATGGAAGAAGGGTACTTACTAACAACCCATGCACGAGGGTTAGCAGTAGAGAGTTTCTCTTCTAAGTCTTTTGTGGTACTGAGTCTCCTTGGGATGATGGAACCCACCGTTGGAGGAGTAGAGTCCTCGGCTTTGTTCTTTGAAGAATCGACACGCTTGGAGGAAGAAGCCATTGAATAAGAAGAAGGAAATGTTTTTTTGAAGATAATTGGAGAAAGGACGGAGAACAAAGATGCAAATTAGAAGTTCGAGAAATTATGAAGTGCAAAGGAAAAGAATGATATGTATAAGTAAAATTTTGGCGGCTAAATTCATGGCCATGATTACCTCGATAATCGATAAAAGTTGTGCTGAATCATGGGATGACGTGTGTTCGGAGCATTAAATATGGAGAGACGTACGTCTAATCAACCGTCATAAGCCTTCACAGGGAGTTATAATAATTCCCGCCAAAGGAGTATTTCTACCAATTTCCCGGTAACACAAAGTTATGTCACCGGAAAGCATGTGGGCTATTTGTATATGGTGAAATATGATATGGCACGTGGTCATCTAAAGGAAAGACACGTGAAACCCTATACGGGGATGGCAGAAGATCGAACGTAGTCATTCCGCTTGTCACCGGAAGGGACAACGTTCATAAATGTGTATTAAATACTTTGCACCCTATAGCATTTAATAAGGAATATTTTGTAGCATTAAGAGCGACGGCCCGTTACAGAGAATTTGGCATTTATATTCACCGTTATATCTTCATCAATGACCCTCATAATTGACATTAAAGGAGGGCACGATCCTAGCAACTCCTTCCCTAGACACAACTATAAATAGTGAGCCCAGTTATCATTGTAGGGGACACGAATTTTCTGGCTAAACTTACACTATATTCTATATAAAGCTTAATATAATCTTACTTTCTTGCTTTTTGATCTCATCATTGCTGTGTTCGGAAACCTTGTTCCCGGAACTGCCATCTCTGTTGCTTCATCTACATTTTAAGGCTAAGTATTGTATATTTCTTCAATTATTGCATTATTTCAAGATCAAATTAGTTCACTTATTTAGAATAAATTTAACTATACCGTTTTACGGGTAAAAACAATTATATGATGAAATATGCCAATCAAGATACATTTAAGGTCAATTTGAAACTACACACTTATCCTTTATTCTTTCATTCTAATCATGCTTCATAGGAAAAATATTACTATCCTAAATATAATTGTTTGTATAGCATACGATTTGTTTATGAGTCCACTGCCCAATTCCCATAAAAATTGATAAACATTTATCATTATAAAGAACTTAGGATCAAGGTGTTTGTAATTTTTAAGATATTTATCCTGAAATAACTTCAACAACACATTAAGAGTAGGCATGTGGAACTTTTACCTTTGAAGAACTGAACCATAGTTCAATAACCTTCATCTCTCCAGAGAGAGAGGAAGCTACTTCCAGGCAACGCGGAGATTTAATAGTATTACAATCATGCTTATCACTTGTAATGGATCCACTCATAGTTAGTAGTATGTCAAAAGCATCATGTTTTTCCGTAATACCATATGCAGTTGAAGACTCCCCCTTTATTTGATGAACCATTAAGATTTTACCATATATTCGTGGAGAAGCAAAAAATACGACTTGAGCATGGTATTGAAGTTAACACTATATACTATTGGAATATCATAAAGTACATGACGCCTTCATGCCCGAAGATTTAAAAATGAAAAAGACCCTTCGTGCAATTTCAAAGAGTTGGATAAAATATGTTGTGTTTCATTTTTTCTACTAAGAGGCAGATCTAATTCATGTATATTTTCATTATCCATGGGCTATAAAACACCTATTAATTGATTTTTTGATATAAACTAAGGGTCCACCAAACTGTATAGAGAACCTAGTTCTCTTTCAATTCTCACAAAACACAACAGTAAGTAAATAACATAACGATTTTTACGTGCAAAGCTTCCAACTCACGGGATTAAAAACTACTTCCTACACTCGTAGGATTTCAACTTCACTAACTGAGAAAACTTTAGATTATAACCTATTATAATCTAGAAATTAAACTCTTAATCCCTCACCTACTTACAATAACTATATTGCAAGCCTCTTTGTAATAACTCTATTATAAAGCTAACCACTTGACTGACTCTAGTTAAAACAAACACACAATTTATGGTTTACAAGATGTCCTACAAGATGCTTCTAGTTAAGCCGAGTAGGAATTACAAGTGAATAACATGAATAAATACACAACAATACTAAAGGACACGCGATGTAATCAATGTTGGGATTTGGTCCTTTGTTATGTTGTTGTTTTGTTAATCAATGCCTCTTGGGAGAATGAAGGCAGCTGCACACTTGAGAGTAAAATGATATTTAGGTTTTTCAAGTGTGAGTGATCCTTGCCTCATGTTGGTAATATATAAGTGAGGTCATCAAAGATGATGTAAGGGAGTGTTCGGTACACAACATGCTTCTACAGTGTTTCTGGACTTTTGCGTGTGCAGTGCAGTAGCTTTAACAGCTGTAAAAATTGACTTGTACTGTGACCGGAGGAACTGATATCTATTTGTTCCCTCTGCTATTCCCTTATCTGATTTCATTGAGACTAGTACCCGACATTTGACTTGTTGCTCTGAATACGGAGGAACCAATTGTATCATGCTCCCTATCTGGTTCTCTTATGAAGTTTGTTAAATCATCAAAACAAAAGACACATCACATATCAATTTTCCCTTTTTTGATGATGACAAACTTAGAATTGATATTCCTTTTGAGAATTAGATCTCCATATTGTTCCCTCTGCAGAATAGCCATATTCCCTTTGAGAACATTTTTCTCCCCTCTAATTTTCTTTCCCCTTTTGACATCATAAAAAAAGACAAGTAAATGCAAAAAGAAGTCCAGCAAAGTTAACTCATGCCACTTGTGTGCACACAACATAGCTAAAAAAGAACTCAAGAGTTCATGGTTTACAAGATGTCCTACGAGATGCTTCTAATTAAGGTGAGTAAGGATTACAAGTGAATAACATGAACAAAAATACAACAATACTAAAGGACACACTGTGTAATCAATGATGGGATCTGGTCCTTTGTTATGTTGCTAGTTTTTTTCTTCAATGTCTTTTGGGAGACTGAAGACGGTTGCACACTTGAGAGTAAACTGATATTTAGTTTTTGCAAGTGTGGGTGATCCCTTGCCTCATGTTGGTAATGTATAAGTGAGGTCATATGATGCAAGGGAGTGTCCGGTACACATAATGCTTCAATAGTGCTGTTGTATTGTTACGTATACAGTGCAACAAATTTAACAACTGTAAGAGTTGACTTGTACTGTGATCGGAGGAACTGATATCTATCTGTTCCCTCTAATGTTCCCTTATCTGATTTCATTGAGACTTATACCAGTAATTTAACTTGTTGTTCTGAACACAAAGGAACCAATTATATCAGATTTCCTATGTGGTTTTCTTATGAAATTTGTTAAATCATCAAAATAAAAGACACATAACTTATCATTTATCAAGGGAGATTCACGAATCTCAGTTGATTGACCTACTTGATGCTTTAAGCACAATATTTTCAATGGTCGGTGAGACTCATCCTGCGCTAGAGCCTATTGCTAAAGGAAATCAAAACAAAAGATAGAGAAGGTGAGAGAAAGCCATGAAAGATTAATATGATTGGTCCGGATATTCGACAAAACTAATTACATCAAGCAAACTACTATATTCATGATATGACTATTTATCTTTAACAACTATAAATAAAATTTCTTTATAAATCTAAGTAAACACCATTAGTATAAAAAGGAAGCAAGAGAAAGCTCATAGCTTCAAGTATTCCTCTACAAATTCCAACCATTCAAGTTCAAAATCAAGATTTTACTTCAATTAATCTCAAAGTATTTATTTGTTGTAACTCGATTTGAAATTGGTATTCATGTTGATTATTAAAGTGATCGTGATGAATAAATTCAAGTTCAAGAGCAATCATTTTCGATTCGAATAATTCACTCAAGAAACTAAATTCAAAGTAATGTCTCTGTGCAGGTTGTAACATTGTTGACATATAATTAAAAGTCAATAACAAGCTACTAAACACCTGAGGCAACATTTGAAGAGAAATGTCAAATAATGTTCTCATTAATTAAACTTAATACATTAATCAGGTTGTAACGTTCTATCCATTTAAAATCAAGTAATGTACTGTGTTACCTTTTTCTTGTATCTAATTTTTCAAAAGTAAAATCTGTGTTTCACTGTAGAAAATATATGGGATCCAATTTAAATATTTTTCTATCTATTAAAAAAAGGAAAAACTTACACGACATATTTGAATTCCCTTAACGAATATTACATATTTGAATTGTTTCTGTGGCTTATCAGCAAATTAGGAGGACAAAATTGAGAATTGAGTTTGAACCTAATTAGACTCTCAGTTGCTTTAAACGTTAGACGTATACGTTCTTTTTGTTATTACTAGAATCACGTGAATTTCTTTAACATTATGTCACATAAGTTAAATAAGGAAATTATTTATATAATACAAAATCTTAATAGATTAAAAAGTCTTAAATATTAAGATCCCTTTAAGTAGTTCAAATAAGGTTAAATTTAAACAATACAATGGATAACAACCATCCAAACAAGTTGTTAGTTGATTTAAGAATCCTAAATATTAGGAAAATAATTAAATTACTATTTTATCTAGTGCATAATCTATTTTTAAAGAGTAAATAAGGCAAACAACATTTCAATATGGGATTCATACTTTTAATATAGTATATATTATTATTATGATGGAAATCATTAAATTTGCGATGCTATTTATTCACTAGATGACGACTGCACTATTTTTTGTGGCAAATTATTTTTCTGAAAAAAAAGTTTTATAGTAGTTGGAGAGTAACAAAAATATATTATCCTAACTTCTTGATAATTTCATCCACTAGTTTGGTCAGAGAAAATCAAGTTAACTCGGCTAAAAATTTAATCTCATGTGGGTAAGATGTTTGTGCCAGTTCTAATGAACATGGGAAATACTATGTATTGTCTTATTATTTTGCAGCAAGTAGAGATGCCAATAAGGGCTAGCCCAGCCCACACGGGCTTTGGTACTTGACGGGTTGTGCCGGGCTGGACTGGCCCACTTTTTCGATGAGTCTTAAAATGGCGAGTGCAACCCGGTCCTACGTTGAATCACGGGTCCCCGCGGCCAACCCACGATTTTCAAAAATTATGTTTCATGTTTCTTAAAATTTAAGTTTAAACCTAAAAGCTTATGCAAAACATAATAACTTTTGACATTGTTCTAATAGATTACTATAAAATATAAAAATAGAGGATAATATTTCATACATTAAAAATCAATACTCAAAACAAACTACTCAAAAAATTTGAAAGTGCTCATGGCATATCCAACACCAATAAATAATCTTCATCAAGTAAATTTGAATACTCTTATGAAACAAATATGTCTTAATATCTTTATTTTCATCTAAATCTATAATTATATGCAATGTTAATTAAGCACATTTGAATCCTCTTGTGAAACAAAGATGTCTTAACATCTTTATTTTAATCTAAATCTATAATTATATGCGATGTTAATTAATTAAACATTAGAAAATAACTAAAATTTTAAGAACAAAAAATATTTAAATTCACATAAAAAATATTACTAGTTTGAGATTGGACTACTCTTCTTATTATTTTTAATTCCTATATTTTTTTTATTTTAATTAAATACATTTATTAAGTCCATGGGCTAGCCCAACCCAACCTTAATCAAGTCACATGGATCACGAACTTACTTGGGCCGGGCTTAAAAGGTTCATTTTTAAATGGACTCCAATTTTTTTAGCCCAAGCCTATTAAATTACTGGCTGAATTGGGTCAGCCCAGCGGGCCAAACCCATATTGACGCAATAAGACACATGAGTGACATTAGGGTACTAAAGAAAGTTTTTTCGTATTTAATCAAAAGAACAATGAAATAAAAAGTTATGAAAGGAATATTTTTGTTCCTTAGCTAACATATTTTCATTAGTTTTTTTTTTTTTTTTTGTTATTTAATTAAGATCAAATTAGAAAGAATGTGGACTTTAAAATTACCATTTTGATTTTTGTTTTAAAACAAGTAAGTGAGATCCACGAGTTCAATTATCAAGCAATGAAACCTCTCACACGCAAGTAATATTGGTTATCTGATCATGCATTTTAGTTTCTTAGTGGATCAATGGTCAACCTGGCACAAAATTAGATTAATTTGACTAACGAATTTAAAATACGGAATGCCTAAAAACTGAAGCAACACATAAAAAAGTGAGCAACTGAACTGTACATCCCTCAATTCAACAAACTGGAGAAACGCATTACTAATGTCAAAGGCTCCTACACGCAGAGGGCATTTCCACTTTCCTTCGCCCAGTAAAGTTTTTGTCATCAGCCACCAGATTCCATTTCCCTTTATTTTCCTTAATTCTCTATTAATTCAAACATTAAACTTAACGCGTAAGGCATAGCCAAAGCCACCCTCATTATTAACATATACTAATACTAAATATTAAGTTGATACAATAAAAAGTACTTGACAATAAGGTGTTCACATTTTCCTTGTGCCACACTACTCATTAGCACACACCGTCGTCCTATCTGGGCAGTGTCAACATTATCCCCAAAAAAAAAAAACATTATCCCATCTCATTACCTACTCATTAGAACTTTCCTTTTTGTTCATTAGTCACAATTAGTACCACTAGAAAGTAATATAATCTCATCAATTAGTCCAAATTAAACATCTCTTAGTTTAATTAATAATCCTTGTCAAACCACTAATCTGGTCATAACGTTTTGCCAACTGTTGAGTTGGACAGGAAGATCAAGGTATTTAAAGGGAAAGGCATCTCCTCAATTTTCCCTTTCTTTGCAAACAAGACACTGTTTTACTTTCTTTGCTCTTAGGCAAAAACCATAATCTTCCCCTAATATTCAAACACTGAAATGCGTCCATATCAATTTCCTATTCCATTCATTTCCCTTTTCCTATTCTTATTTTTTCTACCTTCATTTCCCATTCTTGGATCCACCTCTGCACTGACAAATTTTGTTTACAAAGGCTGTGCAAACCAAAAATTCCAAGACTCAACTGGGGTTTACACCCAAACACTCAACACCCTTTTTGACAACTTAGTTTCTCAATCCTCCTCCACTAAGTTCCACAAAACCACCGCCGGCGGTGGCCAGTCAGCAATTTCCGGTCTCTTCCAATGCAGAGGCGATCTCTCTAACAACAACTGCAACACTTGCATTAAAAAAATCCCAGAGATGTCCCAAAAATTGTGCGGGCAATCAGTAGCTGCAAGAATCCAGCTCAATGGTTGTTACTTGAGGTACGAAGTTGCTGAGTTTCAGATAGTGGGTCCCACCGAGTTGCTGTACAAGGTGTGCGCGTCAACTCGAGTGAGTGGACATGGTTTTCTGGACAGGCTGGAAACAGCACTAGGAGAGATAGCTAAAGGAGTTTCTTCAAGTGGTAATAAGGGGTTTTATACAGGTGGTTATCAGTCGGTTTATGTGTTAGGTCATTGTGAAGGTGATTTGGGAAGTGGGGACTGTGTGAACTGTGTGAAAACTGCTGCTGAGAAAGCCAAAAGCCAATGTGGTTCTTCCATTTCTGCTCAAATTTATCTGCAACAGTGCTACATTAGTTACACTTATTATCCCAGTGGTGTTCCCACTAAATCGTTTTCTCCATCAGGTGGTAAGTAAATGGCAGTAATAGCAGTATTTATCTTTTCTTAATTATTTAAAGGGGTCTCTTAGTCATTAATTAATTAAACTAATGTTTGTACTGGATTTATTGAGGTGCAGGAATAAGGAAGAGTACACAGAAGACGGTGGCTATTGTCTTGGGTGGACTGGTTGGTGTGGGGTTAGTACTTGCTTGTTTGCTATTTACAAAATCAGCATTCAAGAAGAAGAGTTATGTCAAGTATGGAGGATGAGGTTAGTATTCCACTAGAAACAAAAAAATAAAGAAGTTGGTTTACTTCTTGATAAGTAGTAGTACTAAATAATTTAAAAAAAAATATCCTTGTTGGTGTATATTTCTGCATGTGCTAACTTGCTTACATTGTCGGTTTTAAGTTCAAATAGAGGAGGACTATGATAGATTGACGGTAAAACGTAAATCTAATCAATTTATGATTCTTGTTGGATATATAACAAATAATGCATTTATTCTGATAACACTATATTATTCAATGCAGGTAGGTCCAATGGCTGAGAAATTTGGTAGAGCATTGAGGGTTTGGGCCATAGAGAATGTAATTACATAGTGTAAATTTAGGTTTGATGATTTGGATTGTGTAAAGAGAAAGGAGGTATGTATATAGTGATGAAGGAGAGGAAGATCTGCATTTGCAACTTTGTTTTGGCTCCAACTTTCAGGATTTGCCTTCTCCTCAAAGTTTTCAGAATTACAAGTAGCAGTAGTAGTGGAATCAACTAGGCAAGCATTGGTTGAAGTATGACTATTTTCCTTTTCTTTTTCTAAACATCATATGAATGTACATCCACATATGTATTACAATATAATGAGAAACTATGGATCAATATTGTGCAGTTTCATTTGCACCAAAGTTTCAAACTTGATGACTTTGCTAAAAGAAATATAGAACTTAAAAAGCAGAGGAATGTTGTCTCTTCTGAGAGCAACGTTTAAGAGGTCCCAATGTGGTACACTTCGGTGAAAATCCGAATTTAATCGGACCCCAATACGAAATCACATCTCGGTGCAATTCCGAATTTAATCGAATCCCAATACGGTTCGGAATATCTGTTGGGAAATCAAATAAATACATTCTAAGAGATGGAGCTCAGAAGGGGCTCGCTCCACGCTCCAGCTGTTTTCTTATACATTTTAGTGAGTGATGGTATATAGTGGGCACCGCAGAGTCAATATCAAGTAAACGTTATACTCCCATGTAGCCAATTGTCACGGCCCGTTTCCTTACACTCGTCAGCGGCACCAATTCGCCTGTGCGGCGCCTGCAGTTCCCTTCGCTGCAGGCCAACCTATTTTCTTTCCCAAATTTTCAAGCACGATCCTGTGCCTGTTGGTGGGACTCGCCCATAGGACTCGCCCCAACTTGTGCCGCCCGTAAGATATCTAGGCACTTGGCCCTAGACATGTCGTGGCGCTTCATCTTAGGATCATAAACCATGCACGCCCTGGGGGATTGGCTTAGGACATGTCTTGTTCCTCGCCCAAGACTGAGCATCGCTCCCGCATGCACAACCCAATCCTCAAGCTTGACACTTACCTAGTGCATCCGCAACTAGCTCGTGCCTCACCCGAGTAAGGCAACCTTTAGTCCTTGGCTATTGTCATGCGCGTCTCTCGTGCCATGCCCATACATAGCCCTCGCGACACGCTTCCATCCCGAATAGTGCAGTGTCGCCCCATAACTGCACGTTTAGGCCAACAGACCCTTGCTTGCATGGTTGAACCCAAGCCATGCTCACAAGTCGACACATGATTCCCCTAAGATAGGTGCGTCAAGTATCCAATCGGCACGGAGGTCTCCTTCCAACATCCGTCCCACACATCGAGCCTCCAGCGCCTACTTGATGCCCAACGCTAGCCCGAAGGCGTCGCGCCGTCCATAGAGTTCCCAAACTCGTATGGATACCTAGGACACTCCTTTGAGTCATCTAGGCAGGCCCTTGAGGTTGCCCCCAAGATAGCTCGTTCAATACGGCTTGGTGGCAGCACGTATGAGGGAGGCAAGTCGGAGCTTTCATCACCTATACCCCTTATATATGCTTAAAATTAAAAAGTCCAAGTTACCCGAGCAGACAGATCTACGTCAGATAATCAGAAGAGCCTTTTCTCGCCAGTTCTTTGCCGAAGTCACAACCCCAAAATACGGGTTGTGACACAATTCTTCATCACCATTATCATAATTCTTAGCTTGTTTTGAATTGGAATATTATATATTGTCTTTAAACGCCGCAAAAGTTAAATCGATAAAGGCAAAGATAGTCTACATCAAGAGATTGCAAGAATTACAGTTCGCTTCATAAGTAGGCCAGGCTAAAAGTTTTACGGTGGATATTCGTATATTCTAGTTCTACTTCAAGATTTAAGAGAAAATAGCGACTTTTGATTTTCAAATAAGTTATAAGTGTAATTACGGGGCATGTGAACTCATAGTCTCTTCATAAAATTAAATATTTTATGTATATATATTTTTAAATTAATATAATATTAACTGTTGGCACTTGAGTTATTTACCAATAGGCATAGAGATCAATTCCAACTAAATACATTTTTTTCCTCCTTTTTTTAGTAGTGCATCCATGTAGTGGCGGAGCCACCTTATAGGATGGGGTGTCAAATGATAACCCTTCGCGAAAAAAATATATTGTATAGCTAGGTAAAAAAATAAATTATATGTAAATATATTATGTATTGACTCCCCTTAATTTTTTAGTATGTTTACTTTTATATATTTTGACACCCGTTAATGAAAATTTTGGTTCCGCCACTGCACTCATGGACTAGAAATTTAGATCCGCTTCTGAATAAGTTGACAATTTTTTTGGAAGAAAATATAAAGAAATTCAACAAAAAATTGAAGAGGATTATCTGGAAAAAAATTCAGCACTTTGTGAAACAAAAGATACATGAAGGCGTTTGGACAATGTTTGAGTTGAAACTAAAAAAGAAATGAAATTTGAAACTAAAAAAATATAAAAGAGTGGTGTCTGAACATAAACTTTTAATTTTTTTTTCACGATAGTTAAAGATCAGTGAAAAAAAGTTAACATTTACTTGAAATACTCATTCAAAATATTACTTAATGTTAAATGGCAATCTTCAAACTAACATGTGATAATTCTCGCCAAATAATATTAATGCATTAAAATTACTGATTCAGCATTCTGATCCGTGACATGTTTACACGGTAAATACTGTTATTAAATTGTATTTGTAAAATAATTCTGGAGAAGACAAAATAACATATAAACAGAAATATAAAAGAAACATAACTTAATTCGAACCCACTGAATTCACAGTGTTTCCTTAATAAATTTAATCACCTCCTAGTACCCAAGGTTGTGGATTATTTCTTCCCAAAATAGAACGAATTACACATTGGTGTAGCGATACTTCAAACCTCAGTGTTTCAACGAACACAAAGATCGGTAGCAAATCACACTTACTGTTGCTTTGTTTGTAGTTAAAACAATGCAGAAGAAAGGAGGAGAAGTCAGAAATAATGTTGCTTTGTTTGTAGTTAAAACAATGCAGAAGAAAGGAGGAGAAGTCAGAAATTCGTATGGAAAATCTGAGAGAATGAACTGGTATTTATAGCCAATGTTGAGCTCAAATTGAAGATGTGCAACTCTTCAAATCCGAAGAGGTACAAACTGTTTCTTCAAATCCAAAGAGGTGCAGACTATTTCGGCCATATTGTAAATGTCTTTTACAAAAAGCGAAGGGCATATACTATTCCGTTGGATTTAATATTAATATTCTGTTTACAAAAAAATCGAATATTTAATAACATTTCTGTTAATATTTACTATTAACAAATAAATTTGGTCCAAAAAATTAATCAATCAATTGACCAAAGCCGAGCCGAGCGAGCGACGACGACGGCGCGAGGCTTGCCTTCTTCTTAACTCTTTAAGAGCTAGAAGAAGTGCAATTGTGTATATACCCATCAAAACTTTTTACTCTTTCAATATAGGATAACGTCTCTTTGTTAGGGAGAGAAATTCAAATATTTTTAATTTCCCTCCATTTTCCATTCACCCTCTTTTAAGCTGCATTTAAGCTTAAAAACCCAACAAATATTAGTGTATTTTCACATAGTGTATATGTCAAATCGAATATTTAGTTTTTATAATTAATTATTAAAGTGAAAATACATTGGATTAAGTGATACATATGTTTATGAAAGATAACAAGTTGCACTTATTTGATTAGTGAAAACATAAAAGTTTTTATTATGGTAACGCTCCATAAATCTATCCAATCCTCCTCCATCGAACTGCCAAATTCTTACAATCTTCTTTAAACTTCTCAAGATTTTAAAATAATATAGTTTCAAAAAACACTTACAATTTTAATTTTGAAATGAAACAAAAAAAGAAGAAGAACAATATTATAGAGAAAAGAGAGAGAGAGAGGGAATTCTTATTAATTTTGGGATGATTTACAATAAGGTATAGCCCCTCTATTATAGGGGGAAAAATGACTTAGTCACAAGGTAACAAACTCTATAAAAGATAGACATTCACTCTAAGTACAATTTTACTCATAACACTTTCCCTTGAATGTCTACTCAATAGGTAATGTGACTCGTTAAAACATTAACTAAAATAAAATCCAGTGGGAAAAAAATTCTAGTAAAGAAAAAAGAGTATACATGTTTAATAATACACCTTTTGATAGCCTCGTTAAAAACCTTGCAAGGAAAATCTAGTGGGACAAAACCTTATAAGGAAAAAAGAGTGCAACGCGTATTAACTTCCCATGATGAGAGCATCAATTCACATCTTTGAGCCTTTGCATCCCAATCTTGTACACTAATTTCTTGAAGGTTGATGTTGGTAGGAATTTTGTGAACAAATTAGTCATATTATCACTTGAACGAATTTATTGCACATTAATATCACCATTCTTTTGAAGCTCATGTGTGAAAAATAATTTTGGTGAAATGTGCTTGCCGTTTCTCATTTTATGATCCTCCCTTCAATTGGACTATGCATGTTGCATTGTCTTCATACAAAATCGTGGGTAGTTTGTCACATTTCAAACTATATTTGTCTCGAATAAGATGTATTATAGACCTCAACCACACACATTCTCGACTTGTTTCATGAATATCAATTATCTCAGCATGATTAGATGAAGTAGCCACGATTGATTGCTTAGTGGATCGCCAAGATGTGGCAGTGCCTCCACATGTAAACACATAGCCGGTTTGAGATCGAGCCTTGTGTGGGTCGGATAAATACCCAACATCGGCATAACCTCGAGATTGCAATTATTGTCATAAAATAAGCTCATATCGGTAGTCTCTTTTAGACACCGCAATATGTGTTTGATTCAATTTCAATGTCTCATTGTAGAAGAAGAGCTATATCTTGTTAAGACATTAACTGGAAAAGTTATGTCAGGCCTTGTTGTATTAGCGAGATACATTAGTGCACCAATTGCACTAAGATATGGTACTTCAGGACCAAGTAGCTCTTCATTCTTTTCTTGAGGTCGGAACGGATCCTTATTCACATCAAGTGATCGAACAAATATCGGAGTACTTAATGAATATGCTTCATCCATGTAAAACCGTTTTAATACCTTTACCGTGTAGGCATATTGATGAACATAATTTCATTTGCCAAATGTTCAATTTGCAAACCGAGACATAATTTTGTCTTTCCGAGATCTTTCATCTCGAATTCCTTCTTTAAATAATCAATTGCTTTTTGGATTTCTATAGGAGTTCCAATAAGATTTATGTCATCAACATATACGATAAGTACAACAAATTTCGATGTTGTTTTCTTTATAAAAATACATGGATAAATGGCATCATTTATATAACCTTCCTTTAATAAATACTCATTAAGACAATTATACCACATTCTTCCTGATTGTTTTAGACCATACAAAGATCTTTGCAATTTGATTAAAAATATTTTTTGGGACTTTGAATTATGTGCATCGGGCATTTTAAATCCTTCGAAAATTTTCATGTATATCTCATTATAAAGTAAGCCGTAAAGGTAGGTTGTAACCACATTCATTAGTTGCATGTCAAACTTTTCATGAACAACAAAACTAATGAGATAACAGAACATTATAGCATCCATAACAGGAGAATACATCTCTTCATAATCGACACCAAGCCTTTGTGAAAATTCTTATGCAATAAGGCGTGCCTTATATCTTTGTACCTCATTTTTCTTATTCCTTTTATGTACAAAGACTCATTTATAGCCAACAGGCTTAACATCATTAAGTGTTTAGACTACAAGTCCAAAAACTTCACGTTTTGCAAGTGAATCTAACTCGGATTGGATTTCTTCTTGCCATTTTGGCCAATCATATCTTTGTCGACATTATCCAATAGATTGAGGTTCAAGATCCTCACTATCTTGCATAATGCTAGATGCAATATTGTATGCAAAGACATAATCCACCACTATATCCAATGATTAATTTCATCATGAATCTCACGATTGGTTAAATCGTGGATTTTTTCATGAGACTTTGTAGTTCCATATTGATTATTTGTTTTTCTTTTTCTAGGATTTTGATCCTTAAAACCCAATGGTCTGCCACGTTTTAGGCGTGCTTTTGACTCATCAGCTACGACACTAGAAGATTGTCCAACATGAATATCAATACGAATTGGAACATTCTATGCAAGGATATGTGATTTTGTTATTCTTTTCAGATATGTAAATGCGTCTGCCATTTGATTTGCTATTTTTTGAAAATGGATAATTTTTTGCACCTCCTTTTCATAAATAGAGGAACGTGTATCAAGATGAGATAATGATGATTTTTTTCCACAAAATTTCTCGTTTGATTTCACCAATTTCCCCCCTAATTTTAGGAAAAATGCCTCATCGAAACGACAATCTACAAATCGAGCAGTGAACAAATCTCCCGTTAATGTTTTGAGGTAGAGAATAATGGAGGGTGATCCAAACCCAATATATATTCCTAACCTTCTTTGCGGACCCATTTTGGTGCAATATGGTAGTGCTACAGGCACATATATTGCACATCCAAAAATTCTTAAATGGGATATATTAGGCTCATGACCCAAAACTAATTGTAACGGGAAATATTTATGATAATTTGTCGGTCTGAGACGAACTAGCATTGCTGCATGCAAAATGGCGTGACCCCAAATAGAGGTGGGCAACCTCATTTTCATGAGTAACAATCTTGCTATCAATTGCAGGCGTTTAATTAAAGACTCTGCAAGGCCATTTTGAGTGTGAACATGAGCTACATGATGTTCCACTTTTATCCCAATTAATAAGCAATAATCAGTAAATACTTGGGATGAAAACTCAGCAGCATTATCAAGTCTAATAAACTTAATTGGATTATCGGGGGATTGTGCCCATAATCGGATTATTTGTGCCATTAATTGTGCAAATGCCAGGTTTCAAGATGACAATAGACACACATGAGACTATCTAGAAGATGCATCTATTAAGACCATAAAGTATCTGAACGACCTACTAGGAGGGTGAATATGTCCACAAATATCCCCTTGTATATGTTCCAAAAACGCAGAGAACTCAACCCCAACCTTTGTTAGTGTTGGTCTAATAATTAACTTGCCTTGATAACAAGAAGTGCAAGAAAATTCATTATTTAAAAGAATCTTTAAATTCTTTAATGGATGCCCATTTGAGTTTTCTATAATTCGTCTCATCATAATTGATCTAGGATGTCCCAATCGATCATGCCAAAGTACAAAAGTATTGGAATCGGTAGCCTTTTGGTTTATAATAGAATATGCCTCAATTGCACTAATTATTGTCTACTACATGCCACAAGATAAAGATGGGAATTTCTCAATAACCCTCTTCCGGCTAGAGATATTTTTGGTAACGATGAGATATTCAAGATTATTCTCATCTATTGTTTATGATACTCATTTCGGCAAATATCTTTAAAACTCAACAAGTTCCTCTTGGATTTGGAGGAGAACATTGCATTATCTGTGATAAGTATTGTTCCCACGTGCAGAGTTATAGTAGCTCTTCCATAGCCTTCAATTAGATTACTACTACCAGAAATTGTAATAGCATCTGCCTTACACATACTTAAATGAGAGAAATATTTCCTCTCTTTGAATATTGTATGTGTCGCACATGAATCAATTAAACAAATATTTTTACAATTAAACTTTGGTTCAAGTTTGATTCGAGAGATATCCACATTTGCTTGATCCATTGAATAAAGACGGTTGAACGTTTTCTAATCTTGATTCACAGTTGAAATGTCTTCTAGGTCTTGATCAATTGTTGTTTGTTAATTCTTATCTAAGAGGTAAGGGAAGACAACGAACACTACTGACTTACGTACTACAACCTTTCACAAGAGGCGCAACTGCATATTGAAAACTTAAACATGTTTCTAAACATATAAAGCCAATTGTTAAACAATAAAATATTGTAGTCAATGTTGAGGTTTTTGTTATTTAAGATGAAATAATCTTAAAATGAGGGTGAATGGAAAATGGAGGAAAAATAAAATTTTTGAGTAAAATTTTAAGTTTTTCCCTCTTGACAATGAGACATTGTCCCATATTGGAAGAGGAAAAGATTTTTTGTGGGTATATATATAATTCCTCTTCTTGTAACTCTTAAAGAGTTAAGAAGAAAGCAAGCCTCGCGCCGTCGTCGCCGCTCGCTCGCTCGGCTCGGGCTCCGGCTCCGGATTTGGATTTGGATTTGGATTTGGATTTATGTTCCAATTCGTGTATTGACCACCAAGTGCTTGCTCTACAAACAAGCTAGTGCATGCTCCACCATGGATATACATTGCACTCCTTCCTCTCAGCATTTCCATACGACTTTTTGAGTTTCTACTCCTTTGTTCTGCATTGTTTTAACTTCAAACAAAGCAATTGTAAGTGTGATTTGCTACCGAACTTTGTGTTCGCTGAAACACTGGGGTTTGAAGTACTGCTACACCAGTGTGTGATTCGTTCTATCATGGGAGGAAATAATCCATAACCTTGGATACTAGGAGGGGATTAAATTCCTTAAGGAAACACTGTGAATTCAGTGGGCTCGAATTAATTATTGTTTCATTACGATAACTTATATTTCCCAGAATTATTATTTACAAATACAGCAATATTGGCGGGACTAACAATCTTAAGGAATTTAATATTTATTTCTGTATTTGTGTTATTCTTATTATTCTGCAAACTAAAATCTTTGTGATTTTGTGTACTCCCGTTTTGGAGAGTAAAGCTTTCGTGGCGTTTTGTTGGAGATTAAAACCTACGTGATTTTTACTCCAGTTTGAAAACGTTTGTTTGTGTCATTCTTTTACAGAAAAAATGACGACTGAAAGCGAAAACCAAACTGTTCCGACGGTGACTGCCAACGCATCGACAAGCCGAACACCGGCGTTGGCACCGACAGAAAAATCCAAAAAATTTTCCGGGATTGATTTCAAGCGCTGGCAGCAGAAGATGTTCTTCTACTTAACTACGTTATGTCTACAGAAATTCATCAAGGAAGATGTTCCTGATCTGCCAGATAAAACTCCAGAGAATGAACACTTTGTCGTGATTGAAGCGTGGAAGCATTCTGATTTTTTATGCAAGAATTATATTCTTAGCGGACTGGATGATAATATGTATAATGTATACAATGGCGTGAAGACGTCAAAAGAATTGTGGAATGCGCTTGAAAAGAAATATAAAACTAAAGATGCCGGGATGAAAAAATTCGTTGCCGCAAAATTTTTGGACTACAAAATGGTAGATAGCAAGTCTATTATTACCCAAGTCCAGGAATTGCAAGTGATTATTCATGATCTTCTTGCTGAAGGTCTTGTCATCAATGAAGCATTCCAAGTAGCATCAATGATTGAGAAGTTGCTTCCGTTGTGGAAGGACTTCAAAAATTATTTGAAACACAAACGAAAGGAAATATCTCTTGAAGATATCATTGTTCGGTTGAGATTCGAAGAGGACAATAAAGCTGCTGAAAGGAAAGGCCGTGGAAATTCAACAATAATGAGAGCAAATATTGTTGAAGATAACAAAAAGAGGAAGAAGGCTTCTGTTCCGAAATACAACCTAAGCAAGAAGCGGTTCAGTGGAAACTGCTATAACTGTGGGAAAATCGGACACAAATCTACGGAGTGTCGTGCTCCGAAGAAAGACAAGAAAAGGGGTCACGCAAACATGGTAGTAAAGCATGATGATGTTGATAACTTGTGTGCTATGCTTTCTGAATGTAACTTGGTGGGAAATCCTAAACAGTGGTGGTTTGATTCTGGAGCCACTCGCCATGTTTGTGCAGTTAGAGAAGCTTTTGCTACTTATGCTCCTGCTGGATCCGGAGAGACAGTTTATATAGGAAATGCTTCAACAGCAAAAGTTGAAGGATATGGGAAGATATTTCTGAAAATGACTTGTGGCAAAGTCATGACTTTGAACAATGTCCTTCATGTTCCCGAAATGAAAAAGAATTTAGTCTCTACTGGACTTCTTGTTAAGCACGATTTTAAGTGCGTTTTTGTGTCCGACAAGGTTGTCATAAGTAAGAATGAAATATTTATAGGAAAAGGTTACCTCACCGAGGGCCTTTTCAATCTAAATGTAATGGTTGTGAAAAACAATAATAATATTTTAGTTTCTTCTTGCTTGCTTGAGTCAAATGATTTATGGCATGTACGTTTGGGTCATGTCAATTATAAAACCTTGCGAAAAATGATTAACTTGGAAGTACTGCCTAAGTTTGAATGCGAAAAATCAAAATGTCAAACATGTGTGGAATCTAAGTATGTTAAACATCCTTATAAGTCAGTTGAAAGGAATTCAAATCCTTTAGACTTAATTCACACAGATATTTGTGACATGAAGTCAATACCATCTCGCGGTGGAAAGAAGTATTTCATGACTTTTATTGACGATGGTACTCGATATTGCTATGTTTACTTACTAAATAGACAAGATGAAGCAATAGACGCATTCAGGAAATACAAATATGAAGTTGTAACGCAACTTAACAAGAAAGTAACAATGATAAGAAATGATAGGGGTGGTGAATATGAATCTCCTTTTGAAGAAATATGTTTAGAATATGAAATTATTCATCAAACAACAACCCCGTACACGCCCCAATCTAATGGGATTGCAGAAAGAAAGAATCGCACATTAAAGGAGATGATGAATGCGTTGTTGATAAGTTCTGGTTTGCCACAGAACTTGTGGGGGGAAGCCATTCTTACGGCTAATCGAATATTAAATTGAGTGCCCCATAGCAAAACACAATCCATTCCATATGAAAAATGGAAAGGAAGGAAGCCCAACTTGAATTATTTTAAAGTGTGGGGGTGTTTGGCAAAAGTGCAAGTTCCTAAACCCAAAAGGGTAAAGATAGGACCGAAAACCGTTGATTGTGTTTTCATAGGATATGCGACAAATAGTAAAGCATATCGATTTCTGGTTCATAAATCAGAAAATCCCGACATTCATAATAATACGGTTATAGAATCAGATAATGCTGAGTTCTTTGAAAATATATATCCGTATAAAAAGGAATGTGAGTCGTTTGGTGAAGGATCTAAACGACCTCGGGAAGAAACAAAAGAAAGTACATGTAATCAGGAGAATCCAAGACGTAGTAAACGTCAAAGAACGTCTACTTCATTTGGACCAGATTTTGTGACTTTCTTATTGGAGAATGAGCCTCAAACATTTAAAGAAGCTATGACTTCTTCGGAATCATTGTTTTGGAAAGAGGCAGTCAATAGTGAAATAGAATCCATATTGAACAACCATACATGGGAATTGGTTGATCTTCCTCCTGGAAATAAACCTTTGGGTTCTAAATGGATTTTTAAGAGAAAAATCAAAGATGATGGCACTATTGATAAATTCAAGGCAAGACTCATAGTCAAAGGGTATAAACAACGAGAAGGTCTAGACTACTTTGATACATACTCTCCGGTTACAAGAATTACGTCCATACGGATGTTAGTAGCATTAGCTGCAGTGTATGGTCTTGAAATTCATAAAATGGATGTTAAGACGACCTTCTTAAATGGATAGTTGGAGGAAGAAATTTACATGGAACAACTTGAAGGGTTTGTGGTTCCAGGTAAAGAAAAGAAAGTATGTAGACTTGTTAAGTCTCTTTACGGACTAAAACAAGCACCCAAACAATGGCATGCGAAATTTGACCAAACAATGTTGTCAAATGGTTTTAAGATAAATGAATGTGATAAATGTGTGTACATTAAAAATGTTCCAAATCACATAGTCATTGTTTGCCTATATGTGGATGATATGCTGATAATGAGTAATGACATTGCCAACATAAATGCTACTAAGCGTATGCTCAATAGCAAGTTTGATATGAAAGACTTGGGAGTTGCTGATTTAATTCTGGGAATTAAGATCCATAAGACTCCTCAAGGTCTGGCATTGTCACAATCTCATTATATTAAGACAGTACTTGAAAAATTCAAGCACTTGGGCTTTAAAGTTGCAAAGACTCCAATTGACGTGAATCTTGCATTAGCAAAGAACAAAGGCCAAAGCATATCACAATTGGATTATGCTCGTGTGTTGGGATGCTTAATGTATATCATGAATTGTACACGACCAGATATAGCTTGTGCTATAAGTAAACTGAGTCGATATACGAGCAATCCAGGCCAATCTCATTGGATGGCAATGAAACGAGTTTTGGGATATTTAGAACATACCCAGAACTTTGAATTGCACTACAGTAATTTCCCTGCGGTGATTGAGGGATACTGTGATGCAAATTGGATCACCGGTTCAACTGATTCTAAGTCCACGAGTGGATATGTATTCACTATTGGTGGAGGAGCGGTATCTTGGAAGTCGTCCAAACAAACATGTATTGCCCGCTCTACAATGGAGGCTGAATTCATAGCCTTAGATAAAGCCGGTGAAGAAGCTGAATGGCTTCAGAATTTCTTGGAAGACATTCCATTTTGGCCCAAACCGTTGGCACCAATATGCATACATTGTGATAGTCAAGCGGCAATTGGAAGGGCTGGGAGCGTTATGTATAACGGTAAATCTCGTCATATACGACGAAGACATAAAACCGTTAGGCAATTACTCTCTAGAGGAATTATCACGATTGACTATGTAAAGTCAAGTGATAATGTGTCGGATCCACTTACAAAAGGCCTAACTAGAGAGGTAGTTGAGAAATCATCAAGGGAAATGGGGCTATGGCCGAGAACAAGTCATTGTGGCGGTAACTCTACCTAGAAGACTGGAGATCCCAAGATCTAGGTTCAAGGAGATCAAACAAAGTCATTAGTGACGGTTCAACATTGTCAAATAAAATTTTAGTCCGTTCTCGTGATGAGACAATGTTCAGTACCAAGGATAAAGCATTAAGGCTTTTTAATTATTTCTAAATTTTGATACGGGGTATATCAAATAGTGTATCTACAGGATGACACGTTTAGGAATCACCTATGTAAGTGTGAAGTGTTAGCCGCTTCAAGGAGAACTTTGTAAGGCCAGTTCTCTACGCACTTATGAAACCAGGCGGTGTTCATGGCTGAAACGAACACAACAATGAGAACCAAAGACGGTTAAGGGTTGATTGTGTGACTTATGGTTGTCTAGGTATACACCAAAGATCGACGGTTCAAAGATATCAAATCTACCGATTGACCGAGTATATCCGACATAAGTTTACTACGGAAAGTTCAAAGGGAAACCTACTTATCCAGATGCGATTAATCCTTGCTTGTAAATCACACAGTTTTTCCATGCATACTTCCATGATATAGCCATTCCCCATTCATGTGGGGGATTGTTGAGGTTTTAATTTAAGATGTAATATTCTTAAAATGAGGGTGAATGGGAAATGGAGGGAAAATGAAATTTTGAGTAAAATTTTAAGTTTCCCCCTCTTAACAATGAGACATTGTCCCATATTGGAAGTGGAAGACATTTTTGGTGGGTATATATATAATTGCTCTTCTTGTAGCTCTTAAAGAGTTAAGAAGAAAGCAAGTCTTGCGCCGTCGTCGTCGTCGCTCGCTCGGCTCGGCTTCGGCTTCGGCTTCGGCTTCGGATTTGGATTTGGATTTGGATTTGGTCAAATGATCGATTAATTTTTTGGACCAAATTTATTTGTTAATAGTAAATATTAACGTAAGATTATCCGTATTTGTAACGGATATGTTTCAATCCGTTTATTGACCATCAGTTGCAATAGCAGCCGCCTAATGCTCTTCCCACCATGGCCTAGTGCTTGCTCCACAAACAAGCTAGTGCATGCTCCACCATGGAGGGTGGAGGGTCGTTCATCTTCAAAGCTGACTGCTATAAATATGTGCAGCAACTGTTGAAGAAAGACACAAAAATTGAAAACTCTCAACTTTGGCTATACATTGCACTCCTTCCTCTCAGCATTTTCATACGATTTTCTGAGTTTCTACTCTTTTGTTCTGCATTGTTTTAACTTCAAACAAAGCAACTGTAAGTGTGATTTGCTACCGAACTTTGTGTTCGCTGAAACACTGGGGTTTGAAGTACCGCTACACCAGTGTGTGATTCGTTCTATCCTGGGAGGAAATAATCCATAACCTTGGGTACTAGGGGGGATTAAATTTCTTAAGAAAACACTGTGAATTCAACAGGCTCGAATTAATTACTGTTTCATTACGATAACTTATATTTTCCAGAATTATTATTTACAAATTCAACAATATTGGCGGGACTAACAATCAATACTAACATGTTAATTTTAACCAAATTTATACATAGAATGTTACAACTTCTATTGTTCAACTCTGGTAACTACATTCTTTTCCACATCACAACGTCTAATCCTTGAAGACTAAATAAACAGAAACATCGTTTACAACGAATACTAGAACTATATTTAATCAAAACGAACTAACACTATTCCATAAAATAAATAATACTAATTGATTCTAATGACTACTACTCATGTAAAGAATTGTGATTACATGATGTTTATTAGCTTCAACGAATATGTAAAAATAAAAATCAAACTACTCAATCATCTTTAACCACAGATCCATCACCGATCAAGTGGTCTATTTTTCTATCAGGGTACTCAAAGAAATCTGCCACATCCAAGTGGGTGATGTCAAATTATTGTCATAGACAAAATTAGCTTCAGGGCCTTTATTCTTTAGAGATGCTTGATAAAGTTCAACCAAATGTCTTGGTGTACGACAAATATTTGCCCAATGCCCTTTTCCACCGCAACGATAACATTCAGTTTCTGAACCATTTGTCTTTGGCTTCTCATCTTTCCCTTTCCACTTTTGGTGGTTATTTTTCTTTGGGGGGTGATTAACACCAGAAAAATTTCTTCCTTGTCCACGACTACGGCCACGACCACGACCACGAATAGGGCCACGGGCTTTTCCATGCTTAATATAATGGGAATGCACCTCGTCCACTTCAGGCAATGGTGTATACCCAGTGGGTCAATTTTCGTAATTTTTCATGAGCAAGTCGTTGTTTCATTCAATCACAAGGAAATAAGAAATTAATTCAGAGTACTTCTTGAAACCTTTCTCTCGGTACTGCTGTTGCAAGACCATATTGGAGGCATAAAACGTTATGAATATTTTTTCAAGCATATCATAGTCAGTGATACTATCTCCACAGAGTTTCAATTTAGAAGTAATTCTGAACATCGTACAATTATATTCAGAAACAGACTTAAAGTCTTAGAGGCTCACATGAGCCCAATCATATCGTGCTTATGGAAGAGTGGCCAACTTTAAGTTGTTATATCTTTCCTTTAAGCCATTCCACAAAACAAGTGGATCTTTGAATGTGAGATATTCTATTTTCAACCTTTCATCAAGGTGATGACGCAAGAAAATCAAGGCCTTAGCATAGTCTTGGGTAGATGCTTTATTTTTTATCTTTAATGGCGTCTCCACGACCCATTGCATCTAAATGAATTTCAGCATCCAACACCCATGTCATATAGTTCTTGTCCGAAATTTTAAGGGCAACGAACTTTCTTTTCATAATATCAGTATTAATTAAAAGAGGAGAAAAATTATACCTTAGTTTTCTCAAAGAGTTTTTTGAGACGGTAGGGTCTCGTGCTGATAACGTAAAATGAAACAATAAAAGAAGAAGAACAATATTGCAGAGAAAAGAGAGAGGGGGAATTCTTATTAATTTTGGGATGATTTACAATGGGGTAAAGCCCCTCTATTTATAGGGAGAAAAATGACTTAACCACAAAGTAACAAACTCTCTAAAAGATAGACATTTACTCTAAGTACAATTCTATTTAATAACAAATTTCACATATACTATTTATTTTTTTAAAATATCAACCAAATGTCCAAATAAATAATGCTCTTGTTATATGTTGGTGCCAGTGACGAACCCAAAAATTTATACAAGTGACTTCAATAAAAAATCACAGTAGTCGATTGTATAAGTGCAACGGTAAACGGAATTTGTGCACAACTCTTTTTTTGTTGATCAGATCACTTCAAAATGAAGTCATTTTTTAAAAGGTAGAGGAAATTTTGAAAAAATAACAAAGAAAATTTCGCCTTTTTTTTTTTTGAAAATTTATCTATATAAATTAACAAATTTTATTACAAAAAATTTAAAAATTTAACCCAAAAGTATTTAACCTACTTAAAAATCGTATTATAACTCTAAGAAATTAACATACAAATTTGTTACAAACAACAGACACAGAAAAAAAGTTATAAACTAAACTAATTTATACAAATTGTTAAAGAAAAAGATATTTTACACCAAATTAAAATTTTGAGTATAACACAAATTAACAATTTTAATATAAACTAAACTATACTAAATTAATAGAAATAATTTCGATAAAGCACCAAAATAAAAATTCACTTTGTAGAAACGGTTACATTTTTTTTGAAGTAAAATGGAGGAGTTTAATAAGAATAACTTCTATTGGATTTAAATAAAGAAAAGAAATCATAAAGAAAAGTAAGAAAATAAAGACAAATAGGAAACAACAAGGCCTAACAATAACTAAATAATATATACGTTTAGGTAAAAGGCCATAGTTAGTACACCCACTTCAGCGTAGATTCGAACTTGCGACCCTGACCTTAACTTGAAGTTTGAACGTGCTTACTCTCTGCTAGTTTCAAGTATACCTGTTAATCGGGTTGGGCTGACGCGTTTACAACCCGGTTTGACCCAGTTCAGCCCGGGTCAGCCCGATACTGTAGTGTTTGGGGGCGGGTTGGAACGGGTTGGACGGGAAACGAGTTTTAGATGAAATTGTTTTGGATATCGATGCACCGGAATCCGCTTAGCCCGGTAACCCGTTAAGGGGTTTTTAACGGGACACAACCCGATCCAGCCCGATTTCCGTTACAATTTTTTATTTTATTTTCTGGACCGTTGTCAACGGTCAAATTCAAAAATGATCGTTGGCCAACGACCCTTTTTTGCAAAAATGATCATTTCGGCCTAACCCCTTAAGAAAATAGCCCCCACCCCTAATATGTGATAAATTACAATTTTAACCTTTTAAAAACTATAAATAGCCCCAATTCTTCTTCGTTGTTCCTCACAATTCACTCTCTTACTACTCTAATTCTCTCTCAATTCTCTCTTGATAATATTGATTATTGTTCTTAAATTTTCAATTACTTATTATTTCAAGTTTCATCAAATATTTAGTTTAGCCATTATAAATTTATTATTATCAAATACCAAGTATTCAAGTGAAGTGTGGTATCAAGTATCAACTATCAAGTATCGGTATATACAAACATTTACAAACTTTATATAATTATTATACTAATATTGTTGATGCTTCTTCTGCTGCTGTGGACGAACTTACAAAAATGATGCAAAGCATGTGATATATTATTTCTTATTTTTAATAATTATTGTAAACTTTTAATTTGCAAGTTCAAAAATAAAAAAATCAAAAAAGAACTTGGAAATTAATTTGAAGTATTATATATTATTCAATAAAAATATCAAATGAAAGCCTTCGGAGCTTGATCCTTACATATTGCCTATTGATCTTATTAAATAATTTTTTGTAGCCACTTACTTTCAAATTTCAATTTTAAAATGTTAAATTCAAATTTCACATTTAAAACTTTAAACTTCAAAGTTTAATTCTAAGCCTTAAAAGTTTGCAAACACTTAAGTATCAATAACATTGAATAAGAAAAACAAAATTTACTTAAAAAACAAATAATAAAAAAATAGTCCGGCCTGATCCGGACCCATTAAACCCTAACCCGGACGGACCCAAAAATTCGAAAATGTACAACCCGCTAACCAGTACGAAACGTTAAACGGACGGACTAATTTTTTTTGTGTGTACAACTCGTCCCAGCCCGCCCGTTGAACACCCATAGTTTCAAGTGAGTTCATGTATTATATTATTTAGCAGTTTCATTTTTTTCTGAAGGTAAAATTAATTAATTTTTTGAAGCGGGTTCAACTAAACACTTTGGGTCCGCCCCTGGTTGGTGGTGCTGGTTTAATTGGACAATGGTTTTGGAATCAAGCATGACAAACCTTTGGCGCCTTTATCACAGTGGAAGAAAACTTCTTCATCAACGTATTTGCCAACAATTCAAACATTCTTCTCCGTTCTAAAAATTACTGTCAACTTCAAACTTTCCCAGTGAATCACAGCAAAAATATAGGCTATTTTCAAGCTTCACAGAAGCTGAAAACTCTATATCCAACTATATTTCCTACACAAAGCTCCTTTCACTGCTTTCCCAAACAAAGTCTTTGAACCCAGGTTTTCAAATCCAAGATCATTTAACCAAAATTGGATTATCAAATGATAGTAAACATAAGAAACCACTTAATTGGCTTTTATTTAAAATGAGGTACTTTTGACTATGCATGGAAACTGATCGATGAAAGTCCTGAACCAGATTTGGTTTCTTGGTCATCTTTGATATCTGGATCTACCCAGAATGGTTTTGGTAAAGATGTTATCTGGGCTTTCTTCAAAATGCATTCTTGGGGTCTTAAATGTAATGAATTTGTTGGGTTTTTTCTAAAGGGTATGAATAGAGTAACCTCTTGGATTGTACTTCTTCAACTTATTCTTTCATTGCCTACAAATTTAGAGTCTTGGCATCATTTTTCTAACATGAAAAATCTGAATTCTTCTACTCTCTTTTATATATTGTTGAATTATGTAATATGACAATTATTTTATCAAATGGAGTCCATCTCACATAAGCATAAGCATCTTTGCAAAGTGTATGACTTTGTTGGCAATATTCTTTGGGACTCAAAAATATTGCATTGTGTGTTGGATATCATTTGCACAAGTTGTATCTCTTCTTTTACACCTAAGAGGTCAAAAACTTTTTTGCCTATAAAAGGGAATGCCATTAGTTTATTTTAGACACACCAACAAGACTTGAGTCTTCATTTCTTGTTTCTTCCTTTCTTCCTTTATTAAGAGTGTTTTGTATGAGAGTTAAGTGTTGGGAAGCACTTGTGTGAACCCTTTCTTTGGAGTGATCTTGTGAGTTTATTCTCTTAGGGTATTTGGGATTAATTAGAGTATTTACTCTAATTTTGTACTCTTTTTTGTACTCTTATTGTTATAGTAAATTGCTCATCTCCGCTTGTGGACGTAGGTCACTTTGACCGAACCACGTTAAATTTGTGTTTTCTTTATTTACTTTAATTGTCGATGTTATCAACTTCAATTGTCTTTGTTATTGTCATTATACCGTTGTTTGGCTATATTCCGCACTACCCGGGTTCCCGATCCTAACAAATTGGTATCAGAGCCGGATCTGACAGGGTTAGTTTTAATAGCCAAAAATGACTCTAACAAAGACCTATATTGAGAAATTTGACCGAAGTGCAAACTTCAGAATGTGACAATTAAAGATGGAAGCTATCCTAATTCAGGATGGCTTAGACTTGGCGTTGCAAGAAAAGGAGAAGAAACCAGATAAAATGACGGACGAGGAGTTTGCCATCATAGACAAAAAGGCAAAAGCATGTATCATTTTAAATCTCTCAAATGAGGTTTTACGTGAAGTTTCTGTACAAACCACAGCTAAAGGCATGTGGGAAAAATTGAAAACCTTATATATGAAGAGGACGGTAGAAAATAGACTTTACCTGAAGCAGAAGCTTTATACAATTCGTATGGGTGAAAGTACCTCTATTCTCTCTCATCTTGACACTTTTGATTCCATTCTTATGGATTTGAGTAATATAGATGCTGAAATTAAAGATGAGGATCAAGCCGTGTTACTGCTTTGTTCCCTACCCCCATCTTTCAAGCATATAAGAGATACTATGCTTTATGCAAAGGATAATATCTCTTATAAGGATATTAAATCTATCTTAAAATCAAAAGAATAGATAGATAGTGATATTACTGGGGAAGCTAGTGGAACTCAAGCGGAAGTTGGCTTGTTTGTTAGGGGCAAATCCGACTCCATATCTAGATATAATAATTTACAGTGTCGCTATTGTCATAAGAAATGTCACAATATCACTGAATGCTATAAACTGAAAAATAAAGAAAAGCACAAAGAAAGAAAAAATGAGCACAAAAATACTGACACCGCCGAAGGTAGTGTAGCAACTGATGAGATTGAGGGAACTATATTTTTAGCAACTGAAACTAGTTTCAGATTAGACAATGAGTGGATTTTAGATTCCGAATGTTCATATCATATGTGTCCTAGCAGAGACATGTTTTCTACATATGATTCAGTTGCAGGTGGAGTTGTCCAATTGGGTAACAATGTTACTTGTAACGTTATTGGCAAAGGTACAATTCGGGTCAGAATGCACGATGATGTGGTGAGAACTCTCACCGATGTTAGATATGTTCCTGAGTTGAAGAAAAATCTCATCTCTCTATGCACTTTAGAATCCATTGGGTGCAAATTCACTGGTGAAGATGGAGTTCTGAAATTTTTTCAAGGTGCTCGTTTGATCATGAAAGCACACAGATCTGGTTCGTTGTATACTTTATTGGGATCCACTGTTATAGGCCCTACTACAGTTTTGGTATCAGACAATTTGTCTGATTTTGATGGCATTAAATTTTGACATATTCCCATTGGGGCTTTTGCGGAGAAGGTGGAGCAAATTTACTATATCATCCAAAATTAGGCCAAGGTGGAGATTTGTAATATGACAATTATTTTGTCAAATGGAGTCCATCTCACATAAGCATAAGCATCTTTGCAAAGTGTAGACTTTGTTGGCAATATTCTTTGGGACCCAAAAATATTGTATTGTG
This sequence comes from Nicotiana tomentosiformis, assembly GCF_000390325.3. NCBI lineage: Eukaryota > Viridiplantae > Streptophyta > Magnoliopsida > Solanales > Solanaceae > Nicotiana > Nicotiana tomentosiformis. The sequence goes on from NC_090812.1 coordinate 111,411,955, forward strand.
TGTTGGACATCATTTGCACAAGTTGTATCTCTTCTTTTACACCTAAAATGTCAAGACTTTTTTGCCTATAAAAGGGAAGGCCATTAGTTCATTTTAGACACACCAACAAAACTTGAGTCTTCATTTCTTGTTTCTTCCTTTCTTCCTTTATTAAGAGTATTTTGTATGAGAGTTAAGTTTTGGGAAGAACTTGTGTGAACCCTTTCTTTGGAGTGATCTTGTGAGGTTATTCTCTTAGGGTATTTGAGATTAATTAGAGTGTTTACTTTAATTTTGTACTTTCTTTTGTACTCTTATTGTTATAATAAATTGCTCCTCTCCGCTTGTGGACGTAGGTCACTTTGACCGAACCACGTTAAATTTGTGTCTTCTTTATCTACTTTAATTGTCGTTGTTATCAACTTCAATTATCTTTGTTATTGTCATTATACCGTTGTTTGGCTATATTTCGCACTACCCGGGTTCCCGATCCTAACACATTATTTTTTAAATAAACATAAGTGTCAAGTATAATTTGCTCCGTTTGTTGAGTTCATTTGTAATGCCGCTATCACATAATAGTTATTCCATTCTTTCCTGGGATTAATTAATCCAAAACCTTAGTCAACAGTGAGAGTATTAAATTACATACACGAAACTTGTGGGCTCGGAATTATTTTATGTTTTGTAGAACTAACGTTTATTTGCTTTTCTGATTTTCTGGTTTCGAACAGAGACTAACAATATAATAGCTTCGGAGACGTCACTACAAGTGGTTTCAGTGGACGTTACCTATTGCAATTGGTTTACATGGATTTCCAAAAGCCTGGCCGTTGCTAAGGTTGTTTTCTACTATTAAGAATGGTCTTATGGGTGGTTAACTATGATTTTTGAAAGTTCCATTTTCTGTCGACCAAAGTCTAGTTAATAAAGTCAAAGAAGAACGACATGGTTTATTATGAAAAGCATTTTATGGAGTGGATTGAGTGTATAAATATATTTTGGAGTTCGTCCTCTACTTTTTCTTTTGAAAAGGAAATTTTCTTGGCCTTCTCTAAAATTATTGGGTGGAACTGTACGGTGTGATGCCACATGAGGCTCTGGAATGTTTATAAGTGCTATCTGGTATTTGTTAGTGTTGATATTCCAAAAGTTTCCAATTGGAAAGAAACGATTTTGATGGCATAACTAATAAATCATTCATGGAACATTTGTCTTTTCTGCTTAAGGACTTGATTATTAAATATTTATGTAGTGTTCAAAAGGGATAAAAGACTGGAACAACAGTTCTGGTGAAATTGAGAAGGAGAATTTTGCAAAGAAAATGGATCGACAGTATGATAAGTGTCTCGATTATGGGTGTTATCAATGTGGAAGAACTAGTTGTGTTGGTAATTGTGACTGTTGTCAAATTCTGTTTTCCCACTGTGTCTTCTGTCGATATGCCTTATGGCAAATGGTCCATCAAAGTGTTGCTTGAGTTTGTTTTTCCTGATTTGACTAAGAAACGGCATTATGACGCCTATTCGAAACTCAACTGACAAATATGAAAGATGCTCGTTGGAACAATTTTGTATTGAGTTTTCTTTAAAATTAATTTTTGTTTATTGGAGTTTTTGAGGAAAAAGCAAAGAAAACACTTTTCCATTCTGGTCCAAATTGATTTTTATTGGATTAAAGTAATCTTGCCTTTTGAGCCATAATAAAAAAGAAGGCACCATTCTCTTCTCGAGTCATTGATGTAGAATGAGGAAAAGAGGACAAAAAACTTTTTACAGAAACATATGTTGCTTCATGTGTTGCTAGCATTGGCTTCATCGGTGCCAAAATTGTTTCTTGGAGACAATTATTTTGTTTCGAATTGGTAAATATCGGTTCATATAATGGAGGAATTAGTAAATTGGTTGTGAAAAGTCCTTTGGACAAATTCTCCTTCAGGGAAGTAAGACTTAAAATTAGGCTTACTTGAAAATATTCTTGAGATCATGAATATAATATGTACAAATGTACATATACTTGTTTGATTAGAGTAAGAGATCAAACTGTTTAACTGTTATAATGGTTTAGTTGGAAAGCCATTTGAAAAGAAAAGTTAAAATCCTAGTGATTTTCTACTCTCGTTTTAGAGATTAACATTTTCGTGATTTTCTACCCTACTTCGAGATTAAAATCTGCGTGATTTTCTACTCGATCTTTGAGATTAAAGTCCTCGTGATTTTCTACTCCGATTTATTACTCGGTTTGAAGATTAAAAGTTTCACTGTTTATTAAATCTGGTTGTGTCAGATGTTACTCGTTTTGAAGATTAAAAACTTCACCGTTTATTAATTCTGGTTGTGTCAGATCGGTTTGAAGCTTAAAAACTTCACCATTTATTAATTCTGACTATGTCGTGACACAAACAATAGTTCTTGTGGTTGACTCTACAAAGTAAAAGGGGCGGTGAATGTGAATCTCCTTTTTTGAAGAAATATGTTTGGAATATGGTATTATACATCAAACGACAGCCCCTTAGTCACCGCAATCTAATGGAATTGCAGAAAGAAAAAATAAAATGTTAAAGGAAATGATGAATGCCTTGTTGATAAGTTCTGGTTTACCTCAGAACTTGTGGGGGGAAAATTATTCTTACAGCTAACCGAATACTCAGTCGAGTTCCCCATAGCAAGACGCAATCCATTCCATATGAAAAATGGAATCGAAGGAAGCCCAACTTAAATATTTTAAAGTGTGGGGGTGCTTAGCTAAAGTGTAAGTTCCTAAACCCAAAATGGTAAAGATCGGACCAGAAATTATTGATTGCGTTTTCATAGGATATGCAATAAATAGTAAGGCATATCATTTTCTGATTCATAAATCATAAAATCCCGACATTCATATTAATACGGTAATCGAATCAGATAATGCTGAATTCTTTGAGAATATTTATCCGTATAAAAAGGAATGTGAGTCGTCTAGTGAAATATCTAAACGATCCCGGGAAGAAGCAAAGAAAAGTACACCTAATGAGGCGAATCCAAGACGTAGTCAACGTCAAAGGACAACTACTTCCATTGGATCAAATTTTCTGACATTTTTGTTGGAAAATGAGCTTCAAACTTTGAAAGAAGTTATGTCTTCCTCGGAAAGAAGCGGTCAATAGTGAAATAGAATCCATATTGAACAATCATACTTGGAAATTGGTTGATCTTCCTCCCGGTAACAAACTGTTAGGTTCTAAATGAATTTTTAAAAGGAAAATGAAAGATTATGGCACTATTGACATGTATAAGACAAGACTTATTGTCAAAGGGTATAGACAATAAAAATATCTTGACTATTTTAACACGTACTCGACGGTTATGAGTATTACGTACATAAGGATGTTAGTAGCATTGGCTACAGTGTATGGTTTTGAAATCCATTAAATAGATGTGAAGACAAAATAATATTGTCAAATGGTTTCAAAGTTAATGAGTGTAAACAAATGTATTTACGTTAAGAATACTTTAAATCATATAGTCATTATTTGATTATATGTGGATGATATGTCGATGAAATATTAAAAAATGTGGGGGCTTTTAGCTTATGCATGACAAAAGCCAATGTTAGACGTAATGTCTAAATGATATAATTTTCGAACCCTATCCATCCTTAGTGGATATTGATATGACAGTCGGTGAATTCCTTACTTGTTAAGTCTTAGTGATGACTAGTGATGAAACTACAAATTTGAAAGTTGTTTATGTGCCTTTCCAGAAATGATTTGTTCTTTCTTGAACATTTATAATGTTTAGCTCTTTTATGAACGGGTGTCACCTGGAAGGTTGTGACTTTTCATGAAAAATGTGTTTGTATGTTTGGTATAAACATGACCGTTCATGAACGAATGAATTAATACGTTGGTGTATAATTAGGTGAACCAACTGATGAACATAACCAAAAATCCATTGCAAGTTGGATTTGTTTCATGAATGAAAGTGCTATAATTTGCATATCATATAGACGTATGAATAAATAGCATACAAATGCTTGAAAATGGCGGAGTGATTGCGAAATGTGTTATATATTAAAAGGTTGTGGCCACAACTGATGCCAATTATTCCAGCTGTTGTTATAATATACTATTGCTACATTAAGTGTAGTCAATAATCTGATATGCAATAGAAAGTTGAGACGTATTAGTCTACGACATAAGGAAGTTCACATTGAACTGTCATGACAATAAAATGAGTTTTGGGATATTTAAAATATATCCATGACTATGCATTGCACTATAATAAGTATCCTACGAGTATTGAGGGGTATAGTGATGCAAATTGGATAAACGGATCAACCTAAACTAAATCCACAAGTGGATATATTTTTACAATCAGTGCAGGAGCAGTGTCTTGAAAATCGTCCAAACAAACATACATTGCCGCTCTACAATGAAGGCTGAGTTTATAGCCTTAGACAAGGCCGGTGAAGAAGTTGAATGGCTTCGGAATTTCTTGAAGAAATTTCATCTTAGTCCAAAATATTGGCACCCATATGCATACATTGCGATGGTCAAGCGGCAATAGGAAGGGTTGGGAGCATTATGTATAACGAAAATCTTGTCAAAAACGACGAAGATATAAACCGTTAGGTAACTACTCTCTAGGGGAATTATCATAATTAACTATGTGAAGTCAAGCGATAATGTGTCAGATCCATTTATAAAAAGCCTAACTAGAGAGGTAATTGAAAGATCATCGAGGAGAATTGGACTATGGCCGAGGACAAGTCATTGTGGCGGTAACTCTACCTAGAAGACTGGAGATCCCAAGATCTAGGTTCAAGGAGCTCAAACAAAGTCATTAATGACTGTTCAACATTGTCAAATAAAAAATCTTTTTGGTCCATTCTCGTGATGAGACAATGTTTAGTATCAAGGATAAAGCGTTAAGGCTTTTTAATGGGTTTTAAGCTTGATACAGGGTATATCAAATAGTGTATCTACGGGATAACAAGTTTAGGAATCACCTATGTAAGTGTGAAGTGTTAGCCACTTCAAGGAGAGTTCTGTAAGGCCAATTCTCTATGCACTTATGAAACCAGGTGGTGTTCATGGCTGAAACGAACATAACTATGAGAACCAAACACGGTTAGGGGTTGATTGTGTGACTTATGGTTGTCTAGGTATACACCAAAGTTCGACGGTTCAAAGATATCAAATCTACCGATTCACCGAGTATATCCGACACAAGTTCACTACGGAAAGTTCAAAGGGAAACCTACTTATCCAGATGCGATTAATCCTTACTTGCGAATTACACAATTTTTATGCATGTTTTTTTAAATATGGTCATTCCCCATTCATGTGGGGGATTGTTGGGTTTTTTCTAAAGGGTGTGAATGGGAAATGGAAGAGGCACCTTTTGGATTGCACCTCTTCATCTTACCCTTTCATTGTCTATAAATTTAGAGGCTTGGCCTCATTTTTCTGACATGAAAAATCTGAAATCTTCTCCTCTTTTTTCTACATTGTTGCATTATTTTCTAAATAAGCATAAGTGTCAAGTGTGATTTGCTCCGTTTGTTGAGTTCGCTGAAGTTATGTGATTTGTAGTGCCGTTATCACAGAATAGTTATTCCATTCTATCCTGGGAGGTATTAATCCAAAACCTTGGGCAACAATGAGAGGATTAAATTCCTTAATGACACACAAGAAACTTGTGGGCTCGGAATTATTTTATGTTTTGTAGAACTAACGTTTATTTTTTGCTTTTCTGATTTTCTGGTTTCGAACACAGACTACTAACAGAATTCACTTTTCCTAGTGTGCTTAAGGCATGTTCTATTGAGAAGGAACTTCTGTTAGGAAAGCAGCTTCATGGGATTGTTGTGGTGACAGGGTTTGAGTTTGATGTTTTCGTCGCAAATACTTTGGTTGTTATGTATGCAAAATGTGGCGAGCTTTTTTGATTCTAGGTTGTTGTTTGAGGAAATTCCCGAGAAAAATGTTATTTCTTGGAATGCTTTGTTTTCTTGTTACACACAAAATGCTTTTTTCAGTGAGGCAATGTGTATGTTTCATGACATGATTGGTAGTGAAGTTATGCCTGGTGAGTATAGTTTATCCAATATACTGAATGCTTCTACTGGTTTAGGAGATATTGTTCAAGGAAAGAAAATTCATGGATTTTGGTAAAGCTTGGTTATGATTCTGATCCTTTCTCGTCTAATGCCACTTGTCGACATGTATGCCAAAGGGGGAGATCTTAAGGATGCAATTACAGTTTTTGAGTGAAATGCGATAGCCTGACATTGTTTCATGGAATGCTATTATAGCTGGTTGTTTTCTTCATGAATGTCACCCGCAGGCTTTAGACATGTTGAATCAACTGAGGAGGTCTGGAATTTTCCCTAATATGTTCACTTTATCAAGTGCTCTCAAGGCTTGTGCTGCATTGGAGCTTCCAGAATATGGTAAAGGGTTACATTCTCGTTTGATAAAAGAAATATATCATATTGGATCCATTCGCAAGTGTTGGTCTTATTGGTATGTATTGCAAGCGTGATTTGACCAAGGATGCGAGTTTGATCTGATGCCCGAGAAGGATTTAATTGCATTGAATGTTATGATCTCTGGTTACTCACAGAATGAGGAAGACAATGAATGTCTAGACCTTTTTGTTCAGAAGTACAACCAAGGAACTAGATCTGACCAGACAAGTTTACTTGCCATCCTCAACTCTGCTGCTGGCTTGCAGGCTGCTAATGTGAAACGAGTACATGTACTTTCTATGAAGTCAGGATTTCAGTGTTGATGACACATTTGTCATAAACAGTCTTGTTGATTCTTATGGAAAATGTAGCCTGCTGGATGACGCAACTAGAACTTTTGACGAGTGCCCTATACGGGATTTGCCATCTTTTACCTCTCTTATAACCGCTTATGCTCTATATGGCCAAGGTGAAGATGCTATGAAACTCTACCTGAAGTTGCAAGATATGGGATTCAAGCCAGATTCATTTGTTTGCAGTTCTCTCCTAAATGAATGTGCAAATCTATCAGTATATGAATATGGGAAACAAATACATGCTCATGTATTGAAATAGGGGTGCAGGCACCTTATGTCAAGCGGTGTCACCTGACACCGCTTCGTCAAAATTTCTCGTCAATATGTATATATAGATAATAAGAAAAATACAAATATTTGATATAAATATAAAAAATGACACTGCATATCGTTATAGTAATTTATGTTCACTTTTTCAAATGTTGACACCGCTTACAAAAATTCTTGCGTCTGCCACTGTATTGAAATATGGGTTCATGTCAGATGTATTTGCTGGTAATTCCCTAGTGAACATGTATGCCAAATGTGGAAGTATAGAGGATGCTAACCGTGCTTTCACTGAGGTTCCCTAAGAAAGGTATTGTTTCATGGTCATGGACATGCAAAAGAGGCGCTTCATTTATTTGGCGAGATGCTGAATGATGGCGTATCTCCCAATCACATAACATTGGTTAGTGTCCTTTGTGCATGTAACCATGCTGGCTTAGTTGCAGAAGCCAAGAAGTATTTTGACACAATGATAGATTTAATTTGAGATTGAACCAACTCAAGAGCATTATGCCTGCATGATCGATGTCCTTGGCCGGGCAGGAAAACTAGATGACATTATTAATCTCATAAATAAGCTGCCTTTTGAAGCTAATGCATCTGTCTGGGGTGCTCTTTTGGGTGCTGCAAGAATCCATAAGAGGTAAGAGGTAGGGCAATGTGCTGCTGAGATGCTTTTTAATCTTGAACCAGAGAAATCTGGCACTCATGTTCTTCTTGCAAACATTTATGCATCAGTTGGGTTGTGGGAAAATGTTGCAAAAGTAAGAAGACTGATGAAAGACAGTAGAGTGAAAAAGGAACCTGGGATGAGTTGGATTGAGGTCAAAGATAGTGTTTATACATTTATAGTGGGAGACAGAAGCCATTCTAGAAGTGAAGATATATATGCCAAATTGGAGGAGTTGGGACAGTTAATGACTAAAGCTGGTTATGTTCCAATGGTAGAGATTGATCTCCATGATGTGGAAAAGAGACAAAAAGAAATTCTTCTCTCCTACCATTGTGAGAAACTAGCTATTGCATTTGGGCTGATTGTTACACCTCCTGGTGCTCCTATTAGAGTGAAGAAGAACCTCCGGATATGTTTGGACTGCCATACAGTTTTCAAGTTCATTTGTAAAATTGTCTCTAGAGAGATCATTATTAGAGTATTAACCTATTACACCATTTTAAGGACGTTTCTTGTTCATGTGGTGATTATTGGTAGCACTTGAAGGATTAACTCTTTCATTTGGCTAGAAGATCCTGCCACTGAGCAAGTTTATACTTTCTAATTCGCCTGGAGCTGATAAGAGGTAGGTTGAAACCTTTGGACCAAAAAAACTTGTTTCTTGTTTCCTTTTTCCCTTATCTTCCCTTTAACAGCTTCTGTGTATGTTCAACTTGTCCCTGTAACTTATGGAATATTTAGCTTTTGGGGAATATCCTGCTAACTGTGTCACTAATTATCTGAATACCTTTTCTCAGTAATATGAACACCTCGTCCTTACTTAAGATTTTGATGGGGCATATCTCAATTCCTTATTGGCACAAAAACTTACTATATCTTGTGATGATAGCGACAATAACCTGACGAATCATGGTTATCTTGTAAACTGTCCTCCTAGAAAAGTCTAACAGTAACTCTCTGATAATATTTTAAAAAGAAAATACAAAAATAGTTACAATTTTAATTGTAAAATCTTGTGCAGATTCAGTTTCCTTTTTGATGCATCTATTGCAAAAATACCAGAGTGCATAGATATGTGTCACATGTGTGTTTATGTAACACAGAAAGAGACATTCATACATTTGCATTTATTGCTACTGCTCAACATATGTTCGTATTGGGAAATGGTAACTCAATATGATAAAGGTAAAGAAGCATATCTTGAAAAGTAAAGTCTTTAACTGTTGCAGATAAGTAATCTGTAATTCTGTATCAGTAGTTGCATTTGGCTTTGCGAAATTGCATCTTATTTTTTATTATCTTTGTCTAACCTGATGTGCAATGTTTTCCTCTTGCTTCCGCTTAAGAAAATAAAATAAATATTGATGTACAAGTTACATGATATTTAAATTTGAAAAGGATGTGCTTGCCAAATTCCATTGTCTTTATATGATGGGTTCCATGAATGTATAGAACTTAATGAAAAAGGATGATAGTTTTTGTTTCTTTCTTTGGTAGGCTGATGCTGCAGGTCTCCACAATCTCCAGTATCAAAATCAATAACTATAGTTCAACAGTTAGATGCCAGAAACGTAAGTTGCATGATCTTGAAGGCAAAAGGAAAGAATTATGGGACAGTGAAGCTTCTTATGATTACTTCTTGGTTACGTTAAATCGGCTCTGGAATCAGCAGGATAGTGAAGCTTCTTATGATTACTTCTTGGTTACGTTAAATCGGCTCTGGAATCAGCTAACTTCTTTATTCATCCTAATAGTGTGGTGTCTGAATGGCCTAAAAAACCTAACTTGTGATTTGCGTCGTTTGATGGTCTTCTAAGTGATCTGATTCTTCTTGGAGCACACAGTGTGGCAGATCAATTTGCTTTGCAAAGCTTGGATCATCTGGATGATTCTCGAGGTTGGCTGTTAGAAGTATATGTGAATTTGGTTTTATGTATTATCCTGAAACTTCAATGGAGAAAAGATAAGCTCTTGTGCATTGTTGTGAGAATAATTTATTGATTTCTAAAATCATTTAGGTTCAATTCTATCATGTCCCACGGAGGAGATATTCCTGTGTAGGCTGTTGAAAACCAATGTTTGGCAGTTCCAATGCCAAATCTATTGTGAATATCAGAGAAGCTCTTGATCTGTGTCAATCTTTATCTTGGAAGATGCTATTGATGCTCAGCGAATTAAAACAGAAATTTTTTCTCTTGTTTTGGAAGGAGAGCCATCAGCACAAGGTAGTAACCTGGAAAGACCTTGATGTGGTCCTACGTTTCTACTCTTTATTCTGTGATTACTTTGCAAGTTTAGTCATCTTCGGGATTTATTTTTTACTATGTACAGATGTGGTGCTTGAATCAGGTCAAAACTGATTATTTGCCATCATTCAAATTTTCAGATGCTATCATTCTCTTAAGTAAGGTCGATGCTACGATGAAAGAGGAGGCTAATCATCTCCATCAAGTGATTGATGTTCTTCATTTCAAACACAAAGAATAGGCTGATGCAATTGGAGTTTGTCGTCAAAGCCATTCACTGCTTCAATCTGAGTTAAAATGCCTTGAAGGTATTTGCAGCATTCCTTTATTTCATGCATGGACAATTTTTTGAGGTGTGTACGTATATGAGAGCTCTAAAGTACAATCAGTATTCTGACTTATAGTCAACATTGATATCAAATTGTAGAGACGTACTTATGTGGCTGTTGGAATTGGTATATGATGTTTATCTTCAACCATGTATGTTGGCATGGAATTGAAAGCTAAGAGCTCCAAATAGAAAACCCGTATCATCAGTAACCGTCAAGCCAACTTATACAAAGAGCTGTGCCTGCTACAGAGGGGCAACCTGCTTCTGAGTCAAACTCAATGTCCCAGGCAGATGAAGGTTTATGTCAAGAAGGTAAGATGAATGCATATTCGCAATCAATGTCACTACATCTTTGAGTTGCTGCATCCTAGCTTCTAGCTCATTATATTACCGAGTTTAGCTAGGATTTAACTCTATACTTTTCTCCAGGGGAAACAAAATCTGTCTACCTGAGGAATTTGCCGTCCACCGTACTAATCTAGATTCTTTGCTAGAGTTTAAGAGCTTTGGGAAGAATAAGCAGGATGGAGTATTCTTGAAAAAGCACAAAGTAGTTTTTGTAAAGATATGGCACTTGGGCCTAACTCAACCCCAAAAGCTAGCTAATTAGGGGAGGATTGCCCAAGTCCATATAAGGAGACCACCAGTCCATTCCCCAACCAATGTGGGACTCTAGCCCACTCTAACAGTTTTTTTTTTCCCGTTGTCTATATTATATGCTTCAATTGTCTTACATGCTCTAATATTTCGATTGCAATTGATGGGCAGGATATCAGCATTTGCTATATCTTTGTTGAGTTTGAATACCTCCAGGGTGTCCAAAATGCAATTAAGATATGAACTTTGAAAATTTGAAATCACGATTCATTGATTTGTTGTGTGTTTTCGTGGAGGATTTTGAGTTGCATTTCTAGTTGTTGGTAAAAGCTGCTCTTATTTTTTTCTTTACCTTCTGTCCTGTATGATTCTCAGCAGATTGTTCACTCAATCTTAATTTTGGCTAGCTTTCTAGCATTAAATCGCATTTGTAAGGTCCGCGTTTGAAATATTTCTGATCACATAGATCGATGATCTTGTATTTAATGGTTGTGGAACTTGCTATCCGTAGATAAATTGTTTTCTGAAACAATATGATGCAGTTAGTTGTCTTGAGTAATAGTTGTAATTGGAAGGTGTACTTCCATGAATTATTGCCACAATCTCATATTCAGACATTACTTTGTTATCTCATCCTTTGTATACCTAGTATATGATGCTTTCTCTTCCTTGTTCTTAGACATTACCCATACAGTTAGCTGGAAGGCAAGTCTACATTGAGGAAAGTAGATCAATCAGCAGTGGTGTTTCTCGTGGAGGTAGTCTGTACCTTAAAATTAATTTCAATTTCACATTGCGCCTGCGGTACTTATATCTCTTTATGCTTTTCTTAGAGATTTGTTCTACCTTTTGCTTGCTTGAGTAGTTCTTTGGTTGAACCAATTACCATTATCCTTGTATGCGGGATATAATATCTTGGTCATGAGTTAGCCCGTGTACGAAGATTTCCTGTTTCATTTGGATTGATATGACAGTACTTCACCTCCCAAATATGTTTGTTTGGTTATCAACTAACTGGAGGTACTGTGGATTTTCCATTTTATTGGCTTGCGAGTTTTTTTATTGTATAAAAGGGAAATCTTATTAAGATACTAAGTACCAGTACAATGCTTGATCTTTCTAGGGTACATAGTTCCTTTTAAGATCAGTTTCAAAGTTAAGCTTCGCAAAAACAGGAGGTACAACATGAAACGCAAAAAAAAATAAAAAAAATCGTTGAATTGCATCTTCCTTTCTTCCTTCCTTAGCTACGCAGACTGCTACCTTGTTTGCTTCTGTGTAAATATGTCATACCTGAAATCCTCCTAGCCTAGATAGTAGGAACCTGCAGTCATCAATCAGATTAGTATAACAAGTATTACCTTCTTTTATCATGTCAATCACTTCTCTGGAGTCATGTTTCAGTTTGTAACCGATGGAATTGATGCCTTAATGCTATTTCTTGACCTTCTCTTAGAGCTCTTAATTTTGCATGTGTATTTGTTATGTTCTTTTTACTTATGGTTATTTGTTATGTAGGAGATAGATTTGGATTATCCCAAAAGCCAGCTACCATTACTGTTTCTGAATACACCACTCAAACCCCCTCTGCCTTAGAAGCCCCGTCAATATTAAGTTTAATCCAGCCTGTATCTGGAGGTTGCCACCTTATTTGTTTTAAGATTGTAGTCCTTAGAAGTATTATTTCCTATTAAGGCTCAAAAAAAGTCAGGCTCTTGATAAAACGTGGTTTGTGAGTTACTTTAGTACTACTCTACATGTGTTTGCTGGATTTATGAAGAATTCAACCTTATCAAAGAAAAAGAAAAGATTTCAATGATTACGAGCAGAGCACCATCAAAGAATATTTTAGTAACTGCACTATCTGCTGCTTTTTGCATGCATGTTTTGACCCTCTGTTTAACATATTCTTCCACAACTGCCTTGATCAGGAAGCAAAGAGGTAAAGGAGGATGTTCCAGGATTGAAATTTTCAGAGGGGAAGCAATCAAGGCAATGGTTTTCGTGGCACATCATAATATAAGAGTATGACTTACCAACCTGAAAAACTAAATTTTGGCGGGGGATGATAAGGAATGTGGCTCAGTGTTCTCTTTCTGATGGTATGGTCTTCTCATGGAAGGAATTAGATAAATCTCAGTGTTTTTTTTTTGGGCACCGAATGCATCCAGAATAAATTTTTGCTCTTTCTCCTATAGTCACAATTAACGCTAATTTCTTCCTATAATATGGTACTACAATCCAAGATGAAATACTGTTATTTTGATTGTTCAATGCAAGCTTTTCAGAATGTGTTGAGCAAAGCTAAATGGTATGGTGGTGATATCAAGCGGCTTCCTCGTAATCCATGCCCCCCAATTCTCTTGATTGTAATATGGTATTAAACATTTAAGCTTTGCAAGCAATGAAAGTGGCGAGGAAATTGTCAATATAATCACTTAGCACAATTGGAGTTTGAAGAGTGCTTCTGTTTCACCATTCACAGGGTTAGTCAGTCAACCACGACAGCAGAAGAAATACAGAAGTCCTGTGCATCAGTTTTATTACTACCTTAGAGGCTAAATTACAGGTTCTTCCTAATTGCTCACTAAGCTTCAGCTAATACTGCTGTTAAATATTTGAATGAACAATGATTTTCTTTCAAGTCAAGCAGTTATAGAGGTTGTAGCTACGGTATGCAGCATTGGTGGCGCTTGTATATCATCATTCTCATCTTCTTCATCTTCCATCTCCCAGAGGAAATTAGCATAAGCTGCATGTATGTGGCTGTCAACACATCCAAGATGAAGAGGTCAGTTCTTGAAATAAATAACAACGTTCTTGAATTGTATTTCTATAATACAGTTTATTCTCAGTAGTGTATGAGAAGCGAACCTGTCACTAGAGGCAGCTTGAACTGCTCTTTCAAAATAGCTCGTGGCTCTATCTTCATCGCGGTGAAGCTCCCATATTAGTTTAGCGTACTGTGAAAGAATTTCACCATCACTTGGATCTGCTAAAATAGCTCTTGAGTAGTATTCCTCTGCCCCTTTAAGATCTTTCTTTGTCTGCCCCAACATTAGCAAGAGCAAAGTTAGCTATTGTGGATTCAGATGCCTGTAAATATGCTAAACAAGAGTAGCTTGAGGAAGGATAAAGACTCACCTGGTATAAAAAGTTGGCATAATTTCTCAAGAATAGGGAATTGCCAGGATTCTCTTCCAACATCCTCTTGTAGTGCTCTTCTATGTGAAGCCCCTGGCTGTCGCCACCACCTTCCCTATCGAAGGCTACTGGCCGATAACCACCTCCTCCTCCGGCGCCCCAGCCTCCATAGAGGCCACCATCATCAAAACAACCAATATCAGCAACCCCAATTCCTCTTGCTAGGTACATTTCTTCTCTGCCTTCAACAATTTCTAACTTTGAATTTTGACTCACATAACTCATTTCCTCTTTTACACCATTAGTTCCCAAACTGGACTGCCTACTAATGTAATCAAAGTCATCATCTTCATCATCGCTGTCGTCGTCCGAATGAAGCACCCTTGAATTGTGAATGTTGAAAGATGGAATGGTTTCCAAGAATGCTTTGTGGGGTTTACGTGCAAGCATCTTGGGTGGTTTTGAGAGGCTAAACTCATCAACTTCTTCAGTTGAGGCTTTTGCTAATTCTTCCAAGTTCCCTTCAGATTGAGCTCTTCTAAAACCATTAGATGATAATTGTCTGCCATTACTGAGCTCAGAAACTGAAGGAGAGATGGAAGAGTTGGGAGGGTATAAACTCTTGGTGTAATTCTGATATCCACCATGGTTACATGAGAGTTTGGTGTAACTATGGTAAATGGAATTGGGTGTGTGATTAGGGGTTAAATCAGAGTGCTGATGGTGGTGGTGATTGCTTGGACTCTCTGAGAGTAAAGATCTAAGAAGTGGTGTTGATGAACTCCTTAACATCATTTTTCTTTTCTTGTTTGAGTGTAAAACAAAGATTCAACCTTTTTGATGTGATTACAAAGTTCCTGTGGAGAAGAGAAAAGATTTAGGCATAAACTGACAAACCCCAAAAGGAAAAATCAATAGCAGAAGAACAAAGAGAGACGTACCTCAAATGAGCATTCTTGAA
Source organism: Nicotiana tomentosiformis (assembly GCF_000390325.3). Classification (NCBI taxonomy): domain Eukaryota; kingdom Viridiplantae; phylum Streptophyta; class Magnoliopsida; order Solanales; family Solanaceae; genus Nicotiana; species Nicotiana tomentosiformis. The sequence goes on from NC_090812.1 coordinate 111,426,959, forward strand.
AATCTTCTGGACCAATAATCTTGCTGGTGAAGAAATGACTCTTTATATAGAAAGAAAAGATTTTGACATAATAAATGGAAGATATTACAATATTGTTGGAATTGAAGAAAAAAAAAAGGAGTGGTGGAGAATGAAAGTTTCCAGCTAGCTTGCAAAAATATCAGATTTTGCTTATGCTTAATTATTATTTTAGCTGGAAAAGGTCAAGAGTGGTTGCTTTTTCACATGTGTGTTTGGGGGTGATATCCTCCGTTGGTTACCAAAGAAAACAAATGTGATTTTGGCATTCATCTACAGCTTGGAATAACAAAAAATTAAGAGTTGTCCACTTGTTTTCTTGGGTAGGACTAGGAAGGTAGCAGGGTAAGAATTGTAGTCTGGCATTTTAGCATTTGAATATTCTGGCATTTAGCACGCCTTTCACCTATTTCACGTTACGCGTTGTACTGCTTAATTGATTAGTATGTTACTAACATATATAATCGTATACAAATTCTGCTGCAGGAATTTCTACAACAATTATTCACACGATTTAGCTCCAAGTCTCCATTTCAAATGTAATTTGAGAATATTGTTTTCGAAAACTAATTTTGTTGATACCTGTGAAAGCTAGGGAGAAATTGCCACCGTTGCTTTTTACCCCTTCTTCTCTTTATTTTATTTTTTTGGGAGGGTTGTCGCGGAAAGGGCGAAGTATAATCTTTTTCAATTTAGAAGATCTTATACCACAAACGAATTCTATTTTTCAGTTAAAAATCTCAGTATATAAAAAAGTTAAAATCTCTGTAACTTTGGATTTTAAATAATAATCTTAGTTGATATTTATGGGACTCTTGAGACTCTAGAAAGGGTTTAAAATCTTGAATGATTACAATTCCACAAATTTAAGATTCCGTATGGATATGTTAGTGTAAGATTTAAGGAAGTGTTAGTGTAAAATAAGCTCACACTGCCAATTCATGCTTTTGCAAATGCTGTAATTAAGGAGAACTACATGGATATATACACTTAGACATCGTAGACGAGAATCATTATTATATACATCATATTAGTTTGATGGCCTGACTTGTTAATCGTGATTGTATAAACACTATCAGTTTGATGACCTGAATTATTAGTTTTTTCTTTTTATCTTACTGAAACTAGCTCTCGCGCTACGATAAATTGATTATATATTTAGTAAAGTGACTTTCCTAATCAATTTTAATTAATTCAGTACAAAACAAAGCATGTCGAGTCATGGAGCAGGTTGGTAAATGATTTTAGTGGACACTTTTAATTGTTTAAATAATTAGGTGAAATAAAAAATGCTAAATATCCTAGTTACAAAAGGTAAAATTGATTGATCTTTGAGTTACTATAAAATAACTTTAATAACCAATTTTCATTAGTTCAGAACCTTCTGAGAAATCACTCTTTTAATCGGGCAAGTTTTACCGCATAAATGATACTTGTCAAATAACCAGTTTTTTTGAGTACATGAATACAATCCAATGTATAGACGATATCTGGAAGGATAACTAGCTCCATTGTTTCCTTCCGATCCTTGTGTATATCCCAAAGGCTCTGGACTGGCTACTCTACCAGCAGATGACGTCACATTATTTTACCAACTTCTATTATTGTAACTTAATGTTTATATCCCTTCTTTAATTGGAAGAATTTTGTGACAAATATGGATGACTGATCAGCAGCACGTGTGTGGTGCCTCACAACGGAAAAGAGAGGAAAGTGAACATTTAGCCACTATTTAGAGTTATATTTATTCTTAAACTACTGTTAAAAATATATTTAATATTCGATCAGTAGTTTAATAATTTTTTATCCAACCGGATGAAAATACACATGTGCTAAACTTATAAAAAAGTCAAGCTTCTCTCCATAAACCTTCGTTCGTCAACCTGCTTTCTCCTCCTATTTCAAACCGGAGAGTTAAGCTTTCTCCTCCTATTTCACCATAAAATCACAAAGATTATCCACAAATTAAAAATAGTAAGTTCTAATCATTCTTTTAGCTTTTAATCAATTATATGCATACAATTTCAGATATCTCTATATGCTTTTATGTGTTTGGGTGGATTCCCCTTGACAATATGTATTTGATTTTTTTTTTTGTAATAATATGTATTAGATTTTTTTTTTGTATTAGTATTTGTTAATTTGATGATAGAACAAATGTAAAACTTTATTATGTAATATTAATTTCAAAGTGGGTCTTGAATTAGCCCTTCAATTGATAAAGTTTAGGACATCGTATCCTTAAGTTCATGAGTGCTGTGTAAATATTAAGTTCAAAGTGTATTCTGAATTAGCAGCTTCTATTGATAAACTTTAGGACATCGTGTCCTTAACTTCATGATTGTTGTGTAAATATTAAGGATAAAGTATCCTGAATTTACACCTTCTATTGATAAACTTTAGGACATCCTAGCCTTAACTTTATATGTACAGTATAAATATTTAAGGACAAAGTGTCCTTAATTTGCACCTTCTATTGATAAACTTTATGACATCTTGTCCTTAACTTCATGTGTGTTGTGTAAATATTAAGGACAAAGTCCTGAATTTGCACCTTCTATTAATAAACTTCAGGATAGCATGTCCTTAACTTCATGTGTACAGTGTAAATATTAAGGACAAAGTGTCCTGAATTTTTCCTTTTCTTGACTTGCAGGATGGATACAATATGTATTATTGTTGCTTTCAATGGAAAATGGACCCTAGACTATAAGTATTTGGATCATCAAACAAAGCTTGTTCTTGTACCCGAGGCAATTCGATTTGAAGATTTCGTCAACCAGGTCTTTGAAGTTATTGAATTATATAGAGACAAGTTTGAAGCAAGGGAATGCTTGTAACCAAAGTTGAAGATCTTCGAACATGTATAGAGTTACTGAAAAGTCATACACTCTTCAAGGATTGTCGTTTCATTGATGTTTCAGAAAGAGTTTTTGGCTTTGCAAGCACATTTAAACAAGTCAACATAGAAACTCAACAAGACAAACAAGACAAATGCCAACAGCTAATGGAAATAGATGTGTCCGAACCTGAACCAATAATTGAAGAAGTACTTCAAATATTCAATTATAATCAAATGGAAGGACAAAGCATTACAAAGATTAACAACCAACAAGCTTTGGGTATTCAAGTCTTAGAGAGTGCACCAGTAATTGAAAAAGTTGCTGAAAAATCCTCTACTCAACTAACTAGACGAAGGTCAAAGTCGAAACAAAAAGAATCCCCAAATATAATATTGAGAAAAAATGCTTATTTGGATGAAATAAAAGTGGGATCAATATTTGACAAGAAGAGTATAATTAATTGCTTTTCAAATATAGCAATTAAGGGACATTTTGAGTTTAAGGTTATTAGATCAAGTTCAACAATATATTCTTTGAAATGCAATGATGAAAAGTGTGAGTGATGTGTCCGTGCTTTCAAAATTAAAGATTCAACACTATTCAAGATAGTAAAAGGTTGAAAGAAACTATGACTACTCAGTTAACACAATGAAAGCTGATCAAAGGCATACAACTACAAAATTGATAAGTGGATACATTATTGACAATCTTCTAGACCCTAGGTTTGAAGTTACACTAGCTTTTGTCATGGCAGGAATATAAAATTTTCATGGACTAGACACTGGGTATCACAAGGCGTGGACTTAAACAAACAAATGTGTGATTATTTTCGGTTTTAATTTGATGAATTACCATGTATACATATAATTGCAGCTATCAAGAAGAGAAATATCAAGAAATTTAATTTCTGCTCGGAGTGGTACTTAAAGGAATCTTTGCTGAAAACATATGAAAGACAAATATATCCTGTAGGACATATAGATTTTTAGATTGTACCAGAGAGTGTTAAGACACAAATTATTAAATCTCCAGATTTCAAAATTCCACCAGGTAGAAGGTAGAAGAAAAGGCATATTCCAGCTACTTAATCATAAAAAATAACGTTCAAATGTGGTCGTTGTAGGAGAATTGGTCATAATAGAACATCTTGTATATATTCTCCGGTAGTCCACCTATTTTCAAGGAAGCATAGAGAATTATAGATATATCCACTTATCTTTTACTAGTCTTTTAAGTATTTGCTATAAATTGAATTCACTTAAATTATTTTTATTTTAGCAAGTAAGCTTTAGCATATGGTTATCTGAAAAATGTCTTGAATTTTCAAAGTACACAATTAATATTTAGGACATAATCATTTGAAATGTCCTTATATGAGTATATTGCTTGATTTGGAGCTTTTGATTTTGTCCCTTTGCTTCGTCTAATCACACTATTTATCTCAGCATAAGTTTGAATTTGCAGTCAAGCTATCTAAAAACTGTAGGTGTAATTGATTAGCACTGAAGGATATAATTATGCAACTGTTTCTTTTTCATTTTTGAGATGTTGTACATGTTAAATTCAGCAATTTTGTTCTAGTTTTTTAGCCAAGGTTTTGCGCATCAAATGCTTTTGTCCCTTTCCTTCGTGTGATCACATTATTTGTATCAGCATTATGGTTTATGTAAAGCATTGCAAAATTTACATATACTTTCGAAGCAGATGAAAGCGAAATAAGTAAACTTCAGGACATAATTTTTGAAACAGCCTAAAAAATTGAAGTATGAATATAATATTAAGGACAAAATTTTCTGAAAGGTCCTTAACTTCTGGAAATGACAAACATTTTATTAAAATTAGATTTCAACCCGTACATTGGAGGTATGCCATGTTAATTTTATGTCATTAATTTTTCTAATGTACCTAGATATGAAACTCATGATCGACATGATATACTCAAAACGTGGATGAAGCTAAAAAATTTACTTGTACGCCCAAAGCAAATAATAGCGAAACAAGTAAACTTCAAGACATAATTTTTTGAAACGTCCTAAAAGTTTGAAGTATGAATCTAATATTAAGGAAATAATTTTCTAAAATGTCCTTAACTTTTGAAAATCTCAATGACCCTAAACAAATGAGTTGTTCGTTTCAAATCAAGAAAGCAGAGTAATGCACTTTGACAATAATTAACCATGAAACCAACAGTGCAGTCGTCTAGTAAACTAAGATTTTGGTGTACATACACAATTAACCAGGTTCATATTTTGGTGAATCATCAAAAATAAAGTTAAGTGTTTGTGATTTCCAGAAGTTCAGGACAATTCAGAAATATATGTACCAAAAATTAGTTTCATCCTTCAAGAAATCAAGATATTTTAAAGCATTATGTCCTAAAGTTCTACGACAATCTAATAGAAACAAATCATATTAACATTATAAAAAGACAAAAAGCTTGAATTGGAATTAGTTAACATATCATCTTGTAGATGAACATTTGTAGTGATATATATAAATTAAAATTCAGCACTGCTACTGAAATTCAAGACACTGTCCTGAAAATTTGAACTGTGACATTGAACTTCAGGACTCATGAGCCTGAATTCAAGATAAAAATACTTTCTACAATAATCTAATTGTCATTGACATCTTATTACAATATAGACAATTAGCTGACTCTCTATACTACTACATTACAACTCCTTCAGGTAAGAAGTATTATTTTCACTATCATAATCATCACTGACTTTCTCTAGTGACATTTCATAACCAAAATTTCGTTTCCACTCTTGTCACGACCCCAGTTTCCCTCTGTAGGATGTCATGACGGCACCTAATCTCTATGACTAGGTAAGCCTAACACTTATTGAATAAATTGACATAAATTAACCAAGAGAACTATTAAGCAGAAACCAGATATTTCTAAATGAACTCAACATTTACAACATGAAATAACATCCCAAAACCGATAGTACAAGTCATAAACTCTACTGAGTTTACTAGAAAATCCCTAAATGCAACTGTTCGGAATGAAATTAATTAAACAGTATAATGAATATATCATAAGGTGACTCTGAGACCTGCGAACGCGACGACAGGTTTACCTTAAGTCTCCACAGCTCGACCAGCCAGTTAATAATCAACAATAACCGTGGCACCTGGATCTGCACAAAAATATACAAAAGCGTAGTATGAGTACACCACAGCGATACCTAGTAAGTATCAAGACTAACCTCGGTGGAATAGTGATGAGGGACAGTCAAGACACCTACCGGACTAAATAATATGAACAAGTGTGAAGATGAACTAACAGAGAAAAACAATACTAATATACAACAAAGCATGATGAGGAATACCAAGCAATACTTGCAACGAGACACCAATAACAACAATATTTATCAGGAAGCAGCCAGCTAATAATGCCGTAGAGTAAGCTGGACATAGTCTAAGTCCGGTGAAATCAAAATAAAGGAAAAACCATAAACAACTCAATAAGAACAACCGTTGTCACACCATATTTGTTCAAGCATTTCCACGAGATACTGAACCTCATAATCACAGCTCACGGGTCCCAATTCTTGAACCCTAATCACTTGACATTTTGTGCCCACATTACAACTCATATCTGCATAGATAACTCACATGCCAATAAAATATTCCTCTATTAGATGGCAAGTAGATAAGAGAACGTATAATGGTTAATGACGTCAGGATTCACCTTTTGAAACCAATATGAGTGATTTAACTACATGTATGCTAAGTGCAAGTATTCTACCACAATTCCAGTCAACAAATTGTCACGATCCGGCCAGTCGTTTTGAGATTTGTAGCCCCGTTCACCCATTTACTGCTCATTTTATACTTTATAGTTGTTATGTCACTTGTCGGGGTAGTTGGTTTTGGTCCGGTGAGTTTTCTGGATGAAATAAGACACTTAGTCTTAAGGTTAAAAGCTTAAGTTGAAATGATTGACCGGATATTGATCTTTGAGTAAATGACTCCAGAACGGAGTTTTGATGGTTCTGTTAGCTCCGTTAGGTAATTTTGGACTTAGAAGCATGTCCAAAATGTGATTTGGAGGTCCGTAGTGGAATTATGCTTGAAATGACGAAAGTTGAATTTTTGAAAAGTTTGACTAGGAGTGGACTTTTTGATATCGGAGTAGGATTTCGATTCTGAAAGTTCGAGTAAGTCTGTGGTGTCATTTGTGACTTGTGTGCAAAATTTAGGGTCAATCGAATGTGATTTGATAAGTTTCGGTATCGTTTGTAGAAATTGGGAGTTTAAAGTTAATTAGGCTTGAGTCTATGTGTGATTCGTGTTTTTGATGTTGTTCGAGGTGGTTTGAAGGCTCGACTAAGTTCGTATGAGGTGTTAAGACTTATTGGTATGCTTGGTTGAGTTGAAATTGAAGTTTGAGGGAAATGCTGAAGCTCACCAGCTTCTGGTGTAATCGCACCTGCGGAGTGGGGATCGCATGTGCGATCTCGCAGAAACGAAAGGTGAACCGCAGAAGCGTCCAGGGAGGAGGCGAGCAGAGGCTGTAGGTGCGAGTTCATTTACGCACCTGCGATGATGCATATGCATAGAAGCAGAGATGGGTTGGCCTGGGCATGGCGCAGGTGCGAGGAATTTACCGCATTTGTGAGCCCGCAGGTGCGAGCGAGGCTCCACAGATGCGGAATTGAGAGAGGGGCTTGTTTCCACAGAAGCGGAAGGAAGGTCGCAGAAGCGTCTTCGCAGGTGCGGAACATGGAGCGCAGATGTGGGCCTGAGGAATTTAAGTGGCTTCCGTAGAAGTGGGGAATTGGCCGCAGGAGCGGTTCCGCAAGTGCGGATATATGGCCGCATGTGCGAAAAGCCTGGGCAGATTATTAAAATAAGGGTTCGCGATTTTGGCTTCATTTCAAAAATTTCAAGCACGGTTTAGGCGAGTTTTGAGAGGGGTTTTCGAAGGGGTTATATAGGTAAGTCCTTTGTGCTTATTTTTTATCAATAATATTTCTTTTTCAATGATTTTTCCACCTAGTTGGTATGTATTTAAGGTGTAAATTGCGAGTTTGAGGCTTGAGATTTGGAGAGTTTGATTTGGGGATTTGAGGGAAGATTTGGTGTCGGATTTTGATAGATTTGGTATGGTTAGACTTGTGGTTGAGAGGGCTTTCAGGTTTTGTGTCTTTTATCGAATTTTGAGATGTGGGCCCGGTGGCCGGGTTTTGAGCCGATTTTTTATTTTGATTAATAAATTAGCATTTTCTTATGGAGTTTATTCCTTTAGCCCGTATTGATTATATCGCATTGTTTATGCCTAGATTCAAGGCAGTTAGAAGCCGTTTCATGAGGCAACGGCGTGTTGGAATAAATATTTGCTCGGACTGAGGTAAGTAACAATTCTAAATTTAGTTCTAAGCGTACGAAATCCCGTATTACGTGTCACGTATTTAGTTTTGAGGTGATGCACATGCTAGGTTACGTGCGTGTGGGCGTGCATAGTAGGAATTGCGACTTGGTTAAATTCTGTGGAACCGTGTAGTTGTATAATCTATGGTTATCTGTACATTCTCCATGTATTAGAGAAATTGAACCACAAATCATGTTTAGACTAGGTGTTGGCATTGTAGGGACCCATTGAAGTCGTGTACAAGTTGAATTATCTACTAAATTATTGTTTTGTACTCAGTCAAAGTTTATTGTATATTACAACTCAATCTCTATTGTTCATTTATAATGCATCATACTGTCTAGGCTGCTTATGATGATTTATGGGAGCTCGAGATACTGAAGAGGTTAATGACTGAGTGAGGCTGAGGGCATGATTGTGAGGTATTATAATATAGCACGTGAGTTGTCCGTGTGGATCTAGATATTATACTATAGCACGTGAGTTGTCCGTGTGGATCCAGATATTATATTATAGCACGTGAATTATATGTGCAACATGTGAGTTATCCGTGCAGATTATAGCGCTTGGGCTGAAGGAGCCCTTCCGAAATCTGCACACACACCCAGTGAGTGCAGGTACCTACTAAGTGCCAGTGCCGAGTGTTGAGTGAATGGGAAGGTTGAGTTATTGTGGCCCTGAGATGATGTATTTGATTTCATTATTGTTGCACTTAGATGCCATGTATCATTGCCTTGAAATTTCTCAAAGGTATTACACTCTTTCTTCACTTGAACTTGTCATAGAATAACTATTTGACCTAATTTATCGAACTTGAGAGTATGCCTACTTTCTTATGTTGAAATCACTATAATTGAACTATTACTGTGAAGCTCGTCACTACTTTTAATTCTTTATTTAGTATTATTACTTGCTGAGTTGGTTGTACTCATACTACACTCTGCACTTCGTGTGCAAATCCAGGTGTTCCCGGATGCAGTGGGTGTTGATTTCCGAGCACAGTTGATCTTCTGGAGATTTCGAGGTAGTTTTTTGCATTTCGCAGACCTTGTTTCTCCTTTCATATCTTTTCACTTATTGTATTTAGTTTCAAGATTATCTTAAACGGTATTTTCCGGATTTGTGATGTATAGATGCTCATGTACTCAGTGACACCCCGATATTGGGAATTTTCGCGTTGTATTTTGGATTTTCTATCCTATTTATGAGAAGTTGTTATCATTTAAACTGCTTTAAATCTGTTTTCTGTTAAGTGTTGGAGTTATTTCATAAATGTCAGCTTGCCTAGTACCACGATAGGCGCCATCACGATAGGTTAGGATTTTGGGTCGTGACACAAATAGGTGTAAAGACTATTGGGCAATACTATTATTATGGACCGTATATATCGTTCGTGTGTAGTGACTATTGGGGGATTTGAGACTAGAGTTGACCTCTTATTGCTTGGTATGGTAGACTTCGATGTGATCTTGGGTATAGACTGGTTGTCTCTATCTCATGTTGTTCTGGACTGTCACGCTAAGACCGTGATGTTGGCGATGTCGTGGTTGCCAAGGATCGAGTGGGGAGGGTCTCTAGACTATGTTCCCAGCCTAGTGATTTCATATTTGAAGGCCCAACGGATGGTTGGGAAGGGTTGTTTATCTTATTTGACCTTTGTGAGGGATATTGGAGCTGATACTCCTACTATTGATTCTGTCCCGATGGTGCGAGATTTTCCAGATGTGTTTCCTGAAGACCTGTCGGGCATGTCGCTCGACATGGATATTGATTTTGGTATTGACTTAGCATCGGGCACTTAGCGTATTTCTATTCCACCGTATCGTATGACACCGGTTGAGTTGAAGGAATTGAAGAAGCAGCTTCAGGAACTCCTTGATAAGGGGTTTATTAGGCCTATTGTGTCGCCTTGAGGTGCTCCTGTCTTATTTGTAAAGAAGAAAGATGGTTCTATGAGAATATGTATTGATTATTGTCAGTTGAACAAGGTTACAGTGAAGAACATGTATCCACTGCCACGTATTTATGGCATATTTGATCAGCTTCAGGTGCCAGGGTGTTCTCTAAGATTGAATTGCATTCAGGTTATCATCAGTTGAAGCTTCGAGAGACAAATATCCTGAAGACTGCCTTCAGGACTCAGTATGGTCATTACGAATTCCTTGTGATGTCTTTTGAGCTGACCAATGCCCTAGCATCATTCATGTACTTGATGAACAACGTGTTTCATCATTGTGTTTATTGATGATATTCTGGTGTGCTCCCGGAGCCAGAAGGATCATGAGCAACACTTGAGGACTGTGCTCCAGACCTTGAGAGGAGAGAAGTTGTATGCCAAATTTTTGAAGTGTGTTTTCTGGCTAGATTTAGTGGTGTTTTTGGGCCATGTGGTATCGAGTGAGGGGATCAAAGTAGAACCGAAAAAGATACAGGCGATTCAGAGTTGTCCTAGACCGTCCTCAGCTACGGAGATCTGGAGTGTTCTTGGCTTGGCTCGGTATTACCGTCGATTAGAGGGTTTCTCATCTGTTGTAGCACATATGACCAGATTGATCTAGAATGGTGCTCCGTTCAGGTGGACCGAAGTTTATGAGGAGAGCTTTCAAAAGCTCAAGATTGCTTTGACTACAGCTACAATATTGGTGTTGCCTACTGGTTCGGGGTCCTATACAGTATATTGTGATGCATCGCACATTGGTCTCGGTGCAGTGTTGATATAGGAAGGTAGGGTGATTGCCTACGCTTCTAGACAGCTGAAAGTACACGAGAAAGACTATCATATCCACGACCTCGAGTTAGCAGCTATTGTTCATGCCTTGAAGATCTGGTGGCACTATTTGTATGGTGTTCCTTTTGAGGTTTTCACCGATCACCAGAGTCTACAACATCTCTTTAAATAGAAGGATCTTAACTTGCGGTAGCAGAGATGGTTGGAGTTGCTTAAGGATTATGACATCACCATCCTCTATCATCCCGGAGAGCCTAATGTGGTGGCCGATGCCTTGAGTCTCAAGGTGGAGAGTTTGGGGAGTTTAGCATATCTACCAGTAGCAGAGAGGCCTTTAGCCTTGGATGTTCAGGCCTTGGCCAACCAATTTTTCAGATTGGATGTTTCCGAGCCGAGCAGAGTTTTGGCTTGTGTGATTTATCGGTCTTCTTTATATGATCGCATCAGAGAGCGCCAGTATAATGATCCTCATTTGCTTATCCTTAAGGACAAGGTTTAGCACGGTGATGCCAAAAATGTTACTATTGGGGATGATGGGGTATTGAGGATGCATGGTCGTATTTGTGTGCCTAATGCGGCTGGGATTCGTGAGTTGATTCTTGAGGAGGCCCACAATTCGCGGTATTCCATTCATCCGGGTGCCGCAAAGATGTACCAGGACTTGAGGCAGTATTATTGGTGGAGAAGAATGAAGAAGGATATAGTGGGGTTTGTAGCTCGGTGCCTCAATTGTCATTAGGTAAAGTATGAGCATCAGTGACCGGGCGTATTGCTTCAGAGGTTATAGATTCCATAGTGGAAATAAGAGCAGATCACCATGGATTTTGTAGTTGGGCTCCCATGGACTTCGAGGAAGTTCGATGTTATTTGGGTGATTGTGGATCGACTAACCAAGTCCGCGCACTTCATTCCAATTGGGACTACTAATACTTCGGAGCGGTTGGCTGAGATTTAAATCTGAGAGATTGTTCGCCTCCACGGCGTGCCAGTGTGGATCATTTCAGAACGGGGCACGCAGTTCACATCGCAGTTTTGGAGAGTCGTACAACGAGAGGTAGGTACCTAAGTTGAGTTGAGCACAACATTTCACCCTCAGATGAATGGACAGTCTGAGCGCACTATTCAGATATTTGAGGATATGTTATGCGCTTGCGTCATTGATTTTGGGGGTTCTTGGGATCAGTTCAGCCACTCGCGGAGTTTGCCTACAACAACAGCTACTAGTCAAGCATTCAGATAGATCTGTATGAGGCCTTGTATGGAAGAAGGTGTAGATCTCTTGTGGGTTTGTTTGAGCCTTGGGAAGCTAGGCTATGGTACTGACTTGGCCCAAGATGCTTTTGACAAGGTTAAGATGATTCAGGAGCGGTTTCGCACGACGCAGTCTAGACAGAAAAGTTATACCGACATGAAGGTCCATGATGTTTCTTACATGGTTGGGGAGAAGGTACTGCTCAAGGTTTCACTCATGAAGGGTGTTATGAGGTTCGGGAAGAAGGGAAAGTTGAGTCCACGGTATATTGGGCCATTAGAGGTACTTCAGAGGATTGAGGAGATAGTTTACAAGCTTGCCTTGCCACCTAGTTTGTCAAGTGTGCATCCAGTATTTCATATTTCTATGCTCAGGAAGTATGTCGGCTATCCATCTCATGTTTTGTATTTCAACACAGTTCAATTGGATGGTGATCTGACTTATGATGTGGAGCCGGTTGTCATTTTGGATCGGCAGGTTCGAAAATTGAGGTCAAAGGACATAGCTTCCGTAAAGGTGCAGTGAAGAGCTCAGCCAGTTGAGGAGGATACTTGGGAGATCGAGCGGGAGATGTGGATCAGATATCCATACCTATTAGAGACTCCATGTATGTTTCTAGACCCGTTTGAGGACGAACGTTTGTTTAAGAAGGGGAGGATGTAACAACCCGGTCGGTTATTTTGAGAGTTGTAGCCTTGTTCCCCCATTTACTATTCATTTTTGTACTTTATAGCTGTTATGTTACTTGTCGGGGTAGTCAGTTCGGGTCCGGTAAGATTTCTGGATGAAATGAGACACTTAGTCTCAAGGTTGAAAGCTTAAGTTGAAATGATTGGACGGATGTTGATCTTTGATTAAATGACTCTAGAATGGAGTTTTGATGGTTTCGTTAGGTTATTGTGGACTTAGGAGCGTGTCCGGATTGTGACTTAGAAGTCTATAGTGGAATTAGGCTTGAAATGACAAAAGTTAAATTTTTGAAAAGTTTGACCGGGAGTGGACTCTTTGATATCGGGGTCGGATTCTGATTCCGGAAGTTAGAGTAGGTATGTAGTATCATTTGTGACTTGTGTGCAAAATTTGGGGTAAATTGGATGTGATTTGATAGGTTTCGACATCGTTTGTAGAAATTGGGAGTTTAAAGTTTATTATGCTTGAATCTATGAGTTATTCATGTTTTCGATGTTGTTCGGCGTGCTTTGAAGGCTCGACTAAGTATTTATAAGGTGTTAAGACTTGTTGGTATGTTTGATTGAGGTCCCGAAGACCTCGGGGTGATTTCGGATGATTAACGAATCGAATTGAAGTTTGAGAGAAGTGATGAAGCTCACTAGCTTCTGGTGTAATCACACATGCGGAGTGGGGATCGCAGGTGCGATCTCACAGAAGCGAGTGAATTGCATAAGCGGCCAGGGAGGAAGTGAGCAGAGGTCGTAGGTGAAAGGTCATTTCCGCACCTGCGGTGCCGCATATGCGGTTGGGTTTACGTAGAAGCGGAGATGAGCTAGCCTAGGTAGGGCGCAAGTCCGAGGAATTTACAGCATCTGCGAGCGCGCGGATGCGAGCGAGGCTCCACAGATGCAGAATTGAGAGAGGGACATGCTTCCGTAGAAGCATATGGAAGGTCGCAGAAGCGGCTCCGCAAGTGCGGAACATGGAACGCAGATACGGGCCTGAGGAATTTAAGTGGCTTCCAAACAAGCAGGGAATTGGCCGCAGAAGCGGTTCCACATATGCTGATATATGGCCGCAGGTGCAAAAAGCCTGGGCAAATTATTAAAACAAGAATTCACAATTTTGGCTTCATTTCAAAATTTTCAAGCACGATTTAGGCGATTTTTGAGAGGGGTTTTGAGAAGATTCTTGAGGTAAGTCCCTTGTGCTTATTTTTGATCAATAATATTGCGTCCCCATTGATTTTCCCACCTAGTTGGTATGTATTTAAGGTGTAAATTGGGAGTTTGAGGCTAGGGAATCAGAGAGTTTGATTTGGGGATTTGGGGGATGATTTGGTGTCAGATTTTCATAGATTTGGTATGGTTAGACTCGTGGTTGAGAGGGCTTTCGCGTTTTGTGACTTTTTTCGAATTTCGAGACGTGGGTGTGGGGGCCGTCTTTTGAGCCAATTTTTTTATTTTGATGAATAACTTAGCATTTTCTTATAGAGTTGATTCCTTTAGACAGTATTGATTATATCGCATTGTTTATGTCTAGATTCGAGGCATTCGTAGGCCGTTTCGCGAGGCAAGGGTGTGTTGGAGTAGAGAGTTGCTCAGATTGAGATAAGTAACAGTTCTAAACTTAGTTCTGAGGGTACGAAACCTCGTATTACGTGTCATGTATTTGGTTTTGAGGTGACGCACATGCTTGGTGACGGGCGTGTTGGCGTGCCGTAGGAATTGCGACTTGGTCAAATTTTGTGGAACCGTGTAGTTGTATAATCTTTTTTTATCTATACATTCTCCATGTATTAAGGAAATTGAGCCACAAATCATGTTTAGACTACGTGTTGGCATTGTAGGGACCCATAGAGGTCGTGTACAGATTGAATTATCTGCCAAATTATTGTTTTGTACTCAATCATAGTTTATTGTATATTACATCTTAGTCTCTATTGTTCATTTTTATGCATCATATTATTGATGACTGGGCTGCTTATTATGATTTATGGGATCCTGAGAGACTAGAGAGGTTGATGACTGAGTGAGGCCGAGGGCCTGATTGTGAGGTATTATACTAAAGCACGTGAGTTATCCGTGCGGATTCAGATATTATACTATAGCACGTGAGTTGTCCGTGCGGATCCATATATTATATTATAACAGGTGAGTTGTCCGTGTGGATTATAGAGCTTGGGCTGAAGGAGCCCCTTCGGAGTCTGCACACACACCCAGTGAGCGCAGGTAACTAATGAGTGCTAGTGCCGAGTTCTGAGTGAATGTAAAGGTTGAGTGATTGTGGCCTTGAGATGATGCATTTGATTTCATTATTGTTGCACTTAGCTTCCATGTATCATTGCCTTGAAATTTCTGAAAGGTATTACACTCTTTCTTCACTTGAACTTGTCATAGAATAACTGTTTAACCTAATTTATCGAACTTGAGAGCATGCTTACTTTCTTATGTTGAAATCACTATAATTGAACTATTACTGTGAAGCTCGTCACTACTTTTAATTCTTTATTTAGTATTGTTACTTGCTGAGTTGATTGTACTCATACTAGACACTGTACTTCGTGTGCAGATCCAGGTATTCCCAGATGCAGTAGGTGTTGATTTCCATGCACAGTTGATCTTCTGGATATTTCGAGGTAGTTGTCGGTATTTCACAGACTTTGTTTCTCCTTCCATATATTTTCACTTATTGTATTTAGTTTCAAGATTATCTTAGACGGTATTTTCCGGATTTGTGATGTATAGATGCTCATGTACTCAGTGACACCCCGATATTGGGAATTTTCGCGTTGTATTTTGGATTTTCTATCCTATTTATGAGAAGTTGTTATCATTTAAACTGCTTTAAATCTGTCTTCTGTTAAGTGTTGGAGTTATTTCATAAATGTCAGCTTGTCTAGTACCACGATAGGCGCCATCACGATAGGTTAGGATTTTGGGTCGTGACACAAATAGGTGTAAAGACTATTGGGCAATACTATTATTATGGACCGTATATATCGTTCGTGTGTAGTGACTATTGGGGGATTTGAGACTAGAGTTGACCTCTTATTGCTTGGTATGGTGGACTTCGATGTGATCTTGGGTATAGATTGGTTGTCTCTATCTCATGTTGTTCTGGACTGTCACGCTAAGACCGTGACGTTAGCGATGTCGGGGTTGCCAAGGATCGAGTGTGGAGAGTCTCTAAGCTATGTTCCCAGCCGAGTGATTTCATATTTGAAGGCCCAGCGGATGGTTGGGAAGGGTTGTTTATCTTATTTAGCCTTTGTAAGGGATGTTGGAGCTGATACTCCCACTATTGATTCTGTCCCGATGGTGCGAGATTTTCCGGATATGTTTTCTGAAAACTTGTCGGGCATGCCGATCGATAGAGATATTGATTTTGGTATTGACTTGGCGTCGGACACTTAGCCCATTTCTATACCACAGTATCATATGGCACCGGCTGAGTTGAAGGAATTGAAGGAGCAGCTTCAGGATGACTTTGATAAGGTGTTTATTAGGCCTAGTGTGTCGCCTTGGGGGTGCTCCAGTCTTGTTTATAAAGAAGAAAGATGGTTCTATGCGAATGTGTATTGATTATCACTAGTTGAACAAGTTTACAGTGAACAACATATATCCATTGCTACGTATTGATGACCTATTTAATCAACTTCAGGGAGCCAGACCTTATACCACCGTATGCGTATCAATAATAATAATAGCACGCCAGAAACCTTATGCAACACAATAACAACCACACAGCAGAAACCTCGTGCAAACACAATAACAACTAGGAGTGGGCATAATACCCACCGAATCAAAAAAATCGACCGAACCGTAAACTTCGGTTCATTCGATTTCAGTTTTTCGTCTTATTCTGTCGGTTTGCGGTTTACGTTTTCTATAATTTTGGTGTTCGGTTCAGTACTCAATTTTACAACTTCGGTTTTCGATTAAACCGAAAAACCGAAGTTTTCTAATATGGGCCCTAACCTCTCGGCTCCTTTTAAGTTGTCTAGCCCAACATTTTCACATATTTACATTATAAAATTTGAGGCCCAAACACAAATAAAGTCCCACATTCTAAAAATTATTCCTTTTTATTTGGAGGAAGTTTTAAAACTAGGCAGGTTTTCAAACAAAATCACATATTCCTAGCATCATAAGGAGATTTACATAGATGGCAACATAATATTTCTTTCCATATCAGAAACGTATAACAAACAAAATCTCTCACTTGTAATCACACTTTTTCCATATCCCATCCAAACCCTTTTTCTTTTCTTTCTAAATAAGTATTAATTATACAAAATGGTATAATAACGGAATAATACAAATATATTTATGATAATTCTGGTATTTTCATATTTTAATTAGAAATATTTTATTATATGAATGGTATAATCACGTTTTCGAGTTTTAGTTGCACTAAAACATAAAATTAGTCATATTTTTTAGTAGAAAAAGTCTGATTTAAAAGATCAATGCGATAAGACCAAATCGACTGGAACTGAAAATCAACCGAACCGAATTAGCAAAAATCGAAGAAGCTGAACTAATTTCCGTTCGGTTATTAGTGCACCACACTAAAAACCGAACCGGCCGATGCCCACCCTTAATAGCAATCGCACGGCAGAAACATCGTGCAACACAATAACAACCGCATGGTAGAAACCTCGTACAAACACAATAACAACTGCACGGCAGAAATCTCGTGCAAACACAATAACAACCGTACGGCAAAAACCTTATGCAAATAACATAACAATTCTCTCAACAAAACACGTATGCCAAAAACATAATAATTCAAATAAATGACTTTCACAATATGTGCCCACATGCCACAACATTTCCTCAAAACAGTTTCAATATCACAACCACACATAGCTCTCGGCTCAACAATACTAAATATAACAGTACATCGACGATAACACGAGAATACATCGAGTAAATCAACTCAGTAACTTCAAAGAAAACGGAATAACAAACTCACAAAGAAAGACACAACAAGAAATAATGGTGCAACATAGAAATAGCTCGACAAGGAAGAGATAATGTGTAGTAATGATTCCACAAAAGTACATTTCAATAGTAAGAGAGATAACATGAATCAATGATTCCAAATAAGGATAAGTCAACAATGAGAAAGGGATAGCAAAACTTCATTTAGGGTTGAGCAATTACGGAAGAGATACAACAAATTCAATTAAGGATAAGCAAATTATAGAAAAAGATAATTAACTTCAACTAATGATAGGCAATTACGAAAAAGATAATAATAACTTCAATTAAGGAAAAACAATTACGAAAAGGATAGCATGGCAGCAACTTCATATCTAATGAACCAATAAATTCATTAGAGTTTAATCGACAATAAGGGTAAAACATGAAGCAATAAATTCCAAATAAGACACGTAAGGAAGAATTTAGTAAATGGGAAATTTAAAATGACAAACAAACTTCATATCTAATGAACATGAGAACTTAAGATCCCTAAACGGTCAAATTTTTACAAATAAGCCCGAGCACATACTCATCACCTCGCGTACACGGCCTTCACATGGCACAATTTGTACAAATGAATAAAATCCTAAGGGGTAGTTCCTCCACATAAAGTTAGGCAAGATACTTATCTCAAAGAAGCTAGACCGATACTCTAAAATGACCTTCTCGAGAGAAACAACCTCTGGACTGCCAAAATAACTTCAAATCATAAATAAAACTCATAGGAAACAATTCCGGATAATAAAGCTTCAATCTTTAATAAGAACTAAAAATCAACCCAAAAGTCAACCCCCGGAATCGCACCTCAGAATCCGATAAAATTCACAAAAACCTCACACCCATTCGATGACGAGTTTAATCATACAAGAATTACCAAATTCCAATATCGAATCACCCTTCAAATCCTCATTTTACATTTTGAAAGGTTTCTTCAAAAATTTCCATTTTTCTTCAACTCAAAACACTAATTTAATGATAAAAATAAAGATGAAATCATGAAGTATAATCAATTCCGTGTGAAGAAAACTTACCCCAATGATTTACTTGAAAACCCTACAAAATATCGCTCAAATCCGAGGCCTACAACTCAAAATATGATAAACAATGGTCAACCCCTCGAAATAGAGTTAAAACACCTCGCGAACGCGATGAACAGATTGGACAACCATCGCGAACTCATACCAAATCTACGAACGCGACGAGTAACATTCCACCAGTATCCAATTCCCTTATGCGAACACAGAACACCTTACGTGAACGCGAACAACAACCAATTGAACCTTTGCGAACGCATGGCCACTGTCGCGTCCGCGATGAGAAAAAATGTTGAGTTTCCCAAAATCACTTCGCGATCGCGAAGAGCAACAACAACACCACAAACCAACAATAATAAAGCATGGAGAAATGGCCTGTAACCCATCTGAAGTACGCCCGAGGCCTTCGAGACCCCGTCGAAACATACTAACAAGTTTCATAACATAACACGGACCCGCTCGAAGTCTCAAATCACATCAAACAACTTCGAAACTATAAATCGCACCACGAATCAAACTTATAAACTTTTAAATCTTCCAACTTCTAAATCTCGTGTCGAAACATATCAAATCAACTCGGAATGACGTCAAATTTTGCATGAAAGTTTCAAATGACATAACGGAGCGAATCCAACTCTCGGAATCGCATTCTGACCCTGATATCACCAAAGTCAACTCTCGGTCAAACCTCTCAACCTTTCAAAACTTCAACTTTCTAATTTTCGCCAAAATATTTCAAATTACCCTACAGACCTCCAAATCAATATCCGGACGCACGCCTAAGTCCAAAATTACAATATGAAGCCGTTGAAATCATCTAAATGTCATTTATGAGTCGTCTACGCAAAAGTCACATTCCGGTAAACTCTTACCGCTTAAACTTCTAAAATAAGAATCCTTCTTCCAAATTGACCCTGAATTATCCGAAAATCAAACTCGACCACATACGCAAGTCATAACACATAATACTAAGTTGTTCGAGACCTTCAGCCATTGAACGGGACGCTAATTCTCAAAATGACCGGTCGGGTCGTTACAACTCTCCGTGTGCCAAAAGGTTTGTTGCAAGTCCTTTTCTCAAGTTTGATATGTCCTCAAGTTAGAATTTGTCCATATCCTTCCCCATAACCAACAACTCAACATATTTTATTAGGAATGCACCACAATCAGTCCTAGAAAAATTAAGATACGGAGTCAATTAAACAATATCTTTAATAAATAAATCTAAAGTACAAATAAATTATATAGCAAATGACAACACTTACGATCCAGTTTGTTTCGGTGTTTTTTGCCACTGAATATCAATTTATTGAATGCATTTACAAAAAACTTATGATGTTTCTCAAACTGTGAGAACTTAAGCAGGTGGGGGATCATGCACTCATAAATTTCAATGTGTTTCAATCCAGCCTCATATAGTTCACTATATATAGAGTCCTACACATCAATATTTTTCTCATTCAAGTCCAATACCCCTAAAAGAAAATATATCACATCATCACTATTTTTTGAAATTAGTCGATATGGAAAAAAAATTATCAACCTCTGGCCAAGCAATTCCATAAATTTAGCACCCTTAAGTTTAGGATGTCCATATCAGTTTCATCGTCTAGATGCACATGTGTATAAAAGCTTTCATAATAATCTTCGTTATCCTCACATTGATTATCGACTGCATCTTTGCTAATTAACGAAACACTAGGTTCTCTCTCTTTGTTCCTTTCATGTGGTTTCTCAAGAAACTGTAATAATGTATCATTCTTCGACTCTAGGTTTGTCTTTAATCCTGTGAGATAGTATTTAAAATTAAAATTAGTAATATTAGTTGCTTATAAGTTTAGGACAGTTAGTCATCAATTCCTAATTAACAGATTAAAAATTTAGGACACTTAGTCCAGAATTCAGAATTAGCAATGGAAAGTTCATGATACAATGTAACCAAAAGTAACAAGTTATTTTTATATTACCTTGATGCCCTTTTGAATCTTTTTTTCTGATAAAGTTATTTTTTGATGAATTCTAACACACTCTTCCTGCAAATCCTTTTTCAACTTCGTCGATAACCTCTATAAAACAAAAAAGTCTCTTATGCAAAAACATGCAAATAAAAAACTTACCGTATTCAAGGACAGAAAATTTACATTAAGCAATCCTTCATCAAATTGTGTTGAACGCATTGAACTTTCTTCTCTAGATAATTGCGCATGCACACTAGTGGGCTCTGCTACTTCTTCAGAATAAACAAGTGGAACCATCTCGAGTATCTCAAACACCTATTTTATAAGAAAACAAAGTATGTATTTAAAACCAAAACACACAGACAAAAAGATAGCTATTAATACTATTAACTTATTTTTTTGTTATAGAAGTAGTTTTTACAGAAGCTCTCATAATACGGAGATTTCATATCTGAATAATATAACATCCTAGGGAACCCGCATTCTATGAATTTGACAAAGTTATTTTCCTAGAAAACTAGGAATACTTTCATAATCCAAACACAGAAGGCGAAAGGGAAGCCAAATATAGTATAATTATCCTTATCTTTCTCTTTCCCATTCTCATTTTTTGAAGTGTTTTGTTTGGATTTCAAGCAACTTTTCAATGAGTTGACTAACTTTTAAAAACAAAAAGAGCCCCCAGTGGAAAGAAGAGCATATTTGAACATCATCAATGATTTTTATTACTCGCTCAGACACATTTCTAGTCTTGCGCTTACCCATTAACACAGACTCAATAAAATAAATTATTTTCAGCTTCACCGCATCGCCGACGCTGCCTACAAATGATGCAGTTGTACCATATGAGCGACTAGTAATAAAATGCCACAAATCCCCTAACTCAATTCTTTCCTTACTAGGGAAGTAAACTTTAGAAAGCATATTATCTCTTTCATTCAAAAAGTTGAAGTCCATTAAAGAAGAACATTTTAATCTAGTAATTATGTGGAAGATTTCACTTATAAACTTCACTTCATGATCAAAAACCTTAAATGTCATTGAATTTTTATTATTGCTTACTATTTCATAAAGCAATACACAATAAATTAATTTGCCACAGAATTTAACACCTTTCAGCCGGAAAAAGTTTTCAAAAATACCATCTCTCAATTTCTTCCATTGCGCTTTCGACAAGAAACTTTTTATTATTTCCTTATATTGAAATCTATTTTTCAATAACTCATCAAATTACATCCATCATCAAACTCGAAATATCGATCTCCTTCTATTAGCACAATACTCAAAGCTTGTATTTATAACAAATACAGTTCACCAATAAATAATATATTAAATATATCCACTACTCTACAAAGAAGGAAATAGCAGGTAAACTTTAGGACCATTTTTTAAAAATGTCTTGAATATTTAAATTTAAAAACGAACATTCAAGACCTAATCACAATATACAACACAGCTAACTCCCAGTCAATTTTCCAATAAGAATTTCAAGGAAATAGTTCAAACCAACAAAAACCTCGAGTCGATTATACATAGACAAACCCCATTTGCATAAACCTTCAATATATATATATATATATATATATATATTTGACCTTATAAACAGTTTAACATACAATACAATAATCTCACACGATACTGGCAAACAAACCCGAGGTTTAAATAGGCACCACATAGGCATGAAAATATGAACAAGGATATGACAACGAGACTGAATTATGTGCCCACATATACTATAAAGTATAAACTATATTCCATAGTGACCAGTTTTCTTCGACAACGGTTTTAGTTCTACAAATAAGGAAGTCGACCGAACAAAAGTTCAGCTTAATACTCAAAGAATCAAACCTGGTTCGTTGCAACGATTTCTCAGCTGCTCGAATCGATTAGAATGAATCCGAGAAGTTCTTCAAAATTGAAACAAGTGTTCTTCAAGTTCTTCAAATTTTCGCTAATATAAAAGGCATAATCATCAGTCTAAGTGAAAATGAAGCAAACATAAATAAAATTACAGATATTAGGATCTGAAAAAAACCAGAAATTATCCCGAACTTTCTCTACAACTGAAATTGTTGCTGCAACAATGAAAATTGATGAAAACTCGTGTGATTTTTTGGAGAAATTCCCTACAGTATGTAGGGAAGTAACGAGAGGAGTTCTGGAATTTGAACGTTTGATAATGAAAAAGGGTTTGAAAAGAAAAGAGATGAAGAAAGAGTAGTAACGTTTTTTCGTATTAATTATAAGAGAGTAGTGACTTATTCTGCTCAGCATTAAAATTGGTGCTAAATACTAAATAGTATCTAAAAAAGTGGCCACCCCGCCATTTCCACTGGAAAAGACCAATTGAAAAAGTGAAATGGAATAACCCAAATCAAGAAAGCTCAACCTCCAAAATACAAAAGGCTCAACATCATCACTTTGTTTGGTGGGGGGTTTCTCACATTGGAAAATATATACTCCACTATTGTATTATTATTTTTAATACCAAAGTCTTTTATTCATCTCCAAAACAAGATTACAGCTGGGTATTAGATTTAACGAAAAGGTGTGCCAGATACACTTTTAAGCATGGCCAAATGTATTTTTAATCCCTTTAATTCCTTCTTAAAGTTGAGATAACTGTCAGTTCATTACTATTACTATTTCTTTCGTCCTATTGTATATGATATACTTTTCTTTTTAATTTATTCTTAAAAGAATGATATATTTATCTTTTATCTTCATTTACCCTAAATGATATTACTTGTCGAGACTGTTAATATCACTTGTGTAAAATGATAAGACATGTGTAACTACATCACCACCGCTCATTTAAAAAATACCTTTAGCATTTTGCATATATTTGGTTTATATGTCAAAAAAATTCTTTAATTTCTTAAATTTTGGGTTTTATCAAATACTTCCACATAAAACTATTTAATATATGCCGATTTAACTTTTATATGGTTCATTCTTCTTAACAGAATTTAAGGGTCAGAGTACGACATGAACAATAGTGACTTATATTTGTTTCTTGCAATTGTCCAATTAGTGGTGTCACTGAAATTAAGCAAAGATAAGGCCTTACTAGCATTGGCTGATATTAACCAATAAGATACTCCGTCGAAAGGGCAAGATTAAAATTACTTGCTGGTTAATAGTAAAATGAAAATAAGAGTAGGGAAAACTCTAGGAGTTCAAAAATAGCATTGGTCCTTACTGAGCTTTCTGCTTTTGCATATTTTTTTTTATGTCTTTTTGTTTCAGAAGAAAAAATGCTTTCATAGTTTTGGCTATTTTCTTAGGAGTAGAACATTACTGGTTTAAGCACCCGAGTTTCCCTAGTGCATTCATTTGTATTTCTCTCTGAAAGTCAACTCAAATACAGTTTTGAATTCAATAGATAGGCAGAGGAGGATGGAATCTATGCTCAATGGTTCATCTTAACCAGTTATTTTTTATAACGAATATAAATATAAACGTAATAACTCATTAAATTTTTAACAAATAAGATTCTTAGCCCATAATATTAAAAGTATGAGCTCAGTGCTAAGAACCTTATAAATTGAACTTATCCAGTATAAATCTTGAATCTGTCTCTATCATAGATAATTATGGGAGAAGTTTACAACAGTCAAAAGTACCAACATAGATCAAATGAATGATACAACTGGAATGTTACTTGAAGAATATCCTACTTTTTGGAAAGAAAGGTCAGATTCGACCGATTTCGTCGAAATTCTCAGCTTTGACTTCATATGTTTTGCAGAGAACACTTGTGGAATCAACCACCTAGATACACATCATTTTTCTACGTCCGGGCACACCTTTTGGACCACTCTATTCTATTGGCGGCTCAGAATCCATTTCGATCGTTAAGAAATCTAAGAGGATTTAACAGATAGAGAAAGTAGGAGAGACAGAATTTTACCTTCTATACGAATCCTTGCGAAATTCAGCATCTTATTGAGAAAGAAATAGCTGAGGCATTTATACTATATACTATAGTACATACTCATGATACCTATCAACGAAGTATTCAACTTTTTGCTGTGTTGAACAGGAAATTATTCTCTTTTTCTTTTCTTGGCAAAACAAATGTTGTATTCTGAGTCATGGAATATTAACTTCGATGAATTTGTTCTCAATCTTCTGAATAGTCCTTAGAAGTTGAAAATTCAAACTCAACTAGAGCCTATCACTGGTAAAAGCACATCATGGAAGGGAAAGAAGAGAAAAGTGGAAGTACAAGACGAAAAAACCAATTCTGAACTTCAAATGAGTTAGAGAATGAAGTTGACACAATATATTGAATTGCAGAATGAAGTTGGAACGCGGATATAGCGTTGCGGGTTGGATCAGTTAGTTCCTTAACAAAGTAATTTTTGGTTGCCAAATAAATTTACCAGATAAGAGAATCTAACGCAAAATTCATGACCTCCGAAGCTCACGAGCAAGCTTTCACCAACGTATAAAGGGAAAAGGTCAAACCTAACTACCTAATTCATTTGCCGTTCACCTTTTTATTTCGTTTTGGCAATTAACTGTTAGCATTTCACTTTCGTTTTTTCAAGGAATTAAAGCTACATTCTTTCCTGTTTTTTTCTTTTTTCCACGCCTGAACATAACACTTACCCAGTACGATTAGATTAGAGCTTACCCAGTACAATTAGATTAGAGCTTACCGAGTACGATTAGATTAGAGCTGTTACCCGACAAGTACAAAGGGTAACCGGGTGAAAGCAACTTACACGCCTCTCCACACCAGCGAGGAACATCCCACTTCACAGGTATTATGAGCCACCTTTTCATGATACCCATGAATGAAGGCTCTCCTCTGAAAACAAGAATACAGAACTCCTATTGATGCCCGGCCTCCGGATAGCAGAAAAACCTTGCACTCTCCAAATACAGAAATCATACTACAAAGACAGTGGAGATGGGATAGGGAAAACATAACATTTTGCAACATATTTTCCTGCAACTAGCATGTCAACAAAAAAGTATGGTACATTAACTAGAAAAAAGCCAACAGAAGATAAACAATGGATTTCCAACATTGCCCATCAGCCTAAGGTGAGACATCACTAGATTGCTCAATTTCCTATCCCGCAGCTCATTCACTCGAAATACAACCATGTGGAAGAACTCAGGGTATTGCAATGTATTCTGGCCGTTGACGGGAAGATACAAACTATATCCAGCAAAAAATTGATGTGGAAGTTTTTGCCATCTCAATAATAACCGCCATAATAAGCTGTAGGAGGAACAGTTGTAGCTTGTGGTGCTGGAGGCAAAGTGGGAGTGGCGGCTGGCTGTGCATAATTCTGCTGAGGGAAGGCCTGGCAGTTATAACAAAGTTCACTTAGCAACAAAAAACAACTAACACCAGAGGGCTTCCATCTTGGGTAGCATAAACATATGGCGATATAAAGCAAATATGGAAACAACATACTACACCTCTCTGCCCCCATGGAGGGTAGGGGCTAGAGAGGAGGGTGTACAAGGACACATTTTTACTGATTAAAGCAAAGGAAAAAAAAAAGGTTCAAGTACAAGAAAAATATTACTAACTCCAGAAAGAAAGAAAAACTCCAGTTCAGCATAGCAGAAGCAGCAGCTATGTTACGAAGTACGGAACTTCACAGGAGACCAATTTACATAATAGATTAATTTCTGAGCAGATATTCAGTAAATTTCACGCTCTGCTACAATTTTGGTCCACTGGACTAAGCTTCCCCAACGCAACACGAAATTTGAGAAGCTTATACAACAACCAAATCTACCTACCAAGACACTAACTGGAATTGATTGACACCTTGTACTTGTGGAACTCATAATAGTAATTCTAAAGATACAACTAATTGAGAGAGAATTTCATTGCAGTGAGCAAAAATAAATTCAGGTATTCTTACCATGGTAAAATATCTAAATGATTGAGATATCGTAAAGAATTTATTGAAAGCAATTAAAAAGATGTGTATGATATTCACATGGAGATTCCTTCGCACTATAAGTCATCCGTTACCAAGGATAATTATGACTAGATATAGTTAGAAGGAATTCCAAATTACATAGTCACCGCAGATTGGAGAGAAATAAGCACAAATGTGACAACTATTCTATTTTTGAGAAAGAATTTCCATTGAGACCTTAATATTGTTGGGGTTGTGGCTTGCCACTACAACAAGGCTTCATTAGCTAACAGCTGACTAGAAACCCATATTGACAACACAAAATAATATTCGCATGCCAAATAAATAGATATCAAATCACCAAATGCAAATATAGCCAAATTCAACAACCTCAAGTTTTTGTTTGCACGATATCTTTCTCAAGAACCACCAATCGTCCAACCAATGGACTGATCTAAGGAAAGATCTTCATCAAAAAAGAGAAAGTATGACAAATATACCATAAGAAATAATCACGTTTCATCTATCATTATAATCATATGCATTGTTACAATGAACAATTGGTACATACCCCCCCACCCTCCCAAAGCCAAGAATCAGACAGAATGGCTTTCCTAATTTGCTCCCTTGTTGACTCAAACCCCCAATGTCGCAGTTGGAGTTGGAGGGCCCTTTCACTAAAGCACATGTGCTATCTACTGTATTTGACAGGAATAACAGTGTATTCCCAAAGCACACTAGACCATTGGATGTATCAATTTGGTGATCTTGGATTTGTGTGTTTCTGTGAGGATAAAGGTTCATTGTCACACCATTCCAAACACAAGGGTTAACCGTGAACTAAGTCTGAAGTGCAATTTCTCCAACATATATTTAATTGTACAAGAGCTACTGGCAGCAGTACACCAATTTCTAGTCTTACTCTGGATTCTGGAACCAAGTCTAATGCCCTATTAATTTTGACCGATGAAATCAACATAAAAGAGATGAATGGATGGACTACTTCTTAGGTTCAATTGGCAATGTATCATATTGATAGCTACATTCTCAGGATAAAAGAAGGAAATGAAATGATTCAATTTTGAACACTGAAATGCTACAATTTTGTGGATGATACAAGTTTAGCAAGCCTTGTGGCCTCACCACCATTTTCAGACTTAAAACTGGGTAACTTAGAGGGCATCAAATTTTATTCTCACCAACCATTCTTAGCATACAAGGACATGAAGTCTTTTTTTGAGAAGGTAACAGGACAAGGACAACAATTTTTAACCCAAAAAAAAGGAAACCATGAAAACTATAGAACTGGTTAATAAAAGTATCACTGCTGAAACCATAATGCAAGTTGGTAATGTATGCAAGACAAGCAACGAAAATGCTGATATATAAAAGGCACTCCGCTTACCTGCGCCGGGTATGTTGAAGGATAAGCACCATAACCGGCACTCGAGGGCACTGGTGCAGGCGCTTGAGGAGGTGCATAGCTGGCGCCGTAACTGCTGTAAGCACCATATGCTGCCTAAAGTTCAACAAACACAAAATAGAAAACTGAGCCACTGATTGCGTATCTGCTTTGAACTGTATATATTCAAGAAAAGTTAATTCCACGAATAATCTTGATAATCTGAAAGAATATATGGACTGAGCAAAACATGAAGATTCACACATATGGACATACAACACTCTCAAGCTTTAATGGCCACAGAGAGAACTGAAATACATGCGTAAAGGAAGACCTCCACGGACCCGAGGGGTGGAGAAAAGAAAATATGTAACAAGAAACTGAGTGTGATAAAGCATTTGCGCACAGAAAAGCTATATGTTCACAGAAAGCTGATTCAGAGGAAAAAGGAAAATTTGAACCAGAGGGGCAAACCATCTTTAGTGAAACTGTTAACTATTTGCCATAACATTACCTGTTGCGCATAACCAGGATTCCACTGCTGTGGTTGAGCTTGCGCAGCCTGTGGCCAGGTTTGACCTTGTACACCATAACCTGCAGGCCATTGATTTTGCGCTCCAGGAAATGCACCAGCCACTGAGGGGTTAGATGCTGCAACTGCAGACTTTGCCAGCTTTGTCTTCTCAGAAACTAAATAATCGTCAGCCTGACGTTTCTTTGAATCTGAAGAGGTTCTATGGCGTAAGAAGAGCTTAGCGTGCCGATCATCAGCCTTCTTAATTGATGCTGCATCTCCGAAAAGATCTAGAAACTGCACACTTTCTCAGTCTCAGAACATTTCGGCAAAAGCATCAAAAAATAAACAGCCCAGACAGATGGATCATGGTATACAAATAGCACAAAGCAGCGACAGATGGATCATGGTATACAAATAGCACCAATCATAATCAGTTAAGACACTCAAAATCTATTTTAAAAAAATTGTGAAGGCTCACGAGAGTCGGAAATAATTCCAAAGAAAACACATCCCTCTGTAAACTCTCCTTGCACCCATAAAACATTCCAACATGTTTACACTTCAGAGTCTTTAAAAAATCAAAAGATGTGAAGGCTCATGAATCAGAAATAACTCCCAGACATTCCAAAATGCTTACACTTTAAGGTCTATAAAACAAGATTGTGAAAGCTCAAGAATCAGAAATAAATCTCTTTATAGAATCCCTATTGCATCTCCAAGACATTCTGAAGTGTTTACGCTTCAAAGTCAAAAGGAAAATGGTAAAGGCTCAAGAATCAAAATGATTGCCAAAAAAACAAATTTCTCTCCGGACACCCCATTAAATCGCTAAGAGATTCGGATATTATTCGAATTTAAACCATCATATGATTTGATTAAACTACCATGATATAGTAATCTGGTTATTGAAACAATCAATAATTCAAACACAAAGCGGAACTTTCAAGAAATCAAGTCCATACTCAAATTTAAACCATGTCATGTTTTAAACATCAGAGCAACATGATAAACAAACTCCCCACTGAATTTAATATGTTTTTCTACTTCCTACATTCCAAAAACAGTGGCCTTTTTTTCTTTCTTGGAGGTCCGACAACAGTGTCCTTTTCTAAAAGTAGAATTTGAACAAAAAAATTCCCCATTTTTACCAGCTTTCTTATCTTCACAGTATAGCAAAACTTGGAAAAGTACCTAAAGATATAAGCCAACTTTAATCTAAGTGCATATTGATATCTGACAGGAATACTAGTTCAGGGATGGGTTACCAGCTTAATAAAGTATGTCCAGCTTGTTCAATTATTTCCGTTCAGTCAGTTTGCATAAAAAAAGGGAATTCAGGTATCAGGAATATGGTAGTGTGTCATCTTGGAATATACAGACAACAGCCTTGTGCTAAAAGCACATGATATATATAACTGAAAGCATTTCCAAGCATATCTGGTCAAGATCACAAATTCAAATAACTTAAGGTTCCCACGAGAACAGCGCAAGCCATATTTGTTCTAACATTGAGGGCATCACAGTCCCAAACCTCTGTCAAGTACCCAAATCTAACAGTTCATACCTCCAAGAAAATGCTTGATAATTCCTCTCTTTCATCAACACTTGCAACGCTAGGGTTCTCGGGAGATGGAACTATGAACTTATCAACCAATGAATCCAACAAATCTATTCTCTTTGGTAGCGACTGAATGGATTCTAAATGGATCAGTGCCTGCATTTATTAAATGAAAACAGCATGTCAATAAGAAAACATCAATTCCTCCACTCATTATGCCTTTGGATGAGAGAGAGAGAGAGAGTCGGACCTCCAGAAGTGGTTTTGACAACTGAACATTCTCAACTGCTTGATCAAGAATTTCCCGAGCTTTTTCCACCTTCCCAGAAACCTTTCAACAGAGATTTTGTGACAGTGAGCCAAAGGAGGACAAATACATAAATTTCAATGATGACTCTAATCATGAGGAACTCGAAGCGAAAAAAGATGTTTCCATGTTATCATCACCCAACAATACAGGGGATCAAGTCAAAGTCCTTAATGACTCTCCACACACTTGCACTAATTCTGCTTTCTTTTCCTACTGAAAAGCCTTCCACAAGGGCAGTGAAGAGTGTGTACATATGAACAAATAACTAAAATGATTGAGAATCAAATGATTATGTGGAATATTGTGACAAGCTATGGTCTACATATCTATGTCTCCCTATATATGTTGGTGTATGATTGCAACATAAATTATGATGATGCACGTCCATAAAACAGAGAATCATTCCAAGATTTTCTAAACATTGTTGGGAAGCCCATTCACAGATGAGAATATTAAATTCCAATTTCCATAAACATCTCCGAAGCAAAACAATATCTATAATTGATCACCACAATTGGAAGGCGCACACTACAACAAGATGGAAAAGGCAATAGTCAATTACTTGAGTCAAATATGTAAAAGCTGGATAACACAAGGCACAAAAGAACTTTACCAAGTACAAAAACCGAGAGTACTGTGCAAGCAATAATGGCAGACTCTGCGAGTGCTCCTTTCCTTTTTCAATGGCGATAGCTTGTTCATATACGGAACAGGCATCCTCAAGGTTCCCCTTCAAAGAACCAAGAAGAAAATGATACATTAGATAAGTTAACACAGATCAAATCTAATCCTGAAACCTTAGTAGGTCATGAAACAATCTTACAAGTCGACGTTCCATGTTCGCATGCTTGATTATTGCTTCTACAAGTCCAGGTGATATTTCAGCATGCACAAGTTGATACGCAGCCTGAGCACCAGGTATATCACCGCGTTGCTCCCGCAATCGAGCAGCAAAAAGGTGAATCTCTGGTTGTCTCTGTTAAAGGTCGACAAATGAGAGCGATAATTAAATATAGTAGAATTGAAAGGCAACCTATTCAAGCAACAGCTCTAGACACAATAAATTGATTTCCAACAATACTTCATGGGCATCCTAATGCAACTCGCTTCCACCCTTTCAAGTACAAACTCTTGGCAAAGAAAAACCACACTATTATAACCTCACACGTCTTTGAGGGTCATATAATGCATGAAGAATGAAATATCATTAGAAACCAGCAAGAATTTATCAGTAACGACTTCAAATCTCACTTGAATTCAATACTTTAACACTTTAAAAAACTTTTCAAGAGAATGTCTATTTGTGAAAGAACTATAAGAATTAAAATAAATAGCACTTTAGCTTGTTGAAATTATCTTTAAAAAACCCAGCAGGAACATTGTAACTTGTAAGTTTGTCCAAGTTATCCAAGTGAGGGAATTGCCTACAACCTTGTTGGACAACTAGAATTACCAGTGCATTAACTTGAATGCCCAGACCCATAATCCCCTCTCCAATGCTAAGAAATCTACTAAAGAGCAATTTCAGTGCTGAGACTACAGGATGACAGACAAACAAGCAAGCTTATCAGCGGATGACCGCCAAAACACTGGCATTAGCATTACCAGCCCCTGGATTTAGATTAATCAGGTGGAGCAATCTACAACCCAGGCTAGAAAATATATTGAAGAGTGATCTCAATGCTAAGTTTGCAAGATGGCAGACAAATAAGCAAGTTTACCAGGGTGCAACAGAGTTCAACCTTCCATGGAAAACCATCTACCATTTCTGTCCATCATTGCAGTCAATTCATATTACAGCAGCCGTTGGGTTTTCCTCAGAGTTCAACCTTCTATGCCAAGATATTTCTTATATTTAAAATATGGAGGGGGGAATACTGATCCCATTCAATCGAAAAACCAGTTATCATCTTGACAAGGGAATAGAAATCTCACAAAAATCTTTAAATGCTAGACTTTGAGATGAAAAGTTAATAGCCAGTAAACAGCTCATCCGGATAAGCAAAGAGTTGAATAATTTTCAAAATTCAAGATAGTAATTACGCATACGATTCAAAAACTGGCCCCCTAAACGCAAAGAGAATGTCATGTTGAACAGACCAAATATAGTCACAAAGGAGAAATCTAAAAAAAGTTAATGAGATTTTACCTTGACAAATACTTGAGTGGCACGAGCAAGGGCATTATCGGCAAGATCCAAACTTCCACTTGTTTCCATACACGAAACATATCGAATCCAAAATTCAGGATAATTGGCACAAGCAATCAGACATCTCTCATACAGCTTGACCACCTGACTTGCACAAGTAACAAATGTGTTAACACATACTAATGTTCTACCACAATAAGGAAATTCCACCAAAAGCTGAAAGGACTAAGAAGTACTCCTCTGGTGGAACAGGGCCCCTCTATTACAAAAGGGGGACCCTTCTAGCCTGACATGGTTAGGGAGATAAGAACACACCTGCATGCATAACATTGGAACTTCAAAACAAATATTCCACGATACAACAGATCATGAACCCAGAACGTCGACTCACAAATGAGGGTTTGAAGTACTTAGCCTTATAGAAAGCAAATGGATGGTCCATGCTTTAGTCCAAGTTCAATATCCCGTTTAAAAAGATGCTTCATCCGATGGTTTAGCCAATATAGCATATGAGGCAGCAGATATTACTTTAACTGTAAATAAATGTATAACAAGGCAACTAAAGCTATAAATAAAGAGATATTGAAAATCTACAAATAACCAAACCCAAGTACCTTATTGAAGTCATCTCCTCCTTCTATGAAGTCAAGATAATTGTTCCAATTTTCAAGCTCTGCAACATTAAGAGGCCGCACGTGAAAGTATGGCCTCCTTATAGCTGTTTCAAAACCAATGATCTTAGAATCGAACTCTTTAGCTTTCTTATACATCTCTTCTCTAATGGCGATATACTTCTCCAACTCCTCGGCATCTTTTAAGCTTGCACTTACAGGTTTAGAAGGCTCGGAACTAGGATTAACCTCCCCCTCAATCTGTTCACTGCCAGCTTCTGCTGCAGCAGCAGCTTCTTCAGGAGTTCGTAGCTCTGATAGAGGCCTACTAGCCACCAGCTCCTTAAAACTGTAGATACAATTGCACCAGGAAAGCAACAATAGTCACATCAACTACTTTTCGTGTATCAATATCAAGATGCTTAAACAAGGAACTTGCAAAAACCACATATTTAAACAAGCAAGATATCCACTTAAGTGTACTGCCGACGATTGAGCTTGTTTATATAAAACCAAGTAAAGGTGTATTCTATTCACAAGGCAATCAGAAAAAAATGGTACTGTAAGAGATTGAACTACAAGTTCGACCACTGAATCTGAGAGCCTTGAATGAATAATGAAAATGCAAAATAAGCTTCAAGGAAGATAATCACCCTTCAAAATAGCGATCGAGCTGCTGATTTGGATTCTGCAATATCTGTGTGTATATGGCAGCAACATTTGACCAAGCCTGCTGCGTGTACTCGTACTCCAGGTACTTATCCCAAAGTGGAAAAGACAGGTAGTCTGTTCCAACATACACTAATCCTCTTTCAAATAACCTAACAAAAACAATGTACCATAGGATTAATAATAACACACACATGCCTTTGCATGGGCTCTAGAAAATGCAGTACATGAGAAGAGTTCAAGCTAAAGTACTAATTCACTCAAAGAGCAGACACTCCCACAAATATGCTGCATTTACCTTCCTCAAAACAATCTTACAATGTCCGTGAAAGGAGCAGTGAGAGGGCACCTTAGCCTTACTGGACGAGATCTTCTCAGCAGCAATGCGGTTATTGATGCACCTCATGTGCGACGGTTAATAACAGCAAAATATCATGGAGAACTACATGGACTATACACAGCCCTAAGGACAGGGAAAATAGAATGGGGAGAATAAGGCCATAAAATATAATTGAATCCTGAAGAAAATTCATATGGCTACAGTAGCCATAGAATCACGTGGATTGCACATCAGTTATACAATCCTGAAGTGCAATCCAAACAAACCTTACACCATGTAGATGAATAAGAGCTGTTGCAGACATGCTGAAATCAGGTCAGATAGCATTGAAAGATCATATAGTTTGGCACAAAGAAAAAAATTATAAGCATCTTGCGCCAATGATCTCCGATGCAAAACTAGAACAAATCAGATCATCAATAACATTACCTTCCAATGGTGTCAGGATCTCCATAAGTGCTTATAGCAAAAACACAATAGTGCAACCACATATCTACCGAATATGTCACGCCTTGAACAGCTTGTTCATAGACCTCCACAACTTTGTCAACAGAGCCAAGACGTGCCTCGTGATCTGCATATTTCTTCCAATAACCGTAACAAAGAGGAAATTCTGCCAAGAATGCATCATAAACCTTCCGAATCTTCAAAATGTTGCCCTACACATTTTCACATTGCATATTGAATCCATCATTGAAAAAATTTGTGTCCACAAGATACAGAATATAGACAGCCACAAGCAGATTTTAGCAAGAGAATTGGATCTTGAAAAGTTTGCTTTCAAAAGACAAATACACAATCCACATTATAGATGAGCTTGTTTGCTTAATATAAAGATTAAGAAATTAAAGCTGTCCATAAATGATAATACTAAAATGTATTAAAAAAAAATTGAATAACTAGACTAAAATGTATTAAATGATAGGCAGATCATTGAAGAAATGCCATATTATTATCAATTCTATAAATTAATATTAATTTGGTTTCATGGAAATAGGAAATTTTTTAATCAAAGCCAAATGGATTAAATCTTTTGTGATCCAAACGAGGAAAGTGCAAAGTGACATGGATAAGAGCATCACCATTCTTGCACTGTTAAATCTCTTGCTAATGAAAAATGATGTTTTGTGACTGTTATACATCACTGACTACAAAATCCTGGCAACTACCAGATTAAAAAAATCTAAAATATACTGGTAATTTCAGCTTAAAACATGGACACCACTAAAAGTTTTTCCTAAGTAGGTTAACACATGGCATGGATGGGAAGAGAGAAGAATAGAACACCACCAACTCGATAGTGCTCCATGTCTCAAACAAACAAGAGATTTATCTAACTAAAGAATAACTATAAACATTAAAGATATGAGCTACGCGACAAAGCACCTATCTGACGCAGCTCTTGCAGTGATAATTCGCATAGAGTGTAACAGAATTTAATCCTTTTAAGTAGGTGATTAATTATAGCTTGACAATTATTTGCCAGAAATAACACACACACCCAAAATTACATGTATGTAATTGAAGTATTTTCTGCCACACTACCCTTCTCTCTAGCACGAAAGTCAGATATATTTTTAGCAAAAAATTGTACCCTGTCAATTCAGCTGCAGGGGAAAAGACAGTACTACCTTTCCACATAGGTACTTCAACCAGCGGGAGAGAGTAGCAAATTTAAATAAAATAAGAATAATGAGAAACTCTCCTTTCTCAATACAGAAAACTAAAGAAGAGAAAATGAATAATACCAAGATGACAAATTCACTAAACAGATGGTCAGTTAAAGTACCTCTGACATCTTCTCCGTCTCCTCAATAAGGGAAGTCCAGGCATTAAAGTCCAAAGAATTTGTCCTTACTATGCTCCATAATCTTTCCTCTTCAGGAGATAAAGCTGTCAACAGAAAGTATAGCCAGTAAGTTTACTAACCGCTGATGCAACTGACATTCAGGACAAAGGGACAAAAAGGAAATTTAAAATTTAGAAAGATTAGACGAGGAAAGAAAACAAAATTGATTGAGTAGACAACATGTTGCAGGAAAGAGTAAAAGGAAAGCTGACTGGGAAAAGCAGCTGGTTACAATATGAGAAGGCTGCCGAGAAAAACAAATAACTACCAACCACCGCAGACATTCACAGAGAGCCAAGCTACGGCAGCATCCTCGTGTAACTTCACATTATATGCAGATTTTCTTTTGTAAAAGAAATAGTAACACCACATATCTACTAAAGAAATTTATATCAGCATCATGTATTTGTATTATGATTCTTGTGACTAATTAAATTGATGACAAGCGTCCCTTAACATCTAATTAAGTACTTATTTAGTTTAATTGCAGAAGTAGCAACAGCCGATGACACAAGGACACTGAACAGCAAAAAACCATACCTAAGCCATCTTCTGGCTGATGCATATTGGAATTTCCATGAACATCTGATGCAATCCCATTTTCAGCAATGTCTCTTGCTTCAGTAGTGTTGTTGCCATTTGCAGAAGAGTCATAAACAGCAGCTTGGGATGAACCTGCAGCTGCATCTTCTAGAGCTGCAAGATCCTGGCTGGCCTCATATGTCATAGCAGTAGCACTTTCTTGCTGGGTAGACACTGCATCAGTGGTATATAGGTTTCCAGCTTCTACATTAGAAGATGCTAACTCCCCAGCGCCATTTGGACATGGAGTGGCCAAATCCCCAGCATTTCCGGCATCAGAAGAAGTATGGGTGCCAGCATCATCAGGAACTTTTGATGAATAACCAGCAGATTTATAGTCAGTAACTGACGAGGTTTGAGCTACCGCAGTTTCACTATCACCCATAGTTTAAAACCTGTCTCCATAATAAGCAGAATTGATTAGTACAGCAATTAAGATTAAGAAAGTAAGGAAAATTATACACATTTGTTGCCCAGATATCTTATTATAAACATATCAAAGGAACGAGTAGGATAATAAGTAAACATAGTAAGAGATTTTATATGCAAAACAAGAATAACATACATCACTGAGTGTGTATTGGAGGAAAATGTTATATACTTTCCTCTTCTTTTTTACTCGTTTCTTTGTATATTTTTAAGTGACCTTAAAGATAGCATACACAATATAGAATATAGGCCATCAGACAGGCTCTATCTGATAAGTAAAGATGCTAGTTGTTTATTTATGAAAAACATCCTCGAGGCACAATTTCAACCATCTCTAAATCACTTCCTTTTAAAAAATGAGGGCAAAAGACATAGAACTGAAATATTCATATTCTAGACCTAGTCAAAGCAAAACGTTACTTTGCCCTTCTTATCCTACTATTAGGGCAAGCACTTGACTAATTGATGGTCCTAACAGGGCTTTGGATAAACAATCTGAAACGCTTAAAGACAGATGCATGTACAGTTGCCACTTGGCACTGAGAAAATATCCACATATGCCATGAAGTTGCACCAATTGCAACTAGTACTCAGCACCACTAAGTTAAAATCCTGAATCCGCCTCTCTGTGCTAGAATTTGAAATATCAGAATACAAATCTACACTCTAAGCTTGAAAAAAAGTCATAAAACTAAAAATCCTGGCAAATAACAGCTAATGAACTACGTTTTTGGGTGCAAAATCCTACTGGTACAGCAGCGGCAAAACAAAACTCGGGACATAGTTTCGGAAAATTAACGAGCTAAACTGGATAAGTTACAGCATGAATTAAAAGAAAAGTGTGCATTAATGTAACTTTAAGAAGCTGGAAATGGAACGCACCTGGTGGACTGACGGAAAGACGAAATCGAGGCGTCGACGAAGAGTTTCTAGAGGCGTTTTGGACAAAAGCTGCAGAGGTTTTCTCTGAGTTTTGGGGTTTTTCAGTGCTATGGATGTAAAAGAGAAGGATTAGGGCAAATAAAATGAAGCGGTTGTTTGTCTATTGGGCGCGGGTGACTTGCCAAGGGTACATGCACTATTTTCGTAGGATCGAAGGGTAAATTGTATATATGTGAAATCAATCACTAATTTTTTTATTTTGTTTTTGGATGTGGCCTTCTTCGGATACCTAATTGCCTTTTTTTAAAAGGTTAAATTGCGAATTTCATCATAATTCAAATTTAATTTATTGAATTTAAAAATAATAATAAAGTCACACTATTGTACTTCCTGAATAAAAATAGCTAAATTATGTGTATTCATAACAAAAATACAAATTCCAAAATGTCAACTTTTTAGAGTAGATGCATATTATGAAAATACTTTGTAATTATTAATTTAATATAAATATTATGTACCATTAAGCTTTTACCACAATATAAAATGAAAACATTTAAAGGATTAATGGGCCTAGAAGGATGAAATCCAGTTTGAATAGCTCTGTTAGGCCTGTATGAGTAAGGGGGGGCCGTAACCTATAAAATGCTGGTGTGTGGTGAGGACTCGAAAACAACAGTTGACGTCGTCATTCATCGTCCAATCTCTTTCCTACATCCTACGGAAACAGAAAGACACGGAACTATTGATTCCCAGAAACAATATTCTACTCATTACATGCATAAAGATTCATTCCTGAACAATTGGGTATTCTAAAAAACTGATCTTTCTTTATAGAGATGCCCTCACCCAAATCTTGAGAAAACACTTAATTTTGAATAGGTGTGGGAGAGAATTGAGAAGGGAAAAAAAGAGGGTGTGTTGGGCTGCAATATGTTTAGGTGCAAGTGCTTCCGTTGGAGCAGAATTTCAGATCTCTCTTCTCGAGAACCTGACACATTTCTTCTGCCTGCACCCCTCCCACAATGGCCTCAAGGTATGCCAATTGGGAATCCCTGTTGATGTTTCTTTTGGCTGTCAATTGTCATTTTTGGAACTTTGTTGCAAAATAGTCACTTTAAACTTCAATTCAATCAATCAACTGCGCCATAATGTTTAATTATTTTCGCGAGCTCCATAAATTCTCTGTATCCAATCTCATAGTTAGACGGTTTTTATGCTGATGATCTATCTATGCAATCTAGTTAAAGGAGTCACTTGGATTTGACAAAATGCTTATAAACCTAAATGCTTATAAACCTTCTGGATAACTACACTTTTGATTTAAGATGTGGGGTTTAATCTTCTGTTATGTGACCATTGCTTTCAATAATTTGTATGCCTATTTTGCATTGAAAACAAGGAAAGGACACATCTTTTTGTTCATTAGAAATTACACATCCATACCAGAGGAGCTTTTAGTGGCATGCTGCAATAACGTGATTATTTCTTAGATCTTTTATCTGTTTATCTTAGCATCAACTAACTCAGCATTCTACGAGGTTCTTGTTTACAATGTGGTTTAGTGGTTCACAATGATCAACTTTAAATTGTTCCCGTACTGTTCTCTAAAAGAACAGTATTATGCTACAGCTGCACGAGGTTCTTGCAACATTTGATTCTCTTGGCACGGTAAAGAAAAGAATGTAGTCTTTATTGTAATTTCCAAGCATGTTATTGAGCGTGCAGCGTGCTTAACTAGTAGTTTCTTTCATGCCATATCTTCATGCTTTATCCTGTTTGCCCCTTCTTAAAAGGGCCCTACAAGGATTTTAGTACCTAGAGTTGTCAATGAAGTACAGTTAGTTTGGGAAGATGTTGCTGAAGTTCTTTGATTGATCAGCATTCAGCAATAGAGAGATAATGAGCTGGAAAATGAAAAGGCATATATGTTCTACATGGTTTGTTTGATCAATAAAATCTTGTATGATACTGGTTTCAATAGTTATCCAATGCACCTAGTTTTCTCTATGATTAAGTTCTGTGTATAAAATCAGGATGTTAAAATTAAGAATTACTGAGTCTATTTCTTTCTTTTTCTTGGAGAAGATATTATATGTTCTTAGACGTGCATTAGTTTTCAGAGTCACATGATATAATGCATCTGTTTATGGGTCGTGTAATTAACTTGTACCTCAATAGAATGTAAGAATCATGTTAGTGGATTGCATAAGAACCTAGTATATCTTTTTCTGTCTTGTCACATAAATTAAGAAAAGAACACTTCTAATGCAATCTGTTTTCTGTCTTAGAATGTTCAGCTACAGGGTTTGCTAGTGGAATAATTAAACTAGGGGAATTGGAGGTTCATAAAATTAGCAAGTTTGAGTTTGTCTGTGGTTGTAATCTGTCACAAGACCGGAAACAGGGTGTTAGCTTTTATAAGCCAAGGGGGGTGCCAGATGGATTTTTTAGCCTTGGCTACTACTGCCAACCTAACAACAAGCCTCTACGAGGGTATGTACTTGTTGCTCGGGAAGTGGCTAAACCTGAGGCAGGGGATCATTGCAATGGAAATCCTTGTTTGCCTGCACTTCAGAATCCCCTAGATTACACGTTAGTCTGGAGTAGTTCTGATGTTGGAAGTGAAGAAAACTTTGATGGATCTGGTTACTTCTGGTTACCGCAACCACCTGAAGGTTATAAAGCCCTGGGGTTCATTGCGACTAATAAGCCTGTTAAACCTGAGTTAGGGGAAGTTAAATGTGTTCGAGCTGACCTCACTGATGAATGTGAAACTCACCGCCTGATACTCAAAACCAGCTCTGTGCTTTCAGAAGTACTGGCAGTTTGGAGCATAAGACCGCGGCATAGAGGAATGCACGGGAAAGGTATTTCAGCTGGTACCTTTTTCTGCAGTTGCTATTGGAGCACGGGGGAAGAGCTAAGCATCGCATGCTTAAAGAGCTTTGATACGAGTTTACAAGCAATGCCAAACCTTGATCAGATTCATGCGATCATTAGGCACTATGGTCCTACTTTATTTTTCCATCCTGACGAGGTCTATCTTCCGTCTTCTGTACAATGGTTCTTCGACAACGGTGCATTGCTCTATACGAGAGGTGATTCAGTTGTTAAGCCTATCGAGCCTGACGGATCCAATTTACCTGGCGATGGGACAAATGATGGCCAATATTGGATTGATTTGCCAAGTGATGTTCAAAGAGAGATTGTCAAGTTTGGAAATTTACAGAGTGCAAAACTTTATGTTCATGTGAAGCCAGCCTTAGGTGGAACTTTCACGGATATAGCGATGTGGATTTTTTGCCCCTTTAATGGTCCAGCCACTCTGAAGGTAGGCCTAGTGAATGTTCCTCTTAGCAAAATTGGTCAGCATGTAGGTGATTGGGAGCATTTCACTCTTCGAGTGAGCAATTTCACAGGGGAGCTGTGGAGTATCTATTTTTCTCAGCACAGCGGTGGTGAATGGGTGGGTGCTTATGATTTGGAGTTTATTGCAGGAAATAAAGCTACTGTTTATTCATCAAAAAATGGTCATGCTAGCTTTCCCCATCCTGGAAATTACATGCAAGGGTCCTCAAAGCTAGGGATTGGAATTAGAAATGATACTGCCCGTAGTAATCTTTACGTAGATTCAAGTACCCAGTATGAAATTATGGCAGCAGAGTATCTCGGCCATGGAGCTGTCAGTGAGCCATGTTGGTTACAATATATGAGAGAGTGGGGTCCAACCATTATTTACGACTCAAGGAAGGAGCTTGAGAAAATTGTAGGTCGCTTGCCAGTGATGGTCCGAAATTCAGTGCAGAATATTTTTGATAAGTTGCCAGTGGAATTGTTTAAGGAGGAAGGCCCTACTGGGCCAAAGGAGAAGAACAATTGGGTTGGAGACGAAAGATGGTAGCACTTTTCTTTTTTATATGATTATATACTCTTGCTGGCAGATGAGAGTTGGCTTGTTGGAAGTCATGTTGTAACATTGTGTATAGATTCAACTTAATTGATGACTGTCGATTGTCGAAGTGTGAGGTGTTACCTTATGACTCGACTGTTCAAACAAGTTAAGCACACAAGATGTAATGGAAGTAAGAGGTGGAGAAATGGGCTTTGTAGTTGCTTTAGTTTAGCACTTTGTGAGGACTACTTTGAGGATCCCACAAGCTCATAGTCCATAGCAGGAGGAGTTATGTTGATTCTTTGGTTATCTGCACAACAGCACAAGGGAATCAGAATACACTACTGATAAATCAAGAGGGCATTAACCACGCGGTAATCCTTCACCTTAGAGTAATGATTCTTGATCTCTTGTTATGGCCATTTTCGTTCTGCAACTATCGCAATGTGCTGCTTCTCTTTCATTGTGGCATCAGGTTGTTCTTTGCTATATGAGCAAGTTATGCCAATATATATATGTTTGGCATTGACGGTCTCCCATGTGTCCCACTAAGCTGGGGAGGCAGACACTTAGGAGAGTGATGTTTGGTTCGCTGACAAAGTTATGCAGAGTTCACAGTTGAGTTGTGATATGGGGATTAATAATCACTGGATTATTTAGTGCTAATGATTTTTTAGCGGATGTTTAGTTCATTGCATCAAAAACTGGATGTACTGTGTATAATACAAAGTTCACAAATTTACCCTTGTTAGAGTAAATAAAAAATGGAAACATGAAACCGAGGTTATTTTGGTCTTTTAAATGTTATTTTCCCAGTAAAGCAATAAGTTAACCCAAGTTGAATCTTGTGTAAAACAATGTTGAACTCGAGGTATAAAATCATACTGGTATGTCACGACCCAGAATTCCCACATTCGGCACCGT
Source organism: Nicotiana tomentosiformis (assembly GCF_000390325.3). Lineage (NCBI taxonomy): Eukaryota > Viridiplantae > Streptophyta > Magnoliopsida > Solanales > Solanaceae > Nicotiana > Nicotiana tomentosiformis. The sequence continues at coordinate 111,469,849 of NC_090812.1, forward strand.
AATAACGCCTAACATTTCGCTTGCTATAGTTATTAACCATTTTTAACAATTCAAATCAAATAAAAACCAATAAGCTGAATAAACTGAAATAGAGTAAATAAATTAATGAAAGGCGATATCCAAATACAATCCCAGAACTGGTGTCATGATTACACGAGCGTCTAGAGTACTACAAATAATAGTCTGAATAAAAGCATAATTGTCTGAATCGAAATAAACAGCTAAGGTGATGTAGAAGAGAACTACGAGGTTGCGAACGATGTGCAGTTGTACCTCAAGTCTCCGCCAAGAACTGGATCCGAGCAAATCTATTGAACGCCGCTAGGACTCACACCGAAATCTACACAAAAATGCAAGAGTGTAGTGTGAGTACAACCGACCCCATGCACTCTCTAAGTGTCAAGCCTAACCTCGACGAAGTAGTGACGAGGCTAAGGCGAGCCACTTACAATAACATGTACGCAGTATTATTGCGGCCAAATACACACGCAAGTATACGCGGTCGTCAAGTAATAAAGTGACTAAAAGTAGGATGTCGAACCCATGAGGACTTGTGATTAACTATTAACTAAATTAGACTATCCTAATTATCTGAACAAGAATTAAACCTATAATCATATGACCTTAATCTACTTAAAATGAAGAGAAAACAATAATGAACTTTGAACAAAGGTAGAACAATTTTTTATGTTATCAATGTAATGAAAATGATCCAGAGTTATGGGTTATCCAACATTCCTATGTATTATTCAATTGAATTGACTAACTAATTCATCTAGCTTATTGGTTGACATGGTTAATATTGCTCACAAGAATCTGTCGAGTTCTTACTCGTCTATCTAAGCTAATTTAACGCCCATGTGTCTATGGAGTTAGAATCAACAAGGATGCAATTATAATTCATGTACATCAACCAAGCAAGACAATTAGGTATATGTCTATCCTAACAGCGAATCCATTCCACGATGCCCAGGTTCGAGAACTTGCTCTACTCAATCCTATAAGCAATCTAGAATTCCCACTTTCGAATTCAATTCTAGATTCATATATAGTATTTAATTGGTGATCAAGCAATCAAATAATTAAGTGCATGATTGAATAAATAAACCAATATGATAAATCAAGAAAGCAAAATCAATCCTGAATAACAATAGTCATGAAAGAACCACAACCCTAGAATGTGAAGTTTAGCTCCACATAAACATGGTAGCAAAACAATAAATCATACAAAGAAATATAAAAATTACTAAGTTTGGCGGCAGAAAAGATGAAACTCGGCCTTCACGACGGCTATGTACTCTCCCTTTGTCAAACGTTTTTCTCAAAAGTCACAGGCAGCACCTCACGCTGCATGTGGCCCTCAAATGTGCACTTTTGCCTTTTCTTCCCATTTTCGCTCCAATTCGCGCACTTTCGTCCCAAATCGTATCTGAATGATTCCTACACATAGAAATACCACAAATTAGCACAAATCATTATATTATACATCCGAAATCTACGAGACATGAGCACATGCGAGGCAATATATATCAAAATAAGCATACATTAAGTTGAATGTCAACATCCCACACTTAAATATTGCTCGTCCTCAAGTCAACCAACAAATTACTCTTATCTTTGAGCACTCTACACCAATGACCATAGTTGATGGCAACAATTAAACTCTAGCATATGCAATCACATACACTTCCCTTTACTTGTGTCATTCTTCAAAAATACTCAAACAAAGAAAACATGCTCACAACAATCCTAGCCTCAAAAACCAACTCAATGTCCTAATGCACTCATGGCTTGAACACCCAACATCCTAGAGAAGTCTAGTAATGTTACCCATCCCTCAGGAAACCATGTGTCCTCACAACAAGAACAAGTGATTAAGTTGAATCCACACATTCGAATCTCATGATCAAATACAATTCAAGGACTCACATCCATCAAAGAAAATCTCTCACTCTCACAAAGAAGTCACATGCATGCAAAAAGGTATCATAGGCTTGCCCTTAATGTAAATCTCTACTAATGTAAGCTCACTTTATCTAAAATCAATTAGGACTTTTTCAAGGTTGTAATGTGGACTATGGGACGGGTATGATATATTTAGGAATAGTAGATCACCCTCCTAAGCACTTTAACACGTCATATAATAAACTTAAAGCGCATATTTCCTCAATTCAACTTCAACTTCACAAACAATATCACCCCTAACAATATTTCCTTTTTCTTTAAGCACTATCGTCATTTTACACTCCACTAGCAAAAACAAGATATTTATTCATCTACTATTTTTTTCTTTTTCTTTTTTCAGATTTTTTCTTCCTTTTTTCTTTCTTTATCAATTTCCGCTAGTGGTGTATTATTTTACAAAATATGTGCACCCTTCTTTCTTTCATTGGTTCCACTCAAAAGTCACCCACACTTAGTCCCTTCTTACTTCTTTTAGCACTCATTTTACAATTAAAGTGCCTTAAGAGGTAAAAGATCAAAATAATGTCAATTAAGAATAAAAAGGGGTATAAGCTTGTAATATGGGTGCCAAATAAAATCGTATAGGCTCAAAAGGGTTAACTAGGGATAGATTTTATTTGTGATAAGCAATAAAGCTCAAAAAGATCAAAGAAGGCCTAAAATCATTCTTCAAATCAAGTATCACCTAAAATTTCGTTTCAACTCACATACCGAGCAAGTTCTAGACTCAATCACAAAAATATGGGCTACACAAAAACCTTACCACACATGGCACATGACTCACTAAGGGACGGTCACATTCCGACCATCAAATTAATACAAGTATTCACTGAGCCACGAGATATTAAGCATTAAGCACAAAGCGAACAATAATAAAATTAAAAAAATAAAAGGAAAAACTACTACCCGGTTCAAACTACATCCCATGGAAAAGAACCGAGGCACAAAGTAAAAAATCACATGGGATTATTACTACTTAAAGAAAGCTAAAAGACATATTTTTGGAATTTTATTTAGACTTTAATCCCTTAAGAAAATTGTCTAAGATATCCATCGTTAGGAGGAGTCCAATTTTTCTACCTTTTTTGATTTTTTCTTTCTTTCTTATTTTTCACATTTAAAATAAATAAATTAAGCTACTAAAATACTACACAACTACGAAAACAAAAATAAGAAGCTAAAATCAAAATAAAAAGTTAACATTTTCTAACATACTACTACTAATTATCTAGAGGAATTCCCCCACCTCATACTTAAAGGAGTGCAGCCCAATGCACAAATAAAGCAAAATAATAATGAGGGTAGACAAGAAACTCCCTGAAAGGCCAAAGGCCGAAGCAATAACGGCTCACGGGTTACTCAGACTTCCCCCATGCATGGTCCTTTGTGTGGGTACCCCAAACTTAGTTCTCACCATTTAGCTCGCTTTTGCATACTCCCATTGACTTTTCTTCCTATACTCATAATCCTACAAAATAAAACAACACTACAAAAATAATAGAAAAATTAAATAAACAAAAATAAAAGAAAGCAGTAAAGTTGGGTTGCCTCCCAACAAACGCCTAATTTAACGTCGCGGCACGACATGACCGATTTTTTGCCTTCATCTCGAACTTATGAATTGGGCCCCTAATTTGGCTTCAAGATTTCTACTATGCTCTTTTGATGGGGCTACAAAGAAAACTAGGCCAAGTAATAAATATTTTATTCTGCACTTCTCGGTCTTTAGACGAGGAATGTAATTTTTGTTTTTTGGTACAATAAATTCAAGAATATAGGCACACTTATCCTCACTCTTTGACTCCTCCATGGACCTAGATGGCTCGATTACTATCTTACTATTTAAAAAACAATGTAAAAAAATGATTGGAATGAAGTCTAATGCGCCCTAACTCATGAATTATACTACTATTTACATCCCCATACACGCACACACACTCAAGTCTCCCAAAGTAATGTTATCTACTTCCTCATATGGCTCCAGTGTACTTTTCTCAATATGGGCATCAACAACAAAAATATGCTCGAGTGATTGACTCTCCACTTTTAGCTCCTCAATTTGGCGTATAAGCTCCTTTTCAGCTTTACACAACTCATTACTATTTTGTTGCGCGTTAGACGCATCAACCTTTGTATTCAATTGAACCTCAAAGTCGTGAATAGTAGTACCAAATTTATCGATCTCTTGTCCCAATTTAGCTCTTCCTTCTATAAAGTATCTCATCTCGTTTGTAATTTTCTTACGTTGAGCCTCAAATATATCTAATCTTTCGGATTGTTCCACCAGCGACATATGGCTCAAAATCTTTATTTTTTCAAAATTGTCTTCTTGTTGGAACTCGCTTTCTTCATTCAATTCTTCATTATTGGTCTTCATTCTTGTGATTGCTGCCCTCAATCTTTTCATATCTTTTTTGAGTTCATCTTGTTGCTCTGCTACTTGCTTCAAAATATCTCTAATATATGCATCGCGTTCCATATCTTGCAATTCATTACCCCTATCAAACTCACAAAACATTATTAGAAAGATCATAATATGGGCTCAGAGAACGATAACAATAATTAGAACAACCATCTCAATGACCACCTTGACCACTACATATATTACAAATATTCCACTCAAAGGATTGAGATTGTGCGCACAACTCGCTCCCGAGAATATTCTGACAATTTTTCCATCAGTGGAGGCCTCCGCAATTTGAACAGGGATCATCAAAATAAGAATAACAATTATTCGAACAATTTTTATTTCAAGATACCATGCTAAAATAAATAAAAAAATACTAATTAAACTAAAACAAAAAAACACGAATAGATAAAATAGATAAATAAATATCTAATAAAGAAAAATAGCTAATTTCTATGTCCCCGACAATGACGCCAAAGATTTGGTGCGGCCAAACGCACATGCAAGTATACGCGGTCGTCAAGTAATAAAGTGACTAAAAGTCGGATGTCGAACCCACGAGGACTTGTGATTAACTATTAACTAAATTAGACTATCCTAATTATCTGAACAAGAATTAAATCTAGAATCATATGACCTTAATCTAATTAAAATGAAAAGAAAATAAATAATGAACTTTGAACAAAGGAAGAACAAATTATTATGTTATCAATGTAATGAAAATGATCTAGGGTTATGGGCTATCAAACATTCCTATTGATTTATTCAATTGAATTGACTAACTAATTCATCTAGCTTATTGGTTGACATGGTTAATATTACTCATAAGAATTTGTCGAGTTATTACTCGACTATTCAAGCTAATTTAACGCCTATATGTCTATGGAATTAGAATCAACAAGAACACAATTATAATTCATGTACATCAACCAAGAAAGACAATTAGGTATATGTCTATCCTAACAGCGAATCCATTCCCCGATGCCAAGGTTCAAGAACTTGCTCTACTCAATCTTATAAGCAATCTAGAATTCCCACTTTCGAGTTCAATTCTAGATTCGTAGATAGTATTCAATTGGTGATCAAGCAATCAAATAATTAAGCGTATGATTGAATAAATAAACCAATATGATAAATCAAGAAAGCAAAACCAATATCTGAATAACAATCGTCATGAAAGAACCACAACCCTAGAACGTGAAGTTTAGCTCCGCATAGACATGGTAGCAAAACAATAAATCATACAAAGAAATATAACAATTACTAAGTTTGGCGGCATAAAAGATGAAACACGACCTCCACGGCGGCTCTGTTCTATCCCTTGGTCAAAAGTTATTCTCAAAAACATTCCCCCTCGCAAAATAGGCTTAGGTTGGCTTTTATATGAGTTGGGGGCGTCTTGGAGTCGAAATAATTGAGCCCCAATCGAAATAAGACATGTTCCCGTTTTGAGCGTCCAGGGCAACGTGGGGCGCTTGCCCCGGCGCTCAACTTTTCAACATTCTGGTTTGTGCACCACAAGCAGCGCCCACGCTGCATGTGGCCCCCAAATATGGACTTTTGCCTTTTCTTCCCATTTTCGCTCAATTTCGCGCACTTTCATCCCAAATTATATCCGAATAATTCCTACACATAGAAATACCACAAATTAGCACAAATCATTATATTATACATATGAAATATACGAGACATAAGCACAATGCGAGGCAATATATGTCAAAATAAGCGTACATTAAGCTAAATACCAAGTATAATAATAATAACAAGGAAGGAAAACATGAAATGGAAGTAAGACAGTTAATTTATGAAAATTGACTCAATCCTCGTAATCAAAGAACCCAGAATAACCGATCTTATAATTCCATATAAGAATGTTGAAAACTAACGCAATAGCAACAATACAACGAGTACAACACACGCAGTCAATTGCGGCGCACAACCCGGTCCCACCATCTCATCAGAATCAATATCATAATCCTCCCTTATTCCACCATATCACAATTGTTGTGACGTGCAATCTGACCCACAACACAATTTCAACAAACATAACCAATCCAATAGCTTAGTTTACAATAACCTCTACAATCAAAGGATATGAAAGCAAAGCGATAAAGGAACCACGTGCTAATCAAAGGAATGATACAGATAATGCAAAAGCACACAAGACAAGTCAAGTACGCGACAATTAAGGCGTGCGAGTGAGACAATAAAGGCAAGTAGCAATTAGTCACGGAGTCATGGGATGGACGGACAATTCAATACAAGAATAATTAATGACAAATACCAAATTACGGCATAGAAAGCAATTATGGCATGGAATGAGATAATTCATGAAATAGGCATGGAAACAATTGTTTTGACGGTGTATATACACTCGTCACCTCGCATATACGCCATTACACACGTAATTCATATAACATATAGTTCAAGGGTTCCTAAGTCCCTTACCTAACTTCGCAACTCAATCAATCAATCAACCACGACCTTGCCTTTTGAACAAGCCTCCAAACCAACTAAATATAGCAAATTATTGACCAAATGATTCAAAATAAGCTTTAGAAACTACCCACAAATAAAAGAGATTCAATTTAGATTATTTTTTGAGAAAGTCAACAAAAGTCCACTACGAACATCACAAATGCGAGAAAGGGGTCGCAAATGCGAACACTGTCTTAGACTTACAAAGGTCGCAAATGTGACATTTGTTTCGCAATTGCGAACTTCCAACCTTCGCTGCGCACCATTTCTTCGCAAATGCGAAGACTGCTCAGTCGCAATTGCGACTCTGAGATCGCAATTGCGATCACTGCCTAGTTCGCAAATGCGAACATAGTACTCGCAAATGCAAAACCACCCAAGCTAGCCCATGCTCGCAAATGCAGGCCATACTAGAGAAGACATCAGCTATCTCCAAAGTCCAAAATCAATATGTAGCCTATCCGAAACTCACCAGAGCCCCTCGGGCTCTAAACCAAACATGCACATAAGTGTAATGACATCATACGAACTTGCTCGCGCAATCAAATCACCAAAATAACATCTAAATCGAATCAATCCTCAAAACGAATGAACTTTCAAAGTGAAACTCAAGAACATTAGAATCACGTTTAAGTGTCTAAATCATGTCACATCAATTCCGAATTGAACCAAATTTTGCAAACAAGTTCCAAATAGCAATACAGAACTATTTCAAGTTTTAACATAAAAAATTTGAACTCTTTTAACTAAGAAGTCAACTTACGATCAAACTTAGTAATTTTCAACTTTCAAAAAATGCTATTTTTTGGCAAAACGAGTCAAAATAAGTTAGGGACTTCCGAATTATATTCCGGGTATACACCCAAGACCCAAATCACGATACGGATCCACCGGGACCGTCAAAACACTGATCCGGATCCGTTTACACAAAATGTTGACCGTAGTCAACTCAAGTCATTTTAAAGGCAAAATTCACATTCTTCTTCAATTTCTCACATATATACTTTCCGGAATAAGACACGGACTACACGCGCAATTCGAGAAACGTTAAGAGGAGCTAATCGAAATCTCAAAATACGAAAATAGAGGCTAAATTTCAAAATGACCTATCCGATCATCACATGATATTACATATATTGGAAACGAAATTTTAATTAAACAAATGATAAAATAATACTAAATTATACAGATTATTTTGCTAATCCCGGTAAGCATACCTGTACGGAGTGTAATCAATTTACATTGGGAGGCCCGATATGTTAGATCGGTTACATGGGCTTATGCAAGTTGATATCTGCTTGTATATTTGAATTGAGCAAAAGTGCAAACTTACATTAGCATTAAATATGCTCTAAATGAGTAAAACCATCTTTCCAAAATCCAAAACAAAAGAACGGATTTAATTCAGCCACATTCTTATTTCTTATTCAGCATTACTAATTACTAGTCCTAAAAGAAGAACAGGAAGTACAACTAAACAAGTTAAAAGTCATGTGAAATTAGAAGCTAGAGAACAGGAAAGTGTTTGGCTAAGCTTAGAAAGAAAAAAAAAAGTTTTTCTGAGCAGAAGCAGTCTTGGAGAAGTATAAGAAGTAGTTTTAAAAAAATAGAAAAAAATATTTTTTTGAGAAAATATTTTTGAAAAAAATACACTTATAATCACTTTTTAAAAGTTTGATCAAACACTAATTATTTTTGAAAAATATTTTTCAAATTAATTAATCATACACAAATTATTTTTCATCAAAAATACTTTTCAAATAAGCTAATTTTTGAAGCTGACCATACTTACGTAAGATGGAGCATGTACTTACGCGAAAACTTATGAGTCATGTCTGCTATCAAGAAAGTTAAAGCACAAATGACCAAATTTATTTGAGAAGCATTTTTTTTTTAGTATTTGAGAGATATATTGGTTGAATTAATGAGAGGAAGTTTGTTAAAATTATAAATTTCTAATACGGTTTTTTTGTCGCTAAAAGATAGTAATAATTTTATGCTTATGTTTTTTCTTCTAGAAAGAAGGAAATTTGAATAGCAAGCACAAAAACTTTAATTTTTGGTCAAATCTCAAGTCTTCAATGAAGAAAAAGAGTAGTTTTAGCTGTCGTAAAAGCTAGGTCATAAAGGCTATAACTCAAGTGGAATTTCATTTGATGTATGCTTTGAATTGAATGGCTAATTAAGAAGCAAATGTGGTACAAATAGTGACAACACACCAAAGAAAAATAGAAAAGGAGGCTCATAATCTATTGTCACCATCAAGATTTCCCTAGAGTCTATCTGCAAGTCAAGCAGATGAAAAGGCAAATGGTAGTTCCTCCTCTTTTTTAACTGTCCTCAAGACTTAAGGGGCGTCGAAACGTATAATGATTCTTCTTCTGCCTATCTAATTATTACTTTCTATTGTTAAGTGGCTCCCTACCCTTCACACTTAATACATCTTTTTCTTCCGTTTTATTAATAAAAACACAAATGTCATAATGGAAGTAAAAAACCACGTTAACGCCCATAGTATTTTACCAAACGTCAATGAGAGTGTTTGATGATTTAGTTTGAATGAGTTTTATGCATCAAACTACTTGGTTTTGACCAATATTGTCCCTTATCTTTGAGGGTAAGTCTATTTTGGTCTCTCAAATATAACCCTGAGCATATTTAGTCCCTTAAGTATGCTAAAGTGGAACATCTTTAGTCTCACTGACAGAGGTTTTTGACCAATATTGTCCCTTATCTTTGAGGATATGTCTATTTTGGTCCTTCAAATATAACCCGGAGCATATTTAGTCCCTTAAGTATGCTAAAGCGGAGCACCTTTAATCTCACTGACACAATATATTAAAAAACTAACGGTGTTACCCAACTCTGATTCATGAATCAAATCTTATGCTCTAAAGCAAAATGTTTCCTCTCATTTTATTGGATAACGCAAATTATCACTTTAATTCCTTATTTTTATATAATATCTTCTAAAATTTTGATCTTGAAAAAAATCACATTCTGTGCCAGTTTTCAATGAGAAAATGACATTGTATAGCCGCTATAAAAATAATAGCCGAAAAATGTATAAAATTTGTATATTATATATATATATATATCTTTTTAATTTTTTTTTTGTATCTTAATATACCAACTTTATATACTTATTCCGCTACCAGATGTAAATAGTTTTTGGCACAGGCTAAAAATGATAATACAACCTGGTTATTCGTTTACTTCAATAATATGCCTAGAAGTGATCCTGACAACTCTATTTTTTTTCAAATTTTAACTTTTCTTTTTGGAAAAATCAACCAAAATTGTTAAATGTATATATATATACACAAAACAATTTACAAATTTTATACATTTTTTCGGCTATTATTTTAACAGCGGCTATACAATGTCATTTTCTCATTGAAAACTGGCACATAATGGGATATCTTCAAGATCAAAATTTTAGAAGACATTATCTAAAAATAAGGAATTAAAGTGATAATTTGCGTTATCCAATAAAATGAGAAGAAACATTTTGTTTTAGAGCAGAAGATTTGCTTCATGAATCAGAGTTGGGTAACGCCGTTAGTTTTTGAATATATTGTGTCAGTGAGACTAAAGGTGCTCCGCTTTAGCATACTTAAGGAACTAAATATGCTCAGTGTTATATTTGAAGGACCAAAATAAACCTACCCTCAAAGATAAGCGGCAATATTGGTCAAAACCTCTGTCAGTGAGACTAAAGATGCTCCGCTTTAGCATACTTAAGGGACTAAATATGCTTAGAGTTATATTTGATGGACCAAAATAGACCTACCCTCAAAGATAAGGGACAATATTGGTCAAAACCTCTCAAACTACTAAATTTACTAAATCTATTTTTAATTATATAAAAAAAGTAAATTAAACTGAAAATGGATAATGGATTATATTTAAAGTTTCAGTATTTCTGATTTTTTGAAATACAACGAAATATTTTTGTTGATGAGACATGAAAAAAGATAATTTTATTCGACATACCATGAATTCATCCCTATAATTGACGCTAGCGTTTACATGTAAATTTGATTGAAATTTAAAAAAAAATATTTTTAAAGTTGTGTTAAAAAATAGTTTTTAAAAGTTAAAGTTATGTTTGGACATGTATTTTATTTGAAAAAAAGTAAAAGTTTTATGAGTGGAAGAAAAAAATTCACCCAAAAACTGCCGTAAACCAGTTTTTGGGAACTTAAAAAAATTTGATATTTTTTCTCCAAAACATGATCATAATTCATAAACAAATAATGTTTTCAATTTTTTTTAAAATAAAAATAAAGGCAAAATTTATGGCCAGACAAGAGCGACATTTCTATTACAATCGACAAAATTTATTATTTTTAAAACTCAATGAATAATATGCTTAAACTCATTATTTTTGCAGCTGAACCAGAATCGTGGGTTGTAAATATTGTACTGATTTTTGTATGAAACGAATAATATAATATTCATATAAAATTTTAAAAAATAAAATTATACCTTTTTCCAACTTTTCTTAAAAGCTCTACAACTCTACAAGTCCAAGGCCTTAGACACAATGACTACATCTCCTGAGCTGTCTCACAGGTTGGTACGCTTTAGTCAAACTTTTGATAAATGTTTTGGTTGTTGCTTAGCTTAGTCGCAGGCCTATCTTTTCTGAGGTTGGGTACTGTTTAGCCTATCTCTATATAATTTGGTGCCCACACTTTGTCGGCTTGTCGTTTGGAAGCATAGCCATTTTGTCCCCCCACCTCTTTTCTACGCTTTCTCTCTACCTTTCAACATGACACATTTAAGAAGGCTCATCTTTTACGACTCTGGGCTTTGATTTAGGAATATGCATAATTTGGTATATACTTCAATTATCGAATTGAAATAAAATATTTAATATCTTGTAGATGGTACTTCCGTATTCAATATGATATTTGATTTTATTTTATACATTGATATTTAGAAAAACAAAATACTAAAATATTAATATCGGACCAAAATACATATTAGTTGAGACAATACACATATTTTAGATTCCAACATAATTATAAAAAAGAGATAAAATTTATTCTTATGGCATTGCTTGAGAGTCAATTCAAATTATTACTGTTAGTTCAACTATAAATTTTGTTTAGCATCATTTTTCAGATTCCTATATTTATTTCAGAATTGATGGTAATTCAGTTCAAAAGTTCATACATGATCACGCAGGCTTTACATCGAATTCACTCTGTAGAAAATTAAAAGTTTCAAAAGGTACTTTCTTTGATTTATTGTGTTTGTTTTTGGATTTAGTGTGTTGTTCAGGATTTTTTCACCTCTTAAAGACTACAAAAAAGTTTACAATGTTTTATTCAAATCGATAAACCGAAGAAGAAAAATCGAACCACACTAAACTTAATTAGGTATAATATTGCTATAACATTTTAAGAAACTAAATATCAAAATTATCGAACTAAACTGTCTATCAATCGAACCGAATCGATCGACAAACGCCCATACTTTAAGCCTTTGCCATTTTGTTTGGTGATAAGTTATGTGTTATGTTATGTTTTGATGATCTAACAAACCTAATGTTAAAACCAGATGGGGAACCTGCTCCACATCCTCAAAGTGCTCCAGATCAACAAGTCTTAAGTCTAGGACATGTTCCAACACTCAGAGTCAAAGAAACAACAGAGGGAACTGATGTCACTGTACCAGTCAAACCCCACAATTGTAAAGTCGTTGCAACTTTCTCTACACACACGCAACACTGCAAATAGTGCAGCAGTCACTTTATGGGGAATGTCTTTGTACCAAACATACTTACATCATTCAAGTGATGTCACTTAGATAATATTAACATGAAGCAAAGGCAAAAAATCACACTTGCACATTCTATAATTCATCAAGCTTTCTCTAAAGTGTGTTGCCAACTTGCAAGTGACATTCAAGGCGCTAAGAACAAAGAACAACATAGCGAAGGACCAGTTTCCTGCATTGAGTTATTCTATGTCCTTAGTTGTGTTGCACCTTTGTTAAAGTGATTTATTTGTAATTCCTACTTAGCTTAGTTAGAAGCGTTGTGTAGGAAAACCTTTTGTAAAATCATAAACCTTGTGTTTGTATCTTGGCAAGAGTTAGTCGAGTTGTAATAGAGTTATTACAAGTTAGTGAGGGATTAAGAGGTTAATTCCTAGGTTACAATAGTTTGTAATATGAAGTTTACTCAGTAGTGAAGTTGAAATCCTACGAGTGTAGGTCGTGATTTTTAATCTCGTAAGTTGGGAGTTTTTCACGTAAAGCTCTATTGTGTTATTTACTTACTGTTGTGTGTGTGTATTATGTGAAACTAATAGATTACACGGTTCTCTATATAGTTTGGTGGACCCTTAGTTTCTATCATTTGGTGTAAAGACAAAAAGTTTGATTTACTTTTTTTAATCTTCAATACACAATATTCATTACTCGCAAATGTTGAAGTTACAAAACATCCAAAAATCTTTTTTTCCATTTCAATTAAATATTATCCAAGCGTTTAAATGACACAACTAATTTAAAATTCTCACTAAATAAGTCCACGAAGGAAGATAAAGTCTTTCTATCAAATTGTTCTATATTTTAAACAGTTGATTCGGAATTTATAATCAATGGTGAAGGAATTTCAGCCATTTTATATCATTTAATGATTAGAGAGAGGAAGGCCCGGAATTTGGACCAAGTGAGATGCATCAACGACGGCGATAATAGAGTATTGATGGAAGATGCCCAAATTAAGAGAATATGACATACTTATTTTTATAAACTTCTGAATGAAGGAGAGGATCAGGATATTGTTCTAGGTGAACTGGAGCATTCCGGGAGTCACCGTGACTTTGGGGACTACGGGCCCATCGAGGTTGAGGAGGTCGTAGGAGTTATGCGTAAGATGAGTAGGGGCAGAGCGTCCGGGCCAAACAAAATTTCGGTTGAATTTTGAAAGTGTGTGAGTAGAGCAGTCTTGAAGTGGCTGACCGTGCTGTTTAATGTTATCTTTAGGACGAAGAAGATGCCGGATGAGTGGAGGTGGAGTACAGTGGTGCCGTTGTATAAGAACAAAGGCGATATCCAGAGTTGTAACAACTATAGGGGTATCAAATTAATGAGTCATATCATGAAAATTTGGGAGAGGGTGGTTGAAGCGAGGGTGAAGAGGACGGTGTCAATATTAGACAACCAGTCCGGGTTCATGCCAGGTCCTTTATTGACCTAGAGAAAGCGTATGACAAGGTTCCTAGAGAAGTTATTCGGCATTGCTTGGAGGCGAAAAATGTGTTGGTTGCCTATATTAGGGCGATTAAGGATATGTATGATGGGCTAAGACTCGGGTTAGGATAGTAGGAGGTGACTCTGAAGATTTTTCGGTTGTTTTGGGGTTACACCAAGGTTCTGTGCTCAGTCCGTTCTTGTTTGCCCTGGTGATAGACGCGTTAACACACCATATTCAAGGGGAGGTGCTATGGTGTATGTTATTCGTTGATGACATAGTTCTGATTGATGAGTCGCAAGCCGGCGTTAATGAGAAGCTAGAGGTTTAGACACATGCTCTTGAGTCTAAGGGTTTCAAGTTGAGCAGGACGAAGACGGAATACTTGGAGTGTAAGTTCAACGCTGAGCCGAGGGAAGTGGGCGTGGTTGTGAGGCTTGGATCACAAGTCGTCCCAAGTATAGGCAGTTTCAAGTACCTTGGGTCGGTTATCCAGGGGGTGGGGAGATCGACGGGGATGTCACACACCATATTGGGGTGGGGCGATGAAGTGGAGGTAAGTATCTGGAATCCTGTGTGACAAGAGACTGCCACCGATACTCAAAGGTAAGTTTTATAAGGCGATGGTTAGACCGTCCATGTTGTATGTGGCTGAGTGTTGGCCTGTTAAGAACTCGCATATCCAGAAGATGAAAGTAACAGAAATGAGAATGTTGAGGTGTATGTGCGGGCACACTGGGATGGACAAGATTAGGAATGATGATATTCGGGTGAAGGCGGATGTTTCGCCCATTGATGACAAAATGGGAGAAGCGAGACTCAGATGGCTCGGGCATGTACAAAGGAGAAGCCAAGATGCTTCGGTAAAGAGGTATGAGTGGCTGGTTTGTAGAGGGCATGAGAAGAGGTAGAGGGAGGCCTAAGAAGTATTGGGGAGAGGTGATTAGGCAGGACATGGCGAGGTTTCAGATCTTCGAGGACATGACCCTTGATAGGAATTTGTGGAGGTCAAGGATTAGGGTTGTAGGCTAGGAGGTAGTTGAGTCTTTACTTTCTTCGTACCTTTGTGAGGCTATTGTGGTAGGGTTTTTGTCGTAAGTGGCAATGTTGTGTCTTACTACTCTTTTGTTTCTCATAGTGCCATGTTTATTTACTGGCTATCGCTTTTACTTTGCATCTATCTTCTTGTTCCCATGTTGTTGTTACTTTTCTTATGATTTATGGAGTGGTACTAATATTGTCTTTTTTTGTCTTTTTGTGTTTTAGTATTTTTCAGCCGAGGGTCTTTCGGAAACAACCTCTCTATTCTCTCGGGGTAGGGGTAAGGTTTGCGTACACATTACCCTCCCCAAACCCCACTAGTAAGATTTTACTGGATCGTTGTTATTGTATATCCTTCGATGATTATTTAAAACTTATTGTTGAAAGAGTCATTAAAATTGTGTTTGTTAAAAGTTATTAACTTTATATGATAGCGTAAAAAATATCTAATTTTATTATATACTTTATGTTTTAACGTTACCAACCTCGTGTTTAGTACTCTATAAACAATTGCATATGAATGTGGAAAATATTTGAGGTCCATGTAAACAAGGGCCCCTTCAATACTTCATATATAGAAAAATTAGACTAGTGGGTACTTTTTTGCGATAATCAAAGAAATATTGGAATTATCAATATATTATTTCTGGTGAAAGATGAAAAATCAAGACTAACTCTTCCCCTAATATCAGCTCCAAATTGCAGAGAAGATGAAACATAGTGGAGCCAGATATCTGAATTAATCGTGAATTAGGGACAACATTGGAAGATTATTGGGGACGTCTTCCGATAGCCGAGCCTTGTCATTCGTGCATGTCGGCAAATATCAAGAATGCCGAGGACAAAAGCAAATCGACAATATTTAAGCCTGTGCAAGAAACATTTATTTCTATAATCCTTTTGTGTTAAGCTACATTTTATCATAATAAAAGGGTTTTAGTTATATAACTTTTGTGTTAAGGTACATCAATTGATCAATTTATCAATTTACCATCAATTGATGCTCCTCGCAAAAAAATTACTTGTTATTACTTTTATAATTGACCTGATGTGTAAAAAGAATTATACTATAAGAGCACGGATCTCAAACTCTGTTGTACATAGAATTTTTGATGAGATGACTTAATTATGTAAAGTGACTAGATACTAGTAAAGTGGTTAGTTAATTTGTAAAGTGGCCATTTTAGCTATTTATTTAGTCCGGAAACTTTGTATATATACTTGATACAGATATCAATAAAGTAGTTAATTCATTCCACATATTTTCTCTCTCTTCGTCATGTACTCTTTCTATTTCTTTGGCATCCATTATTGCTCGATTCAAGCTTGAGTGAGGTCAGTATGTAATCAACATGGTATTAGAGCTCGGTCATTCCATTACATCATCTTCCAATCATCTACTTCTCTCTTTTGTTCGTTATCTTTTTGATTTTGCCCTAATCTGATCGATTCCTACGGTCAGTCTTGTTTTGCCCTAATTCGAGCGTCTAAATAGGGGCTTCTTCTTCTAATAGCCTAATACTAGCATAACTGGTTTCAATTACTCATAGTTGTGGACGATTTGAGCGAGGTAGCGAGTACATCAATGAATGTTGGAGTTCAAGGAAATTCCGGAATCGATCCAAGCGATACTTTGTATTTGCACCCGTTGGATAATTCTGGTGCTATGCTTGTGTCAGTTCCTTTCAGCGGAATTGGATATCGATCATGGAGGTGCAATGTATTGCTAGAATTGTCGGTTAAAAATAAACTAGGGATTATAAATGGTGAATGCAATCGTCCAGACCCTCACTCACCCACATTCCGTCAATGGGAGCGGTGTTATGATATGGTGACCTCTTGGATCCTCAATTCTCTTTTGAATGACATTGCGGATAGTGTTGAATATGCGAATGATGTTGTGGAGTTATAGATTGAGCTAGAAGATCGATATGAGCAAACAAATAGAGCTAGACAGTATCAAATCCAAAAATAAATAAATGATACATCTCAGGGAACCCTTGATATCACCAACTACTACACTAAACTGAAAAGGCTTTGGGAAGAATTAAGCACTTTGGGTAAAAGGTCCAAGTGCAACTGTAATTGTACTTGTGGTGCCAAGGAAAACTTTTACAAAGCTGAACAGGATAGGCGGCTAATGCAATTCCTCATGGGTTTGAACGAAACATACACTGTAATTCGAGGAAGCATCCTCATGATTAACCCATTACCAACACTGGCTCAAGCATTTTCCTTGCAGATACAATATGAGAAACATAGGGAAATCAAACCAAACACTTAATTGTTTATCGAGTCCACTTCATTGAATGCCACCAATTCTAGATCCAACACCCCAATTACTCAAATAACAATGGCAACCACAGTGGATGTGGAAGGGGAAGGCCCATGTGTGACTAATGCAAGAAGCCATGGCACACTAAGGACATGTGCTACAAATTACATATTTACCTAACAATTCTGGATATCCACGCAATCAAAATCAAAATCCCAATCAAGGCTTCAATCAAAATCAAGGTTTCAACTGAAATCAAGGTTTCAACTGAAATCAAAGTTGCAATAAAGGGAAAATGGTGGTGGCTAATGTTTAACCTGACACACCGTGCAACAAGATAAAGGAAACAAATGACTTGAATGAAGATCAAAACATCAGTTTTCAAAGAAGCAATATGGACATATCATGAATATGCTGCAACACTTTCAAGCTGAGAATAGAGGAGAGAATGCAAATGTTGTTAATCATATCAATGGAGTTATGAACTTTGCAGGTATAGTAGTATGCACTTCCTCTATAGATTTTGGTAAATTGTCCTGTAAGTGTTTCAAAAATAAGACTGATTCATGGATACTAGACTCAAAAGCTTCAAATCACATGACCTTTTAACAAATCCCTACTTACTAACATTGTGACATTACCTTATCCACTTCTAGTTGTCATCCCAAATGGCTATAAGGTAAAAGTAATAGAAATTAGTAGTGCACCACTTGTGCCCGACTTCACCTTACATAAAGTAATGTTTATACCCCCTTTCAAATACAATCTAATTTCCATTCATTGTCTATCTAGTTCCAACCCCAAGAGGATAGTTGCTTTCACTGATAATCTTTGTATTCTGAAGGCCCCTTCAATGAAGAGGCCTCTGAAGATTGGTAAGGCTTGTGATGATCTGTGCTTTCTTTGCCCAAAGTGTCTGAGAAACAGCTACTCAGGTTCTTTAGTCAATAATTTAGTTTCTTGTCTTGATAATGGGACTCACTGTACACACAACTCACCCTGTCATAGTCACTCATATGTATATAGCTCAATCTCCACAAATAAGTGTGTATCTCTCCCCTTTGTAAATAGTTCAAGTTCAAGTAATAAAAATCAGAGTCCTAATCTGAATTCTTGTGCATCTACTGGTTATGGTGTGAATATTTTGTGGCATAATAGGCTAGGGAATATACCATTTGTCAAAAAGAGAGGGATCTCCTATATCCATGTCCCTTTTCCATCCAAACAACATTTCCTCTGTTCCATCTGTCCAATGGCCAGACAAGGGAGACTACCATTTCCTCATAAAACCAACTTCACCACTAAGATTTTCCAATTACTCCATATAAATATATGAGGACCTTATCATGTGGTAACACATGATAATTAAAAATATTTTCTTACAATGGTAGATGAATACAGTAGGTGCACTTGGACTAATCTTCTAACCTGTAAAAGTAATGCCATACAAGTTATAAAACCTTTGTTTCTATAGTTGAAACACAATTCAACACCAAAATCAAAGCAATTAGATTTGACAATAGTTCAGAATTTACCACTACAGAAGCAAACCTGTTTTTCCTTTCCAAATGTATTATTCACCGAAGGACCTACCCTTACACACCACAATAAAATGGCATAGTAGAGAAAAAACATAAATATCTCCTAGAAACTGCCAGATCACTCTTGTTTCAATCTATATTGCTTGTGAAGTACTAGGGTGAGTGTATTCTACGTGCAACCTACATCATCAACATATTACCTTCTTCCCATATCCACCCTAAATCCCGATTTGAATTACTTTACAAAAGAAAACCAACATACTCCCACATGAGAAGCTTTGGATGCATGTGCTACCCTTCTGTACCAAATGTACATAGGGACAAATTTGAACCTAGAACATTACCACGCATATTCATTGGTTATCCCTATGGTGTCAAGGGGTGCAAGGTCTTAAGTCTTGCTACTAAAAATATACAAGTCTCGAGAGATGTTGTCTTCATTGAGAGTGTCTTTCCCTTTATTATATCATCTGAAAACACATCCTTTCCTTCTGTCTTTAGTCCTTCACCTTTCATTGAACACACTCCTAAGGATACTAAACATCTTTGTGATAGTGATGATGGCACAAGTGTTATACATAATCAACCTTTTGAGTATGATACTCCTTTACCAACTGTGAGATTGTCATGCCCCAACCTCGGGGAGCGCAACCTGTGCTCAACCGAGTGAACCCGGTAGAGAAAACATGTTAGATACTTTCTACCCAACTCACCCATGATCATGAAGAGACATGATTTCATTAATTAGACAGTAGGAAGTTCATACATACAATATTAAATCGTTTCTTTAGTTACTTCACTGTTAAGTCTCAAAATATACAATCATAACTTGTTTGACCTTTTTAGCACCCATGTACAAACCCACATAGTGTCTACGGAGCCTTTAAAAGATACAAAAGAGTCTATGATAGTGTCAGCGATAAAGCCCCGGCTATACCTTGAGACGTGATAGTAATATGAACAAAGATACAATATGTGACCTGGGATGAAGTGGGGCCTACCAAGTCTGCTGGGAAGAGGATGTGCCACTTTCGCTGATCAACACTGCCTGCTATGTAACCACCTGCATCTATTTAAAGATGCAACACCCCCGGCAAAAGGGACGTTAGTACCGTCGAATGGCACTAGTATGTATAGGTAAGCACCATCTCAATAGAATGAATAATAATACAAGGGGGAACAATCAAGAATTCAATAAGAGCTTCAAATAATACTAAAACATCAAGTTAAGGAGCACATAAGTTTTCAAATCAATTTCCATGTTATTTGGTTGGATAATCTTTAGTGTCGATATACCATAATTCACAATACCACCGTATTCTTACACGGAGTCCGATCACGACCCGACCGGCTAGGTCTTCTCATTTGAGACATCAACCATAACCACAAATTCAATTATTATTTTCAGCACAATCACCACCATATGTATGGCATGGCGTCCGATCACGGTCTGGTAGGCTAGGCCGTCTCACCAAAGACATTACCTTTTTCAGCTCGATTCATTGGCACTAGTGATCACGATTACAAAGTCATTCTTGGCACTTGGACGTATTTCATAGTTCCAGTTCTCTTTTCCACATTCAAATATCATTATCATTATCAACAATAATAAGGCTTCCCATTCAAGACATTAAATTCACATATGCGCAATTTGGGAATTCTTAGGTACATAGAGGCTTTTCATATAATTTGGCATAAAAATCTTTATTTCGATCTTGACATGAAGTCTTAACATTTCTAGCACATATTCCACATTTTGAACACATCCTCAAATGGCAAGATGATATGATGAATCATTACGAATAAATATTGAACTTACATCCTTCAACACAACCACATTAGGAATAGCCAATTCAACAATGATCAAGGACTTACTCCAATTACATGAACACCGTGGGATTCGATTCTAAGAAGAAGGGGTTTAGCCAACATACCTCAATTGAGCTTCCTTTAAACTCTAAAATGTTCCGTAATTCTTAGCACTTCGATCTATTTTAGAAATATAACAAGCTGGATCAAAATTAGTAATAGGGTCATGATTCTAGCTAATTTGAGCATATTAACAAGCACTAGGTGTGCATTAAGGGTTTTAAGGCCCGTTTACGAAAGATTCCATCATTCCTTAACCCATTATCTACCATTTTTAGCCCACAATCTTCCTACATTATTTGATAACATATGCTTGCAAGATAACAACGCCCACACCCAATATTGTCTTGCTAATTACTCCCTTTTCAGTAAATTTTCGAAATTAAGAGCTAGAGCATCGATTCTTACCTTTAAGATGAGGACTTTCTTGATAATCTTCAAGGATTGAGCAAGAATTGGTGGATAATAGGTTGAAGGTTACTCCCCACTTTAAGAACTCTCTCTAGCTCTAAATATATTAGAAATATGCTCAAAATGGGCTATGACATATGTTTTAACGGAATAGGGTCGGGTTTAAAATCCCCAAAAATGAAGCTCTGAAACAGGTTTTGCGGTCGCATATGTGACCGCATAATGATTATGCGGTCCGCGAAAGGTGGCTTTGGGAACTGGGCTAGCCTGATTCACTCTGCGGCCGTTATGTGGCCCGCAGACTTGTTCTACGGTTGTATAATGCACCGCAGAATCTCCCTCCGCAAAAGTTTAAGGATGACTATGCGACCAAAGTGCGGTCCGCGAATCGGTTATGCGGTCGTATAATTGGCCGCGAAATTGACATATAAATGCCCTAGAAAACTACCTTACTCTCCAACCATTCTACGGTCTGCAAAGTGGTTCTGCGGCCGCAGAAATGCCTACTTCTGCCAAACCTTTTCCTTCAATTCCCAGGCACTTTTCAATCCAAAAAGTCTGAACCGTACTATTAACCTCTACGCCTACTTCGGCATCACGGAATCCGAGTTTTTAGATTTTTTTTACGGGGCCTTAAATCCTCTTCCACTTAAGATTATTCGTGCTCGAATGAGGATCAAGGTCCACTATTAGCACCTTATGCAACTTAGTTTTTCATACCCCACACTAGTAGCCCCAAATTTAACTAACTCCCCAAATTTTTAAAAATTTCGCTAGAGTTTTCTTTATAATTGGGCCTATCCACCAATCAGAGAACCCCATAAACACACCCTAACAACATATACATAATCCAATGACACAATATAACACAATAACAACACCTATTGTGGCCTCATGATCAATATATTACCAGAAACAGAACACCATTAACATCAACTATACAAAAGATACATAGTTCGTAGAAGGTAACCCTTAGAATTTTCATAGAACACAACTTAATAAATACATGGCTATTCAAACAAATAGGGATACTTTTTCCTCATTTCTTCCCCGACTTCCCAAGTAGCCTCTTCAACTTGTTGATTTCACCATAGCACTTTTACGGAGATAATTTCTTTATTTCTCAACTTTCGGATTTGCCTATCAAGAACGGCAACTGGAATTTCTTCATATGACAATTTTTCATTAACCTTAATGGTCTCAACCGGCACAATAACTGACGGATCTCCAACTACTTTCTTCAACATAAACACATGGAATACCGGGTGCACTAATGACATCTCTGGTGGTAGCTCAAGACTGTACACCACCTCACCAATCCTCTGAATGATTTTGTACGGTTTGACATACCTCAGACTTAATTTTCCTTTCTTACCAAGTTGTATAACACCTTTCATGGAATTTTATTTCAAGAATACCCAATCATATTCTTTGAACTCCAAATCCCTACGATGAACATTCGAATAGGACTTCTAGCTATTCTAAGCAGTCTGCAACCGCTCCTTAATGATCTTAACATTTTCCATACCCTGATGCATAGGGTCTGGCCCTATTAACTCTGCTTCCCCAATCTTGAACCACCCAATAAGAGATCTACATCTCCTACTATATAATGCCTCAAATGGTGCCATCTGAATACTAGCATGAAATTTGTTGTTATAAGCAAACTCTATGAATGGAAAATGATCATTCCAGCTATACTTGAAGTCAAGAACACAAGCACGCAACATATCCTCAAGCGTCTGACTAGTCCGCTTTGCTTGCCCGTCAGTCTGTGGATGGAAGGTTGTACTAAGATTCACATGAGTACTCAAACCTTGCTGAAATTTCTTCCGAAAATTTGTCGTGAATTGATCCATCGATCAAAAATGATAGAACTGTAGTGCCATGCAGCCTGACTATTTCCTTGATATACAACTGTGCATACTGTTCCGCTGTGTCGGTAGATTTAACTGGCAAGAAATCTGTTGATTTCGTGAGTCCCAATGTGCTGATCTACTATTATTATTCTTTACGCCTACTTCGGCGTCACAAAATTCGGGTTTTTAGGGAAAAAAATAAAAAAATTACGGGGCCTTACAGATATCCTCTAGGTTAAGTGAGTTTTCCACTAACACCTACTCAACACAATCCAAAACGCCACAGTCTTCAAGTCAAAACACATCACCAGTTGCTTACCAACCATGCCACATACCCATTGCATTAAGAAAATCGCAAAGACCTCATAATACACCTATATATTTACAAGACTACCTACACTTACTCCCAAAGTAAAAATTATCTTCACCCGTTGCTCACAGTAATTCTACTATACCATTTTCTCTCAATGCTTTATTTTATAAAAATCACCATGTCTCCTCTGATGCTCTAAATCCTGAAAGCCAAAGTCTTGTGCGAGACATTTGCAGTGACAGTGATCCCTCATCATATGAGGAGGCGGCTATGAATCCTGCCTGGCTAACAACTATGATACAAGAGTTTGCAATATTCACACCTGGGACTTAGTGCCCTTACCTGTTGGGAAGAAAACTATAGGGTGCATATGGGTGTATAAGATAAAATATAAAGCAAATGAGAGTGTAAAAAGACTTAAAACTAGGTTGGTTGTGAAGGGATATACCCAACAAGAAGGCATTGACTATGTATAAACATTCTCCCTTGTAGTCAAGATGACAACTATGAAGTCTCTAATAGTTGTTTCTATAAAGAAGATGTGGCATATATTCCAAATGGATGTAAAAAATACATTCTTACATGGGGGCCTGACTGTAGATAATTCAGAGTTAGTTTGCAAGCTCAACAAATCTCTTTATGGGCTGAAACAAGCCAGTAGGCAGTGGTATGCTAAGCTTACTAAAGCCTTGTGTTCAAGGGGTTATGCACATTCTATGTATGCCCACTCTTTTTTTTACAAGAAAACTGAACACTCAACTGTCTATATAGCAGTGTATGTAGATGATATTGTGGTTACAAGAACTGACACAATAAAAATTGAAGAATTAAAGATGTTTCTGAATAACAGCTTCAAGATAAAAGATCCGGGAAGACTACACTACTTCCTGGGATTAAAGGTTCTTTATAAGGATGATGGTGTGATAATATCTCAAAGGAAGTTTACTCTTGACTTGCTCAAGGAGTATCAGTGTATGGACTACAACAATTTTGCTTCACAACTAGATCCAACAGTTAAGCTCAAGGCTAAAGAGGGAGAGGCCTTGACAAATCCTAGTTACTACAGAAAATTGGTGGGGAAGCTCAATTTTCTCACCAATACCAAATTGGACATAGCCTACATTGTACAACATTTGAGTCAATTCATGGATGACCCCAGAGAACCTCACTTGAAAGTAGTTTTTCATCTACTTAGATATTTGAAAGGAGATCCAAACCCCTCGGGATGTTCATGTGTAGGGATACAAATTATACTATCAGGGCCTATTGTGATTTTGATTGGGCAGCATGCCCAGATTTCAGAAAATCTGTAAGTGATTACCTTATCTTATTGGGCAGCAGTCCTGTTAGTTGGAAGTCCAAGAAGCAGGACACTATTTCACTGTCTTGTGCAGAAGCAGAGTACAAAGCTCTAAAGAAGGTAGTAGGGGAATTGGTGTGGCTTAGTAGACTGTTTGAGGAACTTACGGTTCCTTTCTCCAAGCTCATTGCAGTGTTCTGTGATAGCCAGTCTGCCATGAACATAGCCAGGAACCCTGTGTTCCATGAAAGTACCAAACATATAGAGGTTGATTGTCATTTTGTGCGAAACAAGCTAGAGGAGGGGCTGATTTCACTGCATTATGTGGGAACTACAAACCAGTTTGCACATGTTCTAACCAAAGCTCTAACATGGGTCAAACATTCATCAGTTTTGCACAAATTGGCAGTGTTTTCCACACCACCAACTTGGGGGGGGGGGGGGGTGTTGAGATGGCTTACTTATGTAAAGTGGCTAGGTACTTGTAAAGTGATTAGTAGTTAGTTAGTTAATTTGTAAAGTGTCTTATTATTGTAAAGTGGATAGAGGTTAGTAAGTTCGATTCAAGCTTGATTGAGGTTAGGTCGTATGTAATCAACAATTTTCAAATAATTAGGGAGCCATCTATTATTAAAATACATTTACGTACAATTGAAGTATTAAATTTCTACCGAATACATTGGCAAGATAAGTTTAAGACGGTCAAACCATTTAATTTTCTTTTCTTTTTTTTTTGATTTGAATAAAAGCATTATAGATTATAATGGGAATATATAAATATTTGATAGGGAGTATTTTTCTCTTAAATGGATCATAAACAACATAATATGAATTAGTTGGTCCACTGAGTTTCGAATACCATTGATTAAACCAAGAAAATCGATAGATTATACTATATTTTATAGTTAAAAGTTGTAAGAAATTGTTATTTTTTGGGGTCAAAATACAAGAAATTGCAGTTTATTAAGTATGATGTCACATAAAATGAAGTACAAACGGTTGGAGTAACGCTAATAATAGTGCTAAGCAGTTAGAGCTTAGAACTAGTCATTAATCCAATTTGCAATTCGTGAAATGTTAAATTCCCATCCAAAAAGTATGACGGCTTGATTTAAATACAAGTATTATTATTATTATTATCATTATTTAGTTAACAAATTAGAATAATTGTAGTTTACTACTTATGATATCACATTAAAATGACGTGTGGCTGTAGGAGCAGTGCTAATAATAGTATTAAACCATAAAAATTTGTGATGGGATGAATACAATTTCTTCGCTCTTAATGGCAGATTTTGAATTTGAGTATAGAAAATAAAAAGAATTTTATTTGAATTAGTCAAAGACCAATACAAATATTGAACAAAATAATGCTAGGAGTTAACTATATTATTAAAATTATTAGTCCATTCCAATATGCAATTCATAGAAAAACAAGAAATCTGGTCTGTTAGTTATTGCCTGCTACAAAATAGCAGTAGCAGTAGTTGCAGACATAAGACATTACTGCTGGGGACCGTTAGGAGAAAAATCATCATCCTATTCATCCTCCGCTGAAGCGCACAAAGCAGACAGGTGGTACCCCACTTCTCCCTCCTTTTTCTACCTTCTCATACACTCCCCCCCACCCTCACCTACCTTTCATTACCATTTCCTTTCTCCCCATTTGCTCTTCTTTTCTTCTTTCCCTTCTTACCCACCTGCAAAAAAATCAAGAAACCCCTCTCTGTTTTTTGATGGAAGCTACTCTTGGTCTAATGGATTTAGCTGGTGATGGTGGAGGAGGAAGTGACGGGTCAATTTCAACAGTGTCAAAGGAAGAGAATATGGTGTTGTTATCATCTGAGGCTTCTTCATCATCATACCCTGATGAGTCTGAGCTTGAATTGGGTCTTGGACTTAGTCTTGGTGCTGCTGTTTCTAAGTCTAATAAAACTGGAGCTTCAAGGGCTAAATTCTTGACGGCTAAAGATTTCCCTTCTTTGGGTTCCAATTCATTTTCTTCATCTTCCTCTTCTTCAGCTACTAAACTTAATAATAATGCCTCCTGTGGCACCAAGAGAGCTGCTGATTCTATTTCACCTCCCCGTTCTACTGTCAGGTAAGCAATCAATTTCATAAATTTATCTGCTTAGGTGCTAGTTTCATGCTTTGCTAAGGTTATGGATAAGAAGCACCTACTATTTCTTAGCTGCAGCTTCTTTACTGCTCTAATGTGATTTTTTTATGTATCTATGTGTCAATTTTCTCTTCTTTATTACATTATGTTTGATTAGAACAAGTTGTTCAAGATATTTGGTTCTCTAGGAATCTGATACCTATGATGAAATGCTTATTTCCTTTAATAAGCATTATCTTGTAGTACGTCCTTTCTATATATCTCTGCATTATTTTGTTCCTCGTGGTGGAATATTGTACCAAACTATGTGATCTCCGACTTTAATTGAATATTTATGTCCCTTCATCTAAAGGAAGGATCCCTTTTGAAGTGACAAAAAGGTGAAGTTTTAATCTGACAGAAATTATGTGACTCATGACATGTGGCTTGTGATGTAGAGCACACGTAGGAACCCAGTGAATTCGACATGGAGTATAGAGATATATAAATTTAACAAATATTAGATTCTGAACCCATAATTCCAAAGGTGTAATGCTTTTTGTTGTAAGAACCTAAAGGTTAAATCCTTAAATTGAAATATGGATCCGCCTCTATCTGCGTAAGATTTTCATGAATGGTTTCAGTCCTAGTCCATCAAGTAGGAATAGGTTCTTTGGCAGAATGATTGACTGCTACAATCGATATGAACAAAAAGATTTTGTTTATCCTCTATTCAACTATCCATTCAAGAGCATTTGGAACCAGCACAAGTAACTCAAATTCGTGTAGAAAAAGAGAGGGTGCTCTTTTGGATATTGAGCTCGTCTTCATCTTCCAAGATTGGTGGTTGAGACTACATTTATGTATGAAACTCTTAAGGAAGATTTTGATATTGTTGTCCTGAAAAGTTGCATCCTCCTATAACATTCCTTAGGGTCAGACACAATAAGTTTTGGTTTCACTGAACCAATAGATAAGTTTATATCCTATCAGTTCATTAAAAGAGTGTGATTACATAGTTTTGGTGCCTCTTTGTCGTTGAGTTATTTCTTGAAGCGCTCATTTCCAAAATGTCTGGGGTTGGTGATATAAAATTTTGCTCCTTTTCAGGAAGTTTATTGTATGCTAAATGTGAGTACATATTGTGTATTGTTTGTTATGGTTTATATGTTTAGTGTGTGATGTGGTATTGCTCCATATCATTATGTTACTGTGTGTATGGTTATTTTGACTGTTTTGCTACTTGGCACCCCTGAAGAAAATGTCATCTGCCACTTGTCATGACTAAACTATGTCATCACTGTTGTTGCATACATAACTTTGTTTTTGAAACTTTTCCTATGTCACAGGAAAATATGCCTTTCCTTTTTCATCCTTGCTAATGTAGGTTGTGCATTTTATTTAGTGAGTAAACTATAATAAGCTGTTTAACATGCTTAAGATTTATTGTTTTCTTTCTGTCTTTTTTAATATTTTACTTTTACTTACCTTTTGCTTGAATCCGACATTGCAGTCATGTTGTTGGATGGCCTCCTGTAAGAACTTATAGGATGAATACCCTAGTTAACCAGACAAAATCACCACCCACAGAAGAATATTGCGGGACAATTGAGAAATGCAAAAGCAAAATTTTTATCACTAACGGGGGGAGCAGCAAGAGCAACAGTTTTGCCAAGGAGAAAGGGCTCATCAAGACTTCCATGTTTGTGAAGGTCAATATGGATGGAGTTGGAATTGGAAGGAAGGTAGATCTGAATGCTCATAGTAGCTATGAGAACTTGGAACGGACTTTAGATAGGATGTTCTTAAAACCCAACACAGCGGTTTGTGCAAGATGTAAGTAGTTCTTCTCCCTAGTTCATTAATCTGAAAATGGAACAGAAGATTGTTACCACAAATATGCCGTAAAGGATAATGAGTTTTTAGTTGCTTCAGAAGTTGAATGAAATTATACACCGAGTTTTGGCGGGCACAATGTTCATGGTTGTAATGAATTATGTTTTTTTTGTTGGAAATATTAGCTGTCCCATATGTTCTAAGCCTGATATCTTGGAGGAACTGACAGACATTTCATGTTAAATTCTGATTTTTAACAATTCTTTGGAGTTCTTATAACTAGTATTTTAGGTTCATTTTCCATGGTTTCTGACACTAGCAATTTTTGTGTGCTGTCAGCGTCAAATGCACAAGAGCTAGGTGTAATGTCAGAAACGTCATCTTCAAGATTATTAGATGGATCTACAGAATTTGTGCTAACTTATGAAGACAAAGAAGGAGACTGGATGCTTGTTGGAGATGTTCCATGGGAGTATGTCCTGCATCTGTCACTTTGCTCCTCCTGCACATTGGCAACTGAAATACACCTAATTATTGTTTATAAAATGTGTGGGAAAAAATCAACCGATACATAGTACTTTGCGTCTGAACTTTGTTATCTTAAAGTGAAAAATGAATAGGAGAAGTTGCTTATTAAATAATAGGGGGATTATATTCATCAACATGAATTGGCAATTTGGTTCTTACATTATATGTATGCAGTTTTGTACTTTGTTTTGCTAGTTTAAATACTTATTATGTTCGAATTATAAGGGATGGGGATTGCCCAATCTGGTTTAGCTTTGGCTTCATAGAAATCAGTAATTGTTATAATGCAGTTCCCTCTGTGCTTTCTGGCTGATTTTGTAGAACGCACAACATTCTTCTGTATGGAACCGATTAAATGTACCCGTGTTTATTATATGGCCGCCTTATTTGTTTCCTTGTTTGTTTCAGGATGTTTATTAGCTCCGTCAAGAGACTACGAATCATGAGGACATCTGACGCCAATGGACTTGGTACATGTAAGCGTGAGTCACATATATGATGCACATGCTCCTCGTACAGATTAAAACTGACATGCTGACTAAATTCTTTGTTGAATTTCAGCTCCAAGTTTCATGGAAAGAAATGGAAGACAGAGGACTAAGCCTATATAGGTTAGATAAAGAATCTACTTTCAAAGATAAAGAAGCCCCTTATTGGAAGGATGAAGTACAGAAGGAAATTATAGTGGATTATAAAATAATTTCTCAGTAACAAACTGATCATATGTGACCTTTATTGGCCTTTTATTTTTTTGTCACTTTTTTCCTGCTTTTTACCACACGGGTCATGGTGTTTACCCCACTCTCTGGGAGGAGAGACCTTTTGGTAGATTACAGAAGATGCTGGTATATGTCATACACTATGCAATCTTCAGAGGAAGTTGCTTTCTGCCTTGTGAGTATGGATATGTCTACTTATATTATATTACGATGATGAGCTTGCCGCACCCTGAAACAGATGAACGCTAATGTTGTTGAAAGGAAAATTTGCAAGGTTCATACTGGGAACCTTTTTTGTTGGTTTTGATAAAAGATTTCATTGCTTCATGTTTGTATTTCAACTTTTTGTCTTCTCTTATTTCTGCAAGTATTTCTCCAACTATTGCTTGGAGCAAGATACGTTGTCTATAAAACTTAAAATTATTTGATTGTCAGAAGCGTAGGGAAGAATGTATAGCTTAGCCATGGAGGAGGTGTGTTGGAATTGTACATTTTACAATGCTGGTTGTAACCTTCCTTGGATTCTTTATATTGCATATTATCACTTGTTCAAGAGGAACGTACAGAGTTAAGAGGGAGAAAATAAGAAACAAGAGAAGGGGAAATAGAAAACCTACAATAAAGAACAAAAATGCAGACTCGAGTTGCCAAAGGTGATTTGATTTGTGATGGGTTTTGGTTGAAGAGAAAAGGGGCTTAAGGGTAATTCTTTCTGAACAAAATGGCAAATTGGATGAGAAAACCATTATAAGCTTTGGATTTTTTTGTAAATGAAAAAATGTTAGGGAGGTTATGAACATCAAGTGAATAACCTAAAGATAAAAGGAGAAATTGGAGAAACCCTTGTGAGGGGGTATTTAAATAACCTGGAATTAGATAGTTAGTTTGAGTTGATTTTCTTCCCCTTAAAGATTGTTTTAGATAGTTAGTTTGAGTTGATTTTCTTCCCCTTAAAGATTGTTTTAGATAGTTAGTTTGAGTTGATTTTCTTCCCCTTAAAGATTGTTTTAGATAGTTAGTTTGAGTTGATTTTCTTCCCCTTAAAGATTGATTTTTCAGGTAAGCAATACAATTCCATATCTTGATTAGAGAATATTTCCGTGTTAAAACTCTGTTATTCTGATCAATAACTTTTTCTTACATGATCAAAAAAATCACTTGCAGCAGGAAAAGTGCTGCCTGTACTGCCTTAAATTCTACACATACAAGAATCGATATATGAACTTCTAAATACAGGTCAAATACTACATGAAAATTACAAATAAAATGGACTCAAGTAGGAAAAAGGGACATGACTTCTCTTCTTACAGAAGGCCATTTACAGGTGATGTACTGAATATTGGCTTATCTTTATCAGTAGTAGCAGGACTACTTCCACTGTTGCTGCTGCTCTTTCTTCGAGGCTTTGCCTCTTCGAGCATTGTCAAAACATCCCTCATGGACGGTCTGTCCTTGGGGAGTTTGGCTATACATAGAATTGCTATCCTTAAAACTAACAACATTTCTTCTTGAACATGTTGTATCGTTCCTACATTGGGGTCTAGAGCTTCTTCTAAAGATTTATTGTCTCGGATCTTCATCCGAAACCATTCTACAATGTCAACAGATTCCCCGAATTCAGGATCTAGAGGACGTTTTCCAGTTAGGAGCTCCATGAGAACTACTCCATAGCTGTAGATATCAATCTTTTCATCCACTTTCAGTGTGTACCCGTACTCTGCAAAGTCATCATCCAGATAAATGATTATCAAATATTAGCAAAGATCACTCTATAAGTATACATTAAGATTTTACTAAACTCGGCTGAAAATTTTGGAGTAAGGACTTACCGGGGGCTATGTATCCATAAGATCCAGCAACCATAGAAACTGTTTCATTCTTCTTGAGCATCATTCTTGCTAAACCAAAATCTGCAATTCTTGCCTCAAGATTTGCATCAAGAAGTATGTTATTTGACTTTACATCACGGTGAATAACTGGTGGATGGCAATCATGATGGAGATAAGCAAGGCCTTGTGCCACTCCAAGTGCTATGTTGTATCGAGTGACCCAATCGACAAGCAATCTCCCTGCTTCTTGTTTACCATGTAAAGCTTCTCCAAGGCTACCATTCTGCATATACTCATATATTATCATTGCATCGCGATTGTTGTGAAGGAACCCCAGAAGCCTGACAATATTCCGATGCCTCAATTTTCCAAGAACGTTCACCTCACCTACAAGATCTTCACTTCCCCCCATCTCAATATCAGTTCCAGATTTCCATAGCTTCTTCACTGCAACAACCGTATTCTGACGTTGCATTTCAGCTTTGTATACAACCCCTGTTGCTCCCATTCCAATGACATTCGACTCTTTAAGGCAAGCCAAGATGTCATTACTAGTGAATCCTAGCCTCTGGAATGCCATCAACCTCCACGGCCATTCACTACTGCTCATCTCAAACCTTTGTTCGAAACAGCTTCCACTTTCATTCCATCTCTTGTATAGAGACCTAGCTCCAATACTTGCTGTAACAAGAAGTAGAAGAGCTGCTACACCAGTTAGCCATCCTGCAATGATGTGCTTCACGTGCAAGCTCTTTTCCTTCAATGTGTATGCTGCATTGTGAGAACATGGAGGAAGCACACCACCACAGAGACCGGCATTGCCAGTCAGGTCATCTGGATTGATTGTTCTGAGCATGCCATTTGCCGGAACAGGGCCCTCAAGTTTGTTATGAGAAACATTCAGCGTCTCTAATGCTGGGGAATTGCCAAAGTTGTCAGGTATTCCACCAGTTAAAGAATTGTTGGATAGATCTAGAACAGCTAATGTGGGCATCATAGAAATTGCTCTTGGAATTGGACCAGTTAATTGGTTGTTTCGAAGATTCAAAGTTACTAACTTCTCACAGGAAGCAATGCTAGCTGGAAGATCTCCAGTGAAATGGTTTGTGGATAGATCCAGGACAGAAAGAGAAGGGCAATCCTGGAATTGATCCGGGATTTCGCCTACAAGGTTGTTTTCTGAGGCAATGAAATTCTGAAGACTTGGAAGTCCAAGAATGGATGAAGGAATAGAAGACTGAAGGTTATTTTTAGAGACATCAATAAAAGAAAGAGAGGTAGAAGAAGCAAGATCACTTGGGATTTGGCCTGTCAAACTATTGTTTGCCAGTTCCAACCTTTGGAGTTTCCCAAGTTTACCAAAACCTGCTGGGATTGTCCCAGAAAGAAGATTGTTTTGCGCTCTTACACGAACAAGGGACGTGCAGGTTGATAAACCAGATGGAATTGGACCAGAGAAAGCATTGTTGAATAAGATAAGCTTAGTTAGGTTACCTTTGGTGCATAACCCTTCTGGAATAGGACCAGTGAATGAATTGGATGAAATGTCTACCCATTGCAAAGGCGAGTTTCTGCCAAGATCACTTGGCAAAGGACCTGATAAGCTGTTATTCCACAGCTCAAGAATTTCCAGCTGAGGCAAACCTCCAATTCCAGAAGGAACTGAGCCTGATAATTTGTTGGACATCAAATTCAAAAGCTGCAAATTCTTAAGGTCAGCAATCTCAGCTGGGATGTCACCCGAAAGCATGTTATCGGAGAAGTCAAGCAGCTGCAATGAAGTCATGCTGCCAATCTCTGGTGAAATCTTGCCTACAAGACTGTTCTTGTACAAGAAAATGGTGTTGAGCAGCTTCAGCTTGCCCAACACAGCAGGAATTTCACCTCCAAGATTGCCAATAGCAAGATCAAGATACTTGAGATTGGTCAAATTTCCAAGCTCAGCTGGAATTCCACCTTCAAAACTATTGTATCCAAGAACTATAGTCTCAAGCGACGATAGTTGCCCAAGCTCTCCTGGAATGTGGCCAGTCAAATTGTTCCCCGAGAGGCCTAAAAACTTCAACTTTCCTAAATTCTTGTAAGATTTAGGAATTGAACCTTCGAAGAAATTCCCTCGAAAATCCAAAGTCTCGAGGAATGTTGCATTGCCAATATCCTCAGGAAGATAACCGGAGAAGTTATTACTCGAAGCATTCAAATACATAAGCCCTGCTGACATTCCGAGACCCAAAGGAAATCCATAGACAAAGTAGTTCTGGCTCACATCAATGCTTTTCAATGCAGTGAGATTGGATAAGGTTCTTGGCAATGGTGATGAGAAATCATTGCAGCATAGATTAAGAGAAGTCAAACTCTTCAGCTTTTGAATATCATCAGACACTTTGCCAGTGAGATTCATGTGTGACAGATCAAGCTTCTCAACTGCACCTTTGGAGTTGCATTCAACTCCAGTCCAGCTGCAGGGAACCGAAACGTTCCCTGCAGCTGCATTCTTGGGCACTGTCCAATCGCGGAGTTGATCCAATGGATCAATAAGACTTTCTTTAATAGAAAGTAAAATAGACACTTCGTCTCTCAACTCAACTTTTGCCTCCACCACCACCTTAGCAAAACCAATGTAACAGTAAAACAAGAACAGTAGGAAAATGGTAATCAAATTCATTTTTCCCCTCTACTTACACTTTCTTTTGCTAATAATTTCTGTGCTATTGTTGCATCATGATTGAGACAACGATGAGAGGGAAATGATGGGGCCGGTGAAGTGGGGTATGAGGGGGAAGAAGAAGAGGGTAAGAAAAAAAGAGAAGAGTATAGACTAGTAATATAGTATATACAATATTAATGGAGTAAGTAAAATACTAAGTTCACATGGGGATTAGTTAACAAAAAGGAGGAGGTCGTGAGATCTTGGGTTCTGCAAAACAGCTGTTAATATGCAAATAATTGACTGGGCAAATGTTTGGACTTTATTGTAAGTGACTCCGACATTGAACATGGAGAGAATGTGTTCTTCTTCTTCATGTGTTGCCTCGTTCTACATTAGTTACTTCTTTTTCTCCTTCTCATAGTCAACGTAATTTTGTGTTAATGTTCTTGTTTTACCTTTTCCCCTTTATTGCGTTTAAGAGGCCGGTAGAAAATATATATAAACTTCTAATGCTAGAGAAATTATTTCTTGATAACTGATATTGGACTGTGACGGACATAAATTGAGCGACATCGTAGGCAATGACTCACGTAGGCGACATTAACTTGCTTAAGATGACCGTTTTAAAAGGCGTTTTCGATGGTGTGGGGGCGAAAGTTTCAAAAGGCGTACGCCCAACAATTTGGGGCGTACGTCCGGGCTTTCGGGACGTACGCCCGGACGTTCGATGTGCGTCTTTTTAATGAGGAGTAAGTCTCAGAGACTTTTTCAAATTAAAACAAAATTTGTTGAGTAAGTCATTCATATAATACCCAAATTTTCAAAAATCAGTTTGGTAATTACTCAAAAGTATTAAATTTAAAAGTCAAAACTTTTTTTATTGATTGAAGTCCTAATTCATGATCTTTCCCAATTTTTTATCTTGTCCGCTAGTCTGCTAATATCTCCCAAAAGCAACGAATATTTAATTTTTTTTACAAATACAAAGAAAACTACATTCTCCTTCGTTAAAGCAAGTTCAAAGTTAAAATTGCAAGTTAATCATCCTTTTTGTTCCTCAATATAAAAAACTTTATTCTTTTATACTCAAATTACTTGTGTTTGGAAGTAGTGTATAATAGATTGTTTTGATCATTTTTTTGTGGGGATGGAGTGCGCGCGCGCGCGCACACACACACACACACACACATATATATATATATATATATATATATATATATATATATATATATTTCACATATTTATAGTTTTTTTAATTTTTATGCAATTTTACATGTTTATAAATATTTATTGTCATTATATTATTTTATAAAAATATTAAAAATTAAATACTTGTGGGCTCACGCCCCATGCCTCGGGGCTTACGCCTCGCTGAAGCATATGTAAAATGTCTCGCCTTATGTCCACGTCTTTTAAAACATTGCTTAAGATTAAGACGTAGCTGTTGTTGTTGCACATTTAGTTTTTTTCAACTTTGCGCTACTCGATCTGCAGATAAATAGTTGAACAATTTTGATAAAATTACATATTTATGTTAAGTTCGTATCTACTGTCACAAAGGAGTAGTGAGTGTATTATTAAAATATTAAAATCGTATATCTATCTTCATTTATTAGTTCTTTTTCTCTCTTTGGTCGATGACTTTTTGTAAAAGATGGCTTGATTTACCTACATGGCCGAGTGGCAAAAAAGGTGCAAAATCAGAAAATTTAGGGAAAGGTAGCTTTCTTAAGGACAAAGGTATTCTTAACTCATGTGAATGACAAAGATTTCAAGAATAATTACGAGTGAAGGTTACTCTCTCCATTCTTAAAGTTTGAGTTACCCTATTTTATAAAGATTAACTAGACAGTACTAGTTGAGAAACATTACTAACTTTTGATACGTGAGCTTTGTCTTTTCCAAAATATTAGCTTATTGTATTACATTTCTTTATACTATCAATATAATTTAATAATGTGATAACAAACTAATTACTTATTTTTTCAGTTGAGAATCTTGATTTAAGGAACTGTTCTTATAAGAGGTAATTTCGAGAATCAAGCCAAGGGACTCTCAACCTTTCTTCTCACACAAAAACATAATGTAGGATGAATCAAATCAATAGAAAGTTAGCTAAACTAAGTAGTACCAGTAGGTACAGCTAAGTTAGAGCACAAAGACAAACAGAGGAGGAAATGGATAGATAAAGGAGGGGGGTATGTCTGAGGCAACCAACTGTACCTTTTTTATTTAAAAATAGAGTAAAACAAAGGCCAAAACAGAGTAATCTTAAAAAATAAATCACATGGAATCATGTGAGGTTTTCTATTTAAAAAACAGTGAGTGGTGTGTCACTTTGTTATGTGATGCTTCTTGGCTTCTCAAGTAGTGAAAGTGGTAAGGGATTTTGTGTATGGAGGCCATGTGAAACTGCAGCTTCCTTGTCAATTTTCCTCTTTCCCAATTATTAGAGAGAGAATTGAGGTTAAAACTTAATATCTTTTCCTTCTCAATTTTAATTGTTTTCTTTTAATTTTTACAAATATCATCTTACTGACATGCTTATGTAGAAATTACATGACATATTGAAGTTTTAAGAGTTTGTGTTAAGTCAGATATCGCCATAAAGAAAAGAGTGAAGATATTATTTCTAAATGTGACTGTTCTGATATTTTGTAAACATTTAGAATGTTTAAAGATTTATGGCTTAATATTAAGTTTACACCTTGTTTGGATGGTTGTTACCAGTTGTATTGTATCGTATTGTTACTTTAAATACGATGTTTGTTTTGATTGTTACTTAAATTTTATTGTATAGTATCGTTAAATCCGTCGTTACGTAACGACGAAATGTGTCATTTTATGTAACGACCGATTTGGTGTGGTCACGTCGTTACCTTATCTTTTTCTCTCATCTCACCCTTCATTATTATTAAATAATTTTATTTTATCATTTACCCTATCTTTTTATATAACAATTTACCCCGTATTATAATTTTTCTTTATAATATTGCAAGTTTATTGTTGGTGTGTGATATCATGACACAACGTCAAACGATACAATCTATCCAAATATTATATTAATTAAATGATATAGTACAATACAATACGATACATTATAAAACGATATGTAACAACCATCCAAAAGTGCATTCTCTACATATATAAGTTTTATTTTCAATAAATACATTGATTTTCAAAATCATACTGAAGATTGAATACTCTAACCGTCTTACTTCAAGTTCTATGAATTTGGCTTTATCCAACCTATATATGTGTATACGATCAAAATTGGTTTCGACATTCGTATGATTAGTCAAGATTAGGACATAATGGATCGAAAGTCATCTTCATAATATTAGGTATAAGATCCAAAACCAGGTTACCGAGCTCAAATTTCTAGGACCGATCAAATACCGAACTCGAAGTCATTACCGAGCTCGAATCCAAATCGAGCTATGATGCGAAACGACGTTATTGAGCTTGAGAACCAGAGACCGTCCAAAACCGAGCCCAAGTCAATATCGGGCCCCGAGTCAATATCGGGCTCTAAATCTGGAAATCAACCAATACCAAATCTGATCGAGGTCGAGCCAAGGGACAAGAGCCGTTACAGCCGCACTAGGGAGAGAGAATCTCGGCGGGAATTAGGGAAAAGCTATTCTACCACAGGTTCCTCACTATATATTTTTAATTATATCTAAAATAGGATACCTCCACTATAAGAGGCATAACTACTATTTATGTAAGGCATCCATGATTAAGGCATTGATACACTCTCATATTATTGATAGAGAAAAACATACTGATACAGTTATAGAAAATATCCTCTTGCGAGCTTATACATTGATTCGTCTTGCTTGTTCATAAAATAGCTTTCTATTCAATTTGGTTTGCATTTCATTCTTTATGCAGTCAATACTCAATATATTTCCACTCACTTTCCGATTTGTGCCAAGTTATACTACGTATTCTTAGAACTATGTATAAATTCAACTCTCTCCCCTTTTCAGGTAAACAGTTTGGCGCCCACCGTGGGGCTAAGGATAATAGTGTTTGTTTGGTACGAATCTCTACAAAACACACCATTTTACACTTGCTCTTGGAAGTATCTTTAATTTCAGGTTGAAAACGACGAATTCTCAATTAATGGCCCTACCTATCGATAACGAAGCAGGCCTTCAAGATGAGAACAACAACTTAACCCCTAGGAATGGAAGGCCACTCGTCGATCCCGCTGGAGTTTGGGTCGAAGAGCCAATAGACGTCAATTCACATGCAGTCATCGAGGCGAGCCAACGTTCCGACCCTGGAAATAACATTCATGGTGGAACTCGATCCGCAGCTCGAAATACCCAAAATGTTGAGGAAAACGAAATCAGTTTGCGTATGATCATCGAGATGTTGCAAGCTCAACAAGTAGCAATAGCCAGTTGTAGAACCAAACCCAGACACCAACCAGACTCGAGCCCAGTCCACCCCAAGAAGTCACCCACAAAACGGGGCCAACTATAGTAAGGTCAAATAAGCAAGAATCAGGGACTAATCCCAAAATTGTTAAGATGCTCGAAGAACTAACAAAATGAATCGAGTCATGAGAAAGGAGGATTGAGGCAAACGACAAAAAAATAGAAACATATAATTCTGGGGTTGATCAGATTCCGGGGGCACCACCGATATTGAAGGGCTTAGATTCCAAAAAATTCATACAAAAGACTTTCCCCCCGAGCGCGACTCCTAAACCGATCCCAAAGAAGTTTCGTATGCCCGAGATTTCTAAATATAACGGAACGACCGACCCCAACGAACATGTCACCTCTTACACATGTGCCATCAAAGGGAACGATCTAGAGGACGATTCTTTACCGTCTAACTCTATCGATTCTTTTGCTATGCATGCAAATTCTTTCGTAAAAGCATATGTTGGGCCCATAAAGGTCGAGACCAGGAAGTCGGACCTATTCAAGGTAAGACAAAAGGATAACGAGATGCTAAGAGAATTCGTATCTCGTTTCCAAATGGAACGAATGGATCTACCACTAGTCATAGACGATTGGGCTGTTCAAATTTTCACTCAAGGTCTAAACGAACGAAGCTCAATGGCTTCACGGCGGCTGAAGCATAATTTGATCGAGTACCCAGGTATTACTTGGGTTGATGTGCACAATCGATATCAATCTAAAATAAGAGTCGAAGTCGACCTGTTGGGTTCTGGGTCCGATATTAAAAGGGATATCGACCAAGAACCAAGGGCAAACAAGGATCGATATCGTCCGTATAACGGAGATCGTAGGGGTAGCGAACCTTCACGTAACCCCATACGAGGTGAAAAGAGAAATAATCAAGGCCAAGCGTCTCGGAGGCTGATGAACATGAATGGGTTCGACAAGCATACCGAACCCAAGGAAGCACCTAAGTTATCGGAGTATAACTTCAGCATCGATGCATCCGCTATCGTGTCGGCTATCGAACGTATCAAAGATACTAAATGGCCTCGACCTATGCAAACCGATCCTGCCCAGAGGAATCCTAATCAAATGTGCGAATATCATGGCACTCATGGACACGGAACGGAAGATTGCAGGCAACTAAGAGAGAAGGTAGCCCACTTATTCAATAAAGGGCATGTTCGAGAATGTTTAAGTGACATGGCCAAAAACCATTTCAAAAACAGGGATTTCAGTAGACAGAACGATCAAGAAGAGCCACAACACATCATCCACATGATCATGGGTGAGATCGATACCCCAGGGGCCGGTGCTTAAACGCACTAAGATGTCGATTGTAAGAGAAAAACGGTCCTAGACTCAGGATTACACCCCTAAAGGAATCTTGTCCTTTAATAACGACGACGCAGAAGGAATCATGCAAACACATAACGATGCACTGGTAATATCTGTACTTATGAATAAAACTCACGTTAAACGTGTGTTAATTGATCCAGGTAGTTCGGCCAACATCAATTGATCAACGGTCATAGAGCAACTTGGTCTTCAGGACCAGGTCGAGCTGGCAACCGTGGTACTAAACAAATTCAATATGGCATGTGAAACTACTAAGGGCGAAATAATCCTGCCAATTAACGTGACCGGAACCATAAAAGAAATGAAGTTCCACGTGATCGAAGGTGATATGGGATACAACGCTCTGTTCGGAAGACCGTGGATCCACAATATGAGGGTTGTACCCTCGACCCTCTACCAGGTTTTGAAGTTCCCAACATCGGAGGGAATAAAAACAGTCTATGGGGAGCAAGCAACCGCAAAATAAATGTTTGTCGTCAATGAAGTGATTCTGATATCATCATTCTCATCAGTAAAAGGATCGGATTTGAAGGAGGAACAAAATACCAAATAGCAATCACAAACATCAGCTCCGACCCAATTAGAGAATCAGAAGACTCACGAAGATGATGAACATAGGATCCCTCTATCTTTCATGATTCCTGATGATTTCGACGCCACCCAATCAACAATCGAAGAACTGGAGCAAGTCATACTAATCGAATATCTGCCCGAACGAAATGTATAACTGGGCACGTGGTTAGATCCCGAGCTCAGGAGAAAGCTTATTCAATTTCTTATAACTAACATAGATTATTTCGCTTGGTCCCATCTTGACATGGAATGGATCCCACCGGGAATCACCACTCATAAGCTAAGCTTGGACCCAAAATTCTACCCTGTAAAACAAAAAAGAAGGCCTCAGTCTGAGGCCAATCACGCCTTCATCAAAGATGAGGTAACCAAACTTCTTAAAATAGGGTCCATTCGGGAAGTAAAGTACCCCAAATGGCTAGCAAATGTGGTGGTAGTACCTAAAAAGGGGAACAAACTTAGAATGCATATATATTATAAGGACGTGAATAAAGCATGCCCTAAGGACTCTTTTCCTTTGCCTAATATCGATCGTATGATCGATGCCACGACCGGCCACGAGACTCTCCATTTTCTCGATGCCTATTCCGGGTACAATCAAATACATATGAACCCGGAGGATCATGAAAAGACCTCATTTATCACTAAGTACGAGACCTACTGCTATAATGTAATGCCATTTGGCCTAAAACATGTTGGTGCAACTTATTAACGCCTAGTAAATAGAATGTTCGAAAAGAAAATATGAAAATCAATGGAAGTTTATATTGATGATATGTTAGTTAAATCCCTGCAAGCAAAGGACCATTTAAAGCAATTGTAGGAAACTTTCGACATACTAAGACAGTACAATATGAAGCTCAATCCCGAAAAATGTGCTTTCGGGGTTGGCTCGGGCAAGTTTCTCAGTTTCATGGTGTCCAATCTAGGAATCGAGATCAACCCCGATAAAATCAAAGCTATCGAGGACATCATAGTGGTAGATAATGTAAAGGTCGTGCAAAGGCTAACAGAACGGATAACCGCCTCAGACGATTCATTTATAGATCCTCAGATATAAGCCACCATTTTTTCTCTCTGCTTGAAAAGAAAAGCAATTTTGCATGGACTCCGGAATGTCAGCAGGCTTTGGAAGAGCTAAAACGGTATCTATCGAGCCCTCCGCTGCTTCATATCCCGAAGGTAGATGAAAAACTTTACCTGTATCTAGCTGTCTCGGAGGTAGCGGTAAGTGGAATCCTAATTCGAGAAGAATGAGGTATGCAATTCCCTATTTATTATGTCAGTCGAACTCTAGGCGAGGCCGAAACTAGATATTCACACTTGAAAAAATTAGCGCTTGCTTTAATAAGTGCCTCTAGGAAATTAAAACCATATTTCTAGTGCCATCCAATACATGTTGTAACAACTTATCCTCTACGAAATATTTTACACAAACCTGAGCTTTCAGGTCGATTGGCCAAATGGGCCATAGAGATCGGCGGGTATGACATCGAGTATCGACCTCAAACCACTATCAAATCTCAAATATTATCGAACTTCGTGGATGACTTTACGCCGGCCTTCGTACCCGAGATCGAAAAGGAATTATTAATAAAATCGGGTACCTCTTTGGGAATCTAGACCCTCTTTACCGACGGTGT
Organism: Nicotiana tomentosiformis; assembly: GCF_000390325.3. NCBI lineage: Eukaryota > Viridiplantae > Streptophyta > Magnoliopsida > Solanales > Solanaceae > Nicotiana > Nicotiana tomentosiformis. The sequence goes on from NC_090812.1 coordinate 111,512,183, forward strand.
CTCGAATGCAAAGGGGTTCGGACTGGGCATCGTACTAAATTCGCCCGCAGGTAATATAGTTAGACAATCTATTAGTCTGGACTAGGCATCGTACTAAATTCGCCCACAGGTAATATAGTTAGACAATCTATTAAAACTATAAAATTGACTAACAATGAGGCTAAATGTGATTCCCTCCTCGTGGTAAATCAAGTCAACGGGACTATTGAAGTTCGGGAAGATGAAATACAGAGGTACTTGGATAAATTGCAAATGACTCTACATCGATTCAAGGAATGGACTTTGGAACATATACTTCGAGAGCAGAACAGTGAGGCTGACGCTCTTGTGAACTAAGGGTCGTCGGTCGAGGATGACGAACTCAACTCCGGGACTGTCGTATAACTCATAAAATCGGTAATCGAAGAAGGTCATGCCAAGATAAACTCCACAAGTCTAACCTGGGATGGGAGAAACAAATATATAGAGTACTTCAAGAACGGGAAACTTCCATCGGATCCTAAGGAATCAAGAACTCCACGCACAAAAGTTGCACGGTTCACGTTATCCAATGATGGAAAGTTGTTTAGAAGGACGTTCGATGGTCCACTGGCAATATGTTTGGAACCGGGAGATATCGACTACATCCTACATGAGATTCACGAGGGCATTTGTGGAAATCATTCCGGTACCGATTCATTAGTCTACAAAATAATCAGAGCAGGATATTATTGGACCGATATGGCCAAAGATGCAAGGGAGTTCTTTCGAAAATGTGACAAATGTCAAAGACATGCGCCTATGATTCATCAACCCGTGGAACTTCTCCACTCGATCCTATCTCCTTGGCCTCTCATGAAATGGGGAGTGGACATCGTCGTCCCCTCCCATCGGCCCCAGGTAAGGCTCAGTTTATTTTGTTTATGACTGATTATTTCTCTAAATGGGTTGAAGCACAGGCTTTCGAGAAAGTTAGAGAAAATGAGGTGATAGACATCATTTGGGACCACATCATATGTTGGTTCGGGATGCCATCCGAGATTGTATGTGATAATAGAAAGCAATTCATCGGAAGCAAGGTAACTAAATTTCTCGAAGACCACAAAATCAAAAGGATCCTATCAACACCTTATTATCCCAGCGAAAACGGACAGGCCGAATCGACCAACAAAACCATCATCCAAAATCTTAAGAAAAGATTAACCAACGCTAAAGGAAAATGGAGAGAAATACTACTTGAAGTCCTATGGACATACCGCACAATCTCAAAATCGAGTACCGGAGCGACACCATTCTTGTTGGTTTATTGCGCCGAAGCTCTTATCCCGGTTGAGGTTGGAGAACCTAGCGCCAGGTTTCGATATGCAACAGATGAGTCAAATAACGAGACGATCAACACGAGCCTAGAATTATTGGACAAAAAAAGAGAAGCGGCTCTCGCCCGATTAGCCGCCCAAAAACAGCGGATCGAAAGGTATTATAATCGAAGAACCAATCTTCGATGTTTTATAATCGGGGACTTAGTGCTAAGTAAAGTCACCCTCAACACCCGAAATTCAAATGAAGGAAAACTGGGTCCGAACTAGGAAGGACCGTATCAGGTTCTCAAAATCGTCGAAAAACGTTCCTACAAGCTCGGTGTAATAAACGGCAAACAACTACCAAGCAATTAGAACGTGTCGCACCTAAAACGTTACTATTGTTAAGGTACGAACCCCCCATGCTCATTTATATTTCGAATTAACCCTTGTAGGTGATAGATTAGAAACGGGGATGGAATATTCAACTCGAAGCCTTTAGGCCTTAAAGCACGCGTTGCACTCTTTATCCCTTAGACCGGTTTTATCCCAAATGAGTTTTTTGGCCAGGTTTTTAATGAGGCAACCAATGATCGTGCTAACTTAGAAAAATTCAACAGTATCCAAGGCCTCCTTACAATCAACCTCGAATACCGGGGGGCATTACCATCGAATATATTAAGTTCGATGCAAGGAGGTTACTTCATGACAACACGGTTTCGATAGGAAAAATTATACGAGTGAAATTATCACGTCCCAAACCTGAAGGGGCGTGGCCGGCACCCGGTACCATACTCGGCCCGAGCGTACCACTCTATTACTGTGAACTCTAGAGGAATAACCCTCAACCTAGGCCAATGAGGCCATATTCTGAATCATCTGAAAATATCGTATCTCTCATCTAAAGGGTAAACATACCCAAAAACTCATGTGTGTATATATATATATATATATATATATATATAATTGTACAGACTGATGAGGCCCCCGTGAACATCTACTGTTATACAAACTATACAGGACTTGTCTACAAGCCTCTAGAGATAGTTGAACTGTATCATGGTCGGGACAGGGCCTCGACCTACCCATCAAAACTGTATATATAAAACGGACTCCAAGGTCTAAACCTGGTAACTCCGGGGAAGTGGAGCTTACCAACCAAGATGATATTTGGATCTGTCTACTAGGAAGGTCTATCCAACTGTCTATCAGGACCTGCAGGGATGAAATACAGTGTCCCCAGCAAAGGGACGTCAGTACAAATAATGTACTGAGTATGTAAGGCAACAAAATAACTGAAAGCTGAAACTGAATTGATGATTAATAATGGAATGTAACTGAGAGTCAAAAATAATCTAAAGATATGCTTACCTGCTGATACTGACTCAACTCTCTCCATATAGTATGTAAAATAGTTGACCGGCCCTATAAGGCTTGGTATGTGTAACTGCCTTGCCGTAGTAGGCTCGCTCATAGGCGCTCGGCCATACTAGGCTCGCTCATAGGCGCTCGGCCACAGTAGGCTCGGTATATAACTTACCATCTGATCAAAGGTTCCCCAATAGGGGCCTGCCCACCGATTATAGCTCGATGGTGGTGAAAATACTGTAATACTATATATATATATATATATATACACACACACACACACACTCTGCTCTCTTGGATGAAAGAAGACAATACTAAACTGAATATGAAGTCCCAATAAGGGAGAATACTGTAACTTCTGAGACTAGGATAATGTGAATAAATTCAGGAATACGAACTTCTCTTTATGCCTCGTTATCAAACTCATGTAGTTACGGGATCATACCAAAATGAAGAAAAGTTTAGCCTTAACATACCTTATCACAATCTTTCCAATCACCAACTTGAACTCGCCTCTTCTCACCTTAATCTACAACAACGATAATAATACTATCATTAAGTTACGAAAGGTACAACTAACGCACATCGAACGACAAGCTTATTTTGTATTAAAACGGACAACATCTCCCCTATAATCCTTACTTCCTCCAAATTCAAGATAACACCACAACACCAAAAACAATAATAACAACATATATAAATTAGTTTCCAACTTTATGCATACCACACAATACTACAAAACAGCCTAACACACCCCAATCTCTTCATACACAAAACGACCACTGTAGTAGTGTCAACAACCCAAAATTGTTACGATGAACGACCAGCCCAACATCCTGCATTTATGTGGTGTTTCTCCACACCCTTCCTCCTCCAAAACTCTCACAAAATATTAGTAAAACACGCTGCCCAACAGCACCACAAAATAGTCCATAAAATAGTCCACAAAACAGTCCGCTACAAGTGAATAACTCAAACTCACGGCTTCCGATCACCGTCCCGTGAGTTATTAAAAATATAGAATGACTTACTATGCATATACAGCAGAAAAAAATGGATGAAAGAGAGCAGTAAACTTACCTTATTTGTTGGATAACTCAGCTCCTATCTTGGTTCTTCAAACTCTAGGCTTTACCTCCAATTAGAACTTGAAAGGGAGAGAAAATCAATTGGGGTTTGGGGAAATTTTTGGGAGGAGTTTTGCAGAGATTAAGTCTGGTTATTTTTCCCTATTATCAACCTAATATATTAAGGGGATAAGACTTTAAAAAGTCCTCTTTGAATGACCCGAACTGGCCCATTTTTGGACGACCCGAAGAGGCCCATTTTTGGATTTTCGTTTAAGCAAGTAGGTGACAGTCTGCGCGGTCTCGTAAAAACGCCCATATCTCTCCACTCTGCTATCGTATTGACAAACGGTTTAATGCGTTGGAAAATAGACTCATATATCTTTCATTTTATGGGTGGAACACCCCATAATTCTACGTATATTGGTATAAAATGTCAGTTACATTGGACCCAAAGTTTCAGTAAAACTTATGAACGTAACTTGTGATAACTTTCATCGACTTTTGCTCCACCACTCGCTTGACTTCAAAATATAACACACGACTATCATACGACTAGCATAACTCATAACATAACCTCCTAATCATGTTAAACACCCTGGTATCACTTCAAAAATACATGCTATAACATTCCCAATTTGTCAATTTTTTGACGAAACATTATGTTTTTCAATTCCTTTAGCTTTTGAATCTTCCGACCATCTTTGTACTTGTTGTTCATGATCTTAAATATTTGTAACATTCGAGGTAATATGATTAATTTACTTTGTAAACTTTTCAAATATGATTTCATTTCTGAGCTTACATCAATTGACTTAAGACGACTCGTACGTACGAAAACATGGGTTGTAACATAAATGGTCAAAATGAACCATGCTTGTGTAGTTTGCTCGATCCCTGGTACAAAACATGAACACGTGTATAATGACATAAAGAGAAATTTCTCCTTTACCGCTATCTTATATCTCAGAATCCATCCTATATTTCGCGATCTATTATGCAACCAAGCTTAAGGGCCGACCATTACCCCATAAATCGGGAACTGCCAACCGAAAAATCAACAAGATCGAGCCCCCACATAAGCTTAAGGGATACCTTATAAAGCCTATAGACTACATTACTTCGAGTTCGAGCAATAACTCACTCGACCATAAAGCCTGCGGGCTACATTACTTCGAGTTCGAGCAATCACTCACTCGACCATAAAGTCTGCGGGCTACATTACTTCGAGTTCGAGCAAGCACTCACTCGACTATTAAGCCTAAGGGCTAATCTTATTTCGAGTTCGAGCAATCACTCACTCGACCATAAAGCCCACGGGCTACATTACTTCAAGTTCGAGCAAGCACTCACTCAACTACTAAGTCTATGACCTACATTAAACCTAAGGGCTAATCTTATTTTGAGTTCGAGCAATCACTCACTCAACCATAAAGCCTACGAGCTACATTACTTCGAGTTCGAGCAATCACTCACTCGACCATAAAGCCTACGGGCTACATTACTTCAAGTTAGAACAATCACTCACTCGACCATAAAGCCTACGGGCTACATTACTTCGAGTTCGAGAAACCAAATACACTCGACTATTAAAGCCTAAGGGCTACTTTTTAATTCAAGTTCGAGGAAATGCTCACTTGTTTATAAATTTTACAAGGTCCAACTTCGATCAAATTGCCTAAAGCCTTGAAATTATGAAAACTTTCATAAGGAATGAATGGAACAAAATCATCACAAGGCAGAGAATAAAACAGAGACAAGTCAGGAAAGGAAAAGATCTTTATATATATATACAATGTCCGATCAGGACCCTACACAAAAATATCAAAATGGAATAAACCCTAAGTTTCCCGGTTATCTCCGGGGGAAGTTTCTTCTCCATCGGGCTCCTCCCTACTCTCAGACCCACTCTTGCTCCCATCATCATCATCATCGTCGAAATCCAAGGCTCTGGCATCAGCTTCAAGCTCTATAACCTTTTTCATCTCTTCGGTAAGATCGAAACCTCGAGCATGGATCTCCTCGAGGGTTTCCCTCCGAGATTGGCATTTGGCGAGTTCACCAACCCAATATGCTCGAGTTTGAGCGGTCTCGGCTGCCTTTTTTTCTTCTACTTGAGCGGCTTCAGCATCGGCCCTATAGATGGCCACGAATTCATCTGCCTCGGCCTTTGCTTTTTCGAGTTCAGATTTGGCCTTGGCAAGTTTGGAAGCCAACATAGCCTCGAGCTCCCTTATCTTTCTTGCTTGAACCGATCTCTTTTCCTTTATGCCTTGAAGTTGACTTTCGGCGGATGATAATTGGGCTCGAGCAATCTCTTTTTCTACAGCAAGGCGGTCCATGCCTTCTTTACACCCCAAGGTCTCCGCCCTTATCGTATCGACCTCCTCACGAAGCAACCCAATCACCTCAAGATTCTGCTGCAACTGTGAGATCGAAATATTAGCCATCGTTCCCGAATTGAGCCCATGAGTTTTTAAAATTATCATTACATGCTCGGTCAGGTCGGTCTGATCTTGATATGGCTTTGCCAACTCGGCTCGAAGATCTTTGATCTCTTCCTCTTTCTGCCCATTAAGAAGTTTGAGGGCATTTCTCTCCTCCTAAATCCCTCGAAAGTCGGCCTCACGTCGGCTCAGCTCAGCTCCTAGACTTGGAAAACTCCTCTTGATGAAGAGCTAAAGCCTATACTAAAAAGAGAAAAATTTAGGCAGAAAATAGAAAAATATGACATCAACAAAGGGAATCGAGACTTACCCGATTCAGGGTTCGTTGAACCTCGAAGAAAAGACCCGACGCATCACTCGGGCCGGCAACATCCTCAATACTGGTAAACAAATCACGAAAGGGGTCCTCTTCCTCATGGGCCCTGCCTACCTCGAGGGTCCCCAAAGCTCGGGCTTCCCTAATTGCCCCTTCGGAAAAAGCATGGAGAGTAGGCGAGTCTCCGATTACTATTGCCCCAAGCGAATCGCTTAGGGCATTCTCCTCAGTTCGAATAGCTTCAGGGCCGGCCCCTTCAAATAGACCCACCGTTTGTTGACTTCGGTGGGAGGCATCCTCGATCTCTAACGACTCGGGGACTTTGCCCGAGTCCTTCTCCGACATCCCCTCAGTTCGATATGGAGCCTCGTCAAATGCCATCGACCCAGCTGCCTTTGAGGCATCGATGGTTTTCTTCACTCGGGCCACCAATATGGACTCGTCATTTTCTTCTTCCTCTTCATCTTCATCCCTTAGACGCTGAGTTGATTCTTCGGTCAAAGGGATGGTGTTCTTCCTTGGCTTACGAGATTCCTTTATCTTAAGTTTTGGATCCTCGGAGGTATAGGCCCTTTTTTCTTTTGTTGTTCTTCATCGGTTTTGGAACTGGGGCCAAAATTGTTTCCTCTCCAGACGGGGGCCTCACGACAGCATCTTTGCCTAGGCCTACACACAAGGAAGTTAAATATAGGAAAGACATTTTGTTCGAATGATTGAAGTCATGAGAAAGAGGCTTACCATGATTTTAGCCTCTCATCGGCTCTTTGATAAGTCGCACCACGAGCGCTTGGCATATGTGGAGGTCGAAGCCAGGTCCCGTACCCAGCTCTTAAGGTTAGGAACTGCACTGGGCATCCAAGCAGCCGCTACATCACAATAAGGGATATCAATGAGAAAGAAACGAAGGAGCAAAACAATAAGAGCTAACAACAGGATTGTACTTGCGCTTCATATTCCATTCCTCGGGAAATGGCATCTTCTCTTGGCCGGAATTAGGTCGAAAGTCTTTACTCGAACGAACCGGCCCATCCAGCCTCGATCTATGTCCTCGTCTATGCTCGATAACAACACTTTGGTGGCCCGTCGCTAGAGTTTTATTAACCCACCTCGATAGAGGTGGGGGTGTACAATCTAATAAGGTGGTCGAGGGTGAAAGGCATCCCCTCGACTTTGTTCACGAAGAAACGGATCAGAATAACGATCCGCCAAAAAGAAGGGTGGATTTGGCCTAGAGTTATTTGGTATTGGCGGCAAAAATCGACGATAACAGGGTTGAGGGGGCCCAACGTGAAAGGGTAAGTGTACACACTTAAAAACCCTTTTCACATTGATAGTAATATCCTCTTCGGGAGACGGGATTATCACTTCTTTGTTCTTCCAGTCATAATCTTTCCTTAACCGCTCAAGGTGTCCCTTAGTTATCGAGCACATATACCTCGATACTAGTTCACTTCAACCGAAAACCAACGAGGCTTTATCGATCTTAAAATCAGAAGTAAGAACACACACCCCGGGAACGCACTCCTCCGGTCGTGGCTCCACCGGTGTTTTGTCTCCGGCGGGATGCGAAGAAGAAACACTTTCTTTTGGGGGAACGGTTTTTGACGTTTTCGCCATTTGGATTTAAAGATTGAAAATAGAAGGAGGTGGCGAAGATTTGGTGTTTTAAATAGAGATTTTGCAGTAAAAATTACAGATGAAGAACTCAAAAGATGCAAGAAATAAGTTAGAAGATTTGGAAATTGAAGATGTAAAAGTAAAAAATAATAAAAAGAGGAGTTATTTATAGAGTTGGCAACGATGGTTCAATATTAGCAATGGCCGACCACCGTCTGATACGCATTTAATGCCTTGGTTACTGAACCGTCTGGACATTTATCACGTACGTCATGGTCGGGCTCGATACAAATGTCAGTGTATATCGAGTCATACCGCTTGCAAATCATGTCGTTTCTCGCCACATTCTTCCCGAGAAACGAAGGGACTATCTGTATACGGTCAAAACCGGCGTCATATGATTAGTCAAGATTGAAACATAATGGATCGAAGGTCATCTTCATAATATCGGGTATGAGATCCGAAGTCAGGTTACCGAGCTCAAATTTCTAGGACCGATCAAATACCGAACTCGAAGTCATTACCGAGCTCGAATCCAAATCGAGCTATGATGCAAAGCGGCGTTATCGAGCTTGAGAACCAGAGACCGTCCAAAACCGAGCCCAAGTCAATACCGGACCCCGAGTCAATATCGGGCTCTAAATATGGAAACCAACCAATACCAAGTCCGATCGAGGTCGAGCCAAGGGACAAGAGTCGTTACAGTCGCACTAAGGAGAGAGAATTTCGACGGAAATTAGGGAAAAACTATTCTACCATAGGTTCCCCACTATGTATTTTTAATTGTATCCAAAGTAGGATTTCTCTACTATAAGAGGCATAACTACTATTTCTGTAAGGCATCCATGATTAAGGCATTGATACACTCTCTTATTATTGATAGAGAAAAATATACTGATACAGATATAGAGAATATCCTCTTGCGAGCTTCTATATTGATTCATCTTCCTTGTTCATAAAATAACTTTCTATTCAATTTGGTTTGCATTTCATTCTTTATACGGTCAATACTCAATATATTTTCACTCATTTTTCGGTTTATGCCATGTTATACCGCGTACCGTTAGAACTACGTATAAATTCAACCATATCCATTTTTCGGATAAACAATATGTAAAAAGATGTGTTCTTATTCAGAAGGACGAGCTAGAGTCTTTTCATTATTCACACAAAATAAATCGAATAGATATCTCATTTTTGAAAAAACAATGTTTATTTTTACCCGATTTCTTTATCACGGATAGACAGGCTACTAAGCTTTGCATTTTGATTTGTGAACACCACTAGCTAAGTGGGAATATTAATTATTCTATCCTATAGTTTTCAACACAGTAGTAACTAGAACTAGTAAGAAGTGAATAGCACATAATAATTACAAAATTGTATATAATACATGTTTTTTTAATATATATATTTGCGTACTTATTCGATATTAACATTCGGTGATCTAATCTGTTTAGAGAAACTAAATTATTTAAAGATGGAACATGAGGATTCTCAATGATTTGATGATGGATTAGTTTAAGGAGCGGGAGTGAATAGGTGTATTCACGTGGGGTTATGTGTAACCCATTGTACCCTAAAGTCTACAAAAATAAATCAAAATCACAGTGGCTAAGCATGTGGCACATGCTTGGCTAATGGACACACTCACTTACATGTTACATTACATATTGCATCCCTTGAAAAAGATTAGGAAAAGAAATAAAGAAAGATGTGCAAATTTAGTAGTACCTCTCACGTCTAAGAGAATGGCTGCATAGAATATTGTTCTTTAAGTTCTGTTTTAGAAATCTATATAGTTAGAAAATGTGTGAAATATTACATTTTGAAGTTAAAATTATTAACAAGTATTGAAAATTTTAGTTTTATTAAAGAAAAATGTTTGATCTTTATTAGGACAAGAGTGAGTTGCTCTAGTAATGTGCACCCTCCACTTCCAACTAAAAGGTTGTGAGTTTGAGTTACCCCAAGAGCAATGTGGGTAGTTCTTGGAGGGAGGGAGTCGAGCGTCTATCGGAAACAGCCTTTGGGTTATTGTTGTTGTTGTTGCTTGTTCCTTATCAGTTCTTGGGGAGGGAGTCGAACGTTTATCGGAAACAACCTATGTGATGTTGTTGTTGCTTGATCCTTATTAGATTTTGAAAGAGAGAGAAAATGTGTGTGTATTGGAAGAACTTAGCAAAGCAAAAGAGAATTAAATTGACAGGGATAATAAGGAGCTTTCATCTGCTTTTATGCCTTGTTATCGTCTTTCTATTTCCAAAAGAAATTCTTCGGGCAAGCGGCGGACGGCATGTTTCGGCTAATTTAACATTAAGGCTTTATTAATTATGATCACATAAAGCACATCATAGAATCAAACTGCACTACAATTCTTAACTAGTTCGAACAAGTTAAAAAGAATTTCCTTTATCAAATTCATTCTGTTCAGACTGTTAAATGTTGAAAAGACTCAAAATAATTAACACTATAGTTAAAAGATATTTACAATCAAACATTTCTATAACATACTCGTTTATTTCGAAATTTTTTGGTTGTTATAGTGAAATGCTATTATAGAGGACATATATTATATCATAATATAATATTTGATTTCGAGAAAAACTCGATTTTTATAGTAAATGACTATTATATAGGGATGCTGCTATAGACATGTCACTGTACTTTTTGATATAACCCGTAAAACACATTGAAAAATTCCTTAACAACATCGTTCAAGAGTTTTTTCGAGGCATCGCAGTACATTAATTGGAATTCACAGCTCCAGTCAACAAGCAAATATAGAAAGCTTTAGTAATTTTTATTTTTATTTTATATATAATATTAGCATGCGATGAATTTAATTTTTTTTATGATATATACTACTGTCTTGAATTGAGTTTAAATGACAAAATATGATTAATGAGAATTCATATAATTGACCCAACTTAGGTGAAGCAATATTAGTATATGCATTTTCCTTGGTTCATTTCTTCTAAACTACACCAGGTTGAGACTTTCAATTTGGTTTATGTCGATTTGTTTCAGAAGCAGCTTTAACTTTCGGATCAAAGTTAATTATATTTCAATGGATCCCATAAATTTAAACTAGCCATAAAAAAACTTGGAAAATCAAAGCATTCATTAAGCAACCTTTCATGAGATACACATTTGACAAATGGGAAAATAAAACATTCCCATCATAGTTCATCATTACTCGAGGGAAAAAAAATAAAAAACAGTTCAAATCAATTATGTTCAGTTTACAAGTAAATAACCTGACAAACAATTGACTTTTCCATGTTGCCTTTACTAAAATATATGTAAAGCAACAATATCCTGAAAATGAGATTCCTAATAAAATCATCTCATATTCAGGATTTACACCGAGGCAGATTCACAATAAGCACTCCCTCATGAGTCTCATACTTCTCCCCCTCAAAAGCTTGAGAAAGTGAACAACTACAATGCTTTAAAACACGAGGCCGATGCACTCGACTAGAGGTGAGTAGCACAAAGGAAACAAACTACAGTACTAATTGCCTGGAGTGACCAAATTGCCTTGGGCCCTAAAAATCACCCAGACAGTATAACTTGACACGGGCTACTAGTCCTCGACGAAAAAAGGACCAAGGACCGACACATGGACATGTAGTTTGATTAGCCACATGTTAGACAGATATAACCTAATTTATATGCTTGTTAATCTCAGATAAATTTACCAACCCCCATTACCCTGTGACACATGCTTCAGGGAGCAGCTAAATAGCCAGGGGCTTGGAAGTCTATAATCCCAAAATGAATGCATGTATCTCAGACCAACTGGAGACAGTGTAAAGAATGCCAGACATTCCCTTCAAACTACCTTCAGCTAGCTTCCTCTGTTTTGTTACCAAACCGGAGAACAGTGGAACAAAAGAAATACCAAACTGTTCACCTAATCTTCTAAGGCCAGCACTCAGACCAATCACAATCCCCACGTCTGCATTGAGTAGGCAAAGCAAGTCACCGACGGAGCCTCCGACATAAACTGTAGTATGTTTGCTATTACTCTCACGTGACTTCAGGATGTCGTTAAAGGCTTGAAGCTTGTCCATAGGAGATTCCATCTTCTTAATCATGTCACCAGTGGTAACAGATCCTTCATAAGGTAACTCATTTGAGTGCACATTTAACACTGGTAAGACCCCTGCTGATGGAAGAGGATGTCAACCAATAGCTTCTAACTTAAAGAATTCAATCTATATCCGACTGAGAAAAATTCCAGATATCATTTTTTTAAGGCAGTAAATAATCATAATCATGTGGGCTGATGGCCGGCCCACGTATCTATTGGTTACACCCTAGTTGTCACAAGTTCATTATTTATCTCTTTAGCTCAAATCTGCTCAATTCGATTAAAAGATAGAAAACCGGACATGAACTATCAACTAACCAACCCATTCTTATATCCCCGCGTGCATTTTTTACATTTTTTGGGTTGGTACGAAAAGATGAAGTTACATTCTCGTGCTTTGATCACATTCAGCCTGTTGTTATGTTACAGAATTGGAGACGTTTTCCTTGCTTTGTGTTCTGCAGCAATGTATATCTTTCCAGATAAGGAATTAATGGAGTGCAAAGGTATACCTGATGAAAAAGCTGATCTGATCAGATCTCCGGACCAACAATATGACAGTACATGAACATCTGCATGCAAGTTTTCAGTTCCAAGTATTTCTTGAAAAATGTTTTTGCAACCATTTTGAAAGATGAGGCGTTCCCCAGCCCGTTTTATGTCTTCCTGACTCAACCCTCTTAATACACCAGAACGAACCACCATATCATTTGCTCTCCTTTCAAAATCAGACAGCTGCTCTAGTGCTTTACACAGACCCTCATAATCAAATCTCCCAACTGCCATGAATTTGGAGATATTTTAGGACTTCTCATTGTCGTGATACAAAGAGGCATCTACAAAAGAACAGACGAAGACTACATACCTGTTTCACTAGGTATGATGCTTTCTATGCATTGCTCGTATTCCTCAATATACTTGCTAGAAAGATTGCTCCAAGTGGCCCGAAGATCAGCTGCAGAAACACGAGGGTACAGGGTTTCACAATCATCTAGATCACTCTTTGCTGCTGCTATGATGGCAACATCGGCCAAAAGGGCAGATGAATCAACAGCACTGCACGTCATGTCAAAATCACAAAACATGGTAAGATTGCATCCTGCTGGTTCTTGGACTTGAGAAATGGGGGTTACAGTGGACTGGGTAATTGGCTGAGCAGAGATGAATTCCAATTCAAGTTTCATAGCTTGGTGATACAGCCTTTCGACAACATCAAGTTCTTCACCAGTCAAACAAACACTTAGTTTATCCAGTAGGTCCTCAATCCTTGAAGCATATGCCTAAGCACAGAACCATTACAAGGGAACGGTTAGACAAATTTCAACTACAGAATACTCTTTGTATTTGGATAAGAAATTCCTACCAAAATGAAAAATAATGCATTGCTCAAAAACCAGACACACCTCAAAACTTTCTGAACATAGACAGTCAATCCATCTCTCATAGATGTTATTGTTCTCTTCAGGGACCAAAACAGACTTAATCTCCTTGCTAAGAAAGCTGTAAAGCCTCATACAGGGTGCAATTACACTAAGTGCATAAGCCGCAAGCCTTGTCTTCTCAAAAGGGGTCACAATTTTACCGGTAAACTTTTCCCCTTCAACTTTTCCTGCTGCTGTGGCCAGCAAAAAGTCAGTGTATCTAACTGTGGCACTGTCACAAGTGCTATTATTTGGAAGTTCAAAGCCCCATTCCTGCATTATGATGTATCTGTTAAAAGCTGAAGAATCGACATCGCTGATAAATAATACTAATAACATGGACACCTCTAAATGCTGATATGGTTAATGCTTCCTTATAAAGAGATTCTAGACCGGTTGAAGAGGTTCGGAGAAGTGAGCACAAGCCCATTAAATTGCTCTTTGTTGCTCTCATCTAAAATTCTTCTAGCAGTACAAAATTTGCACTACCAGACAACCTACTAGATCAACTATTTATCCAGTAAATTTCACGTTCCGTTACACTACCCTTTTCAATTAGGGTAGGACAAGAGATAAGATTTTTTTGGGGGGGGGGGGGGGGGGGTTGTCCTTCCTTTTTCTTTGAAGATGCCTAGTCCAGCTTGCGCACACCTCAATAATTCAACCACCAGCAGAGGTACGGGGTAACTCTACACACCAAGACTTAGGCACATGAGAAAAAATCACCTAATCTTTTATGTCTCTGCCCGGATTCGAACCCTGATCTCAAAGGTTTTCAGTTTTCACTTATTTTATTGACCACTAGGCTACAACCTTTGGATGCATCTCAATCTTTCGCCTTTCCTCAATCAGGAGATGGAAAAAAATGAAACCGAAATTATATACTCCCTCCTTTTCAATTTATGTGAACCTAATTGACGAGGCACGGAGTTTAAAAAAAAAGAGAGGACTTTTGAACTTGTGGTGTAAAATGAGGCACATATATTTTATGTGGTTATAAATCATTGCATAAAGGTAAATTGTTTCCCAAATACGGAAAGAGCAAATTCTTTTTGGCATGGACTAAAAAGGAAATAGGTTCACATAAATTGAAACGGAGGGAGTATGTGATATTAATCACAAAGACCTTGAGTTAGAGAAAATTTGCACGTGATCCTCTACCAATTAACCAAAGAGTGTTACATCTATTTATGAAACTGAATTACCAATTCATATTAACTTCCCAAGTTAAAAATCCAACAAGAAACCCATCCATTACATGCTTTTAAATGGTTAACTTGAATTTCGATATGAACAATCAACCGATTACACCTCAATCACAGACTAGTTGGATCAGTTATATATAAACCTTAAGCATCCACCTGTTCTATTAGCGCCTATCTATTGGCCTTTTAAGACAAATTGGGGGTTCTCGAAAACTAAAATTTGTCCAAAAGCCACACTTATTCCTATGCTAATATACAAGTCTCTAGTCAGACTAACAAGACTATGTAATAACAACCACTACACCTTAATCCCGACTAGTTAAGAACATCATTTTCTTCCATTTTGATTTACTCTATCAATTCATATGAACATGGTCAGAATAAACCAGGAATTTCAGGTGTAGCTTACCCGCACAAGATCATCTTGATCTTTAAGCTTCCTCAAGACACGCTTTCTCAAATCACGGATAGCTTCCTTGTCTTCGTCGTCATCCGCAAAATCCTCCGCCAACTCATAACTGCCAAAAGCAAACGGTTAATCAATAGATTCAATAGAACTCCTCATGGATTTATCTTTTTTATAATATGTATATTGATGAATTAAAAAAGTGGGGGCTTACGCCTGAGCAAAAGCTTGAAGGAAATAGACATCTTGAGAGATACAGTGAAGAAATGATTTAGAATCCAAAGTCCCAGATGCCAAACACACAATAAAAGGAGTATAAAGAGCACAAAGTGATTCGTTCTTGAACTTGACCCAAAGCCTCTTTGCTATCCCACCATCATCTGGGGTTGCTTGGAATCCTTCCATATCAAATCTTAGCTTCTAACCAAAAGTAGCAATACTTAGTTGCTAAAAAAGATGTGAACTTTGTAAACAACTTTGACCCGTCAGTTCAGATTTATCCTACACCTATGTTTGTGGGATGTAACTTAGTCAAGATTTTGGGTCGAAAAGTAGCTAACTTTCCTTGAAAGAGTCGAAAAGGGCGTGTAATTAGAGACGTGAGAAAAGTGGGCGTTTTTTATAGATATTGGGTCTCACCACAAATGGGAATCCGCGTTTGTGTAGTGAGAAAGAGTAAAGGAAGGGGACTAAGTCTGAGTTGGTCACTCACGGATTAATGGGTAAATTCAATTCAAAGGTCGACTCCTCTGACCAAAGAAAGAAAGAACTGTAGAGATGAAGAAGAAGAACGAAGAAAGAAAGGAAAGGAGAGGAGAGGATCCGTGACGTGTTGGAGAAAGCAAGGAATCAAAGAGTTGAAAAAGAAGGGGGTGGGTGTTGGGACAAGGGGATTAATTGGGACAGCTAACGGCGCGCTAAATGCGGTGTCAAGTTGCAGAGTACGTGAATATAATACGGACAACCTAATACAGTACTTTCATTGAAGCTGCCCGCCGCCTCCTTCATTCCCTCTTTCTTGTGAATCCAATAGAATGATGTTTTCACACAAATCAAATCATTCATTAAATGTCCATATTAATTACAGATTGTTAATCTCAAATAAAAGAATTTTTTTTGAATAATATGTTAAAGTTGATCAATTTATAACACCAAGCAAGGAAAAAAGGATAAACGCATAGAGGTATCGGAAGATTGATCAAGTAATTTAATCTTAATAGTTAAAAAATTCAAGTGACAACGCATTTCAGTTAATTATTAATTAATTGATAATTGTTCTATGCAAATTTATGAAAATAATGTAAGATTGACTTATAGCATGTTTGG
The DNA here is from genome assembly GCF_000390325.3 of Nicotiana tomentosiformis. Lineage (NCBI taxonomy): Eukaryota > Viridiplantae > Streptophyta > Magnoliopsida > Solanales > Solanaceae > Nicotiana > Nicotiana tomentosiformis. The sequence goes on from NC_090812.1 coordinate 111,528,732, forward strand.
CCAAACTTATAAAATTTGTTTATTTTGAGAAGTGTTTTTTTTCAAAATTACTTTTCAAAAAAATACTTTTGGTGAGAATCGGTTTGTGTTTGACTAATTAATTTAAAAAAATACTTTTGAACAGTAATTAGTGTTTGGCCAAACTTTTAAAAACTGCTTCTAAGTGTATTTTTCTCAAAAGTGCTTATCAAAAAAGTATTTTTGGAGAGAATCTACATTTTTTTGCTTTTCAAAATCTACTTCTGATTCTCCTCAAAAATACTTTTTTTTTTCATTCTAAAAGCTGGGCCAAACACCTCAAATTTTGGCTAAAAGCACTTTTGGCCCAAAAAAAAGCTTGGTCAAACATGCTATTAAAGTACATGCTTTTCGTGATACTCCCCCATCTCAATTTAGCTGACACACTTTTCTTATTAGCTCGTTCCAAAAAGAATGATACATATATTTAAAAATAATCTAACTTTAAAATTTTTATTTTACTCATTTTATCCTTGGTGAAAAGTTTTTATAGCCACACAAATATTATGACCTCACAAAACTTTTATCCTTCAAAATTTTTAGTACTACATATTTCAAAAGTCTTCTTTTCTTTTTTAAACTTTGTGTCAAGTCAAACTATCTCATCTAAGTTAAAACAGATGGAGTAATAAGTACTGGTGTATAACATTTGAATAAGATTGAAATTAAAAGGAATATAGGGAATTTGTAATCTGTGAATAACATTTGTGCAATAGTACTATGTAAGTATAAACCGTTCTTATCATTTTCCAATTTAGAATTGTTTTAAAGGTAAAGTCAAAAGCTTTACGATAATTGCACAAACTACTGAGTTTGTATTATAAACAGGTTAATAAAATTCAAAATGTCAAAACTCAAAAATATTTTTGGATTATTTCTTCAACCAAATGCCATTAGGGAAAAGTTTTTCAGCTTTTGCAAAAACTAAAAAGACTACTCCAAATGTGTTTTTAGTTCTTGCAAAAAAATTGAAAACCTTTGTTTATTGGTTGAATTCTTTTTCGAAAGCATTGAAACAATTTTTAATACTTTTTGAAAATAATCCATAGTTTCAAATCCTTAGATTTTTCTCTATTACATAATCCTCAGCATGTTAAGGGATCTTAGCCCCATAGTATATTTGGACGGATTGAGTGATTCATGCTTCCATTATCAAATAACACTCAAAAAGTCAAAATGGTTGACCAAATCAAGCCTTCCAAGATAAGATCACTTGGACTAATTATTAGCTCAAAATAATTCACTAGTTTGTCTGTTATCGTGAAACAATCAATAAAAAAATCATTTTCAGAAACACAGTTAAACATAGAATTTTTAGAGAAAACTATAAAAGAGTGACTCCAGTAAAGTGGATTGTTTATAATCCGCTCCTTTAACCCTTATTGACCGGACAAACTTTAGATGTATCGAGTTACAATTGAAAAATACTATATATTTTTAGCCGTTCTAAAAAAATAGCTAAATAAATATATATACGTGTAATATTTACAAAAATATACATATTTCATATACCTTTTGGCTAGATAATACAGTTAGTTTCGGCCGAGCTGCTAATTTTATCACACCCCAACCCCGGGAGGTGCGATACGGCACATAATGCCCGAAGGCCCGTGCGAACTAACGTCCAACTTAGACCCTTCGTCATGAGATCTAGGCCAACAAGGCCTCCAAGTATGATACCAAAATTAAGAAAATGTTCACAAATGACCGTGGAAGAAACTTTAACATTTTATATATACACCACCGTTGCCAACATAGTCATAACCAACATTTATATACACACAGGACACTAGTATGCAAGCCTCCACAATCAATAACTTGGTTGGGACAGGGCCCCATCATACCCAAAATGATAAAGACATGTACTCTAGTACCTATCGACTTCTGTTCAGCTACTCCGGAGAAGTGGAGTGCGACAACTAACATGTGAAACGGGTACCCTACTGAAGAGGCATGTCACCGGATCTATCTGTATTTGTGGGCATAAACATAATGCCTAGAAGAAAGGGGTATCAATACGAAAGATGTACTGAATATGTAAAACATGTAATAAAGGTAAACCAAAGACTAAGACATGTAATAAAAGTAAACCAAAGACTTATTATAATAGATATAAATACAAAATTTCGAACTAAATACCGAAGACAAGCCACTGGGGCATACACTGCGGAAACCATGAACTATAAGTGCGTGCAAGTTTTTGTAAAAGTCAAGTAATACCTTAAACATAATATAGTAATATTCCACCGCTCTTGAGACATATCATCTCATATCATGTTCAACCACACTTTGGGGCATATCATATCATATTGTATCCGATCTCCGAGAGTACTCGGTAAAGTTTATATCTTCATCGCATCGTACCCGGCCTCAGGAAGTCTCGGTTGTACCCTACCTCAACAGGACTTGGCGTACCCGGCCTCAAGGGGGCTCGATCGTACCCAGCCTCAGAAGATCTTGATTATACGTGGTCTCAACAAAACTCGGTGTACACGGTCTCAAGAGGACTCGATAATATCACATGATACATCATTCCATACCCAGCCTTGTAGAGGACTCGGTAAATACTTCACATTATGTCTCATCACACCCAACTGATCAGTGGATGCACAATATGTATTGTACCCGTCCGACTATAGCGCAACTCGGTAAAGTAATATATATATATATATACGTGCAATGCAAGATCAATTTCAAGAGATATCAAGATTAAACTTTAAAAAAATTACATTTCACTGCCTCTTGATACCATTCGGGAACATCTCAAACTTGAAAAAAATTGCAACAGGCAGAACATCTCAAACTTGAAAAAAATTGCAACAGGCAAAGAATGTATAAGAACATGAACATCATTATCAAGAAAGACTTAGAACAATTCAGTTTTACAACAAAAAGATTTTTCAGAAGGGACAACTTGCATCAAGACATGCCAACGAAAGAAAATTGCCTTACATACCTTTTTGAAAGGCTAACTACGTTTTTTGAGTTCTTACACTTCTATGGTGATTTCACTTTAACGAAATCTCCAAAATCAGTATAACAAGAAGGCAAATGACTCAGTGATGGTAACGAGATTCTTTACGTTAAATTCAGCTAGGTTCGCCTTTGATTATGCCTTGAATCGTTTAAGAGTTCTTAAAAGAAACCCGGGAGATGATTTTTTGTGTAGAATGAAAGAGAAGAAAGTTGTACTGCTTTTTATATCAATTCTAGAAATTTCACCGCCCTCGATACTAAACGGGTCGCCTCGCACCGGCCATTGCACCTTGTGGGGCAGGTGGCACAATCTGATGGAAAGCGTAATCACCTTTTGTCCCCATAACGTGTTGCCGGCCGATTGGTTGCACGTAAATTCATCATTAGTTTCCAACTTTTTGCGAGAGGGGAAGTGTGGGGTGTAACAAATTTTGTATTTTGCCCGTCATAATTCTATTTTTTCTTCAACAATCCGTTTTATTAACTCAACTATTAACTTAGTTTAAATTTGACTAAATTAATCCATATGCAGATACAAATGAGGGTTAATGTACAAGTCTTTATCAAGAAAAAATCTCACTTTATACCTATTAAGTCCAAACTATTTACTCTTTAATACCCAAGCCCAAAAGATTTACTTTTCTTACCCATACGGCCTAAACTATTTACCCGTCTACCCAATCCCCTTTCTCTTTTCAATTTCTCTAAACAAGTAGAGTCCTACATCTCAAACGTTCTTTTTCCCTTTCAAAAAAATACCCATAGCTTAGTCTTTTTAGTGGATGATGAAAATCCAGTACAAACCCATGCATTTACCTAATATCTTTTTAGAATTTTCTATATAAAATTTAAAATACAAGTTTTCATATTATTTTACATGAGTTTCATTCCAAAATCCTTTTTCTATATTAGTATATTATGTTTTGTGTATTTATTTGTATTCGTGAGCCCATGTTGTTGTGGTTATATATTAAGCTTCCCATATCAAAAAAATTGTGTGTCATTGAAGACCCACCATTGTTGAGATTGAAGCTCCTAAATTAAAATTTTATTTTTAAGATTTGATGTTTAATTCAAGGTGGGTGCTGTAAAATATTACTTATAGTACTTTCAGGAAGTTTATAGTAAATTTTGTTCGCATTTGGAGCTGATTTGAGGTGATTGAGATCGAATATTTTTAGTTGAAAATCGAAGAACATAGTTACCCAACAGTATATTGCTACAATATACAGTATGCTGTAGGAGTATATAGCTATATTGTAACAGTATACCGTTATAGTATACAATATACTGCAATGGTATACTGTAATAATGGAAGAAGAATACAGTTACCTAATAGTACACCGCTACGGTATATAATATACTGTAGGAGTATATAGCTATACTGCAACAGTATACTATTATAGTATATAATATATTGTAATGGTATACTGTAATAATATACAATATACTACAACAATATGCTGTAATAGTATACAATATACCTTAATAGTATACTTCGACTGCTATTTGTTGAATTATATAGGTGTTATTGTTCAAAGCTAAAGTCATGGTTATGGTAACATTATATTGTTATAGCATACAATATAATATAATAGTATACTGTAATAAATAAGTAATTTTTTAATTTCTTTTAATTTTTCCAACTATGTCCTTGCAAATATTTTCTTAAATGATTTTTTATGGAGTTCCATGAAAATAATATTCATTGTATAAGTAGATGTAGGAAGGCATAAAATAGTAATGTAGCTATTTGGTACATTTATATGCAGTTTTGGTATACTATTGTGACAAGTATTTTACAATAACATTAAATACTAACATATGATTTTATTATACTAATATACCATTTTATTATAATGATATATAATTTTGAATCCTATGTGATAAAAATATTTACAATAATACATACATTTAAAAAAAAAAATGAAAATGCAATGAAAAAAAAAGAGAAGAGAAAACAAGTATAATGTATAAGTTGTTTTAATAATTGATTTAAATAAGAAAAAAAAGAGAAAATGAAAGACAAATAGTGTATTATACTATCAGTTATATTAAAGAAGGTGAATAAATATTAAATATACCAGCTATATTTTATTATTATATAAAAAAAAGAATAAAGAAAAGGAGCAAAAAAGTGAATGTAATTAGATTATGTAGAAATAAAGTAAAATAAAAAAGGAGCTAAATTAATTTATGAAAGGAAGAAGAAATAAAGAAAATGAACAAAAGGAAAGAAAAAAGCGAAAAAATAAAATAAAATAAAATAAAAGAGCCAAAATTGTGTATGGAATCAGATTATTTGAAAATAACAAAATAAAAAACATTATGATTTTAAAAAAGAACAGAAAAGGAGTAAAAAGGAAAAAAAAAGAAAAAGGAGAAAAAAGAAAAGGAAAAAAAATAGCTAGTTACCCACAAAAGCTACAATGGTAGAAAAAATAATTAGTTTAATGGGTAAAAAAATAAATAGGTAGACAAGAGTAATTAGTTTGGTTTTTATGGGTAAAGCTATAAAACTCCTTTTATCAATTGCTCAAACATTTAGTGTTTTTATTGGGCTGCTATTAGAGCCAGCCCAAAACTTGATAAAAGCCCAGATAGGATTTTCAGTTGGCGGGAGTGTATTGTCTGGTGGTTGGCTAAAAAATCAAATGGTATGGGTAAGCCAATCCATTTGAAAAAATCTAAAAGAATGTTAGAAGCGAATGGCTGTCGTTGTTACAACCAGCCACTCTCTCTTACCACATCGACTGTTTTTTTAGTTCCCTCTGCTCCATTCTCGCTCTTTCTCTCTGCACTTTTCTAATGGCTACTCTTCAATCTCTTGCATTCTCTCCTGCACTTTCTCACAGTTCTCATCAGCCTCGCTCTCTTTTGGGTATGTTTCCTTCAACTTAATGTGCTTATGTATCTTGACTCTCTTTCCTTTAATGGCCGAGTTCTTTCAATAATTCTTGGTTTATCAGTATATCTCGTTAAGTTCCGTAAGTAGTTGTATTTCTAGTTTTCTTTTTTACGCTCTTTGAGTAACTAATGAGGTGGGTATTTGTGCATTCATCTTTTTGATAATCTTCTTTCTGGGATAATTTGTACTGGAAATGTAATGCAGCTGAATGTTAACTTGGAAATTAGGGCCACAAGACCTGCAGTCTAGTGGCACTAGTGGAGGTTTTCCACACAATAAGTGTGAGTTCAATTCTTGTTGTCTCCCTTTTCCGTTCCCTCCCAATGTAATAGAATTTTTTTTAAAAAAAAAAATTAGGAAATTAGGGATCATAGTTGATTCAACAGCAACAACTACACCTCAATCCTAAACAAATTGGGTTCAGCTATATGAATCCTCATTGACCATGTTTCTCCATTTAAAATCATCTCAGGCCAACATTACAAAATAAAAATAAAAAGTACTAGAAGTTCTCTATATTTCCTACTGGTATAAGAATAATAGGGCTAAGAAACTCCTGGATAGCATAGTACCTAAAGTAAGCATATTAAAACGACTATCATAGTTAATTCAAGATCAATAATTATTGTTTGTGTTCTGTACTGTAGGAATAGCATCAGGGGTGGTTCATCAAAGTGCAGGATCTTCATTCAATGGCCAGCGCTTGTGCCTAACCCGTTCACGTTTTGCTTCCAACATCCAAAACCAAAAAATGTCCAGACTAAGTATAATGATGGTTCAGCCAAAAATTCAGTTCATACAAGGAACTGATGAACAGACAATACCAGATGTGAAGCTAACCAAGTCAAGGGACGGGACAAATGGTATGGCCATATTCAGGTTTGATAATCCCTCCGTATTCGACTCATCTGGTGAAGTTGGGGATATCACTGGATTCTACATGATTGATGAGGAAGGGGTTCTTTCATCAGTTGATGTAAATGCCAAGTTTGTTAACGGAAAGCCTGCGGGAGTTGAAGCTAAGTATATAATGCGGACTCCACGAGAATGGGATAGGTTCATGAGATTTATGGAGCGGTATGCTAATGCAAACGGATTGCAGTTTGTTAAAAGTTGAGATTGTATGTTTTCTTTTTATTGCCTAACCAATTTCTTGAAATTTTTGTCTGTCATATTGGTTTATGAGTAATTAGTTCAAAAGGTGTAAACTTGAAAAATCTTAGCGACATGCTGATAAGTGACAAGCTAGCTGCATCCATTTACAGTTAGATGTTACTTCTAGTTCCTTTTATAGCTTTCACTATTCTCTTTCTTCGTGATATTTATTCATTTGTGATGGTTCCTTTAGTTTGTTATAGATGGTTCACTTCCAAGTCCAAGTGCAAACTTGTGCTTGGTCTAATCTATTTATACATGTTACAACTTCTGAACATTGAGGAGATAAATGTACTTGGTAAAACACATTGCTTTCAAATGATTATCATTCATTTCTTCTTTATCGAAAGATAAAGATGATCTTTGCCTGTCAGCTGTATATGCTCTAACATCAGTTTCTAATAAGATTGTGAAATTCCTAATGGAAGTTTTGAACTAAGACAACATTTGGTGCTATTGTTGTGACATTGGTGATAGCCTTCACTTCGTTGATGCCCATGTGACTGAAATAGGACTCCTGACTTTGTTGGCTTTATTTCCTAGATTGACCCATGTCAATTGCCCCTCTGCAAAACTCATCCTTTGAGATCCATTTCTTTTCCTTGACATAAACCAAACTCTGTAACTTAAGCTTTGGTTTGCATGTTTAAATATCAGGCGACGTGGTTTGACTCTCACTTTGACTCCCTCAGGTGGTACAATGTCAACTGAGTAAACAGAATTAGGGTTCCCTACGTTTGTTACTCTCCTCTTGATCATCTTTCTAGTCATTCCTGCCCTGAAAATTACTGAAATTGAGGGGTAATTCAGGCTGAAACCCCTCTCCTTCTGTAAAATGTCACGGCAGCTGACATTCCTATGAGTAATGCTGAAGACTTCAGAATTTCTGTATCCAATAGTACAGAGGTGAGTGATATATTCATCTACCCGGATGTCATATATTAGTCCAGGATCGATGGCTCTTTCTGGTTTTACGTGTCCAGCTCCAGTTGCAAAAAGCTTAGCCGGTGCATCTCCATCCATGATTGGTTTTCCCAAGTGGTCAGTTGTATCTGCAGTGGTCACTAATGCGGATTTGATTGCTGCTGGAGTCCATCTAGGATGAGCTGAGTGGAGCAATGCGGCAATTCCACTAACATGAGGACAAGCCATAGAAGTCCCTGACATAACAGTGAAATTTACTCTTCTTGAATCCTCTGGAAGGCCACTGGGGCCTAAGTTTTGCGGCCAAGCGGCTATTATGTTTACCCCTGGAGCAATCAAATCGGGTTTGAGAATTGAAGGATCGGTATAACTTGGCCCCCTTGACGAAAATTGAGCTACCCCAGGTGCTCTTGACTTTCCTATTACCGTTCCTCCAAATATGAATCGAGCTGTTGGCCTTTTTGTCGAGTTCAGATAGTTTTGTAATTGAGTTGATTCATCGAAGCCAATCAACGTTGCTGGAATGACATGGACATCGACAGAATCTTCCTCTAAATTTACTGCTGTGTTTACTAGGATCATAGCAGCACCACCTGCCTCCTTCACAACCTGCCCTTTTTCTGCCCTTCCATTGACTCCCCTATTACACACAACCATTTTTCCCTGGACTTGTTCTCTTGAAAGCGATCCTTTCAAGCAAAATTCACTTCCCTTGTCCGCATTCTTGATATAAACGAGTTCAAGACTCTTACCTGAGCAGCTTGGAACTTGCTTCCCGGGGTACAAAGATTCTCCATACAGGAACTTTCCATTGCCTAACTTAACTAATGCTGGAAATCTCCTGTCAAGTGTGCTAGCGCCAACAGTGGCAATCCAAGGAGCCCCATTGGCTACTGAACTTTGGATTGGACCATTATTCCCGGCTGCACATATAACTGAAATTCCATGCTCCATGGCTCTAAAACTGCCAATGGCAATAGTATCATCATAAAGTGGAACGGGGAAGCCACCAAGTGAGAGTGACAATATGTCTACTCCATCTCTTATGCCTACATCCATTGCTGCAAGTATATCAGAGCTGTAACAACCACTGAACCAGCAGACTTTATATATTGCAATGTGGGCACCCGGGGCCATCCCTCGTGCCTCCCCCGCTCCATTTCTAAGCACACCAGCCATTGGCACCGCAGCTCCTCCAGCAGTGGATGCTGTATGTGTGCCATGGCCATGGGAATCCCGAGGTGACACATATTCCTCCACTAAATCTGGTGACCATGTCATTGAGGCCACACGATGTCCTTTGCTGAAAAACCTCGCGCCAATAATCTTGCGATTGCAGCTTGAAGAATTGAAATCCTGTCCTCCTTGACAGATACCCCTCCATTTCTGTGGAACAGGAGGCATTCCATGATCATCAAAACTTGGACTTTCTGGCCAAACTCCAGTGTCTAACACTCCAATGATCGCCCCTCGACCAAATCCAGACTTCAACCAAGCACCTTCTCTCGTCGCACTTAGTCCCAAGAACTTATATGAATAAGTAGTTTGAACTTCAAGCCTCCTCTCTGCACGTATCGATAACACATCGTTGTATTTCCTTAAAGACTCGAGCTCAGCTTCAGTGAGTTGAGCTGCAAAGCCTTCCATAGCAGAATGGTAGGAGTACAAAAGGCGAGAAGACGAGTCTTCTCCAGAGGAAATGGCTTTTGCAAGGAAAGAGAGGTGCCATTGAAGCTTAGAGCTAAAAGGGGGTCTTGTTGCTCCATTTGGATGCAACTGAACAATGTACGTTTGCAAATCTTGAGCTTGTATGAAAACAATACAGAGTAAAATACAGAGAAAGGAGAATTGGGTACTGGATTCCATTGAAGTAGTATTGGCTTAACTATGCTTGGAAAAGAATGCATGTTTCTTGGAACAAAGAATGAGGTATTTGAAGGGGTTGAAGAGAATTCAAAAATTGGGTGTTGGAGACATGTCTGAGCCTCTGAAAGAGAAGAAGAAACTCGTGAAAATATATGAGCTCTATATCACGAGTATCATTTGTCAAGAAAGAGGAGAGAAGCAGAGAGGATCAGATACAATATTGTAGTATTATACGAGGAGCTGAAGGTCTCGCCTATGTATTCACAAGATATTGTGAAACATTTTAAGAAACATTCTCAGTTTCAAGTTTTAGACTTAGAGGATGTCCCTTTATTTAATAGATTCATTTGTTAGACAAGAATACACAAATGCATTTATGCTCAGGCGCCAAACTTCACCATGTCTGCAGTGGGAGCATTCAATTGAGTCACGCCACGCTTAGCTCCTTGCACTTTTACGTAGGTCTCTCTCTGCAATGGAATGGCGGCTCTACATTTTGGCCCACTAATACTAGGATGTTGTTTTTTGTTTTTATTTTTTTCAGGAATTAAATATACTTCAAGTGAGTTTTTTCCTTTTTGGGGTTGGGGGTTGTGTGTGTGTGTGTGTGTGTGTGGGGGGGGGGGGGGTTAAAAAGAAAAAAGAAATGACGGGGATTGACTTTGATAGAGGGTACATGATATATGTTTGAAAAAATTTATCCGCGGTTGATGTTTACATCAAATCAATAAATACATGATAGTGTTTTTTAGAATATACTTCAATCATTAAACCCCTATGTAACTTTACCTTAATATAACATTTAATCATGATTAACTAAGATAATTTGATGTAAACACGTGGGAAAACATTTTTCTGTTTAGTAAGATTGTGACCTTATATTCTAGTGGTTCATATTAGACTTGCAATCTTAAGTTGCAACTTCAATCTTACACGATGTGTTAATTATGCGGGATGAAAAGAGAAAAATGCTAAATCAATTGAATTTTACCAACTATTCAGACTAACAGACTATTTCTCCCCTAGATGATAACTTTAGTTGGCAAGCCATATCATTTGGTAAATGTTTTAGATTGGCATAGGACTAGTCTTGCAAAAAAAAAAAAAAAGAGGACTTACTAAAATTGAGAAGTGTAAATCGAAATTATTACTACATATCTTTTTCCTTGTAGATTAAAGATTAACTTATATTTAGTACTTTGTAAAGCCGGAGGGAAGCTCTAAATGGCTTATACCACAGACTAAGGATAAGATAAGGGGAGAAAGAAATGTTTAAACTAGCACGACTGAGAGAGAAAAGACTAGGTGAAGTGTATTAAAGATGATTCTCAACAAGTCTTGACAAGAAATACCAGGATGAAGGACATATGAAGAGGGTATTTTGATCAACTATTCAACTTGAACAAAAAAGATAACATTTTGGATCTCCAACGTCTGTGTACAATAGAAGCTTTAGCTATATCCGTAAAATTGAGCCGGTAGAGGTAAAGAATGCCATGAAAAGTATGAAGATTAGAAAAGCTTGTGGTCTAGATAATATCTCTATATAGGTTTGAACGTGTCTTGGGGAGGTTAGAGTAGTCACCAACCTATTTAATGCATATCCGCCACAACCATCTGTGAAGACTAAGGAGAAGGGATGGAACCTCGCCTACATGTGGCCACAATCTCAAATTAATACTAACGATGCTAGTACCTCCAGACCAAACCCTGCCCAGTCCCATTGGATACAACAAGATCAACTAATCCTAAGCCTTCTTATTTTGTCCCTTTCAGAAGAAACACTCCAAAGAAGTTTGGAATGTTCTTGAAGCTGCTCTATCCTCTCCCTTTAATACCAGGATTTTCAGTCTCCATTATTAGCTGTTGGCCCAAGTAAAGAATAGTTTTGAAGATTGACAAAGGAACTCAGGGATGAACCAGGTCCATCACTGGTAGGCATAGACACAGGCAGATTCAAAGCACGTGAGATGCACATGCAGGAGATAAACGAAATCTGGCATAATAATAGATATCTCTTGATCGAAAAGATTGCATAATTAATAAGGAGAATGACTCCTTACTCAACGAGAACATTATCCAAGATAAGGAAGAAGTTAGGAGTTGAGATTAACTAGAACTCTTCCACCAATGAATAGTAGTATTAGAACTCTAGTTGTTTTATACTCTACTAACTCTATAAATCGCAAGATGTTCTCATTCTACAGGTGACGCACAAAAGTAGAAGTTAAATGTGAATTGAGAGCAAAATAGCAAGGTATTTTGCAAGCAGTTCGTGTGTGATTCAAATGTGCGAACCTGAAGCTACATGAACCAGATAGAAGAACCAGCTCCAAGTGTCTGTCCTTTATTCTAGTTCAATTGTAGTAGGTATTTTCATATTGTACCTTTAAGTTTTATCTAGAGGCAATTGTAATAGGTACTCAGAGTATTCAAGTTAGAGTTAACTTGAAGTTGTCGCAGCAGTTAAAGACTGGTTGCCACAACGGGATTAGAGTTAATCCTAGGTTTACAAAAATATTTTGTAAATGCAGTTTTTGGTTCAATGATTTAGTGGAGAGTTTTAAAAAATCCTACTAGGAAGTAGGTCGTGGTTTTTTCACCTTTTGAGCCAGGTGTTTTCCACGTAAAATACTTGTGTTCTTTAATTTCTGCATTTATTATTTCGCAACAGTAGTATAAGGAACACATAGAAGAACCAGGTCCTTCCATAATTTGTGTACGCAAAAAATTGGACACCACACAAATCACCCCCCTCTTGTATGGTATTAAAGTTAAATCATCAATTGGTATCAGAGCAGGTTATCCTTGAAGAGGCTAACACCTTAGGAGAAGATCATGATGAGTGCACCACCTGGAAACTGGGAAGGGCAATCCACTGCTAGGTCACCACTCTTCAACGGCCAGTATTACTCTTGGTGGAAGAACATGATGAGAGATCACATCATAGGAGAAGACTATGAACTATGGGACATTGTCACAGATGGTCCATTGGCTACCATGAAGATAAATGCCGAAGGTGAAGAGGTGCCAAAAACAAGAGTTGACTGCACTGATGACGACTTGAGGAAATGGGAGAAGAATGCTAAAGCCAAGAAATGGCTTGTTTGTGGACTCGGTCCAGATGAGTACAACAGAATTCAAAGTTGTACTATTGCTAAGGAAATTTGGGACACTCTGCAAGTGGCTCATGAAGGAATACCTCAGGTGAAGAGGTCTAGGGGAACTTTACTATATTCTCAATATGAGAATTTCACTATGAATGAAAGAGAAACCACCTAAGAGATGTATACAAGGTTCACCACACTAACAAATGAACTTAAGTCTCTTGGAAGGGTTATTCTTGAAGAAGACAAAGTTGAGAAGATTTTGACAAGGGTTCTGCCAGTCTCATGGGAGAGCAAAATCACCACTATTCAGGAATCAAAGAACATTGCCACTCTTAGGTCGGATGAGCTAATTGGAAATCTTACTGCTTATGAACTTAAAAGGCAAACCATGAAGATGGATGTACCCAAGAAGGAAAGGAGCCTGGCACTCAGAATCACTGAAGGTTCTGATCTAGAGGAAGATGAAATGGCTATGATCACAAAGGACTTCAAGAAGTACCCGGTGAGAGGAAAGGGTTCTTCGAGAAGTGGAGGCTACAACAAACCAAGGGTTACTGAAAAACAGACCAATGAGGGCTGCTACAAGTGTGGAAAAACTGATCACCACATCAAAAACTGCCCTCAATGGGAAATTGAATGGAAGAAGGAAATAGCTGAACAAAGAATCAGAAAGAAGGAACGGGTTCATCCCAAGAAGAACAAAGGATCAACAAAGGCTATGGTTACCGCTTGGGGAGAAAACTCAGATGAGGACTCGGATGATGAAGATGGAGATAAACAAGCACTTATGGCAATTGGAGAATCCGATAAGGAATCTGAAGTCCAAGTGAAGGGGAGCAGCCAAATATGGTACATGGATAGTGGCTGCTCAAAGCACAAGACAGGAAGCAAGAACCAGTTCCTTTCGCTTGAGGACCTCAAATGAGGTAATGTCTCCTTTATAAATGGGAAGAAAGGTGAGATCATTGGGGTTGGTAAGGTAGGTAAGACTGACTCTCACTCGATTGAGAATGTCTATTTGATAGACAACCTAAAATATAGTGTAATTAGTGTATCACAACTATGTGATATAGGTAACTTGGTAGCATTCACCTCTACAAAATGCTTTGTGATTAATCTTACCACTAACAAAATTGTTTTGTAGGGAAAAAAGTGAACAATATATATATTGTAGATCTGTCCACACTGTCAGAAAATGAACTCACTTGCTTAAGTGTGTTGGACAATGATCCCCTCCTTTGGCACAAGAGACTTGGACATGCAAGTCTGAGTCAACTCAACAAATTAGTCTCCAAGGACGTGGTGATAGGGATGCCTAACATCAAGTTCAAGGAAGACAAAGTTTGTGAGGCCTGTGCAAGGGGGAAGCAGGTAAGATCCTCTTTTAAATGCAAGAAAGTGGTAAGTACCACCAAAACGATAGAACTGGTCCATTTGAATCTCTGTGGTCTAATGAGAACATTAAGCAGATGTGGTAAAAGATATGCGATGGTGCTTGTTGATGATTACTCTAGGTTTACTTGGACATTGTTTTTAACATCTAAAGATGAAGCATTTGACATGTTCACTTCTTTTGTTAGAAAAAACTCAAAAATAACTAGGTAATCAACTTGCATCAATTAGGTCCGATCATGGCACTGAATTTGAAAATGCTAAATTTGCTGAATTTTGTGATAAGCATGGCATATATCATAATTTTTCTGCTCCTAGGACTCCACAAAATAGAGTAATTGAAAGAAAGAAAAGGACACTTGAAGATATGGCTAGGACTATGTTTTTTTCTAGTAAACTGCCCCATAGCTTCTGGGCAGAAGCTATAAATACTGCATGCTACATCATAAATAGGTGCATGACTAGACCTCTTGTTGAGAAAACTCCCTATGAGTTACTTAAAGGGAGAAAATCAAATATATCTCATCTTAGGGCATTTGGATGCAAGTGCTTTGTGCACAACAATGGTAAAGACTCCCTAGGCAAGTTTGATCCCAGAAGTGATGAGGGAGTATTCTTGGGATATTCTTCACATAGCAAAGCTTATAAAGTCTATAACAAAAGAACTATGTGTGTTGAAGAAAGTATTCATGTGGTTTTTTATGAAACTAACATTCTTTCTGAGAGACAGAAACATGATGATGAAGCAAGTGGGCTGGTAAGAAACTTAAATGAAACCACAGCCCAGACTGAAGCTGCACTGGAAGAAGGAACATGTGATGGAACAGGTCCTTCTACCCAGGGCAACCTGACATGGGGAATAGAACAAAGAGGAAATGATCCCCAAGCCTCAATGGAACCTGTCAATGAACTTGTTCCACAACAACAAAACACTGAAGGAACATCAAGAGGAAACCAGTTGGTTGTGAAACCTTACAAGTATCAAAGTTCTCATCCCATTGAGAATATAATTACTGATCCAACCTCTGGAATCTAAACCAGATCTTCATTAAAGAATCTTTGTGCTTTTGATGCTTTTTTATCTCTTATTGAACCTAAAAATGTTGTTGAGGCTTTGCGGGATGTAGACTGGGTAAATGCAATGCAAGATGAACTCAACCAATTTGAAATGAGTTAAGTTCGGCATCTGGTACCAAGACCCTTGGACAGATCAGTAATTGGCACAAAATGGGTCTTCAGAAACAAACTTGATGAAGATGGAACAGTTACAAGGAACAAGGCAAGATTGGTGGTTCAAGGATATAGCCAAGAGGAGGGCATAAACTATGATGAAACCTTTGCGCCAGTTGCAAGGTTGGAAGCAATAAGACTCCTTATAGCCTTTGCTGCTTACATGAAATTCACCATCCACCGGATGGATATCAAGAGTGCCTTCCTCAATGGCTATCTAAATGAAGAAGTGTTTGTCAAGCAACCTCCGAGGTTTGAAAGCAAGGAGAGTCCTGATCATGTGTACAAACTTGACAAAGCACTTTATGGGCTCAAGCAGGCGCCAAGAGTATGGTATGAAAGATTATCAAAATTTTTGCTTGAGCATGACTACAAGAGAGGTAAAATTGACAATACTTTATTCTTGAAAGAAAAGGTAAAGATCTCTTGGTAGTTCAGATATATGTTGATGATATAATCTTTGAAGCAACAACTGATTAGTTAAGTAAAGAATTTGCTAAACTAATGGGGAGTGAATTTGAAATGAGCATGATGGGTGAGCTTAATTTCTTTTTAGGCTTACAAATTAAACAAAATCCAAATGGAACTATGATCCATTAGTAGAAGTATGTAAAAGAGTTGCTTAAAAGGTTTAAAATGGAAGATTCCAAAGAAATTGACACTCCTATTGCAACTGCTACAAAGTTGGATATAGATGAACCTAGTTCATCTATTGATCAGAAGTTGTATAGGGGAATGATTGGCTCATTGTTGTATCTCACTGCTAGTAGACCTGACATTGTTTTCAGTATAGGCCTTTGTGCAAGATTTCAGGCAAATCCAAAGGAGTCTCACTTGACTGATGTCAAGAGAATTTTGATATATCTAAAAGGCACCACTGATCTCTGTCTATGGTATCCAAAAGGTAGTAATTTCAATCTAGTGGGATATGATGATGCTGATTATGTAGGTTTTCTAGTGGATAGAAAGAGCACATCAGGTATGGAACACTTTCTTAGCTTATGTCTTGTGTCTTGGGCCACCAAAAAGCAAAATTCAGTGGCCTTATCTACTGCTGAAGCTGAGTATGTTGTTGCTGCTTCATGTTATGCTCAATTGTTGTGGATCAAACAAAAATTAATGGGCTTTGGAATTGATGTTGGTTGTATCCCTTTTTTTGTGATAACACTAGTGCTATTAGTATGACCAAGAACCCGGTTCATCACAAGAGAACTAAGCACATAGATGTTAGGCATCACTTTTTGAGGGATAACTGTGAAAAAGGGTTGATAATTGTGGAATTTTGTGCTATTGACAAGCAAATAGCTGACATCTTCATAAAAGCCCTAAGTAGAGATCACTTTGAAAAGAACAGGTTAGAATTAGGGATAATTAATATCACCTAAAAGGATCAATTCAGAATTCACAACGAAAAAAAAAATTGAAAAAAAAATTGATTTTTTTGTTGGTTTTGGTTAGAAAATCTGAAAATGTGTATATAATTAGATTAATTTTTGCTCAGACTCATACTTTCAATAGTATACTCTTGTGCCATGTGTTAAAATGACTCATTAATCTCTAATGATATTTTCTCTATTTTGGCAAATTTAGACTTACACAAGAGAATTATCAGTGAAGAACGTGGTTCATTAAGATAACACAGTATGTTTTTTACACTCTGCATAATTTGAAATAATAATATTTGGATCATGAGCAGAGTCCTACATAATTCCAAACTCCTTTTGGACTTATCCGTTACAAGTGAACCAGTTCTGTTCAAAAGAGTCCCAAGCGAATTGAAGTACCTAGATTCAAGGGATACACTCTAAAGTCTTTTCAAAACTAAAATTCAGTTTGATTAGACTTCCACACCCACTATCATCCCTTCCACCACCCCAACCTCTAATAAAAGAGTAAAGATGCTTGCTCGCAAGGTTGTTGTAGGGAGAGAACAAATTTGGAGAATAGGTTTGTACTAGTAGGGTCTAAAGCAGGTGTTGAAACTACAGAGTCTCGATGAATTGGTGGTAAAAATAAAAAAAGAAAAAGAAAAAGAGAGCAAGGGTGTTCGAAGTGCTGTGAGGGGAAATGGTAAAAAAAAAGTGGTTGATTCTTCACTCACTCCTATGAGTTTAACCAAAGACACATGTGCAATGGTTGTTTGGGGAGAAAATCTGCTGGAGTAGAGGAGAGTGTAAAGAAAATAGGGGGAAGTGGGTCTGGCAAAGCCGCTGAAAGGCTGGTTCAACTTGGGAAAAATATAGATGAACCAGTTTCATCTTAACAGGAAACCCTCGCAGACCTACTGAAAAGAGTGACTGAAATTTGTAATCCAAAGAAGAAAGGGAGGTTGGTATAAGCAAGGATCATTTTGGGGCAAATACGCTGCTTGCTTGTGACTATGAAGTCCATGTCACTCCTAAAGAGTGTGTTTCATCTAAAAAGGTACCAGTGAATAGCAAGATGCGAGCCTTGGTGTAAGAAAGTGAGGCTAAGGATGCTGAGATTAAGAGGCTGAAGAAAAGGTTGGCTGAGGTGGAGATAGAGAGAGCTGCTCTCAGAACTGAGCTGACAAGAGAAAATGAGAAGAATGATGGTATTCTTCAGGATATGCTGAAACTCCTCCAAGCAAAAAAACCAAGCACCTAGTTCTTTCCAGCCTTAAGCTCCTAGCATAGTGTAGATCAACCAGTGACCCAGTTCAGGATTTTTTTTGTTTGCTCATGTTTTCAGTATTTTTATTTCTTCTTATGCTTTGTGGTAGAATCTTATCAATCGTCAATGAAATTCACTATTTTTGCTCTAACTGTTTGTTTATATTTTTTTGATGGTTAAAATTCTTAGCTTGATCTATGATGATTAATCCATGATTGCATTTGAAGTAGCCCCAGTGGCCATGAGTAAGTTTTGAAATCTGGTTATCTCACATTTTTTATGCAACTTTTTGATGATGCCAAAAAGGGAAAAAAGGTTGTGCTTTACACTTTGAACAGTGATGTTTATAACCTAATGAACCTGGTCCCTAATGATAAGTGATAAAAAGGAAAAATGTTTCTAACATTGTGTTGATGTTGAGCTAAGTTGAAACATGGCCTAAGCTTATGGAAGCACAGAGTTTGTCATCATCAAAATGGGCCTAAGCTTATGGAAGCATAGAGTTTGTCATCATCAAAAATGGAAAATTTGTTGGCCCAAGTAAAGAATAGTTTTGAAGATTGACAAAGGAACTCAGGGATGAACCAGGTCCATCATTGGTAGGCATAGACACGGGCAGATTCAAAGCACGTGAGATGCACATGCAGGAGATAAACGAAATCTGGCATACTAATAGATATCTCTTGATCGAAAAGATTGCATAATTAATAAGGAGAAGGACTCCTTACTCAACGAGAACATTATCCAAGATAAGGAAGGAGTTAAGATTTGAGATTAAATAGAACTCTCCTACCAAGGAAGAGTAGCATTAAAACTCTAGTTATTTTATACTCTACTAACTCTATAAATCGCAGAATGTTCTCATTCTACAGGTGACGCACAAAAGCAGAAGTTAAACATGAATTGAGAGAAAAATAGAAAGTCATTTTGCAAGCAGTTCGTGTGTGATTCAAGTGTACAGATCTGAAGCTACATGAACCAGATAGAAGAACCAGCTCCAAGTGTTTGTCTTTTATTCTAATTCAATTGTAGTAGGTGTTTTTATATTGTACCTTTCAGCTTTATCTAGAGGCAATTGTAATAGGTACTCAGAGTATTCAAGTTAGAGTTAACTTGAAGTTGTCGCATTAGTTAGAGGCTGGTTGCCATAACGGGATTAGAGTTAATCCTAGGTTTACAAAAGTGTTTTGTAAATACAGCTTTTGGCTGAGTGATTTAGTGGAGAGTTTGGTAAAATCCTACTGGGAAGTAGGTCGTGCTTTTTTTATCTTTTGAGCCAGGTATTTTCTACGTAAAATACTTGTATTTTTTAATTTCTGCATTTATTATTCTGCAACAGTAGTATAAGAAACACATAGAAGAACCGGGTCCTTCCATAATCTGTACACAAGAAAAATTAGACACCACACAAATCACCCCCTCCTCTTGTGTGGTATTGAAGTTAAATCATCATTAGCAATTCATAACTTAAAGCAAAAAGATTTCAGTCACTCAATACCTGCACAAATTAAAGTCAAACTCAGCTCCTATAAATTAGTTATTGCTGCTGCTGCTGGATGACCTCTATATCTTGCTTAGCAAAATATTTGTCTCTCTAAAGGTTTGCGATCACTATATATCTTATCTGCCTGCCCTGAACGAGTCACCTAGATGACATGGTGGAAGAGGTGGCCACAATAATTTTTCCAAGAATTACTCATCTCAGCCTTAGAAATTTAAAGTCAAATATGCAGTATCTGTGTGACTAATCATCTTGCCTTTACTTGCTTTCAACGCTACAAATATACAGTTCCTGGATCCGGACTCCAGGAAACCTCTTCTTTCCGGTCAGAGTAATGGGCGGGCTTTACACATTCAAGCCTTCTTTTTCATTGGATCCTTGTACTCCCTCGGTACTCTATTCGTACAAGGCAAATCTATCTTGTTGGCGCCTTCGTCATCCTCCTCAATGAGTTCTTCAATAACTTCTTAGGAAAAACAAATCTTTGTACTAATTCTAGTTTTAATACCGTTTGTAGTGCTTGTCAATTACACAAATCATACTTTTTGAGTATCAATAAATTCATCTATTTTGCAATTGTTATACGTTAATGTTTAGGGTGTAGCGCACATTGTTTCGTCTCAATACCATCTATATCTTTTAGTATTTGTTGATGATTGTGTTGAAATTTATTACACACGCAGAGCCGTCGCAGTGGAAATTAAACAAGAAATGTACCACCAGCCATAGTTGTTCAAGTGATGGAAAATTAAACAAGAAATGTACCTTCCATCAAGGAAACTCTTGGGAGACAAGTTAATCAAATTAATTACCATAATATGTGGGCCATAAAAGTCTCATTAAAGAGACGTGATTCTTACATTCTCCCACTTGGCCGATATTCCTTTATGAGTGATAATTATAACAATATGGCCATATATTTTATCACTCAACTAAAAGTTTGGCAATAATCACTTTAACTAGAACATATCATTAAATGAATCATGGCGGTCATGCTCTTAAATAAACAATTCCTCCCATGTATTACAATGTACAATATGATCTAACAAAGTGTCAATAATTTTATGAATGAACTTAATATAAGTCATTCAAAGTCCAACTTTATTGATCCAATGATCACAAATAATACATGAAAAATCAAGTGTGCACTGTCATGTATATCAAAATAAACATAATGTCTATACAAACTGCTAGAGAGCAAAGCAAAACTAAATTGAGCTACTAAGTCCCATATGGGTTACATGATCCTTGAAAATATTAGCCGACAGACCTTTAGTCATAGGATCATCAATTATCAAAGTAGTACTGATATGCTCAAAACACACATCTTGCTTCTTGACATAATCTCTAACCATCAAATACTTTATGTCGATATGTTTGCTTCGGCTGCCACTTTTAATATTCTTAGAAAAGAAAACTGCAATTGAGTTGTCACAGAAGATTCTCAATGGCCTTGAAATGAAATCGATAATCCTAAGGCCGGAAATAAAGTTCTTCAACTATAATGCATGTGATGTAGCTTCATAGCATGCTATAAATTCAGCTTCCATAGTGGATGTCGCAACAATTATCCGCTTGACACTTTTCCAAGATACAACACCTCCACCAAGAAGAAAAATGTATCCTGAAGTAGATTTACCAGTGTCTTTGCATCCACCCAAATCAAAGTCTGAATATCCAATCACCTCCACTGAGTCAGAGTATTTGTATGTGAGCTTAAAATCCTTGGTTCCTTGCAAATATCTCAAAATCCTTTTACCAGCTTTCCAACGGTCTACACCAGGGTTACTTTGATATCTGCCAAGCATTCCTACCGCAAAGGCAATATCAGGTCTAGTGCAGACTTGTGCATACCTAAGGCTCCCAACAAGCGAAGTATATGGAATGTCTTTCATTTGCTCCCTTTTCAATGCATTTTGTGGACATTGATTCAATGAGAATTTGTCACCTTTAATTATGAGTGCTGCTATAGGTGAACAATTCTTCATCCCGAATCTTTCAAGAATTCTTTCAATGTAGGCTCTTTGAGACAGTCCAAGTAATCTTTGGGATCTATCTCTGTGAATCTCTATGCCAATGACATAAGAGGCTTCACCCATATCCTTCATCCTAAAATTCTGGATAAGGAACGATTTAGTCTCGTGCAACAACCCCAAATCACTACTTGCAAGTAAAATATCATCCACATATAGGACTAGAAAAATATATTTGCTCCCACTTATCTTAAGGTATATACACTAATCAATGGTGTTCTCCGTAAATCCAAATGAAGAAACAACATTATGAAATTTAATATACCATTGGCGGGAAGCCTGCTTTTGCCCATAAATAGATTTATTCAACTTGCAAACAAGGTGTCCTTATCACAAAATTCTTCAGGCTAACATATGTATACCTCTTCTTCAAGATCTCCATTCAGAAAAAGTTGTTTTCACATCCATGTGATGTAACTCTAAATTAGAATGATCTACTAATGCCATGATTATTCTCAATGAATCATTCTTTGATACTGGAGAGAAGATTTCACGGTAATTAATGCCTTCTATTTGAGTAAAACCCTTGGCTACAAGCCTGAGTTTATATTGTTCGATATTACCAGATGAATCTCTTTTAGTTTTAAAAACCCATTTGGAACCTATAATAAAGGCTCAATTTGGTAATTCGACGAATTCCCAGACTTTATTTTTAGCTATATATTCCAACTCTTCTTTCATGGCATCATACCAAAGTGTGGAGTTTTCTCCACTCATGGTCTATGAAAACGAGCATGGATTATCTTTTAGTCCAATATCATAATCAGACTCTTGGAGATATACAACGCAGTCACTAGAAATTGCTGGTTTTTGAACTCTTGAGGATTTTCTTACTCCCACTGGTTCAAACACTTCTTCAGTGGGTTCAGGTAAAACGGGTTGATCTTCATGTGTCTCCTCGAGTGGTGGTGGCTTTTGAACTTGTTGTTGTTCGGGCAATTCATGAGAAGTTTTTTAGCAACATTCAAGTTCCCAATATATAAAGGTACCACATGTGGTTCCCTTATTTCTTCCAATTCCACCATTTAAGTCAAATCACTCCCACTTTATTCATGTTCCTCAAGAAATTTAGCATTTCTAGCCTCAACAATTTTAGGAGAATGAGAAGGGCAATAAAACCTAAATCCCTTAGAGTTAACTGCATAGCCTATAAAATAACCGCTTATTGTTCTTTCATCCAACTTCTTTAGGTGTGGGTTATAAACTCTCAATTCAGTTGGATATCCCCAAACGTGTAAATGATTTAAACTAGGTTTCCATCCTTTCCATAACTCGAAAGGTGTTTTGGAGATAGCATTTGGTAGAACCCTATTTAAAATATACACAGGGGTTTTTAAGGCTTCACTCCATAAGGATAAAGGTAAACTTGATCTGCTAATCATGCTTATTACCATGTCCATTAATGTCCGGTTCCTTCTTTTTGCAACACCATTTTGTTGTGATGTTCCTGGCATGGTATATTGAGCAATTATACCTTCACTTTCAAGGAACTCAACAAATGGTCCCGTAACTTGTCCCTTATCTGTGTACCTACCATAATATTCTCCACCCCTATCAGATCTTACAATTTTTATCTGAGCACCAGTTTGTTTCTCTACTTCTGTTTTGTAAACTTTAAAAGCATCAAGTGCTTCTGATTTGTTAAACAGAAAATATAGATACATATATCTTGAATAGTCATCAATAAATGAGATAAAATATCTCTCACCATTCAAGCAAGGGGTAGGAAAAGGTCCACGGATGTATGTATGTATGATCTCAAGCAATTGAGAACTCCTTTTCACACCTTTAAATGATTTGTTGGTCTGCTTACCCTTTATGCAGACAACACAAGTCCCAAAGTCAGAAAAATCAAGAGCTTTTACAACTCTATCATTAACCAATCTTTTGACTCTATCAATAGAGACGTGTCCCAATCTCTTGTGCCGAAGACTTGATGAGTTCTCATTGATAATACATTGCTTAGTGCCAATTTCTTTGTCATGCAAAGTTAAAACATTGCATTCAAATATGTGGTCTAGCTTAAGTTTATATAGATTTTCATTCAAATTTCCAAAACCAATAACTTTATTATCTTTCAAAAGTTTCACGGAAGGATAATGAAAATTCAAATCATATACACTAATCGATAGTCTTAAAAGAGAAATTAAATTTCTAGAATATTCAGGAACATATAAAAAGTATTTTCTAAATCTAAGTAAAAACCATCCTTCAAAATGAGCCTATAAGTCCCCACGCCTTCTACACGTGAACGTGTCCTATTGCCAGAATAGACGTATTGTTCACTTCCTATCGGTTTCCTCTGGGTTAGAAACTCTACATGATTTTGGCAATGTGAAATGTAGCACAAGAATCAATCCACCATGTATTATCAAAAACTTCAGTAAAATTAGCTTCATAACATACAAAGGTAAGATTACATTTCTTCTCAAGCCATTTCTTGTACTTCAGACAATCCTTCTTCCAGTGTCCCTTCTTCCTACAAAAACGGTAAGCATCTTTGTCAAAGGTACTTTTATTTTTTATGGGAACACTTTTGCCCTTCTTTGCATTTCTCTTTCCATGAGTCACCATATTAACACTTTCAGGTGTCTCATGCTTCAACCTCTCATCTTCTTGAACATGGTCAAAAGTTCATTGATTGACCATTTATCCTTATGTGTGTTGTAGGAAATCTTGAACGGACCATATTCCGCAATAAGTGACTTGAGAATGCAATGCACAAGAAATGGTTTAGACATATCAACCTCAAGGGACTTGAGTTTAGAAATAATGTCTATCATCTCCATAATGTGCTCACGCACTGTACGGCTTCTGTCAAAATTCATACTTGAGAGCCTCTTCATAAGGGTGCTGGCCAATGCCTTGTCACAAGTTACAAATTGTTCATCAATTGCCTTCATGTAAGCTTTAACTTTATCGGTTATTAAGGATAAAACCCCTAATGTTTGCCTTATGTAAGCTTTTATGAGCATTAAACTTAAGTGATTGGATCGCCCCCACCGCTCATTAGGGGTGTACAAAGAAAACCGATAAATCGCACCAAACCGATAATCCGAGTCAAACCGAAAAAAAACCCGATGTGATTTGGTATTGGAAAATAAAATCCGATCATAATTGGTTTGGTTTGGTTTTAACTAAAAAAAAAGTCAAACCGAAACCAAACTAACCCGATAGTATATTTATATAAATATGTTATACATATAAATATTTATTGTAATGTAATTTATAAATATTTCTTAAATTTTTTCACAGTTTTATCTTTTAACGTATTATTTCAAGTTTAGACTTAACATTCTTGAATGGTAAATAAATTTTATAGCGCGTAAATATAGCAACTCAAACAAAGTTCAAATCAATACTTAGCTTATCTTTTTCTTTAGTGCTGAGTTATGTAATTAATATTAGTACTTATTAGCTATATTTATTTTAGAATGACCTATAAAATATTTTTAGAGTATGTTAATTTTTATTATGGCTTATTAATTAGCAATATTTCGTTTTGGACAAAGTGGCTCGAAAGGTTTTTGCTTAGTAGCTTCTTTATTTTTGTTTCTTTATTAGTTCTTTATTTGATTTAATAGGTTCTTTTTATGTTTTAGTAGGCAATAAGCCTTTGGTTTTCTTAATGTCATATGTTTTCCAAAGGTAGTTATTGTGTGAACCGGGTGACTCGTCAACGATGAATGGCGTGACAACCTTCTTAAGGAAAGGAGTCTGGTTTTGGTATTTAGGAAATAATAAGTAGTAGGAATGAATAAAAATACCTAATTAAGTCATGTTCGAGAGCCAAACATGCTTCAATTGGTACCAACACACTTAACTACGTGCTTATGGTTAAAAACAAGGTTTCTGAAAGAAATAGCTCTAGTTAATGACTTTGTGACTCTTGTGTTGACTTTGGCAATCATCGAGTGGTTTAATTGGACCATAGTGATTTTTAAACTTGAATGTGATCGTTGTGGGCCCTTAACTTTGTCTTCTTTAACAATTCTGTTGCGTGAGGGGTGAGATGAATCGTTGCTAGTCTGAGTATCCATGCTAAAGGTCAAGAACTTACCCCGAATGTGTTTTAAGGAGAAATACTAAGTTTACCTGGTTTGAAAAGTGATTGTAGGCCCTCCTTGGCCCGCTTGAGTCGTCTATTGCCAAACAGTGTCATTATCCCTAGTCAACCCTTTTGAGCCTCTAGTCTTTCTCATTTGATAACCATGTTACAAGCCTTTACCCATTTTGTCGTGACCCTCTCTTGGCACCCGAGTTTTCTTAACACTCTTGAGTAACAAACGGCTAAAACGTAAGTTTGGGGGGGAGAGACGAGGAACTTGAAAAAGGTATCAAGGCACAAAAAGAGAAAAAAAATGATCTCAATGAGAAGAGAAGGCAAGAAAAGAAAAGAACAAAAAGAAAAAAATGCAAAAAGCGAATAAGTGAAAGGGTTGAAGGGATTCAAAAAGAGGTAATGCTCCCAAACATGGAGAAATAAAAAAGGGAGAAAAAGAATTAAATGATCAAGAAAGAGTAATGTTAAGTCTCTCTAATCCCCAATGAAAAGAAAGTGCCTCTAAAAATTGGCAAAATGTGAGCAAAAAAAATGAAAAAAAATGGAGTGCTTAAGGAAAGGTGTAACCACTCACCCATACTATATCCAACCCTAATCCAAAATCCTTCATTACATCCCGAAAGAAGTCCTACTTGATTTTAAGCCGAGTGAGCTTACATTAGTGGCGGTCTACATGAGGGGCAAGTCTATGGTACTTGAAGCCGTACTTGCGATATTCTCTTGAGAGAGATGAGTGAACCTTTCATAAATCTTTGGATTGAGTGCTAAACTTCTTGAGTGAGCTAGGCAAATGGAAAGTAGAGGAGGAAGAATTTGGAGTCCACCATAACCTACATGATAAAGCAAGTGTCCTTGATGAGTAAAGTCAATTCTTGAAGCTCGAATGTCACATTAGAACTATATGTGCATGGATGTTTAACTTGTAGCCTTGTTGATAATACATGAGTAGTGTGGGTAATTATTGGTCCCAACTGATGTGTGGATAACTCACCTTTGACTCGCTAAAATGTCTTTTAACTTTTGAAGGTGGGAACTAATTTATTTTCTTAAGGACAAGCAAAGACTTAAGCTTGGGAGAGTTGATAAATGGGGATTTTGACTGTTTATTAGCGCATTTTAGCTTCTGTTTTAGTCCAAAAGCATTGAATTGTGTTCTCGAAACTAATGAAATTGTAAAAAATTACAGGAATTCTGGAAGTTGGTCTCCCGAGATGAAATTCAACTAAAAAAGGAGTAGTCTGAAGCACAATGCAACAAAGGGCGCAGAAGCACAAATGTGCGGTCCGCGGAAGAAATTACGGACCGTAGAAGTCCATATGCAGCCGCAAACCAAGAGGAAGAATTTAGCAGAAATGTGCACAAAGTGCGGACCGCACATGAATTGTGCGGCCGCAAAGCTGGGCTAAGAATCGAAGATCAGAGAGTATGCAAAAAAACCAAGTCCAGGAGCCTCTGTGAAATGCCAACCGCATAAGAATTATGCCACCGCAGAAGGGTGGCCTTACGACCACAATCATAATTGTTCGGACCGTAGAAGATTGCCTCACGGCCGCAAGTTCAGATTTGTACGGCCACAGAACTCCAGTTCCTCCCAGATGAAGAAATCTGCGGACCACACATGGAATTATGCGGCCGTAGAACCTCCCGAGGGGCATTTTTGTCCGAGATTTTTGGCCTTGTATAAATAGATGAGTTTCACAAAATTAGGTCAAGTTTGAACATCTAAAGTTGTTGTAGCCATTTGTCTTTACTACTTTAGGAAGTTTTACATTGCTTTGGTGTATTTACATTAGATTTAATCATTTTAAGCTTCCATTATGAGTTTAATTAGCTTTTCTTTATTATTTTCTTCAAATACCATTATGAGTAGCTAGACTTTTATTAGGGTTGTGATCCAACCCTAGTGTGTAAATCTTATGGGTATCTAATTTAGTAATTATTTATGATTGGGTGTTGATTATTTATCTTAGTTCATGCTTTAATTGTAGAATTAATGGTTGCAAATATTAGTTCATGCCTATTTGACTTAGTCTCTACTTGAGAAAGAGGGACCTAATCTAGGATAACTTGGCTAACAAGGAATTGGGTCAGTTGAGAGATTGATTAACCCAATTAAAGGGTTCAATCTAGAGATAGTAATAACCCGACTTGAGCTCTTATTAACTGTTTTGGGTGATACCCATTTGGTCTTGAGAAATCCAAATTGGGCAAAACCACTCTCTGATCGAGAGGTATTGAGTGGGTAATGTAGAATTGAGAGCTATAATACATCCCAATCAATAAAACAAGTATTAACGTTTTATCCCATTAGGCAAACACCTAGGTTATGGTCACAACCCTAGGCCTTTTACCCATTTGGAAAAACCCTAAAAATAATTATCGCTAGTATATTTTCTTTATCTTGCAATATATTAACAGTAGAAATAGAAAACAAATCCTTGTTGTGGAAGTGCAATCTAGATAATTTAATTTCTCAATTCAAATATATACCCCTAACTCCCATCGTAGCTCCCATTGGATTCGACCCCGGCTCCTAGTTGGGTAATTATTATTGCATACGACCGTTTCATATCTCTATTGAGGTGTGCTTTAGACGTGATCAGTAACCGATGTCCGTGCAGTTACTATCCGCCAACTGGGGTCCCCTCCGTATGCTAGACGAGACTGTTAGTGCCGTACAAAAAAACCAATGTCAAGAGCAATTGAGAGAACATAAAAAAGAATTGAGAATGAAAGAAAGCTTGATTGTATTAATGAAAGCTATTAAAGAAAGGCAACACAATGTTGAGGGGGAGAGACACCAGTACAAAGAATTATTTGCTTGCTTGACCCCCCTAATAATGCTTAAAAAAAATAAACTAAAGTCATAGGACTTGACCTATCTAAGCTAGAGAGACATAATGGAAATACGGGAAGTAAAACTACTCTATATTTACAATGAAAATGACTTAGATTTCTACAAGGTAGAAGTAGGTCCGTTGACAGCAACCTTGTCTTTAGCATCAGAGTCTGCGCACGCGGTACTGTTGGCATCTGCCTGCGGCTGGGTGCTGACGAGGGCTATCGGTTGGGCGACATAGGCACATGCGCGCTTGCCACTGGGCGTGGCCAAGACCACGGGGCATTCCATGGCACTAGGCGTTTGGAGGCTTACCAGGATGCCATGGGGCACATCCAAGGGGTCATGGGACATGGATGAAAAGCCACCCATGACAGTACATATGGAATAGTACTAGTATGTAAGGCTAAGTATCCTTTCATGAAATGGAATGTTAACATAAGGAGAGAACAAGTGAAAATAGAGAGAAAAATCAAATGGAATTGAATATGACATGTTAAAGCATAGGGAAAAAGTGTAACATAAGTAAAACCTTCAAGTAAACACTAACATTTTAGTTGGGAGATTATTAGTTACCGACATAGGAACATATAACTATTATGTGCGCGATATGACATCCGATCTCGGCTTGATCAACTAAGTCGTCTCACCACAATACCGTGTGGATCGATGTAACTTTGTTAGCAATACAGTCATCCCAATTAAGAGGCATAATCTCATCATAGTGCGAAGGGACTTATTCCTAGTCGTCTGCATACACCGGAACATGTGATTTTGGGTATAGGTGCTTGCAATATATACCGTCGCAATTACATAATAATACTCCCAAAAATATTTCTTTAAAGTATTTCACAATACCTTTCTTTTTATTGTCACTTTTAGACATACATCATCATTCTCATTCTTGGTAAAAGTGGCCGCATACCATCTTCATTCTTTCATTTCATTCACATGCCATGGATTTTCGAAAATCATAAAGATGTATATAAAACATTGGAAAGAAATAGCTACAAACAGATGAGAACATAAAAGCTTAAACATTTAAAATAAATTTCAAAGAGGAGAGCACAACAATGACAAATGTAACATAAATCGAGTCATAAGCACTTGGTAATTCAACAATTTGAAGCAATTAACAAAGGGAAAATGAGAACTTGAACAAAACATACTTGGAGTTTATAAGGAATTCGTGGAATCCAATTCTATAGGATGGGCTTAGGCAGACATACCTTAATCAAGATTCCTTAGGGTTACTTATATTTCACTACTTGTAATACTTCAATCTACATCACAAAAGTTCAATTGAACTAACATTAGAGAGGGTTTCTTTATTTTTTTTGAAGTCTTTTAGGTATTTTATCAAACACCAAGAGGACATAGCCCCTTACC
This sequence comes from Nicotiana tomentosiformis, assembly GCF_000390325.3. NCBI lineage: Eukaryota > Viridiplantae > Streptophyta > Magnoliopsida > Solanales > Solanaceae > Nicotiana > Nicotiana tomentosiformis. The sequence goes on from NC_090812.1 coordinate 111,558,770, forward strand.
ACCTCTAGTAATGGTGTTTCTTCACTCCCAACTCTCTCTTCTATGAAAACGTTCGCCCTTGGGGTAGTATGTGACCTTCAATGACACATGCATGGTCATCCAAATTACACCTACCCAATAAATTTATCAAACAACACCTTCTCCCTACTCTCCATAATACCCAAACCCAAAATTGGGAGCTTTCAATCACCATCCCATAAGTTTCAATATTCGATTTCTTTCTAACATTTCCATTATTGAAGATTGCATGAGATCTAGGGATGGAATCTTACCTTGATAGTAGAAGACCTTGTAAATTCCGTATTTGAATTCCAAGAATCAAGTTAAGTTCTTGATGTGTAAAAGTATTGGAGCTCCTACTTCTCTCTCTAGGACTGTTCTCTCTCTCAAAATAGATGAAAATCCCTTTCTAAAATACCCTCCAAGCCTTATATTAGAAATAAAATCTGGTAACCTTTCCCCCAAAAAATACCCCTTTCAAAACAGATCTACGATCGCGAAAAGGACCGCATAACGCTTTTGTGGTCCGCGAAAGGGATTGCAAAATGGTTCTCCAAATTTTTGAATTGCATTGATAGGATCTGTGGTGATTTTGCGGTTCGTGCTTCTATTCTACGGTCCGCATATTGGACCGCAGATCCTCCTTCAAAAATATTCCATGTGGCCTGACCATTTTCGTGACGGATCTGCGGTCTACGAAACTGATATGTGATGCGCATGATCCATCGTGAAAAGACCTCCAAACCTGGCACGCTTCTGGCCCATTCTGCGACGATTCTGCGGTCAACGAAGTATTTGCATAATTGACCACAAAATCATCCTTTCAAGCCGATTCGCCTGCCCACTTGGTGATGCATTGTGCGATCCACAAATCAGTATGCGATGTGTTATCCTACAACCTTCCGAACATCTAAGTTTGTACTTGGCACTATAAACCCTTAGATCCCTAGCGATTTTTTTACGGGCCCTTACTTTCTCCCCCGCTTAGGATCATTCGTCCTCGAATGAGGTTAGAGTCTGCCATAGATGATGAGCATGATTTAGATCCTCACTCAATCACCAATGTCTCGAATTTTGTTCTCGGATTTTGGCTAACTCCTTAGTTTTCTAGAAATTTTAACAGAATTCCCTTTGTATTCAGGCCTATCCACGCCACAGAAATCAATAGCACATCTCATAACCCAGTACGGTATTACAAACATGTGGCAACACCAACCATAGCATTATATTCATTAAGCTTCTCGTTGGCACTATAAAACCTTAGATCTCTAGCAAATTTTTACGGGGCCTTACAGTAGAGAACTTTTATATTATTACTACTACTATCATTTATATATATATATATATATATATATATATACTTAAATAATTTTATTCTGATAATGATGATGATATGAGTTGAACTTAAAGAAAGGAACGAGGATTCATATCGTTGATTCCAACTTGTTTGAGACTTTTGGTTGTTTTTATTTGGTATTTTGTTATGCGGGCATTATGATTGTCAGATGGGTGTATTTGATTAAATTTTTAGTAGATTAATATGCATTTAATTTTTACTTGTGTCAAAATGACATGAGATAACACTGAATTGAAGAATAGGTCATAGCCCAATTTGCTAAAGTCAAAACCATACCTCCGTTTGTTTATTTTCATAAATAATAATGTAACTATACTACACTTTGTGTGTGTGTGTGTATGTGGAAAAATCAGCTAAACTAGCCATCCTTCACTGCGACCGCGTTAGGCATGTATTTTCGGTAAATTGTAATCTCCTGACGGAGACAGCTGCAGCTAAAGATTAATAGTATTGCTAAATATATGGTCATATTGATCGGTGACACGGCAGAATAGGCAAGTCTTCACTCGTCTTTCTTACGTTAGCCATTTTGGTGGTATAAGCTCAATATTTTCTTATACTACTAAGTACTTTGTACGTAACCATTAGCTGGTTTACAAAAGTCATATAACATGATCACAGCTGCTTCATTGCAAGTTGCAACCAGTTTTCTTTCTTCATCTATTTTGTTTTTCTACATCACGTAGCTTTTGGACCCACTCGGCCGAATTTCCATGTCATCCTCCGACGATTCTACTACTTGACCAAACTTTTCTTTCATTCATGATATCACATTTTGAAAGTACAATCAAATACACATCAACTTTATGCACAAACATTGAAAAAAGATGTATGAGAATATATCTCAATCTTATGCACTTTTTAAATAAATACTCATCTCGATTACTCCACCAATACCTGCTAGCAAACAGTGGCGGAGCCACGTGCACCCAGGGGTTCGTCGGAAAATTACTCTGTTTAGATCAGTAATATTTAAAAAAAAAAAAAAAAATATATATATATATATATACTATATAATGACACCCTTGACTTCTTGGTGAGTTAGTTTCTTTATATTTTGACTTCACTTAATAAAAATTCAGCTAGGTACCAAGTAATTTCAATGTTATGCACTTCTGGCGTTGCTTCCAGAATAGTAATCACATATATTGCAGCAAAATATAATTCACTCCATAAGAGATTAACTATTACCAGGCAGGAAAGAAGTTGCCTTTTTATGCAGTTAAATAACAGAGTATGGCAGAAGAATAATTACTAGTTATTAGTATAAACAAACTTTTACATGGGGGGCATCATACCTACTGCTCCACAGCAGACTATTAAATATCCAGAACTTCAGCTGCAAGATAACCAACAAATCTGAGAACCAACTACACAAACTACAAAAATATACATCCTACGACAAAATGTTCAACCTGGTACTCTGTCCCAGCAATTAACTATAGAGGCATGACTGTAATAATAACACAATATCAAATGACAGAAGTTCCTAATTGAGTAGACATCATTTGCTGATCAAAAGTATTGACATGGATTTTATTGCTAATACTGTCTAACGAATAACATAAAATTGGAAAAAAAAAAAAACAGCATTTAATATTAGAACCAGGATAATGTATTAGTATGTTTTTCCTTTGCACAAAGTTCTTATAATTTCATCAAAAGGTTGATTCTACTCTGATGCTAAACTTCACATATAGCCAGTTCTGTCATTCTAATCCATGACGATGAGTGGTAGACTGTCAAAGAAAAAAAACCACATCATGCATTTTGCCCCTGTTCGTTTTTCCAAGAGTTTTTAGCAGCTTCTGCTGATGAACTATCAGATTCTGCACTTCCATCTTTTGGTTTTTCGAAAAATGGATCCCATTCGTGAGGTCCAAGCTCACGTTGCCCTTCATCCAGCAATGCATATTTCCAACTGAGCTCCTCGATGAAGTTATCATCCTTACGACCTTCGATGATGTCTCTTCTTAGCTTTGTAACTCTACTAGTAACCGCCTCAACCGCTACATCAAAAGCATCTTTGAGAGTCTCCAATTTAGAGCGAGGATCGGCATAGATCAGCCTTGGAATCATACTTATAACCACCTCCCGCATTTCCTTCACCTTCTCAGGAGAAATTTGATTTAACCTTTCCTCTATGCTTACATTCTTCTTACGAACATCATTCTCAGAAATCAAAACAGAGAAGGCTGAGTAGTTTTTCGGGAGATGCCACGTATACTGCGTGTAGGCAGAAGCCGGGTGGAAAAAGACAGGTATACAACCAGCCAACATAGCATCAAAAGCCGACCTCCTTGTATATGAATCGCCCTGAGGCTGCAGGCAGAAAAGGGAGCTCTGAAACATCTGCATTATACTGGCGGGAGAATGACATTTGCTCTCTGATGTTTGACCACACTCCAATAACTTGCAGACTTTAGACTCCTTGCATTGGTTAATGATCTGCCCCCTGATCGATTTAGAATTTCCGGGACGTGGTGCACCAGCAAAACAGAAAAGCCACTTCCTCTCCAGCTTCCTCATCCGGTCCTGCCAAATGAACACTTCCGCATCCTTTGCTGGATGGAAATATGTCGGATATGGGATACCAAAATCATTTGCGTTCCATGGGCTTGATTCAACAACGAGCATCGACATATTCTTTGCAGCGGGTAAGAAAAGAAGCTTGTTGCCCCAGTCCGAATTCGAATCGCTCAATCTTCTGAAATCCCATGTTATCCTACCAGCTACAAGAAAGTGATCTTTCCCCCCCATGATACTCCACTCTGGCCTCTTTTGTAGCCAATCAACCAAATCAAGAGAAGCAACATCCCTCATAGATATATTGTAACCCCAAAGATACCTAGCAATGTCAAAACCTGCGTAAAATGGCACAAAAATGGCAGCAGCGAGGGAGGAATCGTTTGTGAGGCACTCATACTGTTTCATCCGGTTGCCAAAAATAACATCCACCGCAAACTGATTGGTTGCATACCAACCAGTATTGGAGAACACACCTTCATCATTCTCCATTTGTGGGCCAAGCCCAGCATTAGTGGTAAACTTACACATATTGGTCCAAAGACTAAGACTTTTGCACTCCTTAAGCATATCTTCATTGAATCTTGGAGGAAGGTCATGCACATAAATGTACCTTCCACCACAGGGATCGCTTTTATTCTCTGCAGTTCTCAATGCTCTCATAAAAGGGTAACTCTCAACAGGATCACGACGAGAACTATTCGCGCTAACCACAGGCTTCACAACAGGTGGTTGTGCTAACTCACGATAAATTTCAATCTTAGCGCGACGAAGCTTGACAGGACGCTTAATGGGAACAGATGGAGGGGTACTGATTGATTGTAAATTGAGGGAAAGTGGATCCAAACTAGGTGAATTGTGTGCATGATTATCCCCAAGAACCACAAAATGAAAATACAACAATAGGAACCAAAACAAACCTGATAATGATGCTAATAAACAAACCCTAGGGTGATGATTTTTGCCCTGTCCCTTCTCCATTGAATCATCTGAAGATTGGGACGTGGGGGACCGGCGTCTCATCAGATTATATTATATTAAACTCACATAAAACACCAAAATTCAACCTTTTATCTCATAAATGATAAAAAAGGCAGAATCTTTACTACAGCCCTAAAACCCCACTTCAGAAAAGACCAAGAAAATCTCAAGAATCAACTAAAATGGTGCTAAATCTCAAGCACAACAACCACCCTAAAACCCAAGTTCAAAAAACACCCAAAAACGCTCAAGAATAATAAACTAAAATAGTGCTATATTTCCCAAGAAAAAGAAGAAGAAGGGACTAGTCATAAACTAACATAGAGAGAAATCAGTGAATTGCGGGGGCTTTAGCACGTCAACAGATAGAGAAAATCAAGATGTAAGAGGGACTTAACGGAATAATGAAGCGAATCTTCAGGGGAAAAAACAAACATTTCTAGAGCTTTATATATATTATTCCAACTTAGGAAAAAATTTACCTAAAGAAGCAGCAAATTTCAAAGGGAACAATGAAGCGAGAACTTAGAGGGTAAAGAAGAAAATGAAAATAAGGGCTAGAAAAAATAAAAACGCTTTTTGGGGGGCCATTAACTTTTATAGTATCGAGGAAAATGATGGAAGTACTAAGATGTTTCGTGTCTCATGTCTGTTTCCAAACAATATTTGCTGCGTCGGTGACCACTTTAACAAATTTAATAACAGGTGTCTTACAATGGACGAAAAAGAGCAGATATTTAACAATTTAATATCAATATTAAGCAAATGGAATATTGTGACACCATTTAGGTTGGTGATTTAATTAGTTTTGTTAGGTGAAAAAAATTATAAATTAGTCTTTTTACACGTGTCTTCTGTGATTGGTGAAGGCTGCTTTCATGGGTCCTTAAGGTATGAAATCCGTCGTCGATTAATTAAAGCCGGCGCTAGTTGTAAATTTTTAGTATTTCTTAATGGGGATTAGGCCTGGACTGGATTAGTTTAATCAAATTTTGGAATATGTTTAACTATATTTAAATGCTCGGACATACGTCTCGGACAATGATTAGTATTCTTGTACTTAATTCCTAGTTTTTTTCCTTATCGGATGTCCCCAAGAGATTGCTTAATTAATTGATTGTTAGTGACATGATTATTAATTAATACTTGGTCAATGTCAACAGTTGATTGGTCTGAAAGAAATACTAAGTATAATAGCTTCTTTGACCAAAATATAAAAATCGGCTTATTTTGAGATCGGTGCTTTTTTCAAAAGTATTTTTGATGAGAATCAATTTATGTTTGACTAATTTACTTAAAAATTACTTCTGAGCAGGAATTAACATTTGGCCAAACTTTTAAAAACTGCTTTTAAGTGTATTTTTTTCAAAAGTATTTTTTTTAAAAGTATTTTTGAAAAAAAGCTATTTTTTCTGCTTCTACTCAAAAGCATATTTTTTTTCCTCTAAAAGTTTGGTCGAACACTTTAACTTTGGAAAACAAATATTTTTAATACTTTTGGTTTGGAGAAGCTTGACCAAACATACTATAAATATGTTGTTATTCATTATGGAATGGCCTATTGAGTAAGACTTTCATAAATCAGGTTGAAATGCCTTGTTTTGACTTCATAATTGAAAGCTCAAGTTCAAATTAGGAAAAACTTACATGTGCATGATACTTGCATTAAATCACATAAATTTACTATGACTGAGTAACAAAGAAGAGAAGATTATATATATTACTTAACCATAGTTTAAGAATAATGTACTGAAGCCCTTGTTTGAAGGGGAAATTTTTTTATTAGTGCATTAAAAAGCAGGATAGTAGAGCAACTGGAGTTACTTGATCCTATACTAGTTTGTTTTGTTTTCTGATTTCTTTTCTTACGATAGTAGTAGTGAATTTGAAATTTAAACTTAATAGGTTCGATATTTAAAAAATTTAGCACTAAATTGGGTTATGGAGTAAGAAAGGAGGGAGTTGTGGACATTGAATTAGAGCTCAGATTTTAAGGAAAGCGGGCAGGAGAACTTTATACACATGGGTGTGTAGTTTATGGGCGGACCCACCTTAGGCAAAGGATGGTCTGACGCACAATTTTCGCCGGAAAATTATGTGGTATACAAAAATTAAATGTTAACTATTATGATTGTGTATTTAATTTTGCACACCCTTAAAAAAGAAAATTTACACCCTTTATCAAATTCCTGGTTTCGCCAAATGTAGTTATGTTGGGGAAGTATACCTTTGCCAAGGATATTCACACACCTTACTTGTGTCTGAGGTTATTGGGAAAGACTAGTGTAGCCATCGAGATATGTGAATATCCTATCAAAGTTTTTTTTTTTTTTTGACAATAAAGTCACTCAAATTATTATCTTGTGACTTAAAAAATAAAAAGCACATATTTGATATGTCATGTCATATTTGACTCATACTCATTTTCTTATTGGGTAGGTTAGATAGGTAAAAAGGCCATGAGTTAAATGAGAATTATTACAAAAAAATAAGGTTTTGATATGACATGGTATGAAAGTATGTGCTTTGTATTTTCTGAGTTAAAAAGTAATAATTGAATGACTTTTTTGTTCTAAAAAAACAAAAGTGATTTTAGTAGAATATTATTATAACTTGAGTGATCATCCAAGGAATTAAATCTTTAATGGCCATCCTTCTTCTCCTTTATTTTTTAATTGTCTTGTCTTTCTCTACCTCATATATCAAGTATTGGCGGAAGCATAATATTTAGTAAGAAAAATTAAAATATGAAAAAATAAATATATAAAACATCCAAGAGGATTCAAGAGGAATAGTATATATGCTAAAAAGAAGAAAAAAGCATAGGTACATAAAGTTTGTTCAAGAAATACGATTAATTTTTGAAAAAAGTTGGAAAAAAAAATTCAAATTTAGAAAAATTGCGTACATTTTTTTTTTCAATCAAAAAATTTTAATTTTTTTTTTCCATATTAACACTAACTCCAATGCAAACGCTAACTAAAATTTTGAGTTGGTGTGAAATAGTACTGTGCCATTTACTCTTTGGAAAGCCAACATGTGCTTTCATCCCCCACCGCTAACACTGCTCCTCTTCACACCAACCCTTGTCTTTTTCTTCCCTCTTAATCGAAAATTTTGGGCGCATCTGATAATATGAGCCACGTATTTTTTTCCACAGAACACACATGACACGTACTCCCCCGTGGAGCAAAGGTTAAGTCCTTTCTAGCTAGTAGTAATGTCTCCTACAGCAGAAACTAATTATTCCTTTAATGATTTCGTAATCTGGTAGGCTCGTTGATTAGCCATGATATTGTCTTTGGAACAATTTCTCTCTCTTGAAAATTTCAAGTATTTCAACACAGCGAAAGAGACCGAAACCAGATCCTATTTGCCCCACGAACACAAAGAAGGCATGAGCACATGGTAACTGAAAAGGCTTTGTTGTAGAATGAATTTCAGTACCAACTAAGATGTCGACAAGTGAGTCCACGTACGAATTCAAGATCGGGACCGGAAGGAAAAAAAAAATGATGACCATAACATATATATCGTCATTTTATAAGACGCTATACTTTAACGACCGTTCAGTTAAGTATAGCGTCCATTTTTAAGGCGTTATATTTGAACTCAAACGGCAGGAAGGTATAGCGTCCTCACTTAAGGCGCTATAGTATAACGCCCTTACCTAAGGCGCTATAGTATAGCGCCTTTATAATTACATAAATAATTGTCCTTTCCCCTTCAGCTTTTTCAGGTCTACAAGACAATACACATAATGTGATATTTCATCGCGCTATGTTTCGCGTGATAATAATTCTTTCGGGTATAAAATAGCTTCTTAAACTGAACCAAATCATCTGTATTTCAAAGACCCTTTGAATAAACATTACAATATCCATTTAAAAAATACTACTAAGATTTAACAAATGGTTCAAAAAGAGGCAAAAGGGTGAAGGTAGTTCAACAGATCCCCATGGAACACGTCTTAACACTATCGATCCCTATCTTGAAAAAAATATGCTAGGTTGCTACACTAACTTGGTTGATGACAAGTGGTATGGTATTCTGCGTACCTTGGAAAATAAGCCTATCAATATACACACTGATCTCAAAGTTGCAGGGCACATTATTGAGGGCGAAGCGCATTCTACAAAGCCTGAAGGTATGCGAATTTGGGACAAAACAATACAATGGGTTCCCTTTTACTCAAAACGGTGTGATTACGAAGCACTATATCGCTGGCATGGGCTTGTTGTGCCACAAGCACTGTCTACGACCTTCCAAACAAACAAACACAAAGATGAACCAGAAGTGATTCGACATTTGATGAAGGAGATTCTAGAGAAGGAAAAGGCACTAGTTGTTCATCATGCAATGGATGATCTTAACTTCATGGGAGGAACGAAGGCTCAGTACTGGGATTTATTAGAAAATGATAAAATGCATAGAGACAATGATTATCCTGTTTTCCCAACAGTTGTCGAGTGGGAGGGACTACCTAAGTTTCTACCACAGACGTTAGACGTAGGAGTCCCATATTGTTGTAGAAATCAAGCAAGTGGTCTTCTTGATGATAGCGATGAAATACGAGAAATGTGTGTCAACTGGGCCTAGATTACGATGCTCTCGGTCACGAAGGGTACGTACACGATGTTGACGGAGAAGATGAAGACAGTGACAAAGAAATAGTGCCAGACAGCGACGATAATGGCAAATGACAATTGTTTCTTTTTCTTGAGGTGTATGTTAAATTGTTGTACTAAAGTATTAATGCTAAATATCAATAAGACTTAACACCAATGTAAACATAATTTTATTTCATACATTCTGCAAGATGAATATGTACATACACTTATTACAACAAATTATTGAAATACAACATTACGGGTATCCTTGATAATTAAGCACATTGCATGAACTTTCACCGGGAGATGAATTACTACCGCTACCCAAACCAGTTGAAGGACATTTACGACGGCCGTGTCCTGTTTGCGAGCATATGTCACATTTACGCGCATAAACAGTATAACCAACATCCATTTGGTTCTGTATACGCGTTCGTTTTTGCACTTATCGTTGACGCAAATACTACTTGTTACACACCATTTTAAATTATTTCGGCGGCCAATAATACTCAGCACCCACTGGATGCAACTGTCCACTAAAGGTGTTTAAGTATGCAGCAACACTATATTCTTTATCAACATAGCTGGTTGAAGCGAAACCTTTATGTTGAAAGCTCTTCATGGCATGTGAGCACGGCATATGGTAGATGGACCATTTCCCACAAGAGCATAACCTTCTGGCTTCATTTACGGTGTGTGTATTATTCTCCCGGTTTTGATGGATAGCGGTGCGAACTTCAAAAATATTCCGCTCGTTACAATACTGTAAATATGAATGTCAATGTGCTCGCCTCCTGTATTTCTCAAATCTTTTCATTTGTATTGACATAAATTCAACACCCATTTTCCATCAATGACGATGCACATCTAGCCCTTTCAACAAACCTCTCCGCCATCTACTTGAATGACATCCGCACCATGGTAGTGACAGGCAATCTACGTGCAGATTTCAATAACTAGTTGAAAGACTCTCACACATTTGTAGTGAAAATTCCCCATCTTCTATCACCGTCCGCATGCAAAGTCCAATTGTCAAGCTCATGTCGCATCAACCAATGATAGTCTCCTTGGTCTTCCTGCCTGATTGATTCCATACGCCTCCTGAATTTACACTCTTTGTGATCTGTTGCAGCCATCCATATTAAATCATGAAAATCCTTGTTGGGATGTGCCTTCTGGAAATTGGCCTTCAGGTGCCTCACACAATAACGGTGGTAGGCATACGGTTCCTGCCATGCAGGCAAATTCTGTACAAAACTTAAAATACCGCCATACCGATCAGATATTAGACAAATACCTAAACGTTTTCTGACAACGTGCTCCTTCAAGTGGTTCAAAAATAGTGTCCACGTCTCTTGGCTTTCATTGGCACAATAGCAAAAGTTAGGGGAAATATACTTCCATTAACATCTACTGCAACGACGATCAATAACTTAAAATCATACTTTCCATAGGCATGAGTACCGTCTATGGATATTACCGGCCGGCAATGCATAAAACCATTAATTGCTGGTTTAAATGCCCAGAATACATATCTGAATATATGTTCTGGTATTCCCGAACTCCGCTCAAATTTTCATTCAACAACAGTCCCGATGTTAAAGTGTTGCAATGCGGCCATTTACCTGGGTAGAGATGCAAAGAACTTATCCCAGCTACCATAAACAATTTCAAACGCACGTTTGCGCCCGAAAAATGCCTTTCTTTTGGTAATGGAACACCCATATTCCTGGTGGACAGATTTTATACATTATTTGATCTTGTACTTTATGGACGCTTTAATGTGTGGAATCAAGACAAGAGAAATCAAGTCAATATTCAAGTTAAAATGATTCCCATTGAATTTGTCCATTTCATAATTGTGGGTGTCAATGTATTTACCCACAACTCACATATTTGTTTTCTTCTTCCTCGCACGCAGCATTCAATTACAACACGTAAACCATCTACGGTAAATAACCTTATATACATCCGGAGATGACTCTGCTACCGTGATCTCACGACACTCTTTTATGTTGTACATTCGCACTGCCCTGCTTAGGCGCACTTTATCAGGAAAAAGCATGCCCTTTGACAACAATGTTGCTCTAGATTCATCTCACATTGTTGTCCGAATTTCGTCAATATCCCTTGTGAGGGCATCCACATTCGGCATACTTGGCAAATGATCAAGGTAGGGAATCTCCCTTGAATGAAACGGCATGTGGGACTCGTGCACTCTTGGTCTAACGGGAGGTGGAGCATGCTCCCTCGTCAAATTAGGTTCAGCATTTTCTTCCTCCTCATCAGCACCCTCATCAGGGAAAGGTGTGTCATCTACAGACTCATCGGCATTGTTGTCATAATCACTATTCTCTTCCTGACTCTGCGCATCTGCAAGATCCCGATTAAATATGTCGTACTCGGGAAATTGAGTAAGGACAGGACCTTTAAGTTGCTCGTGTTCACTGCACAACCAACAAAATAATAAGTTACTCAAATTGATCCAAACCTTACATATAGCTTTATCACTTCACTTACAAAACATAATGTGTTGATATCCCATGATGGACATTATCTTGTTGGTGATGACTCCCGGATGGACCACCATGATCCAACACACTAAAACTAGGCATATTTCAACTGGGCGTTGGTTCATAACTTGTAAAATTCATATCTGGCTGGTACCCCATGTGGAATATATGAGTGTTAATACAAATTCAATACATTAAAAATAAACATCGTAACACAACAGAAAATTAAAGTTTACCACTCGGTTTGTGGATTATGTAAACCAGGGGAGAAATTATTTCCTCGCTCCTCATTCGTCCGTGGAGATAAGTTTAGATCAGGCCAAACTCTTTCACCCGGAACCTGTTCGGCTAAAACTGCTCCAAAATAACTACCCGATGACTGAGGGATATCCCTACTTTGCACAATCTCATTATTGCGAACGTCTTCAGCCTTGATGTACATTTCCAACATTTTTATCACAATAAATTTTCGATATTCATCCGGAGTTCTCAAAAAATTTCTTAGAGTTTCATCGTCTTCGATGTTAAACTCAGCATAACAAGCAACCCCTTACGGAGTGACAGAATATGAATATCTTCCGTTTACTTTAATATTCACCGAACGTTTGCTCACACTCATTTTTTTACACAACAACAATACCAATGTATCGTACTCCATTGTAAGTGTCAACTTAACATGACACTGTGGAGATAAACTATAGCTTACTGAGTTATTCGCCACCATAACCTCACCCCCAAATATAATAAAACCTTAATTCTTCGCTCTTCACAAATTATGACAAAATGCAAAATAACTTAACGAGAAATATTTCAGAAGACTTGAGAATATTTATGGATGAATTTTTACAAAATCCTTAACCTCTTTAAATAAGGAAAAAATTAGTCCCGGGGATACAATTATTTGAGGTATAGCGCCTTAAATATGGGCGTTATACCCAGTTAAATTATTGTTATGTCAGTTAAGCCCAGAAGAATCATTGGTGAGCCACATAATATATATATATATATATATATATATATATATATATATATATATATATATATATAGCGCGGTAAGTTAGGGCATTATATATATAACGCCTTAAAAAAGGACGCTATACTTAACTGGGCAAACGGCCGTTAAAGTATAGCGCAAGGGTGTTATATATATTATGGTCATCAGTTTTATTTTCCACACATTTTGGTTCTTTGAGTCCAAAAGAACTACATTTTGGTTCCGGATTCTTCAAGATCTAGTATTTATATTTATATATATATATATATATATATATATATATTTTTTATAAATACACAGTTAAAGCGAAAGCAATAAATTCAAGTAAACCTAGAATTATATCTGGGGCCTACGGGCAATCCCCAAACCAAGAAAGGAATAGATCACATGGCAAAACATGACACTAGAAACAAAACTGCAACAAACGCGAATAGCAACATCGATAAGATTTGTAGATGTGTACCCTTTATCTTCCCCTGTCGAAACCCTCTATCAAATTTCACATCTTTCATGGAAAAGCATACGCCTTGATTCCCCATCTTCACCTTGCTGCCAACCAAAATGGAATTATTGACTCCCTGAATGTTGCTACTTATGTAGATGTTTATGCAGCAGCAATCATGTGATTCACCAGAGCAGCCACCACGACGTGCAACGATGGCCGCACCTACGTTGCTTCCTTCCAATTTGACATGTTCGAATGATCCGCTTTCAGCTGACATCAACAGTTTTTTCGATGAATACAAGAGATATCAACTCTCTCTACTTTTAGACTATTTTATATTAGAGAATGAACTGCAAAGCGGTTTCCTAAATAAACAAGAAACGCATATGCTCCTTTGGAATAACTTGATCAACACTCTATCAATACTTCCTTCCAGGATTCACCCTTACAGGCTAAAGGTGTAAATTGTGGAGCATCTGACGTTCAGATTTAAACTAGTTGTTGAACGCACAAGACGCATAAAGAAAAAATGGCTGCACTTCCTATCTACATAGGCTGAAATTTGAAACAAACAATTTCCCACCAGGAAGACACCATTGGCATTGTAAAGTATTTATGTATTTTGTTTATTTAGGAGACTTACACGGTGCTTAAAATATGTGAACACCCAAATAGAAGAACAGCAATGACAAAAGTTGGTCAGAAGGAATACACTGAAATAATATTTTTTACCTTGACACTACAATCATGCTCCAACTTTTTTTGGTTACTACTTAGGTGAAGTGCAAAAGGGAGAACACAGAAGTGAACTCGAAAGAGAATACAATCTCTCCTTGAGACAACGGCACAAAAAAAAACTAAAATCATAGTTAACTCCATCTTTCCCCCAAAAAGGGTGTAGGTCTCAGCATTACACAACATGCATTTGCTGAAAAACTCCCTTTGCATTTATTTTCCTGTTATCGCGGCTGTACTCCAGAAATCTTGTAAAAGAAGCTGAAACTAACTGATACAAATGTATAAAATGATTAATAAAATGTCTACAATGTAGGCAGAAAAAATTAAGAGCAGAATAAAACACTGCTCGGTTAGAAACTTGTAACAGAGGAAACAACTACCTGCACCAATCTTTCAAATAAGATCCAAATGCTGTTCATGCTAGACCAAAGAACTTCATGGATAAGATTCAGGAGACACTCTTTCACTAACAGTTGATCCATAATTTGGTCCACCTTTACGATACTGGATAAGAAATTCAACCGGATAACCCTTCACCTTATGGGGCGCAAGCCCTAGATCTTCAAAAGTCAAGGCTGAAAAATAACCACAAATTGAACGGTGAGGATGCGTATGTATGAGACGTCCAACAGAAAGTCAAATATTAAATAAGATATGGAGGCAAACCATCTTTTGACACAATGTTGTCTGTGGTAATGGCTTCAATTGCATCCAGATTAAATATCGTAGGGGTAGGCATTGGAGCTGGAACCTTTTTAAGCAAAAATTCTCGAGGAGATGCAATAGCCTGAAAAGAAAAAAGCCAACTCCAAAACGTAAATATCTCAAACAAGTTTCATATGCAAGGATCCCTGTACTATCCTGAACTATCAACAAGGACAGAACAAGGACCTCCACCGGTTGCATATCACCGAATGCCATGTGACCAAATAAGCACAACAAAGTTGAGACGAGAACGCGGAACACCTCCAATAACTTCAACAATTCAAACCAGATACGGAAAAATGCTTAAATCAGCTTTGAAGTTGAAGATCGTATTGTATCCTCCGCCCTTAAGATAACCTTGTTCTAATTTCTTTAGTTGGAAGACAAATTGAAGCAGTCTAATGAGAATATGTTTTCTTTTCCTTTTTTCATAGAGATTAGTTAACTTGAAATTAAATGAAGAATGCCAAGGAGGACAAGATGTCCTAATTTACGAGAGAGAGAGAGAGAGAGAGAGAGTTTCCACACACTCAATCAACCAATCAACTATGGCTCAACTCCATACTAGTTAGAATTGGCTATACGAATCCCTTGTATCTCCCAATATGTTCAGTTCTACTTCAGGTCAATACCAAATAATTTTTCTTCAAAGGCAAAAATGGGAATTCTCTAAAGCTAAAGGTTCGGAATTCACTCCTACACCAAATTGCAATTCTCTAGCTAGAATAAAAGGACTCCCGTCAAACACCAAATGCTGTGAGTGTAACAACTACTCCTTTAATTTCGACAAGATATCATCTACTTGATCCATTCTTCCATTTTCCATACCTTCCACATTTTTTCTATCACCAACTACCTCAAACTCTGCTGCTAAAGTTTAAAATATATTTACATCTCTGCTTCAATTCAAACTGCAAATAAAATAGTCATTGTCCTTATATATGAGTTAATATAAGAATATTGGCAATTTTTTTATAATAAGTAAAAAAATTCGTAGAGTTCACCTAGTTAATAAATAGCATGCTCCATGTGTCATATTTACATGCTATTGCTAGATTAATGTAGTCAAATTGGTTGTGCAAGTTTACCAAGTTAATAAATAGCATGCTCCATATATCACATTTATATGCTATTGTAAGATTAATGCAGTCAAATTGATCCAAAAAAATTTACTGTTAATGCAGTCAAACTGATTAAATTTTTCTTACTGTTAATGCAGTCAAATTGAGTTTGCTTCATCTCAAGTTCTGAAAGACAGACTATTGGGTCCATTACATCTGATCTGCAATGGAGAAACCTAATATGCTTTGTCATATATGCAGTTGGACTATAGCATCTATCCTGATATTGGTTCCTATAAATTCTTTACTACTTAGAGTGAACAGAGAAACCTAAAGTGCCACATAAAAGGTAACATACGGAGCATCTTTTTTATTTATTTATAAGTAATCAAAAAATTTATAAATACTTGTACTAAGCCAGTGCTAAAAGACATAATTACAAAAAGTGCAGTTCCTCTATTGTATCTAGAAATCCAACTTCATCATGTACAAAAAGCAGGTAGCACCAGGTAAAATAAGGAGCACTTAGTTAAGAAGTACAACATTCTCATACCCAGAGATACGAGCAGGTTTCCAAATCCTAAACTTCCATAAACCAAAAATAAGACACCTAAAGTAACAGATAGACCCACTTACAAGACAAGAAACATATAAAGTGAATATAGAAGATGTGTTTGAAAACTTGGTTAGAGATAATAAATAGTGATAAAAAGTTGTTATTGAGCCATAGAGAAACCATTCATTTAAGAACTTGCCTTAGCAATAGGAAAAGGAACATTCACATAGCGTGGCCATTCACGGATCATATCAAACATGAGCTCTGCCTGTTGCAAAATATGATCAGCAGAACTCCACTAAGCAATTTAATTTAAAGAATGAGATACTAAAAACAGGAAAAGCAGTAAGGAAAGAGGCAATAGAGCAGATATTGACCAATTCATGCATAGTGTAAACATCTGGGCCACCAAGTTCATAAACTTTTCCCATGCTGATACCATTGTCTTTCAAAGAAGCAACAATTGCAGAAGCAACATCAGCAACGAATACAGGTTGAATTCTGCAAAAGCATTTCTAAGAGCATGAGCCATAGATGCTACATAAATTCTCCCAGAATGACAATAAATTGTTACAAACACATACTTTGTCGAACCATCTCCGAACAGAGGGATAAAACCATATTTCTTTGCAAAGTGTGCCCATGGATTCAAAATTCTATCTTCTGTACCAATCATCACTGCTGGTCGCATTATGGTCGCCTGAAGATGAGTGAGCAGATCAGCAACTTCACCCCCAAAACAATAATTTAAAACATTTGAGACTGGAGTAAGCACATTGTAACTTGAGGAAATCAAACTAAATAAAGCAACATAAGATATCCATCAGGTTATGACAATTTCCTTTCTTTTTTTAAGCAAGCAAAAGGGAAATGGTTTTTACCTGCACATATACAAGGTTAGGGGAAAGCTTCTTCCAATTCCTTGTCTGATAATAATTATGTTTACGTGGTGCAAAAACTTCCCAGTATACAACTGGAACTTCTTCCAATTCATTTTCCTCCTCACCTATTCCTCTCCGCTTCCTCATGTTCTGTTTCAAGCCACTATGGCCCAGCAACTCACTGTGTGACATCTTTTCCGTCCAGTGGCCATAAGGTTGGTGGGTGTGTTATCCACCAAAACTGCTTCACCCCCATCCCCATACCTGGTTGTTACTCTACCCCACTGGTCTTCACAACCAACCCCCGACTGTTGCTCTTTACCCCTTTCACCAACCTACTGCCGTTTGATCCCCTCCCTCCCCTCCCCACAACAAACACCAAATTTCCCACTTACCATTAACCCATTCTCCATTTTTTTTTCTCCAGGAACACCGGATCCTGCTCTGAGATCTACAATTTCTTTATAACTTAATTAGAATTCTTTGAAGCCATCTTCTTTTGTGTACTTTCTTGGTCCTATTTAATAAAATACATTTACTTGATCAAGAAAAAAAAAAGAAATCACCTTTTGTAATTATTGTGATCTCAGTTATGTAACTCATAGAATTCTTTTTCTTCAGAGAAATTGTCTTGCAGTTTTGATTTCATTTTCTATTACTTCTTATTTCTAGTCATTTGCTGTAATTTTTTGTCCTCTTTTTCTTCTTGGGCCTCTAGGTATCGAAATGGGTGCAGGAAGTAATACTACTGTTAAGTTCGACCTGAAAGCAGAGAGAGTACCAAAAGCGAAAGGCACAGGAAAGCGCCAAATTTTGTTGGGGCTTTCCCGAAGCAAAATTAAAGGCACTAGGCGAAGAAAAATTAAAAATAGATACATGCACAGCAAGGAAAGATAACTGCAAACACAATAACAACTTTGGAGGAAAGAATTGAAATAATTATAATTAAGCGAAACATACAAAGTAAATATTATGTCAATCAAGCTTAAAAGCCATTTTAAACTTATTTATTTAGATGAAAAGATGCATTCAGATTTGTGGAGAATGTTTTTCTCAATTTTTGATATCAAGCATGCCTTTGAAAACTGGAGGCTTGGAAAGTTCATAGAGCCATCAACAAGTTACTTCATCAAAAAAAAGTTCATAGAGCCATCAGGAGAATCTGGAGACTGATCCATGTTAGCTTCTTTTGGTGTTTGTGGACAGAAAGGAATAGAAGGTGTTTTGATGGTGTATCAACTCCAAAATCACTCTATCAAAGCTAGGTGCTTAATGTATCTCTTTAGTTTGGCACAATTTGTCCCCTGTAGATTCCCCTGACAATTGCTCCCTGGTCCTATATTAGCTTCTCATGTATTGGAGCTCACTCATTTTTTGTTGGATTCTCTTTTATTCTACTTTTGCACCTTCTTGATGCCATCAATGAGCTTAATTCATAAAAAGTTAAAGATGCAGGTTTATTTTGTTGTCTAGTACTGCCTTCTCAAAGACAGTGCCAGTGGTTGATGAGGTGCACACATTTGCACCTTCATAAATTGCCACTCAAGTGAGGCTAAGCACACAACCAACCTTTAACTGAACTTCAGGGCTTAAGTGCGCATTGTACGAGCCTCTAATAAGGCTGCCCATATGATACATGTCTTTTTGGGGTGGGGGGAGGGGGAAGAATAAGAGCGTAATTCCAGCCTGAAAGGTACATGTAATAGATTAAACATAATTTGGCTATGTTTCACCTCAGGAAGTTCGCGTGCAACAGCTTCTTCCGCCGCAGCTTTAGCTCTGAGCATTCTAGATGGGGATGTAGGAGACACCCCCAAGCAAGAAACTTGTATAAATCTCATGATACCACCGTGTTCTTTGGCAATCTGCCAACATAGGAAGTACATATTACTACACACAAAATACTCTTCACAAACGATTTCAAAAGGAGCAGAAAATGGTGAATGTCGCAGATCATCAAATGCAACCAGAAACATTGCAGTTATAAGAAGTACATGCTAGTGCAGACAAAACACTCTTCATGAACAACTTCAAAAGAAAGGGCAGACACTAGTGAATGTAGTAGATCATTTAATTCTCTCTGTCATTTCCAGTACTTTAAACCAGAGTATATGTTAAGTCCTAGTCATCCATCTCGGGTCATCTTACTACAACAACAAAGCTGACAGAAGAAAGGATCACTAATTTGCACGTCATTTGACGTGAAAACGGAAGCTAAGACATCAAGGTCGCCAGTGTCATGGTTGATTACAGCAATGGCAAGAGATTGAAGCAGACATTTAATTCTAAGAGAACGACACTCTCTAGCCCATTTAGGATGTCATGAAAAAAAAAAAAAAAATCAATTAGTACAATAAGGGTGTAAAGTTACAACATATTTTGAGACTTGTAAAATGATGATGATATTCAATAATTAACAAAATTGTTCTGCGGTTGGTAAACTGCGTACGATGGGATGACACAAGGGGACTGGGTAATTTACTTTTCCTGGTAAAGCATTTAATCCTTCCTACTTCTGTTGTTTGGTAGAACCAGAAGCAAAGTAAATGCGATTTAATTTAAAGGGGCTGAAAGTTGAAGGGGCTGGAAGGCATATGAAACCCTTCAATTTTCTTCTTTCCTTAGCTTCATCGGCGCATATAAGATAGACTCATGCCCTCCTCAACACTAACCAAAAATAGTGTGACTAAAAGGGTTGCAAATGATTTTCAAGAACCAACTGAATCAAATTGAACTTTGAAATTTCTCCAAAATTAGTTGGTCTGGTCTTGAGAATGAAACAACCAACAAGTTTTTAGTTCCCTTGTTACTAAACTTCTTGTAAATAATTATGAAAGGGTAATACCCAAACAAACAATTATCTTCATCAAATCTCTCTCTATATATATACATAAAGTTGGCCATAGCTGAGGTGATGTGGTACCTCTTTTAGGACAAAATAAATAGAGTTCTTGGCCTATATACAGTTATACACACACACACACATATATGTGTAAAAATTATTTAAAAAGCCCAAAATTCATGTATATTTAATTTAGTAGATATCTTAACGTGTTCAATTGGTTTTTCTTCCCCCATAATTCGTTTTGTTTCAAAACTGTTTCTTCTTTTATTTGCAATTAATAGCGTAACCTTGAGATTCATTATAAGCAATTCATATTATGTCCATCTGAATATTTGTCATCTATCATAAATTTTGTTAATCTTTTTAAGGTATATGCAACCCTTACATTTTCTTCTTTTTCTTTGCTTCCTCACGCACATAGGATAGACTCATGCCCTCCTCTACCCTAACCAAATATAGTGTGAGTAAAGGGGTTGCTGATTTTCCAGAACCAACTGAATCTAAAGTCCAAACCGAACTTGAAGTTTCTCCGAAATTAGTTGGTCTGGTCTTGAAAATGAAACAACCAACAAATTTTTGTATAGGTCTCTTACAAATTCTTATTAGTTTCCTAGTTACTAAACTTCTCGTACATAATTATGAAAGGTAATACCCAAACAATTATCTTCATCAAATATCTCTCTTTCTATATATATAAAGTTGGTCATGGCCAAGGTAATGTGGTACCTCTCTTAGGACAAGATAAATAGGGTTCTTGGCCTAAGAGAGGTGCCACATCACCTTGGCTATGACCAGCTTTATATATAGAGAGATTAATAAAAAGTCCAAAATTCATGTCTATTTAATTTATTAGATATCTTAACGTGTTGCTTTGGTTTCTCTTCCCCCGTAAGTCGTTTTGTTTCAAAACTGTTTCTTCTTTTATTTGCACTTAATAGTGTAACCTTGAGATTCATTACAAACAAATCATATGATGACCATCCAAATATTTGCCCTCTTGAATAAAATTGCATATGCAACCCTTCCATTTTCTTCTTTTCCTTTGCTTCATCACCACACATAGGATAGACGCATCCCTTTCTCTACCCTAACCAAAAATAGTGTGACTAAAGGGGTTGCAAATGATTTTCAAGAACCAACTAAATCAAATTGAACTTGAAATATCTCCCAAATTAGTTGCCCTGGTCTTGAAAATGAAAAAACCAACAATTTTTTGTATACATTTCTTACAAGTTCTTCCTAGTTTCCTTGCTTCTGAACTTCTCGTAAATAATTATGAAAGGGTAATACCCAAACAATTATCTTCATTAAATATATATATATATATATATATATATATATATATATTCTCTCTACATATATATAATGAGTTGGCCATAGCCGAGCTACTGTGGCACCGTTCTTCAGACAAGATAAATAGAGTTCTTGGCCTAAGAGAAATGTCGCATCACCTTCGTTATAATGAGCTTTATATAATACACACATATATATATACAGAGATTAATAGAAAGTCCAAAACTTATCCATACTTAATTTATTAGATATCTTAACGTGTTCATTTGGTTTCTCTCCATAAGTCGTATTTGTTTCAAAACTGCTTTTTCCTTTATTTGCAATTAATAATGTAACCTCGAGATTACAAAATTTTCATATTATGGTCCATCCAAATATTTGCTATCTTGCATAAAATTTTGTTAAGCTTTTCAGGCATATGCAACCCTTCCATTTTCTTCTTTTCCTTTGCTTCCTCACCACACATAGGATAGATTCATACCCACTCTATCCTAATCAAAAATAGTATGACAGAAGGAGTTGCAAATGATTTTCAAGAACCAATCGAATCCAAATCAAACTTGAAATTTCTCCAAAATTAGTTGGTCTGCTCTTGAAAATGAAACAACCAACAAACTTTTGTATACATTTCTTATAAATTCTTCTTAGTATCCTTGTTGCTAAACTTCTCATTACTTTGGGCCTTTGGGGTAATACCCAAACAATTATCTTCATTAAATCTCTCTCTCTTTATATACATAACCAAAGTAATGTAGCACTTCTCTTAGACCACGATAAATAGAGTTCTTGGCCTAAGAGAGGTGCCACATTACCTTGGCTACATTATATATATATAATTAAAATTCCAAAAATCATTTATATTTCACAAATTAGATATCTTAACGTGTTAATTTGGCTTCTCTTCCCCTATAAGTCGTTTTGTTTCAAAACTGGTTCTTCCTTTATTTGCAGCTAATAGTGTAACATCGAGATTCATTACAAACAATTCATATTATGTCCATCCGAATATTTGCACTCCTGCACAAAATTTTGTTAAATTTTTGGTTTTTGCTACATGCCTCTCTAGACCATGACTTCACAAATCTTATTTCTATTTTAAAGCTACTTATTTTATTTTACTTTGTAAAGAATGTTTTTAATCATAAAATTTATAACAATAGTGATTTAGTTATATTATATAATTTTTTACGATAGCACGAAGCGCGGACAAATTAGATAGTGATAGCATAAATGGAGTATTCATGTTTCAATTTCTTATACTGGTTGAGAAAAAATTATTTTTGAGGTTCTCAAAATTGACATTACTTTAGGTAATGGCATACTTTAGGTTCTGAAGATTTTTACTTTTTTACAAGGTAAATAATTTTATTAATAATGAGAGAACCTCCCATCTATAAGTAATCTACCAAAAAGTAGAGAACTTACAACAAAACATTTCAGTTGAAGGAATTTGTTTCTCTCCTTCTTTTATTACCGAGAAATCACCAAGGGCCAGTGGTGAACGGTTCGAAACTCAGTGGATCATCCTCTACCCTTCTCCACTTAGACACCAGGCTTTTATCTGTGACAAATACGAACCCGTGACATGCATCTAACCCACATAGCATGTGTTGCACTTTTACCACTAGATCAAAGCTCTGCGAGTTGTTGGAGGAATTTGTTCTTATGCATATTTTAGTTGTACTCATTAAAGCCTCTTTGATTAAAAAGTGAATCTTCTTTACATTCCATAGTTATGTTCTTAGTAATTTGGCTCAAAAATTGTTTCCAAACATAATATAATATAATAAACTGATGTTCTAAAAACTTATTAAGAGGGTCAACCCTACCAAGACAGTGTGATTTCACTACTCTTGGTTTGATTTTGGTATTAAAAATCTGAAGCCATTATGATTGGTCTTAGACACAAACTGGGCCACCTGAAATATACTCCCTCCGTTTCAATTTGTGAACATGTTTGACTGGGCACGGAGTTAAAGAAAAAATGAAGACTTTTGGAATTTGTGGTCCTAAACAAGTCAAAAAGGGCCCAGAGTATTTGTGTGGTTATAAAAGTTTCTCATTAAAGGTAGAATTGTAAGCAAAATTATTTCCAAATTTAGAAAGGGGTCATTCTTTTTGGAACAAACCAAAAACGAAATAGATTCACATAAACTGGAACGGAGAGAGTAATATAATAAATTGATATTGTAAAAACTGATTAAGAGGGTCAACCCTACCAAGACAGTGTGTTTTCACTACTCTTGGTTTGATTTTGGTTTTAAAAATCTGAAGCCATTATGATTGGTTTGGGCTTGGTCTTAGACACAAACTGGGCCACCTGAAATATGCACACCATAAAGTAAGCAAGCAACATCAGATTCATCATTTCATTTCATGGCAATGATCATATCACCATCAATCTTATCATCTCCAGAGTACATTTTTTATTATATAATTTTTTATGAGAAAGGTAATAAATTTTTAATCATATAATTCCTACCCTATTAATGAAACTAAGTGAAAATTCATGTTCTTCGCTAGGTCAGAAGAATTATGTTTCCCACAAAGTGCACAAACTAGGGTCAGAAAGACAGATAAGCAGATAGGCAGATGCACTGTCAGTCTGCACACACGTACACAGAACTTTATCTTTCTGAATCTGTTATATTGAGTAATGGCATACAAAAGGGGAAAAGGGAAACATTGAACAACAGAAGAAAAAGAGGTTTGTCCAAGTAATACCAAAGTTCAAGTTAAGATAAACAACAGTATTGAGAACCACAGGATCTGTAAAGAGAAGAAGATGACACCACTCTCAGAACCAAAGGAACAAGTTGTAATAACTTGATGAGTTAATTTTAGATTGTCTTCAAGTATTGTAATACCCAAGTTGACGCATTGGACAACATTTTACTTATCAAGAAACAGAAACAGATCACCCAAAAAATGCAACGGACAGTATTTTCAAAATTAACATGAAGCTTACTTCAGTGATATTCAACTAATCTAAGTACAGAATAAAGCAATATAGCAACAGAACCTACCATTGCAAGCTGTTCAGCCATATGGTGGTTGACTTCCTCAAAGCTGTAATTTCTGGTCTCATATTCCCTTCCTGGAAACCATAGAGTTAAAATTACCGCAATAGTTAAAAAGATATCTTTGTGGACCACGGACTAAGAATTCTAGAAGACATACCAATGAGATTGATCACAACATTAGCTTTTGCCATCACAGCTTTAACTGAATTTTCATCCCTGGGATTGTATTTCATAGGAACAATCTGGGCAAGTTAAACAAAGAGAGGCAGAAACCTCATAAAAATGAGAAGCACTTTCATAAGTAATCATAACTCATGTCTGTTTGCTTAAGATAAACAACAACAACAATAACAACAACCCAATATAATCCCACTAGTGGGGTCTGGGGAGGGTAGTGCGTACGCAGACCTTACCCCTACCCTGGGGTAGAGAGGTTGTTTCCAATAGACCCTTGGCATCCTTCCCTCCAAGAACTCCCCACCTTGCTCTTGGGGTGACTCGAACTCACAACCTCTTGGTTGGAAGTGGAGAGTGCTTACCATCAGAGCAACCCACTAAAATAAAATAAAAGAAGATCTATTATGGCAGCACAACTGTCAGTATACCTGTCCTAAGTCACCCATTAACTTGAGATGACGAGGAGAATCCTCGGATCCACGGAAAGGGACCAAGACTTGAGTGCCCATTTTAGCTAAAAACCAAGAAAGGGAAAACAAGCACTATTTAGCTTAAGTAACTTCGTCTTATAGATGATACGTTTTAAAGAGAAGGGGATATGAGGTTACCAAGCTCTTGCACGACATAACGCCCAAGAAATCCAGTAGCTCCAAAGACTGTAGCAACGATTCCACTACAAACAATGGATTCACAGAACATATAAAATTAACAAACACATACTTCTAACTGCACACATCAAAATGAAACAAAGAATCTGCACCAATAAAAACACGAAGAAAAAGCTACAACTCATCATGTAGGTATTCAGGAGAACCAATAAGCAAAAAGAACATGAAATCCCAAATCATACAACTATGACTTAATCGAGTAAAAATGACAGTGATTAAAAACGACAGACAAAAATCCATCACAGTATTAAGAAACGAAAAATGATGGATCAAATTTAGTGGAATAGTATAAGATTACAAAAACTACTATCCTACCTTCATCCCAAACTAGTTACGGTCGCTATATAAATTCCATATTTCCATTTTCCTCTATTTGAGGCCCCTTTCATTTCAATACTCACAATTTGACTCGTAAGACAAATACTCCATCCGTCCCATTTTATGTGATTGTATTTTGATGGACACACTGACGCGTCACATTCAAGGGGAAGTGTCATGGTGTATGCTATTTGCAGATGACATAGTTCTGATTGACGAGACGCGAGGTGGTGTTAATGAGAGGTTGGAGGTTTGGCAACAAACCCTGGAGTCTAAAGGTTTCAGGTTGAGCAGGACCAAAACTGAATACTTAGAATGTAAGTTCAGGACGCAGATATGGATGTGAGGCTTGATGTACATGTTTTCCACAAGATAGATAGTTTCAAGTACCTTACAGGGAAATGAGGAGATGATGAGGATATCACACATCGTATTGGAGCAGGGTGGATGAAATGGAGGCTCGCTTCCGGTGTCTTGTGAGATAAGAATGTACTACTAGAACTTAAAGGTAAGTTCTACAAAGTGGTGTTTGGACCAACTATATTGAAAGGAGCGGAGTGTTGGCCAGTCAAGAACTCTCATGTTCAGAAGATGAAAGTAGCTGAAATAAGGATGTTGAGATGGATGTGCGGACATACCAGATTAGATAAGATTAAGAATGAAGTTATTCGGGAAAAGATAGGAGTGGCTCCCGTGGAGGATAAGATGCAAGAGGCGAGGATGAGATGGTTTGGACATGTGAAGAGAAGAAACATAGATGCCTCAGTTATGAGGTGTGAGAGGTTGACCTTGGTGGGTAGGAGGGGTAGAGGTAGGCCAAAAAACTATAGGGGAGAGGTGATTAGGTAAGACATAAGCATAGCTGGAGCTTACCGAGGACATAACCCTTGATAGGAGGGTATGGAGGTCGAGAATTAAGGTGGAAGGTTAGGCAGTCGAGCGTTCCCTTTTTCTTTCCCAAACCAGTAGCATTAGTGTTAGCATAGTATCTCTTTATTCTTGGATTGCTGGTACTACCTACTGTTTGAGTGCTTTCTTTCGCCCCAGTTTTCTTAATATCTTGTTGTTATCACTTGTTGCCACTGTTTTTTTTCATCTTGTCTTTAGCCGAGGATGTATCGCAAACAATCTCTCTACCCTCCCAAAGTAAGGGTGGAAGGTTAAGGTGGAAGGTTAGTAGGCAGTCGAGCGTTGCCTTTTTCTTTCCCAAACCAGTAGCATTAGTGTTAGCATGGTATCTCTTTATTCTTGGATTGTTGGTACTATATATTGTTTGAGTGCTTTCTTTCGCCTCAGTTTTCTTAATATCTTGTTGTTGTTATCACTTGTTGCCACTGTTTTATTTCATCTTGTTTCAAGTTAAATTATTTCTAAATATAGAAAATTATCATTCTTTTTCGTACAGGCTAAAAGAAAGTGCATCACATAAATTGGGACAAGGAGTAGTTCTCCAAAGGTTATCAAAAGCAAGCAGTTATCTAAATCTAGAGATCAAATCTTAAACTTATCCCTACACAGGAAAACACTCGACCAAATGCAAATGTACCAATTTGATTAAACCATTGTCTCAACAAGTTGGTACCATCTATACACACATACGAAAAAAGATTAAAAACAAGAATAAAACCCATAAATGAAAAGAAAAAGGTTTGACGTATGGTATTTTACCTAACAGATGATCTTCCACCAGTTCCCTTGCGAGCTAGATGTCCGCCACCACTGGTGGCAACGTTAGATGCGAACCGCGAACCGTAATCTGAAATAATAGAATGCGCACAAAAAAAACTAGAACTCAATCCGATAAGAGATCACCGCTTTTAGGAAAATTCATCGAAAAAAATGAAAACTTTAGTTGCCCTAGAAATGCGTAAAGAGGGGGAAAATGATACATACATTGATCATCAGAGGGGGGATAGAGAGACTTGAAAGATGAAATTGCAGGTGAATGTTTCAGAGATTGGTGCCCTAATTTTCTCGTGATTGCCTGCATCTTGTTCTCAGCCAAGCTCGAGATGGATACCGGCGCTGTTTGGGAATTGCGAAAAAAGGTGCACTGAATGTGTTTGGAAAATTTATATTTTACCTCACCGAATTACGGTAGCAGTAAATACAGTATTACCCTGTCACTCTATCGTAGTAATTGAGTGAAGCTCATTTCTGTTTCAATTTATCTTACGCTCATTTTTAATCTGTTTAGAATCATTTTATCCACTAAATTTTTAATTCCGACCTTCCTTAGACCGCAGATAAAAATGGCATGACATGTTTAATACTTCAAAATTTATAGTTTATTTGGTCAAACTTTTAAATCAGTTTATTTTAAAAAGATTTTTTTTCAAAACAGTTTGTGTTTGGCTAATTAATTTGAAAAATATTTTTGAACATCAATTAGTGTTTGGCCAAGCTTTTAAAAAATGTTTCTAAGTATATTTGTCTCAAAAAGTGCTTTCAGAAAAAAAATTACATTTTTGTATTTCTCAAAAACTAATTATGCTTCCACTCAAAGTATTTTTTTTCCTTCTAAAAGCTTGGACAGAATGAAAAAATACTTTTGGCAAAAAAAAGTACTTTTGGTTAGTAGTAAGAAACTTAGCCAAAAAGGCTATTATATGTTAGCCACATTAAGGGATCGTTTGGTTACCAAGTGGAATAAAGAAGAATGGATTAGCTATTCCACTCTCTAAATGAGATAGTTAATCTCACCATTTTAATATAAAATTTATTTCATTATTAACTATACCTATAACCAAACATGAGATAAATACAATTATATATTTCATCCTGGATTAGTATCTTAGCCGCTATTACACTTTGGATTGAACTAAGGAACGGAATTCAAGGGTGTATACGGGTGAAACCAAGCCCAAGGGATGTCTCAGTTTCCGATGAAGCTAACGGAGCAAGAAACGCAAAGGCAAGAAACTGGCATCGAGGCAAGGGGCCCCATGATCCGAGGTCCGGGCAAAACACCGGCCCTCGAGGGTATCGGGGCCATGACCCCCAGGTCTGGTTCGAACCCCAAAAGCCTCGGAGAGCATTACCAGATAAACGAGCACGCCCAATAAACGGTCGTGATATTCGCGACCAGCCGAATATCACGACGTGGATCTCGGCACGTATCGGCAAAGAACCGATGATTAGTTAAACATAAGATTTTTACCTTTTATGGAATTGTACTTAGGGTAAAACTCACTTACTATATAAACGGGAGTCTAATTATTCATTAGGGACACTGTAACACGCATATCAAGGCAATATACTCTTATTTATTCTGTTATTCAAAGTTCTTACTCTTGTTCATCAGTGATTCGTTATTGTGAGTCCGGGATCGAGGCAGGCATTTCATTAATGTTGTTATTGAGTCCGGAATCACCCCCTTAGGTGGTTTGACAATCTATTACATCATTTATCTATTTAATCTAACGCAATTTATCATTTGTATTGAATTAATATGCATATCATTAAAACCACATATAAATTCAATTATTATCCTTTTCTAGGGTAAACAGTTTGGCGTCCACCGTAGAGCTAAGGATAATAGTGGAAATTTGATACAAATTTTCATAACGCATTGTATTTTACACTTGTTCTTTGAGCTTTTAAGTTCAGGCCAGATTAAAAATATCGAACTCCTAATCTGCCCATTTGAACGTGGATGCTGAGTCCGACCACCATGGCGAAAACAACAACGTGGTACCCATCAACGAGGTGCCCCATATTGACCCCAACGGAGTCTCAATCGCTGATCCGATCGATGCTAGTTCACACGTGGCTATCCAAGCAAACTTGTCTACTGACCCCGAAAATAGCATTCACGGGGGAGTCGGTCGGTAGCCTGAAGCGCGCACACACACAACGGTGAAGGTGACAGGATCGACTTGCGCGTGATCTTCGAAATGTTATAGGCTCAACAGGCAGCGATAGCCCAGTTGCAGAACCAAAGCCAAGCCCCCAGCAGAGTTGAGCCCGAATTGTCCCGAAAAAATACCTGCATAAATAAACCGACCACAGAAAGTCCGGGTGAAGCAGAACCCGGGACTAACTCCGAGATAATAAAGATGCTTGAGGAACTGACAAAACAGGTAAAATTGGGAGAAAAGAAAATCGAAGCCAACGACAAAAAAGTGGAGACCTATAACTCCAGGGTCGACCAAATCCCGGGAGCACCACCGATACTGAAGGGCCTGGATTCTAAAATATTTGTCCAAAAGCCTTTCCCTCCGAGCGCAACTCCAAAGCCGATCCCAAAGAAGTTATGTATGCCCGAAATTCCGAAGTATTATGGGACAACCCATCCCAATGAACGTGTGACATCTTATACGTGTGCCATCAAAGGGAGTGACTTGGAAGATGATGAAATCGAATCTGTTCTGCTGAAAAAGTTAGGAGAGACCCTGTCAAAAGGAGCTATAATATGGTATCACAACTTACCCCCTAATTCTATTGACTCGTTTGCTATGATTGTAGATGCCTTTGTAAAAGCGCACGCCGGGGCCATGAAGGTCGAGACCACGAAATCAAACTTTTTCAAGGTAAAGCAAAGAGATAACGAGATGCTCAGGGAATTCGTATCGAGGTTTCAAATGGAATGGATGGACCTGCCCCCGGTCGCAGATGATTGGGATGCTCACGCCTTTACCCAAGGACTCAATTCCTGAAGCTAATTGGCTTCACAACAGTTGCAGCAAATTCGGATAGAATACTCAATAGTAACTTGGGTCGACGTCCATAACCGGTACCAATCAAAAATTAGGGTAAAAAACGATCGGCTTGGGGGGCCCTTCCGGGTCCGTTTACCCCGTCAGAGCTGGTGACAGATCCAAAAGAGACATTGATCGTGAACCAAGATCGAATAGAGACCGGTATCAACCATACAATGGAGACCAAAGGGGTAATGGGTCCGGACGCAAAACTGTGAGAAATGAAAGAAGGAGCGACCGAGGTCAAAACAACCAGGGACTCATGAGCAAAAATAGGTTTTGACAAACCCATCGGGTCTAAGGAAGTACCAAGGTTATCGGAGTACAACTTCAATGTCGACGTTGCTGCCATCGTATCAGCCATCGAACACATAAAAGATACTAAGTGGCCTCGACCATTACAATCTGATCTTGCCCAAAGGGACCCCAACCTAATGTGTAAATATCATGGCACTCACGGCCACAGAACCGAAGACTACCGACAAGTGAGGGAGGAAGTATCCTGGTTATTCAACAACGGACACCTCCGAGAGTTTCTGAGTGATTGAGCCAAAAATCACTTCACGAATAGGGACTCTAATAAGCAGATCAT
This sequence comes from Nicotiana tomentosiformis, assembly GCF_000390325.3. Lineage (NCBI taxonomy): Eukaryota > Viridiplantae > Streptophyta > Magnoliopsida > Solanales > Solanaceae > Nicotiana > Nicotiana tomentosiformis. The sequence continues at coordinate 111,589,753 of NC_090812.1, forward strand.
GCAAGAGAACCTCAGCACATCATTAACATGATCATTGGTGGGGTTGACGTCCCCAGGGGCCGATGTTAAAGCGCACTAAAGTGTCAATTATAAGAGAAAAATGGACTCGAGATTATGTATCGGAGGGAACTGTATATTTCAACGATGAGGATGCTGAAGGCATCGTGCAACCACACAATGATGCACTGGTAATATCTGTACTCATAAACAAATCTCGAGTTAATCATGTGCTAATTGATACAGGTAGCTCGGCCAATATCATCAGATCGAGGGTCATGGAACAGTCAGGTTTACAAGACCAAATTGTGCCTGCAGTTCGGGTTTTAAACGGGTTTAACATGGCATGTGAGACCACTAAAGGGGAGATAACTCTACCGGTAAACACTGCCGGAACCGTTCAATAAGCAAAGTTCTATGTGATAAAAGAAGATATGAGTTACAATGTTCTGTTCGGGAGGCCTTGGATTCACAACATGAGGGCAGTACCCTCAACACTACATCAGGGGTTGAAATCCACCACACTGGGGAGGGATCAAAATAGTTTACGGAGAGCAACCGGCTGCAAAAGATATGCTCGCGATCGATGAGGTGGTCCCTATATCTACACTCTCAACATCGAAGAACCTGAATTCAGTTACCAAGGAAGAAACCAAATAGCAATCACTGACACTATCCCCGACCGAACCAGAAAAGCAGGGGGCGGGCGATGAGGACAATTATCGAGTCCCCAGGTATTTCATAGCCCTTGACGATTCTGATGCCACCATGTCAATAGTTGAGGAGCTGGAGCAAATCATATTAATCGAGCACCCGCCCGATCGGAAGGTATACCTGGGCACGAGGCTTACTCCCGAGCTCAGGAAAAAACTCATTGAATTTCTTATAGCCAACGTGGATTGTTTCGCTTGGTACCATCTTGACATGACAGGTATCCCGCCGAAAATAACTACTCACAAGTTGAGCTTAGATCCGAAGTTTCACCTGGTTAAATAGAATAGGAGGCTCAGTACGAAGTCAAGCACGCATTCATCAAAGACGAGGTATCCAAACTCCTTAAAATAGGTTCCATTCGGGAAGTTAAGTACCCAGATTGGTTAGCAAACGTAATGGTAGTGCCTAAAAAGATAAATAAATTAAGAATGTGTGTAAACTACAAAAACTTGAATAAAGCATGCCCTAAGGACTTTTTTCCTTTGCCTAACATTGATAACATGATCGATGCGATGACCGACCATGAGATACTCAGCTTTATCAACGCCTATTTCGAGTACAAACAGATCCGGATGGATCCGAGCGACCATGACAAGACTTCCTTCATTACTAAATACGTCACATATTGTTATAACATAATGCCATTCGGACTAAAAACCACCGGTGTTGCTTACCAACGCCTAGTAAATCGGATGTTCAAAGAGCAAATAGGGAAATCAATGTAGGTTTACACTAACGACATGTTAGTTAAGTCCTTACGAGCAGAGGACCATTTGAAATTGCAGGAAACCTCCAACATACTGAAGAAATACAATATAAAGCTTAACCCGGAGAAATACGCATTCAAAATCGGGTCAAGGTGTCTAACCGGGGAACCGAGATCAATCCCGACAAGATCAAGGCTATAGAAGACATCACCGTAGTGGACAATGTCAAGGCCGTTCAAAGACTAACCGGGCACATGGTTGCCTTGGGTCGATTCATTACAAGGTCCTCTGATAAGATCCATCGATTCTTCTCGTTATTAAAGAAGACGTATAACTTCTCGTGGACTCCGGAGTGATAACAAGCTTTGGAAGAACTCAAAATGTACCTTTCGAGTCCGCTTTAACTTCATACTCCAAAGGCAGACGAGCAGTTGTACTTATACTTAGCGATATCTGAGATAGCGGTGAGCGGAGTCTTAGTCCGGGAAAAAGAAGGTATGCAATTTCCTATATATTTATGTTAGTAGGACTGTAGGCGAGGCCAAAACGAGGTATCCTCGCATAGAGAAATTGGCGTCCGCTTTGCTAAGCGCCTCCAGGAAGTTAAATCCATATTTTCAATGCCATCACATATGTGTCGTGACTACTTACCCATTAAGGAACATAATGCATAAACCCGAGCTCTCGGGACAATTGGCCAAATGGGTCGTGGAAATTAGTAGGTACGATATTGAATACCGACCCCGAACCGCAATCAAATCTCAAATTTTGACAAACTTTGTGGCTGATTTCACACCGGCCTTAATACCCGAAGTCGAAAAGGGATTGTTGTTAACCTCGAGGACCTCCTTGGGGATCTGGACCCTCTTTACGGATGGTGCTTCGAATGCAAAAGGGTCCAGACTCGGCATCATGTTGAAGCCGCACACAGGTAACATAATTAGGCAATCTATTAGAACTTTGAAATTGACTAACAATGAGGCCGAGTATGAGGCCATGATTGCAGGTCTCGGACTGGCTAAAAGCTAGAGGCCGAGGTGATCGAATCCAAATACGATTCCCTCCTTGTGGTGAATCAAGTCAATGGGACGTTCGAAGTGAAAGAGCAACGAATGCGAAGACACCTGGATAAGCTACAGGTAATACTACATCGATTCAAAGAGTGGACCCTGCAATATATATCCCGAGATCAAAACAACGAAGCCGATGCTCTAGCTAGCTTGGGGTCGTCAGTTGATGACGATGATTTCAGCTCGAAAATGGTCGTACAACTCATGAAATCGGTAGTGGAGGAAGGCCATGCCGAGATAAACTCGACAAGCTTAACTTGGGACTGGAGAAACAAGTATATAGATTACCTAAAGACTAGGAAGCTGCCTTCGAATCCTAAAGAATCGAGAGCTCTGCGCTCGAAGGCGGACAGGTTCAGCCTGTCCAAGGATAACACCATGTTCAGAAGAACGTTCGATGGCCCACTCGCCATATGTTTAGGACCTAGAGACACCGAATACGTTTTGATGGAAGTTCACGAAGGCACCTGTGGGAGCCACTCGGGGGCCAAATCATTGGTTCGTAAGATAATTAGAGTTGGATATTACTGGATCGATATAGAGAAAGATGCGAAAGAGTTCGTACGAAAATGCGACGGTTGTTAGAGGCACGTACTGATGATCCATCAGCCCGGGGAACTACTGCATTCGGTCTTGCCACCTTGGCCATTCATGAAGTGTGGAATGAACATCGTCGGTCCCCTGCCATGGGCACCCGGTAAGGCTCAGTTTATATTATTTATGACTTACTATTATTCTAAATGGGTTGAAGCTCAGGAATTTGAGAAAGTTAGAGAAAAAGAAGTTATTGATTTTATTTGGGACCACATATTATGTCGGTTTGGAATGCCGGCCGAGATCGTATGTGATAACGGGAAGCAGTTCATCGGCAGTAAGGTAAGCAAAGTTTTCGAGCACCATAAAATCGAAAGGATCCTGTCAACACCCTATCACCCCAGTGGGAACGGGAAGGCAGAGTCTACAAACAAGACCATACTCCAAAACCTTAAGGAGAGGTTTACCGACGTCAAAGAAAAATGGAAGGAAATTCTGCCCGAAATTCTATGGGCATACCATATGACCTCAAAGTCTAGCACTGGGGCCATCCCGTTTTTGTTGGTCTACGATGCCAAAGCGTTAATACCGATCGAGGTAGGAGAACCGAATTTCAGGTTCTGATATACGAATGAAGAATCAAACGGTGAGGCCATGAGCATGAGCCTGGAACTACTGGACGAGAGGCGCGAGGCCGCCCTCGTCCGATTGGCCACCCCAAAATAATAGATCGAAAGGTATTACAACCGGAGAGGAAACCTCCGACACTTCAATATCGGGGACTTGGTGTTAAGAAAGGTGACACTGAACACTCGAAACCCGAACGAAGGGAAGCTGGGACCAAATTGGGAAGGTCTATATCGAATTATCGAGATTACCGATAAAGGTTCATACAAACTGGAAGCAAGAAATGGTCAGCAACTACCGAACAAGTGGAACGTAACCCACTTAAAATGATACCACTGCTAAGGTACGACCCCATTCATTCTTTTATTTACATATATTACGAATTAGACTAACACTTGTAGGCAACAACCAAATGATGATGTAGTTGTTTGACCTGAAAGTACGCGTTGCACTCTTCTTCCCTTGAACCAATTTTGTCCCAAATGATTTTTCCGGCAAGGTTTTTAACGAGGAAATAGAGGATCGTGCTAACTTAGAATCAAAGATCGATTGTGAACCGGAGTCGATGGTCATGTCAACAGTATCCGAGCCCTCTCGACGATTGACCTCGAATATTGGAGGCCATCACCCTCGAATAATGATTTTTTGCAAGGAAGGAAACTTTGTGCTTGAACAGTCTAGGCTCAGTGGATAGGATTTATTGTAAGGGCCAAACGGTCAAATGAACTGTGCCCGCATAGACCACCTAATCCATAACACGAAGCTTGTACACAATTATAATTTTGTATATTACACACATGAATGAAAGAAAGTTTCTACCTTGCAGATACATATTTTGCCCCTTAAGACTATTATATTTTGTTTATTAAGCATAGCGAGCCCAAGTGACGCCTCTATCCGGATCCAATAGATCACCCCCACTCGGGGATTGTCGTCCAAGACAAACTCGGACGGTTCGGGCTATCGAAGCCCGAAGGTACAAAAGCCTATTAGGCAGTGCCTAAACTTAAAAGGCTATTACTACCCCTACTCGGGGACTGCCGTCCAAGACAAGATCGAACGACTTAGGCTATCGAAGCCCGGAGGTACATAGCCTATTGAGCAGTTCCTGAACTTAAAAGGCTACGACCACTCTAGAAACGGCTCGGAGATGTCCGAAGCCCGTAATCAAAACATAAGGCCTTCAAAATTTCAAATCGGTTCAGAGGTTACCCTCGACAAAATTATAGTCTAAAAATATCTAAACAAGCACTTTGGAGAAAACTTTCAGTCATACCGAGCCCCCACGTTTCAAACAAAATTCACATCGAGAACAAGTCTTGTTCGAACCTTCGAACAAAGACTTATTACTACATTTTATTATGTGCTAAGGCATTTGAAAATTTTGCAATTATAAAGAGGATGCCAAAAGTAATAGACTCAAAAAATGCCGAAAAAGAAAACAAAAGCCTTATATACATTCCAAAAAAGTCTTTACAAAGGCCAACGGAAACAGTCTCAACAAAATAAGAGTACTAAATACAAAAACAAAGAAAAATACCTAAGGCACCTAAGCCTAATCTTCACCAGAACCCGCCTCGTCACAAGAGCCGTCGACCCATCCCCGGGTTCGCCAGAGCCCTAAGAGCCTTCCTCACCTCGGGGTCAGCCAGTTTTTTGGCCTTGGCTTCGAGCTTTTTTGCATCTTTGATTTCGGCCAGTATGTCGAAACCCAAGGCATGGACCTCCTCGAGAGTTTCCCTTCGAGACAACCGCTTCACATACTAAACAGTAACTTTCAGGCGGGCCTCGGCCTCCTCAATATAAGCCCTATACTGGGCCACCATCTCTTCAGCATCAGCCCTAGTTACATCCGACACAAACCTCACTATTTCGAGTTCCTTGTCAAAGGCATCCCGTTCAGCAATGGGCGAGCCCAGTTGAGAATGAAGGTCTTTGATTTGTCGAGCCCGTGCTTCGGTTTTCTTTTTCGCCACTCGGAGTTGGACCTCTGCCGATGCCAGTTGCTCCCGGGCGGTCTCCTTCTCCGAAGCCAGGCGGTCCATTTTCTATTTCCACTCTTCGGTCATGGCCTTAACCTCATTCATCTTGGCTCGGAGTTGGTCGATCTTGTCAACCTTCTGCTGGACCTGCGATGTTTGGTCGTTAGTAGCTATGTCTAACTCGTCATCACTAACTTCAAAAATCTTTACATGTTCCACCAGGTCGGCATGGTCCTTCTGAGTCATATCCAACTCAGCCTGGAGGCTCTTGATAGCTTCTTCGTGTTGCTCGCTGAGAAGCTTATATGTATCCCTCTTCTGGGCTAGCTCCCTAACCTTGTCCTCGAACTGGTTAAACTCAACTCAATACATGAGAAAACTTTCATGGTGAAGTACCAAAGCCTTCAAAAAGATAAAAGAGAGAAGACACGAGGGACATTAAAAACTAAGTCAGAATACTAAATAGCGTAATGACACCTTACCCGGTTCAGCGCATGCTGCGCTTCATTGAACAAACACGGCACGCCCACCTCATTCATTTTTGCTTGGTCTTCTTATGTTACCAGGCACCGGAGATAGCTCGCTACTCCAACGAGGGCGAAAAGAACCCGGACATCATCCGGGACGGTGATGATTATTGACCGCTTACTGCTGGGATCCGTACTCGGGGTGGGAAACTGATTGATCAACTTTGGGCTCGAATTCAGCTCGCCGGTTTCTGAAGACGGCAGCTTCCTCGGAACCTCCAGGTCGCCCATCCAGGTAAAGTCTTCCAAAGCGGCCGAGTTTATTCCCTAAAAAAAAAATGAAGGGGATCGTCCGCACTATGAGCCCCTTCATTGGATCGCTCCTTCACCATTCGAGCCTCTTCGAGCATGGACTCGATGTAAGAAGGCGACCCTGAAATATATATTACACCGGGTGCCTCATTCGGGGCATGGCCGACATCCCTGGAAGTCTCAATCCCGGTCTCCTCGTTGACCTCCCTAATCTGAGGGAGATCGGCCTCATGAATCTCGTGTTCAACAGTCACCCGCTCTTCGGGGGAGATCGGTTTACGAGCCACAAGAATGTCATCCTCCTCGGGCTCGTCCCTAAGCTGATAAAGCAAGTCTGAGTCGGGTGCTCGAGAACCAGAACTCTCCTTTGGCTTACGAGCCAACCTTCTCCTTGGCTTCTTCTTCTCCGAGCTCGGGGAACTCGGAGCCCTCATTTTCTTCTTCTCTCCTGCTGTATCCCCGAGCTGGCCTGAAGCGGAAAGATCAACGGATAGGTCATCGCCCCCTACTAAAGGCCTAAGCTCAATAGTCTTAGGCAAGCCTATTAAGAATAAAAGAAAGAAAATGAGAATATGATGCTAAAAAGGGAGCCTAATATTGCTTATCGGGGAAAAAGATCTTACTATGAGAACGAGCCTCCCAACGGCCCTTCAAGAGCTCACGCCATGAGCGCTCATAATAAGGCATCTGCGAGCAAATGCCCTCGATTCACTCCATGAGCTAAGGAATGAAGTTTGGAACTCGAGCGAGGGTTGTACCACCACAATACCGATAAGGAAAAGGGAGATAAAATGTAGAATCGACATTTAAAAGAAAGTTATGCTTATGTGATACATTCCACTTCTCGGGAAGTGGCCTAAACTCGGCATGGATCAAGTCTGCGGTCCTTACCCGGACAAAACGTCCCTGCCAGCCCCGATCCTGATCCTTGTTGATGCTTGAAAATGGGGCTTTGCTAGCCCAGTGTACGAGCTTTATCAGTCCCCCCCGGAAGATTCGGGGACTGTATATGCAAAGTAGATGATCGATGGTGAACAAACAAGAGTCGATTTTGCTCACAAAGAATCGGAGGAGGATTACGATCCTCCACAACGATGGGTGGATTTGAACGAGGCATACTTCATACCTTCTACATAAGTCCAGAATAACCGGGTCCACTAGCCCAGTGTGAAGGGATGAGTGAAAACACTCAGATACCCCTCTACATGAGTAGTAATGGAGTCATCGGGCCTAGGGATCACTATGTCCTTATCCGCCCAACTGTAGTCCTTTCGAACCGTAGGAAGGACGTTTTCGGTGATGGAGCAAATATACCTTGATATCGCCTCACACCGAGCTTGCACCGACGATGGCTTTTCGACCTTTAAATCATCTGCGATCGAGTACCCCCAGGGACGAATATTTTCAAGGGAGGCTCGGGAGCCGGTTCATCGGTAGCCTCGCCCGGAGTGGTTCTCTCAAGGATGACCACATCGGGAATGGTCTCCTCGACTTTGGTGGTCGCATGTGAAGAAGAAGGAACGATTTTGGAAATTTTCGCCATTGTTGTCTGGAAAAAGCTTGAAGAATATGCAGAAATGTTAGGAGATGAAAGGTAAAAGCTTTGTTGAGGAAATCAAGTGTGTTGGTCTGGATAGAAAATAAGTGAAAGCTTGTAATTTGCTGAAAAATCTTGAAGAACGGAGAAGGGGAGCATTTATAGAGGCTTCGCGCCAGTATAAGGTAGAAGCTTGGTCAAAAGGTAAAAAATGAACGAAGAAGGGGAGTGTTTATAGAGGCTTCACACCGGTTCACGTCCAGGGATGGTCAGCCGATGGTTGACACGTGTTTGAAGCCATTATGACACGACTGACGGGACGTATCAGATTCTTTGTCGTTTCTGTCACGGCGTATTGAAGAAAGAATCGAAGTGCTCATGTCGTTTTCGTAAACTTACTCTCCGAGAAATTAAGGGACTATCTGTATACATGTGAAACCGAGCTCATGAGACGCCTCAGTTTTCGATGAAGCAAACGGAGCAAGAAACGCAAAGTAAAGAAACTGGAATCGAGGCAAGGGGCCCTATGATTCGGGGTCCGGGCAAAACACCGCCCCTCAGGAATATCGGGGTCATGAACCCCAGGTCCGGTTCGAACCCCAAACGCCTCGGAGAGCATTACTAGATAATCGAGCATGACCAACAAAAGGCCATGATATCCGCGACTAGCCAGATATCACGACGTGGATCTCGGCACGTATCGACAGAGAATCAGTGATTAGTTAAACAAAAGGTTTTTACCTTTTATGGAATTGTACTTAGGGTAAAACTCCCTTACTATATAAAGGGTAGTTTGATTATTCATTAGGGACACAGTAACACTCATATGAAGGCAATATACTCTTATTTACTCTGTTATTCAAAGTTCTTATTCTTGTTCATCAGTGCTTCGTTATTGTGAGTTCAGGATCGAGGGCAGGCATTTCATTAATGCTGTTATTGAGTCTGGAATCACCCCCTAGGTGGTTTGACAATCTATCATATCCTTTATTTGTTTAATCTAACACAATTTATCATTTGTATTGAATTAATCCGCATATCCTTAAAACCACATATAATTCAATTGTTATCCGTTTTTAGGGTAAACAAATGGCACAAAAGCCCCTTAGATGGGACTTTCATTTATGAATAGAGGAGCTGTTTTTCTTCGTTGTAAAATTCATCACGATCATCATAAGCTAACTTCGGGATTGTTAGGGGCACTAATACTTGTATTCAATATTTTTGTTTTTCTCTTGAACATAGTTTGTCCTATTTTACATTATTAAACATCGTATTCAACAAATTAAAAATATCAAATGAAACGGGTAAAAAATTTCTTTTATTACCAAAATTCATAAATAAAGGACAGCCATATGCACTAAGCTCTCACTATACGCGAAATTCAGGGAAATGCAGGACCACAAAGGTCTATCGTACACATCCTTCCACTGCATTTCATAAATAAATTTGATTGTTTTTCTTTTTCACCAAAAAGTAACTTTGCCTTGCTTTAGGACTTTTTGGAGCTCATCAATCTTTTCTGAAGGATTATTTTATTCACATTCCGTGGAAACAACTTCTTGCAGAAATGCAGAGTAAGGTTGCATACAATAAACCCTTGTGGTCCGATCTTTTCCCGGGCCCCGCGCATAGCTGGAGCTTAGTGCACTAGGCCGCCCTTTTTGAGTATTAAGAGAGTGGTGATTTCAAGACTATACATAAATATAAAAGTAGATTCCTTATTAACGGTGTACGGAGATAATTAATTATTGCACAACAAAGAAGAGAAAAGAAATGCAGGAAAACCTGTTATAGAGTGTGATCCCCTTCTCCTAAAAATTGTCTTGGGATGCTTCATTATCGAATTCGTATTTTGTTAATTTAGACTAATTTTAATTGTATAAATTGATCAAATCAGGTAAAATGTCCAACTAATTTTAATTGTATAAATTGATCAAATCAGGTAAAATGTCCAAACGAAACGCTTAAGATTTAGTTTTGACTCTATTTAGTAATAAAATTGAAAGAAATATCATCGACGTATCTACTGGCTGCTGATGAAGTTTAAGCTTGTATGCTTCTGCTTTTTATGTTAGGTAGTAAATTTTACATTTTGATTTTAAATAAATTCAAACATAAACTTCAATAAGTCGTTAAGCTAAATTATACCAAACTGTTAGCCAATAATCATACAACGCAAGCACTAGTTGTGAAATATTTTAGTTACCAAGTGAACAATTCTAGCTCGCAAAAAGATTCTTACACGAATGACAATTGAACTGACAAATAAAGTCAAGAGAGGTCATTTTCAAATTTGAATTGATTGACTATATGTACTCATGAGAGTTGGTAATTATATGTAAAAGAAAACAAAACTGGCAAGAAATTTGAAGGAGTTTTAGCACGAATCGTCGAAAAATAACTGTGAAGAGATTAATATGACTTCTCTGTCTTTTGAGTTGTTCTGCCAGATTGGTCGCTCAAAATTAACCGCTTGAAAAGCTGAAGCTCGCCTACACAAATAATTTACATGGACTGATTTATATTTCCCTTTGTAAGAACAATGAAAGAGCAGAAAATAAACCAACTTGCCCCTGCCTAAAATACAGAGTGAACCACTGTGCTGTGGTGCAAAACTAGTAAAACTGGAAAGGTGGATGATTCAAAGTAGTCTTTTGCTTGTGAGAAATTAGCATTAAAGTTGAGTTAGTCCTCTACAAGATCATGAACACAATCAAAATTTTGCTTCTTGTGAAACCTAGTAATTGTTCACCATGCAGATACAAACTGCCGTCACATTTCTTCTCCTCTTCCTACTTATTACCAACCTCTGCTGCCCTGGCTTATTTTATGTTACATAATATGCCGGCAATGCATGAATTCCCATCATACCTACAGAAGAATTAAGCATGGCCTCTACCGCAGAAACTAATTTCTACATATAGCTCCCGCGTACTGTTTGTACTGCAGATACTCCCCTCCCCACCCTCACCGTTTATGTTCTCTAGCCGAATGAAGCCAGCAGCAGGGGTGCCAGCCCTTTCATGTTTCCTCTGGCTCTCTGCTCTTCTTGCTTTCCCATCAAAATCTTCAGGCTTGCTACCCAAATTAAAAATCGGGTATGCCACTTGATCTTGATGAGTACTCTGACACCAACTTGAGAAACATTGAAGATTTGTCCTCTAAGAGTCGTGCTGGAGTATCGAACTCAGCCACCCGACCTGCATAGGCATCGAATTCTATCAAGCTCATGCTATTTCAATGTGACAGGCATTCAGATCATGTTGCTTATCAGAATCCTAGTCCTAGACAAGAGAAATACTACACTTTCAACGTAACTAACTTATGACAATTGGTCAACAAGAAGAGAAGCATAAGCAGTCTCGCAAATACTACTCATTCTCTTCCCTTTTTTTTGGGGGGGGGGGGGGTTGTGGGGGTGGGTTCAGGCCGTGAAGAAAAAAGCTTTTCAGAGAGGAGCACAATATGGTTAATGATGATTCGAGAATTCAACTTAATAAACAAAATTTACAATTAATGATACGAAGGGGAGCCTTGGCGCAACTGCTAAAGTTATTGCCATGTGACCAGGAGGTCGCGGGTTCGAGCCGTGGAAACAGGCTCTTGCAGAAATGCAGGGTAAGACTGCGTACAATAGACCCTTGTGGTCCGGCCCTTCCCCGGACCCCGCGCATAGCGGAAGCTTAGTGCACCAGGCTGCTCTTTTTTTACAATTAACGAATACCAACACAAAATTTCTCTCTTAGAACAAGTGAAGCATAGAGAACGCACCATCACTGAGGACCAGAACCAGATCACTGTCAATAACTGTAGGGATACGATGTGCAATGGTACAAACAGTGCAGTCCCTAAACTCTGTCCTAATAATCTTCTGGATGAGGTTATCTGTTGCTGAGTCAACCGAGGCAGTCGCTTCATCAAGCACCAAAATTCTGGCTTGTTTAAGTAAAGCCCGCCCAAGGGATACAAGCTGCCTCTGGCCCACACTCCAATTATCTCCATTCTCCAAGACTGCCGGCAACAAGTTGGTAAATAATTTCATCAGAACTCAAAATAAAACCAAATAAGACCGAGGAAAAGGCTGCATCACTGTCAGCAGTGCATGTCTTAGTCCAATCTAAGAACAGATACCTGGTGTTTCGAGCTTTTGATCTTTTTGCCTGACAATCTCTCCAAGCTGGGACTTCTCAAGTGCCTGAGAGGAAGAAAATAAGACCCAACTGAAATCAGCATCATAAAGCAGACATGATCCACCAATGACTTCAGCTTCTACTTATACATTGGAATGTTAAAAACTTTTTATTTCTTTGTTTCAAAACGTCACGCCAGTCTAATTGAAAAGAATCTCAGCCTATAAAAAAATGTGCAGGTAAACAGGGAGAAAAACCAAATATTACCTGCCATATTTCTAGATCTGAATGTTCTCCAAGGGGGTCAAGGTTGTCTCGAATTGTCCCTTCAAATAATGTTGGATCTTGGGGAATAATACTCAAACGACTTCGAAGGTCATGAAGGCCAATTGTTGAAATATCAATGTTGTCGATTATTATTTTTCCAGCTTCTGGTTCAAGCAATCTGAATAAGGCCTGAATCAGAGTAGATTTACCACTACCCGTGCGCCCCACAATTCCAATTTTCTTTCCTCCAGGAAATTTGCAAGATACACCATGAAGCACAACTGGAAGACTCTCCTTATAACGAACCTAAGAGGAACAACAAAATAGTCATTAGTTTTCTCTTTTCCCTGATATCCGAGGGGAAGGTATGGGTACTACAAGTTGTTTCCATGAGCTACACCAATGTTCATTCCCAGAGTCCAGCAGTGTTTGACAAACTTATGCATCATCAATGGTATTAGATTTTTAAAACTTTCATGAACTAAGCATGGCATTTGACTGCATCCCAAAGTCATTTTCCTAAAAAGCATGCTTAAAACGGTGAGTGCATATGACAACAGAGACTTGAAACAGTTGCAGTTTATTGCAGCTTGAAGAAAGTGAGTGCATATAAAATGCAAGGACATTAAAAATCTGCAGTTTAATGTAAGCTTGAAGACATTCTTTCCAGTCACCATCTCCCGTTGATTGTTTCTCTTAGTACGGTCAACAGCATTCCTCTCCCTTATCATCTGATTCTATCTGCTTTAACTTTAACTTTCACAAAAATATGATTTTCACTTTCCCGCAAAAACTAGAAAGGTTGTGTGTCATTACCAAAACCTCATTCGTTCATACAACTACATAATATCAAAGGCTATACAAATTTCAAAAAGAAAAAACTCAAGAGTGCAGTAATATCATAAGTTGTTTTATATTATTGAATCTTCAATGCCAGTGTGACGTCCAAAAAACAAGAAAACCATATACAACACAAAGGAAATATTAATCGTGCATACCTTTAAATCAATCAATTCAATGGTTCCTTCTTCCGGCCATGACAATGAGGGGCGAGGTTCAATAATTGAAGGGGCCTCACTAGGAATATGGCAATATTGATGAATCCTTTCTATTGATATAATCTTGTTTTCAAGCTTGCAGAAGCTGAGTATCCATCGTGACAGGCGGGCATTCAAGTTTAGGCCATATGTCACGGCAAGGCCTGCCATACCTATGGGAGTAGATACATGACAATTAGAATTATGATATCAATTCTCCCAATCTGTAAGTCAAAAGTAGTTGCCCATTTTGCAATTTTATTTTATTTTTGGCAAAATAGTGTTTTTTAATCAATGAAAGATTTTATTCATACGATTCCAGCACCAAGACAGTGCTGGAAACTTCAACATCTGGATGAATAACTTCGCCTTCAAAGAATTTCCAATATCCTCTTAAGACTTGAATCATTATTAGCGTCTGAATAAGGTGACATCACTCAAATTCTTCTTTTCCCATTTTGAGGTAGATTGACCCAAGTTACATTCTTTGCAATGTTCATGAATTGCTTGTAGGTATTGCGGGGTTCGAATGCACAATCCAATCAGAACTATTAACTTGAAGGTTCATTATAAATGATCAAGACTTGAAGCAAGATTTTCATCACACAGGGATAATATAATGTACTTACTAGGATCTATAGTTCCATGAGGAAAGCTCACTAGTAAAACCATGCAGAAAGCAAAGACAAATGTAGAGAGCAACTCCATGCGTAGGCAAAGCCATTCAATTGCTGCAAGACTGCAGAAGAATGGCCGAGCAAAACAATCCAAGAGATAAAGGTTCCTCTTCATAAATCTCTTTTCTTGCCCAAAACCTCTGATTGTTGCAGCTCCAGCAATTGACTCAGCAAAAAGATGGATGATTGGAGATTTTTGGATGCTAACAATGCGAACTAGTTCCCTTGATGAAGCCATATAGTATTTCTGCACAAATTTGATCACAATTATTTTAAAACTAATCAGTTGGAAACTGGAAGAGACAGAATTGTGAGTCCAAAACTTGCATGCACGAACTATTTCAACTTCTGCAAGGGATTGGTGGCTGATAGTGGAAAATGAAAAGGACAAAAACTTATTTCAAGGGTAATACTCTAGCACCTAGATGGTTCAAGTAATGGCAAATCTCGAAAAGCAGTATTCAAACTCCAACTACACACCAGATGTCCTCATCTACCACGGCAACCCAATTAGATGGTAGCCCCAGGAACATATTCTTATGTAATGTGATTACAGATAGTCACAAGTAATTGCAAGACCAACTTTTTTATTTTTATTTTGATAATCGCGGTGTCCGGACCAGCTTGCGCACACCTCGACTATTCCACGGGATACCTGCCACCTCCCACCAGCAACAGGTACCCGGTAACTCTATCCACCAAGGCTTGGATAGAAGGAAGAAATCACCTAGTGTTTTTTGCCTTCGCTGGGATTTGAACCTAAGACCTCATGGTTCTTACCCACTTCATTGACCACTAGGCCACACCTTTGGGTGCATTGCAAGACCAACTTCATAAGCAGCAAAGTCATCTTTAGAGAGCAAAAAAAAAATTAAAATGCACCTAGAAAATAGTCTTCACATGTTGGTGAGAATTTTCAGCAGTAAAAGATGAACAAACCCCAAAAACAAAAATTCTTCAAGAAAACACTCCACATGAAGGATTATGTCTTTTTTTTTCTTTTTTTCTGATAACCAAGGATCAGATGTTCTTAATGTAAGTTTACAAAAATGAACATTAGCAGTATAAAAGAATCTCACCAAAATCCCACTTATCAAAGAACCTCTAAGATTTAGCCAAAGATGTTCTAGTTTTACATATTTGCTGATGGAAGAAAACTTTTAGGATGAACTAGCAGCACATTAGAGGAAACTAAATATGAGAGAGACAGGAGAGAGAGAGAGGAAAGAGATTGTATTATTAGATCATCTTGGAGTTTTAGATGCATAAACTAAGACTAGTTTTCGGGGAACTTATGTTTAACAGTGGAAAAGGTCTGTTCCGTCAGTTACCTGCATCCATAGGCAAGCAATAGCCATTGGGACGACAAGTAATAAAACTTGCCAGGTAACTTTTGACATAACACCAACAATACCAATAAGCTGAATTGTAGTTGAAGCAAAGCCGCCAAGTCTGAAAGGAATATCAAGATCAACCACACTTTGATCAATCGACACCTGGTAAACCATAAGAACCCCTTAGAAAATTGCTCTAGCAGAGAGAATCATGGAGCAACCATGAGCAGAGGATTGCATTAAAAAGGAAATATTAAGCAGTAACAATACTTGGACATACGCGATTCAATATCCGCCCTGCTGGTGTGGAGTCAAAGAAAGACATTGGAGCCCTAAAGACTGTCGTCAGCATTCTCAAAAATAGTTTTTGGGCAGCCTCTAGACCAAATGTAGCAACCAGGACTGCCCTAACAAAGATAAACCATGAGCTTCCAAAAGCAAGGGCTATATAAACAAGAATAAGCACCAAACTAGTTGTCCTAGGACTGTCCCCTGGAGTTTGTGGATTTGCCCAAGCCATCCACCAGTTACTAGCTATTTGAAGCACCTGAAATAATGTCTGTGCAAGAATGATAAGAGGAATCAACAAGCCCTTATAAGCGGCCGCCATATATGACAAATAAACTTTCATGCTAACTTTTCCCCTCTCTCGTTCCTCTTCCTGAACAAGCTGCTTTTTTCTCAATCTTTTAGCTTTCTTTTTCTCTTTGATTGCCTTCTTATCAGCAGCTGAGACACCTTCTTGCACTTCCTTTGCAAGACTGTCAATACTCTTTTTGCCTGAATCACATTTTTTAGCCACTACAGCAGAACCATCAGGCGAAGGATCTTTCTCCAATTCTTCAGAAGATTGGTACGAAAAATCCATAGCTTCAATTGCTTCATGATGAGCTGAAACCAAAGCGTTGAAGTCGGTCCCTGCTTGCAGAAGTTCATCATACTTTCCACATTGACTGATACGACCTTCCTTCAGGACCTGTGAATGGAAAGAGTCATTTGGGAATTAATTGTGGCCTAATACTGATTAAAAAAGATGTTTACCATCAAGTTTGATGGCTTTCTTCTCTTCATCGTTCTAGAATGTAAAAGGACCGGCCCAAGTGTAAGCCTCTTTAGACTTTTAGTATAGGTTAGATGTGTGCATCTTGAGGAAAAATGAGTAAAATTGTCTAGATATGCTAAATACACTTTGACTATATGATCTACAGGACAGAAAAGGGTTAAAGATTTAAGACATGATATATTGTTGTTGATATTTCTAGCACACTACCACTTATCAGACAGTTGTAAGGAACACACGAGGTTTAGTTCAGTGTTATTTTCCTTTTTGAATCTCTTTTTCAAAAAACATTCCCAGATCTGTTGGTACTACAAAGTCATCTGAAAGAAGTGAAGAAAAGCTCTTTTCTTTGACGGCAAAAATACAGACTATCCACAGGTAAGCTCCAACCATACTGTGCATCGTTTTAAGGATGAATTCCTCAAGCTTGTGATTCTCGACCTTGACAATTCATATTTAAAAACAGATAAAACTTAGAAGCAAAGCCATCTTTATTTGCAGTTAAAATTGCTCCATCATTCTTCAAATTTTGACGCAGAAAACAACATGTACAATAAAAAGAAACTGAAGGAATAATATACCATGCTTTCAGTACAAGCATAGATAGCAAACCTTATCTGACCTGTCACCATACCTCAACATCTGTCTCACTTTTGAACTGATATATAGTATAAAAATCCATGACGAAAGGACGAAATACACTTGACAAAACAATGCTAGCAATTTAAATAGACGGCTTCAAGCTATAGAGAAACTTTTACAGACAATCCAATAAGAACAAGGAGCGGTATTGGATAGTGAAATGGAATACACCACCTACCAATATCATGTCAGCAGCTGGCAAAAATTCAACCTGGTGAGTGACGAAAACCACCGTTTTTGCTGCTAGTGCTGTTAGTATGTACTCCTGCAGTAAAATAATTGCGCATTCAGCAAATTTCCTTCTAATTGAGCAGTAGAAATGATTACGCTAAAACTAAGCATAACCTTAAATAATTCTGACCCAGTGTGTGCATCAACAGCACTAAAAGGATCATCAAGTAAATATATATCAGCGTCCTGATAGAGCGCCCTGGCAAGTTGCACACGTTGCTTTTGACCACCACTAAGATTTATGCCCCTATCACCAATAATAGTCTGATCTCCATGTGAGAAAAGTTCTAAGTCCTTTTTCAGAGAACAAGCATGAATCACGGCCTTGTATTTTGCCTTATCCATTGGGCTACCAAAAAGGATATTATCTTCTATAGTTCCAGATTGTATCCAAGCCGACTGTGAGACATAAGCAGCATTTCCACATATTCTAACCTAACACAAGTGGACAAAGTAAAACCACGACAAAAGAATGCTGATTAGAGCTTCTCCCATATTCCTAAAAAATTGGATATATTGAAATCCAAGAGAAAAGACAATGAGAAACATCTTTCAATTTGACTTACTTCACCAGAGATTTTGGGAATCTCACCAAGGATGCAAGAAAGGAAGCTTGATTTCCCTGAGCCAACCACGCCACAGACAGCAACACACATGCCCTTTTCTACCCTTAGTTGTATGCCTGCCAACGTTGGACTTGAAGAAGACGGATCCCACCAAAATTCACTATCTTTAATTTCTATTGCGACATTTGTGATGTCTCGAGGCACCACAATGGTGGCATCTTCCTGCAACTCTTCCTCTTGCAGAAATCCAGCAATCCGATCAAGGGATACTTTTGTCTGAGCCATCATCGACACCAAGTCAGGGAAATTCCTAAGTGGTTCTTGGAGGATCCTGAAAGTTGCCAACGCAGAAAGAACACTTCCTGCCGTAAGCTGACCGCCCAACAGTATGCAAGTACCAAACGTAACAGCTGAAACAAATATAGGGGAGCTCCAGAAAATGAAGGTGATGAAAGCCTGAGAGTAGAGAGCTTTTCGAAGATACTTGAATTCCACGTTCCGCATTTCCTCTAGCATTACTCTATACCTATCCTCCCAAGCTTGTAACTTCAGAATCCTCATGTTCCTGAGGCACTCGGAAGTCTTTCTCATCCTATCATCCTTGGCACCCATTAGTTTATCTTGATAGTCTTCCTGAACCCTAGCTAATGGGACAGTAGCAACAATGGAAATAATGGTGGCAACTAGAGTTGCCACGGATGCAATACCAACATTTTTATACAAAATAGCAAGAGCCAGAATGATTTGAAGAGGCAGCATCCATATATCATGAAGATACCACGAGTAGTCGCCTACTCTCTGAACATCTACTGCCATGTAATTAACAATCTCTCCACTAGTGTGACTTTGCCTAGCTGAACTCGAGAGCCTCAGTCCCTTACGATATACCATTGCAGTGAGAGCTGATCTCACATGCATGCCCAAAATGTCGACTCCAAGATACCACTGCCGGGTCGTTAAGGTCTCAACCAACTTTGCGGTGAAGAATATTCCAGCCAAAATGTATCCCTCATGAGGGAATGTCTCCACTCCTGCTAGGTATTCTACAAAGTAGCTAATCATGTATGGACCCACATAAGAAACACAAGTGTTCAGCCCTGCGAAAATCGCATTGCAGGCGGCCTCCTTCCAGAAAGATTTGAGAATAGCCCAAGCTAAAGAAGGCTGCTTTGAAGGATCTTCAGCCTTCAACTTTTCCCAATTTGCATTTAGTATCTTGTAATTTGTCTTAGAACGATCTCGTTGCGCAAGAAGCGGAATGTCCTTCAGCTCAAGTGGTCTCTTTGCCCCGACTGAAAGAAGCGGGTTCAACCAAGAAAGAGTAGCCAAACTAAAAAGGCCCGCATCACTGTAAGGAGTAACTTTAAGACATGCAGGTTCTTCTTCAGGGAGTAATGGCTCCTGAAGATCAGAGTTGCTAGTTACTTCGATACCAGTGACACCCCTAATAGCAACAAAACAGAGGAAGGCAAGAGCAGGGGTAGCAGCAAGATTTGCAAAGATATGAGAATTTAAATGGCTGGAGCCTTCAATTGCCAATGCTCTACTATCAGAGTACAAGGTAGACAAACAAATGACAAAAGACACCACCCACCATATCCTTGACAACAATGGGAATTTCAAACTGCCTTTGTACTTACAATAAAGAGCAGTGAAGCTTAAGACAACCCAAGCCAAACTCTGAGTTACAGGAAAGAGAATTAAAGTCCAATTATTCAGTCTGTAATTAGCCTTTCTAATCAAACCAGCCCCATCAAAACCTAACACCACAACATGCACAAACAAGACATAAAAGCAACACAAAACTGAAGCTTTATAGGCTCTACCTAACTCAATACTCTGTATTATTTCCCCATCACCACCTCTATGTCTACCAGGAACTGAATTACCATCAGAATCATCCTTGCGAAATCGAACCCGACCGACACATAGAAATATCTGCTTAGCAGATACAATAAAGAGAAACACAAGAAACAATGTCAAGTTGACACAGATGGACGATAGTTCCAAGAAAGAAAGGCCTTGAAAAGCAACTGAAAATAGCAACACCGTGTGAGCAGAATTTCTAGCTGTGTTGAAGAAAAGATTGATACCCATCATCGAAAAGTATCAATCTCCAGCATGAAAAAGGAGCAAAGTAGATCAATTTTGTTGAAGCTGGATCGAGAGTCCGTAGTAGTATTGTATTGTTATACTAAACCAGCAATAAGGATTGAATCTTGCAAAAGGGGCATTTTCACCATCTGGACATAACACATGAAATGATGACAAGTAACCCAGTGAGAGAAAGATTCTGCAGACACATAACACATAAAAACAAATTCATATTGTATCATCAACGAAAAAAAAGAAAGAGAGAGAAATGCACAAAACAAGGTGACAAGCGAGACGAAACAAACCCATTACAGAAAATACAAAATACTGACCTGGGTTTTTGGTATTTTCCTCAGAGGAAGAGTCGTGTATCGAGCCGGTGTGGAGATTGTCGAGGCAAAATTCTGCAACGATAGAGATAGACAGTATTTGTAGTAGCAAATAGCTAGCTATTTCACACACACACACAGAAAAAGAGAGAGTAGTGCTACAATAACAACCCACACCTACAATACACTAGCCTTCGTTGTGTAATGAGGTGGTGATGATATATAAGAGAGAGAAAAACAGATCCACCATAGTCTGTGATATACTAATATATAAACGTATTAATATATGTTTATAATGGTAAAAACTAAAAAGAAAGCCAGAAATGTAGC
Source organism: Nicotiana tomentosiformis (assembly GCF_000390325.3). Taxonomy (NCBI): domain Eukaryota; kingdom Viridiplantae; phylum Streptophyta; class Magnoliopsida; order Solanales; family Solanaceae; genus Nicotiana; species Nicotiana tomentosiformis. Next base: position 111,610,400 of record NC_090812.1, read on the forward strand.
ACTCAATATTTTACTGTATCATTGTGTTTGGAATTATTAGACTTGTGATCACTATTTTAGTTATTTACCTTTCAAGAGTTTCAGTCTCGATAGGACTCTTTGAATAAAAACAAAATCACACCTCTCTCTCTCTCTCTGATATGTGTGTCTTCTAGCTGAGAGAAAATAAGAAAGTGAAAAATAAACTATATTGTGATTTGAGTATGAATAGATCACTTTGAATTTGTTGGTCATTTATATACAGATAAAGAAATAGGTATAAGGGAAATAATTAAGACATAAGTCATCCCAATGAAGCAGAGGAATAATGGAAGGTGATTCGGAAAGAAGAATATTATAACAATATACTTTTAGCATTTGCATGTGTGAGATCGTCGAATTAATCATAAACTAAGATTAGGGTTTTAAAAAGACCATCTATCTCAGCATTAATTTATGTCTTCGGAATATCATGAATTTCCAAGATGTTTGTTGAGATTTCTTAGGCGGGGTTTAACTTTGGTTTTGGTTTAATTTCCAAAAAGTAATTACAGAAAAAACTCTGCATTTTAGATTAGTTCTTGAATGTACCTGCTTTCCTTTTTTTATTGTTTTATACATTTTACCCAACAAAAAAACTAACGGTGCTTCAACTTATCATTCACGTGACTTGAATCCTACACTTTTAATTAATAATTATATTGGAGAATTAGAGAAGGGAAAGGAAGAAGAGTGACATCGAAAATCAATCTCACTTATTATGTGAGAGATGCTCACGAAGTACGTTACATTGTATTCCCTACGTTCACTTTTACTTGTTAACTATGAATTTTGTACTTCTTTTAAGAAATAATAAATAAAGTATATAATTTATCATAATACTCATATTAATTGGTGTATAGTATTAATAGATTTAAAAAAATTATTTGAAATACGTAATTAATGCTAAGGGCAAAATAGAAAAAATAAATTATTTTTCTCTTGATATACGAAAAGTGACAAGTAAAAATAAAAAATTATTTTTAAAATATTTGACAACTAAAAGTGAACGGAGAGAGTATAAGCTTTTGATGATTAGGATCTTCTACTTTTATATTTTCCTTTTTATTTTAAAGATCGTTATATTTTATTTTGGGAAATTGTTTTTGATCTAAACGGGTCTTCTAATTAAATAAAATAAAATTTAACAGCATGGGTGCTTTCTAGGTGGGAATTTGTGGATTGGTGACGTGACTATGAGTGTGATAGCATATGATGAGGAAAAAAGGGTACGTAGTAAAACTGTAAAAGAGAAAAAAGTGGTATGCTCTTCTATTAATTATTATTTATTAATTATTAATTAGGTAGCTCTATTCAATTCTTTTTATTTGAACATTGACGTCTCAATTTATGTTTCATTTGTTTTTTCTAAAGGAGGACCACCGCCTTGGCTTTCCGTAATGGTTTACAACAGCGAGAGCTCTCACACCGACCAGTCCTATGTTTTTTTAAATTGAAGTGCATTAGTGCAACAGTCAATTCGCTTATATCGTTGTTAGTCTTGGTCCTATCTCAACTTTATAGAATGTGGATATATTTTTTAGAAAATTAGTTTCTGGATAAGTGTTTCACACATGCTGAGGGACCTACGTTCAATATAAATGACTTACCATATCCCATAAATTTTGATATATATATATATATATATATATATATATATATGCTTATACCTTAAAAATAATTATACAAATAATTAACTTGACTTCCTAAAAACTAAAAACCTTTAGGAATCATTGGCCGAGCAGTTTGCTCAAGATTTTCTTACCCAACTTATTGGTTATGTTAAAAGTTAGTGGTGCTCCCGTCACACTAATAATTTGGATATGTCTCTTTTGCAACATAAATTAATCATGAAACGTACCTCCAACCATTGTTGTTCAAGCGTTGTAAGGAATCGTCTTTGAAACCTTTAGTAGAAAACCTAGGAAGTCTTCTAGCATGTACCTATCGTAGGATGCTAGACTGATGGAGTCACATGCGTATTATAGGTAGGCTAGAGACTCTTATAGCCTGTTTGGCCAAGCTTCTAAAATCTGCTTATTTTTTCAAAAGTGCTTTTTAAAAAAGTACTTTTTGTGAGAATCAGTTTGTGTTTGTCTAATTAATTTGAAAAGTACTTTTGAGAAGTAATTAGTATTTGGCCAAACTTTTGAAAACTGCTTCTTAGAAAAGCGTTTTTCAGAAAAGTGCTTTTGGAGAGAAGCTACATTTTTTCTGCTTCTCAAAAACTACTTTTGCTTCTCCTCAAAATCACTTTTTTCCTTCTAAAAGCTTGGCCAAACACCTCAATTTTTGGCCAAAAACACTTTTGGCCCCAAAAAGCTTGGCCAAATAGGCTATTAGGCAAATACTTTAGCCCTAGGGACTTCTCCATAATTACTGTTGCCCTAGGGACCCATAATAAAAAAAATATTTCTTTCCATTAAAGAAACTATCATATATGCATAACTACATAATATTACCTGATATATTATTTACTTGGGAGATAAGGTAAATAATTTATTAATCTTATTTGTGGGTCACACTAGAAGTCTCTAGGAGGGATGATAAATTTCTAACATTCTCTCACTTGGCCCACATATTAAAATCAGATAATCCTTTATGAGAAATAAACATATAATATGGCCATAAACTTTATCACTCAACTAAAAGTTATGCAACAATCACTTTAACTAGAACATATTATTACATGAATCATGGCGATCATGCTCTTAAACAAACAGTTCCTTCCATGTATTACGATGTACAATATGTTCAACAAAGTGTCAACACCTTTATGAATGAACTTAATATAAGTCATTCAGAGTCTAACTTTATTGACCCAATGATCACAAAATAATACATGAAAAATCAAAGTGTGCACTATCATGTATATCAAAATAAACATAATGTCTAGACAAACTGTTAGAGAATAAAGCAAGGCTAAATTGAGTTACTAAGACCCATATGGGTTACGTGATCCTTGAAAATATTAGTCGGCAGACCTTTAGTCATAGGATCAACAATCATCAAAGTAGTACTAACATGCTCAAAACTCACATCTTGCTTCTTCACATGGTCTCTAACCATCAAGTATTTTATGTCGATGTGCTTGCTTCAGCTGCCACTTTTATTATTCTTAAAAAGAACATTGCAGTTGAATTGTCACAAAAGATTCTCAATGGCCTTAAAATGGAATCGACAATCCTAAGGCCGAAAATAAAAAATTTCAACCATAACGCATTTGATGTAGTTTCATAGCATGCTATAAACTTAGCTTCCATTGTGGATGTTGCAACAATGGTATGCTTGACACTTCTCCAAGACATATCACCTTCAGCAAGAAGGAAAATATATCCTGAAGTGGATTTACTAGTGTCTTTACATCCACCCAAATTAGAGTCTGAATATCCAATTACCTCCAATGAGTCAGAGTATTTGTATGTGAGCTTAAAATACTTGGTTCCTTGCAAATATCTCAAAATCCTTTTACCAACTTTTCAATGGTCAAGACCAGGGTTACTTTGAAATCTGTCAAGCATTCCTACCGCAAAAACAATATCAGGTATAATACAGACTTGTGCATACATAAGGCTCCCAACAAGCGAAACATATGGAATGTCTTTCATTTGCTCATTTTCCAATGCATTTTTTGAAAATTGATTCAATGAGAATTTGTCACCATTAATTATGGGTGCTGCTATAGGTGAACAGTTTTTCATCCTGAATCTTTCCAGAATTCTTTCAATGTTGGCCCTTTGAGACAGTCCAAGTAATCTTTGGGATCTATCTATGTGAATCTCTATGCCAATGACATAAGAGGCTTCACCCATATCCTTCATCTCAAAGTTTTGGATAAGGAATTGTTTAGTCTCGTGCAACAACCCCAAATTACTACTTGCAAGTGAAATGTCATCCACATATAGGACTAGAAAAATATATTTGCTCCCACTTATTTTAAGGTATATACACTGATCAATGATGTTCTTCGTACAACATTATAAAATTTAATATACGATTGGCAGGAAGCATGCTTTAGCCCATAAATGGATTTATTCAACTTGCAAACAAGATGACTTTTGTCCTTATCACATGTCACGACCCGAAATTCTCACCTTCGGGACCGTGATGGCGCCTAATATTTTACTTGCTAGGCAAGCCAACGTTAGAATAATATTAGCTATTTTTAAACAAATTTTAAATTAATTAATAACAAAGGAACAAATGCGGAAACAAAGTCTGAAAAAAGTGAATAATCCATAATAATAGTGATATATAAATATCATCCCAGAACTGGAGTCACAAGTGCACGAGCTACTAGAATAATACAAATAAATATCTGAATGAAAATAAAGTTGTCTGAAAGAAATACATAGCTATGATAAAGTGGAAGGGGACTTCAGAACTGCGAACACCATGCAACTATACCTCAAGTCTCCTGCAAATAGCTTAATCCGAGCAAGTCTACTGTGCACCGCTAGGATCAACTCCGGTATCTGCACAAGGAGTGCAGAGTGTAGTATGAGTACAACCGACCCCATGTACTCTGTAAGTGTCGAGCCTAACCTCGATGAAGTAGTGACGAGGCTAAGGTAGGTCACTTACATTAACAATTACGCATTAATAATAATAATAACATGAATAAAAGTAAGACCGGTAAATCATATCAAAAATTGAAGTCAATTCAGCAGTCATAATCCCTCAATTTATTTCCGCTGCGGCATACAACCCGCTCCAACAATATAAACTTAAAATAAAATCCGTTACGGCGTGTAACCCGATCCAACAATATAATCTTTTAATTAAATTCCGTTGCGGCGTGCAACCCACTCCAACAATATAAACAAAAAAATAAACCTGTTATAGCATGCAACCCGCTCCAACAATATAATTAAATAATTCTTAAACATAAAAATACTCCAATAAATACCACATTTAATAAGAAATTATTAGGCAACAAAGCATACAATTATTATGATTTATTTAGAAAATAAGTAATGACAAGTAGCAATTAATTGTGGAAATTAAGGATGAAATAGGCATTTTAATAATTAGTATGCTAAAAGTTAAGTAACAATTAAGTCACGTAAATCAAATAAGCATGTAGCAATTATAGCATGGATTCAAGGCATGATATTGAGCAAGGAATATGAGAGAAATAATTAATATAATAATTAATTCATAATTTAAAACGATTTATGATTTTTCAAGTAATTATGCAAACAATTAATTTGACGACGTATAGGCACTCGTCACCTCGCATATACGTCATTATACATGAAATTCTCTTAACAAATAATTTAAGGTTTCTATTCTCTCAAGTCAAGATTAACCACGACACTTACGTCGCTTCGCAACCAATTTCAAGATTCCAATGCATCTTTGCCTCGCAAATTCATGCCCGAAAGCTTCAAATCTAATCACAAACAATTCAACATACTCAACAAGAATCGTAGGAACTAATTCCATATGAAATTATAAATTTTTCGGATTAAAATCTGAAATTTATTTTAAAAATCGACAGTGGGACCCACATATTGAATCCCAGAAAAACTCATAAAATTGAGCACCCGTTCCAATACGAGTTCAACCATACAAAAATTATCGAATTCCGACATTAGATTGCCTTTCAAATCCTCAATTAAAGTCTTTGAAGCTTTCTACCATTTTCAATTCAATCTTTACCCATTTGAACTTAACAATCTTTTCACAACCCTATTGGTACAAACATGTATAACTAATACTCTCACATCCAAGAATCACACTCATAATCACCCATCTTTACCCAAACTCGAAATTGAAGACTAGGGATAGAACCTTACCTCTTGGGTGATGATCTTGTGATATTTCCTTGTTGGATTTCAAAGCTTGAACAAGATTTTTGATGAAAAACGCACTTGAGCTTCTCCCTCTCTCTAGAACACTCTCACTTCTCTCTAAAATTATCAGATAATTGCCCTAAAATAAGCTCCAAAACTTATTTATCAAAATGGGGTCGGGTTATGAAAATAGGAAAATGGACTCTCCAAACTCAGGTATGCGGTCGCACAATAGACCGCATAATGGGTATGCGGGTCGCACAATGGGTTTTGCGGTCGCATAATTGGGCTGCATTGGACAGGTCTGCGACCCTTTTTGCGGTCGCACAATGGGTTTTGCGATCGCATAATGATTCTGCGGTCACACATCTGACCGCAAAATTACATTTTTCCAGCCTTTAATAATTTGGTCATAACTTCTTGTAGGAGCATCCAAATGACAAACGGTTTGAAGAGTTAGAAACTAGACTCGAAGACCTTTCATTTGATAAGTTGATCATCACATAAATCCTTATATATATATTTAGATATTCTTGTCTAAAATTTGGTCTTGTGCGTACTCATTTGGAACTTTAGTTTATTATGAAACTTTCCAACTTGACTTAGACTTAGGCCTCTCCTTAGACCCCACATCACTTATAATATGCATCGTACACTTATTATCATATCCAATTGATATCAATAATATTAATAGTCCTCAAATGAGAAGTAGAGTCCGCCCCTAAACACATAACATAACGTATCTCTTCTTTCACCCATTTCAATTTCCCGAATTTTTACTAACTCCCAAAATTTCCAAAACTTTCGCTAGAATTTCCTTTGTAACTGGGCCTATCCACCTGCCAGAGAATCCCAGAAACTAATCCTAATAACACATACATAATCCGATCAATGTAATAAAACATGAAAATAATACTAACACTGACATTATAAGCAATATATTACTAGAAAAGGAACGCCATTAACATCAACTATTCAGGTGATACGTAACTCATAGCAGGTAAGCTCTCAACATCTTCATAGAACACATAAATGAACGTTTAAATTAAAGATGACATTTTTGTGTCATCACATTCTCCACCTCTAAAACAAATGTTTGTCCTCGAACGTGATTAGAAAAGGACCTGAACTGGTGAAAAGATGTGGATATTTGCTCCGTATGTCCGACTCGGACTCCTAGGTAGCTGCCTCAATCGGATGACCTCTCCATTGTACCCGGACTGAAGGATAACTCTTAGACCTCAACTGATGGACCTGCCGAGCTAGAATAGCTACTGACTCCTCCTCATAAGTCAAATATTTGTCCAATTGAGCTGAGCTGAAGTCTAACACATGGGACGGATCACCATGATATTTCCGGAGCATAGATACATAGAATACCGGATGAACTGCTGATAAACTAGGTGGTAGTGCAAGCATGTAGGCTACTTCACCCACCCTTTCAAGAATTTCAAAGGGTCTGATATACCTAGGGCTCAACTTGCCCTTCTTTACGAATCTCATTACACCTTTTATAGGTGAAACCCGGAGCAATAATCTTTCTCCTGCCATGAATGCAACATCACGAATCTTACAGTCAGCATAACACTTTTTCCTAGACTGAGCTATGCAAAGTCGATCCTGAATAATCTTGACCTTATCTAAGGCATCCTGTACCAAATCGGTACCCAACAACCGAGCCTATCCCGATTCAAACCAGCCAACTGGCGAACGATATCGCCTCCCATATAATGCTTCATATGGAGCCATACGAATGCTCGACTAGTAGATGTTATTATAGGCAAACTCCGCAAGTGGCACGAACTGATCCCAAGAACCTCCAAAGTCTATAACACAAGCGCGAAGCATATCTTCTAATATCTGAATAGTGTGTTCTAACTGTCTGTATATATGTGGATGAAATGCTGTACTCAACTCAACTCGCATGCCTAGCTCACGATGTACAGTCCTCCAGAAGTGCGAGGTGAACTGTGTACCTCGATAAGAAATGATAGACACGGTCACACCGTGAAGGCAAATAATCTTGCGGATGTAAATCTCCACTAACCGCTCTGAAGAATAGGTAACTGCTACTGGAATGAAATGTGCTGACTTGGTCAACCTGTCCACAATGACCCATACTACGTCAAACTTTCTCTGAGTTCGTGGGAGTCCAACAACAAAATCCATAGGATACGCTCCCATTTTCACTCAAAAATCTCTAACTTCTGAAGCAAACCACCAGGTCTCTGATGCTCGTACTTAACTTGTTGACAATTCAGACACCGAGCTACATATGCAACTATATCCTTTTTCATTCTTCTCCACCAATAATGTTGCCGCAAATCTTGATACATTTTGGTGGCACCTGGATAAATAGAATACCAGGAGCTGTGGGCTTCTTTAAGAATTAATTCACGAAGCCTATCCATATTAGGAACACAAATACGACCCTGCATCCGCAGAACTCCATCATCTCCCTCATCAACCTGCTTGGCACCACCGTGCCTCACCGTGTCCTTAAGGACAAGCAAATGAGGATCATCATACTGTCGCTCTCTGATGCGCTCATATAAAGAATACCGAGCGACTGTGCAGGCTAGAACCCGACTAGGTTTTGAAACATCTAACCTCACGAATTGATTGGCCAAAGTCTGAACATCTGCAGCTAACGGCCTTTCACCAACCGAAATATACGCAAGGCTGTCCATACTCACAACCTTTCTACTCAAAGCATCAGCCACCACATTGGCCTTTCTGGGTGATAAAAAATGGTGATATCATAGTCCTTCAATAGCTCCAACCATCTTCTCTGCCTCAAATTGAGATCTTTTTGTTTGAACAAATACTATAGACTACGATGATCAGTAAATACCTCACACGAGACACCGTAAAGGTAATGCCTCCAAATATTTAACGCATGAACAATGGCTGCCAATTCTAAGTCATGAACATGGTAATTCTTCTCGTGAACTTTCAACTGCCGCGACGCATATGCAATCACTCTGCCATCCTGCATCAATACTTCTCCAAGCCCAATACGAGATGCATCACAATACACCGTATAAGATCCTGAATCTGTGGGTAATACCAATACTGGCGGCGTAGTCAAAGCTGTCTTAAGCTTCTGAAAGCTCAACTCACACTCGTCTAACCATCTGAATGGGACACCTTTCTAGGTCAGTCTGATCAATGGGCTTGCTATAGATGAAAACCCTTCCACGAACAAACGATAATAACCTGCCAAACCCAGGAAACTCCGAATCTATGTAACCAAAGTAGGTCTAGGCCAATTCTGAACAACCTCACTCATCTTAGTATCCACTTTTATGCCTTCAGCCGATACAACATGCCCCCAAAAGGCAACTGAGTTTAACCAAAACTCGCATTTTAAAAATTTGGCATATAACTGATTATATTTCAAAGTCTGAAGCACAATCCGAAGATGCTGCTCATGCTCCTCTCGACTGCAGGAGTAATTAAAGATATTATTAATTAATACATCCACAAACGAATCCAAATAGGGCTTGAATACTCGGTTCATCAAATTTATAAATGCCACTGGGGCATTTGTCAGCCCAATTGACATCACTAGGAATTCGTTATGCCCATACCGTGTCCGAAAAGCTTTCTTAGGGACATCAGATGCCCTAATATTCAACTGATGGTAACCAGACCTCAAATCGATCTTTGAAAACACCTTGGCACACTGAAGCTAATAGAATAAGTCATCAATTCTTGGAAATGGATACTTGTTCTTGATAGTGGCATTGTTCAACTGCCAATAATCTATACACATCCGCATTGAACCATCTTTATTGTTTACAAATAACACCGGTGCACCCCAGGGCGAGACGCTAGATCTAATGAATCCCTGGTCAAGCAAGTCTTGTAACTGCTCCTTCAATTCCTTTAGTTCCGACGGGGCCATACAGTATGGTGGAATATAAATGGGCTGGGTGCCCGGAGCCAAATCAACACAGAAGTCAATATCTCTATCGGGTGGCATCCCCAGCAAATCTATAGAAAATACATCTGGAAACTCACGGACGACTGGAACTGAGTCCATAAAAGGAACATCTGCACTGGGATCCCGAATATAAGCCAAATAGGCTAGACACCCCTTCTCGACCATATGCCGAGCCTTCACATAAGAAATAACGCTGCTGGTAGAATAACAGGAGTTCCTTTCTACTCTAATCGAGGTAACCCCGGCATGGCTAAGGTCACTGTTTTGGCGTGATAATCCAATATAGCATGATAAGGTGACAGCCAACCCATACCCAAGATGACATCAAAATCTACCATATGAAGAAGTAGAAGATCCACGCTAGTTTCAAGACTCCCAATAGTAACCACACACGAACAATAGACATAATCTATAGTGATGGAATCCCCCATCGGCGTGGACACGTGCATAAATGCACTCAAAGAATCAAGAGGCACAACCAAATATGAAGCAAAGTAGGAGGATACATAGGAATAAGTAGATCCTGGATCAAATAAAACTGAAGCATCTCTATGGCAAACTGGAACAATACCTGTGATCACGGCGTTGGATGACTCGGCCTCAGGCCTAGCAGGGAAAGCATAGAATCGGGGCTGATCCCCACCACTTGGAGCTACATCTCTGGGACGGCCTCTAACTGGCTGGCCTCCACCTCTAACAATCTGACCTCCACCTCTAGCTGTCTGACCCCTGCCCCTAGCTGGCCGGGCAGGCGGTGGAGCAACCAGTGCCAGTATGATGGCACGAGAATCCTGTTGGGATTTGTTGCTTGACAACCTAGGGCAATACCTCCTGATATGACCAATGTTCCCACACTCAAAACACCCATCTTGTTGTATTGGCTGCTGAAGCAGAAGCTGACCCGAACGGACCGGACAACCGTTGTAGTTACTCTGGAGCAGTGGTGCACTGATAGGAGCTAAATGTGTACTAAATGCTGGCTGCCTAGGGTAAGGAACATAAGGTCTATGACTCGCTGAAGCACCGTGAGATGCCTGAAGTTCTGAATAAAATGGCATGGGAGGATGAACCCTACCATAAGTACTCCTGCCTCCAGATGAGGCGCCTCTGAAATTACCGGAATGCCGAGGCCTCTTATCATACCCCTGCCCTCTCTCCTATGCAAGAACTGTCTCGATCCTCCTAGCAACATTAGCAGCCGCCTGAAAGGAAATTTCATTTCTGGTCTCCTTGGCCATCTAAAGCCTGATAGGGTAAGTGAGTCCATCAATAAACCTCCTCACTCTCTCCCCTTCAGTAGGAAGTAAAAAGAGAGTATGATGGGCTAGATCCACAAAATGAGTCTCGTACTGAGTAACAGTCATACTGCCCTACTGAAGACGCTCAAATTTCCTGCGGTAATCCTCTCTCAATGTGATAGGGAGGAACTTCTCTAAAAATAGTCACGAGAACTGCTCCCAAGTCAATGCAGGCAACCTAGCTAGTCTGGTCAACATATAATCTCTCCACCACCTCTTGGCAGAACCCATCATATGAAATACTACAAAATCGACCCCATTGGTCTCAACTATACCCATGTTCTGCAACACCTCATGGCAGCGGTCAAGATAATCTTGTGGGTCCTCAGAAGGTGTACCACTGAAGTGAACTGGAAAGAGCTTAGTAAACTTGCCCAGTCTCAATAAGGCCTCAGAAGACATGGCAGGCCTATCTCCGGCCTATGCCGCAACAACTGGCTGAACTACCCCAACTGGCGGGACTACTGGAGCTTGATACTGAGGAGTCATCTGCTCCGGAGCGGGAGTAGTGGAAGTTTGTGCTCCTCCCTCAGCCTATGAGATGGCTGGTACCATTGGAAATATATCATTCTGGGCCACACCCTCCATTAGGCTCACCAAGCTGACTAGAGCATCCTGAAGTATTGGAGTAGCTATGAATCCTTCCGGAACTTGAACTGGTCCAACCGATACAGTATGAACTGGAACCTCCTCTTGAAGATCCACCTGAGGTTCTACAACAGGTGCTGCTGCTCGAGCTCTAGACTGAGCTCTACCTCTGCCTCACCCTCTAGCGCGACCTCGGCATCGAACTCTACCCCTGGTCATAGTTGCCATCGGGGGCTCTGGCCCTTGTCCGTCGGTAGATGTATTACGTGTTCTCGCCATTTGCGAGAGAATAAGAATAGAATGGTTCAATCATCGATGACAGAATAAAATCGTACGACATAATAAGAAAGAAGTGATATTGTTCCTAAACTTCATAGCCTCTAAGAGATAAGTACATGCGTCTTCGTACCGATCTTTCAGACTCTACTAAGCTTGCTCGTGACTCGTGAGACCTATGTAACCTAGTGATCTAATACCAACTTGTAACGACCCAAAATTTCCACCTTCGGGACCGTGATTGTGCCTAACATTTTACTTGCTAGGCAAGCCAACGTTAGAATAATATTAGTTATTTTAAACAATTTTTAAATTAATTAATAACATAGGAACTAATGCGGAAACAAAATTTGAAATAAAGTGAATAATCCATAATAATAGCGATGTCTAAATACCATTTTAGAACTGGAGTCACAAGTGCACGAGCTACTAGAATAATACAAATAAAGGTATGAATGAAAATAAAGCTGTTTGAAAGAAATACACAACTATGATAAAGTGGAAGGGGACTTCAGAACTGCGAATGCCATGCAACTATACCTCAAGTCTCTTGCGAATAGCTGAATTTGAGAAAGTCTACTATACGTCGCTAGGATCAACTCCGGTATCTGCACAAGGAGTGTAGAGTATAGTATGAGTACAAACGACCCCATGTACTCTGTAAGTGCCGAGCCTAACCTCGACGAAGTAGTGACGAGGCTAAGGCATGTCACTTACATTAACCTGTCGCATTAATAATAATAATAACAGGAATAGAAGTAAGATCGGTAAATCATATAAAAAATTGAAGTCAATTTAGCAGTCATAATCCCTCAATTTAATTCCGTTGCGGCGTATAACTCGCTCCAACAATATAAACTTAAAATAAAATTCGTTGCGGTGTGCAACCTGATCCAATAATATAATCTTTCAATTAAATTCCGTTGCGGCATGCAACCCGCTCCAACAATATAAACAAAAAAATAAATCCGTTGCGGCGTGCAACCCGCTCCAACAATATAATTAAACAACTCTTAAACGTAAAAATACTCCAATAAATACCACATTTAATAAGAAATTTTTAGGCAACAAAGCATACAATTATTATGATTTATTTAGGAAACAAGTAATGACAAGTAGCAATTAATTGTGGAAATTAAGGATGAAATAAGCATTTTAATAATTAGTATGCTAAATGTCAAGTAGCAATTAAGTCACATAAATCAAATAAGCATGTAGCAATTATAGCATTGATTCAAGGCATGATATTGAGCAAGGAATATGAGAGTAATAATTAATATAATAATTAATTCATGATTTAAAATGATTTATGATTTTTCAAGTAATTATGCAAATAATTAATTTGACAACGTATAGGTACTCGTCACCTCGCCTATACGTCATTACACATGAAATGTTTTTAACAAATAATTTAAGGGTTTTATTCCCTCAAGTCAAGGTTAACCACGACACTTACGTCGCTTCGCAACCAATTTCAAGATTCCAATACACCTTTGCCTCGTGAATTCGTATCCGAAAGGTTCAAATCTAATCACAAATAATTCAACATACTCAACACAAATCGTATGAACTAATTCCATATGAAATTATAATTTTTTCGGATTAAAATCCGAAATTTAGTTTAAAAATCGATAATGGGACCCACATCTCGAATCCCAAAAAAACACACAAAATTCGAACACCCATTCCAATACGAGTTCAACCATACAAAAATTATCGAATTCCGACACCGGGTTGCCTTTCAAGTCCTCAATTAAAGTCTTTGAAGATTTCTACCATTTTCAATCCAATCTTTACCCATTTGAACTCAACAATCTTCCCACAACCTTATTGGTACAAGCATGTATAACTAATACTCTCACATACAAGAATCACACTCATAATCACCCATCTTTACCCAAACTCGAAATTGAAGACTAGGGGTTAGAACCTTATCTCTTGGGTGAAGATCTTGTGATATTTCCTTGTTGGATTTCAAAGCTTGAAAAAGATTTTTGATGAACCAAGCACTTGAGCTTCTTCCTCTCTCTAGAACACTCTTACTTCTTTCTAAAATCATCAGATAATTGTCTCAAAATAAGCCCCAAGCCTATTTGTCAAAATGGGGTCGGGTTATGAAAATAGGAAAATGGACCCTCCGAACTTAGGTATGCGGTCGTACAATGGACCGCACAATAGGTATGCGGGTCACACAATGGACCGCAAAATTGACGTCAAAAACTGGCCTGCACTGCACAGGTCTGCGACCCTTTTTGCGGTCGCGCAATGGGTTTTGCGGTCGCATAATGATTTTGCGGCCGCACATTTGACCGCAGAATCATATTTTTCCAGCCTTTGGTAATTTGGTCATAACTTCTTATATGAGTGTTCATATAACGAACGTTTTGAAGCGTTAGAAACTGGACTCAAAGACCTTTCATTTTATAGGTTGATCATCACATAAATACTTATATATATTTAGATATTCTTGTCCAAAGTTTGGTCTTGTGCGTACTCATTTGGAACTTTAGTCTATTATAAAATTTTCCAACTTAACTTAGACTTAGGCCTCTCCTTAGACCCCACATCACTTATAATATGCCTCGTACACTTATTATCATATCCAATTGATATTCATAATATTAATAGTCCTCAAATGAGAAGTAGAGTCCACCTCCAAACACATAACATAACTTATCTTTTCTTTCACCTATTTCCAAAAATTTCGTCAGAGTTTCCTTTGGAACTAGGCCCATCCACCTGCCAGAGAATCTCAGAAACCAATCCTAACAACAAATATATAATCCAATCAACGTAACACAACATGAAAACAATACTAAAAGTGGCATCATAAGCAATATATTACTAGAAAAGGAACGCCATTAACATCAACTATTTAGGTGATACGTAACTCATAGCAGGTAAGCTCTCAACATCTTCATAGAATACATAAATGAACGTTTAAATTAAAGATGACATTTTTGGGTCATCACATCACAAAATCCTTCAGGATGACACATCTATGCCTCCTCTTCAAGATCTCTATTCAAAAACCTTGTTTTCACATCCATTTGATGTAACTCTAAATCAAAATGAGCTACTAATGCCATGATTATTCTCAAGAATCCTTCTTTGATACTGGAGAGAAGGTTTCATGGTAATCAATGCCTTTCCTTTGAGTAAAACCCTTGGTTACAAGCCTGACTTTATATTGTTCGATATTACCAGATGAGTCTCTTTTAGTTTTAAAAACCCATTTGGAACCTATAGTAAAGGCTCCCTTTGGTAACTCGACGAGATCCCAGACTTTATTTTTAGCCATAGATTCTAGCTCTTCTTTCATGGCATCATACCAAAGTGTGGAATTTTCTCCACTCATGGCTTGTAAAAATGAGAATGGATTATCTTTTTGTCCAATATCATAATCAGACTCTTGGAGATATATAACACAGTCACTAAAAATTGCTGGCTTTCGAACTCCTGAGGATTTTCATACTTCCACTATTTCAGATACTTCTTCAGCGGGTTCAGGTAAAGCGTGTTGTTCTTCATATGGCTCCTCAAATGGTGGTGGATCTTGAACTTGTTCTTGTTCAGATAATTCACGAGAACATTTTTGAGCAACATTCAAGTTTCCAATATATAAAGGTACCACATGTGGTTCCTTTATTTCTTCTAATTCTACCTTTTGAGTCAAACCACTCCCACTTTCTTCATGTTCCTCAAGAAATTTAGCCTTTCTAGCCTCAACAATTTTAGGAGAATGAGAAGGACAATAAAACCTAAATCCCTTAAAGTTAACCGCATTGCTTATAAAATAACCCCTTATTGTTCTTTCATCCAACTTCTTTAGTTATGGGTTATAAACCCTCACTTCAGTTGGACATCCCCAAACGTGTAAATGATTTAAACTAGGTTTCCATCCTTTTCATATCTCAAAAGGTGCCTTGGGGACAACCTTGGATGGAACTCTATTTAAAATATACACAGCGGTTTTTAAGGTTTTACTCCATAAGGATAAAGGTAAAGTTGATATGCTAATCATGCTTCTTACCATGTCTATTAATGTCCGATTCCTTCTTTCTGCCACACCATTTTGTTGTGGTATTTCTGGCATGGTATATTGGGAAATTATACCTTCACTTTCGAGGAACTCAACAAATGGATTACGTCGATTATGACTTGTATGCAAAATTTAAAGTCATTCCGGATTGATTTGATACGTTTTGGCGCAAAATATAGAAGTTGGAAGATTTGAAAACTTATAATTCGATTCGGTGCGCGATTCGTAATTTTGGTGTTGTTTGATGTAATTTGAAACCCCGAGTAGGTCCGGGTTGTGTTATGAGACTTATTGGTAAATTCAGACGAGGTCCCGGGTAGCTTATATGAGTTTCGGACAAGGTTCGAATCGAATTTGGACTTGTTGAAAATGCTGGGATTTTTTGTTGTTTTTGGGCAGAAGTTGTTGGCATCGCACCTGCAGAATTTTGAGCGCAGGTGCGACCACGCAGAAGCGAGGGAGCCATCTTAGAAGCGAAGAAGGAAGGGCATGGCAGTGGTCTCAGGTGCGAAGAAAGTCCTGCACCTGCGGAACCGCAGAAGCGGGAAAGGAAGGCGCAAAAGCAGATGTTTGCGCAGATGCGCATATTGCATCGCACCTGCGAATGCGCAAAAGCGGAAAAGAGTCCGCATGTGCGAGGGATTTGTTGGCAGTAATCATCGTAGATGCCCATCTTGGCTCGCAAAAGCGAGGCCGCAGATGCGAAAAATTAGTCTGCATGTGCGAAACTGGGCAGAATCACAAAGACCAAAAATGGACATTTCGCCATTTTCGTTTTTGGACTTTTGGAGCTCGGATTTGTCGATTCTGGAGAGATTTTTCATAATCTTGGTTGGGGTAAGTGTTCTATATTTTAAAGTGATTATATTTCATAAATCCATGGTTATATGCATCGTTTAATTCAAATTTAAATGGAAGAAATCAAGATTTTTACAAAATCTTCCAAAACAACGAATATTTAAGATTTGGAAGTCGAGTTGTTATTAAAATTCGATAAAATTGGTATGGTTGAACTCGTATCAGAATGGGTGTTCGTATTTCATAAAAATTATGTTAGGTTCCGTGGGGCGGGCCCCGTGTTGACTTTTGTTGACTTTTTGGAATAAATTTTAAGTCAACGTATTATTATCCGGAATTATTTTCGATGAATTTTAATAAAGTTATACAATTAATTTGGATAGAATTGAGTGGTCCGCAAGTCAATTCAAGCAAGAAGGCGATTTTGGAATATCAGCATAATTTCAAAAAGGTAAGTGTCCTGCTTAACCTCGAGTGGGGGAATTACCCCTTAGGCATTGAGTTTTATGTGCCATTTATGAAATGTGAAAAGCCCTGTACGTGAGGTGACGAGTACGTACTCAGGCTTATACGTGCAAAATTTATTGAATTAAAGTCTTAGGCATTATTGTGTAGTAAATTGGAAAATTGTAAAAAATTATTAAATCATATGTTTGCCATACCTAAATCCTTATTGTTGAATTTGTTTTTATATGATAATTTGATGTGATTGTTACTTGAAATATTTATGAAATTTCGTGAGTATTGTTGGTTTAATATTTCTTGGAAATTAATTCCAATATGAATTTTCTTATGCAAATAATTAATTTAAGCAAGCTTAAGAATAAGTGTTAATATAATTATCTAAGTTTTCATTAATGAAGGTTTTGCTTTATGATGAGTAATTTCTATCTCTATTGATTGTTTTTGGGTGTTATATATATTGTGTGGAGCCTTGGGCTATTTGTTGTGAAATTAATTGATTTTATTATATCTTTGGAATTTGGTTATGGCCATTGGGTAAATTGTGATATGAATTGATTTTATTATGTTACCGTATTAATTTCCCGTGTAAATTATTAAGTTGTGTGAATTATTATTTTGGGGAGATTATATTGCATATTATATTTCACAGATTATTAGACTAGTGAGTGTCTTGACTGTACCTCATCTCTACTCCACTGAGGTTAGTCTTGATACTTACTGGGTACCGACCGTGGTGTACTCATACTACACTTCTGCACATTTTTGTGCAGAGCCAGGTATTGGAGATATTGGACTTGAGCAAAATTATAGCGGGATCGTAAGGATTCAAGGTAGAGCTACTTAGTCGTCGCAGTCCCTTGGAGTCTTATTATTTCATTGTACTGTTATTTTTTAATCAAATAGTATTGTATATTCGGTCCTCGTGATCATTCCATGTATTCGGTTAGAGTTCGTGACTAAGTACTACTAGTCTTGGGAGGTTATATATTCATATTTGTTTCGCTATTAATTTTGATTACTTATTTAATTAAAAAAAATGGCTTCAAAAATGTAATTGAAATCGTCTTACCTAGTTTTAGAGACTACGTGCAATCACGATGCCTATGGTAGGATTTTGGGTCGTGACAAGTTGGTATCATAGCTCTAGGTTCATAGGTTTTACGAGTCACGAACGAGTCTAGTAGAGTCTTACAGATCGGTACGGAGACGTCTGTACTTATCTTTGAGAGGCTACAGAACTGTTAGAAAATTTCCACTTCTTTTATTCCTGTCATGCGGATTTGTTGATTTTGGAATTTGAGCCTTTGCATCTCTATTCTCTCATAGATGGTGAGGACACGTGCTACCGGGTTATTTAAGCAGGCATCCATACATACTACTAGGGCTGCAAGAGGCCGGGGCCGAGGTAGAGGTCGAGGAAGGGCACATGTTGCGACTAGAACACCTGTCAGAACAACAGTTGAGGAGCCACTAGTAGCCCCAGTTGGGGGACAGGTACCAGAAGCACCTGTTGTTACCCCCGGACTTTAGGAGACTTTAGTACAGTTCCTGAGTATGTTTGGCACATTAACTCAGGCGGGATTGATCTCTGTTGCACCAAATATTTCACAGATTGGGGGAGTAACTCAGACTCCTACCACCACTCCAGATCAGTAGGTTCATGTTGGTCAGGTTTCGGGTGTAGTACCGGTACAACCTGTTATTCCGGTTCGGCCCAAGGCATCAGAAGAAGAACAAAAGAGACTTGAAAGGTTTAAGAGGTATAGTCCACCTACTTTCAGTGGCACAACTACAGAGGATGCCCAAGAATTTCTAAAAAATTGTCACCGTATTCTCCGCACCATGGTTATTGTGGAGGTGAGCGGAGTTGCCTTTACTACATTTCAACTGTCAGGCGCAGCGTATCGGTGGTGGCAAATCTATGAAGAAGGTAGACCAACCGATGCCACGCTACCAACTTGGGCTCAATTTTCGGAAATGTTCATGAAAGAGTTTGTTCCCCAGACTCTCAAAGATGCGTGGCACACCGAGTTTGAATGGTTGCATCAGGGCACTATGACAGTGTCAGAATATGCTATCAAGTTCAGTGAGTTAGCCCGTCATGCACCTATCTTGGTTCTTACAATCAGAGAGAGGGTCCGCAGATTAATTGAGGGGCTCGATTGTGATATTAAAATATGCATGGCTCAAGAGTTGCAAACTGATGCTCCATTTCAACAAGTAGTGGAGATTGCAAGGAAGATTAAGGGTGTTTTAGGCAAGGAAAGGGAATCTAAGGAGGCCAAAAGGTCTCGAAGAACTGGAGGGTTCAATGGGTTTTACTCTTCAGCTAGAACCCATTATAGCGGAAGCTTGAGCAGTCGGACAACTCAGTCCGCACATCAGATTACTCGGAGTGATCCAGTTTACAGTGCACCACCGGTACGAGATTCTTACAGTAGTTATTCCAGTTATCCGGCACAGACTCAGTACGAGCAGCCGCGACCTCAGAGGGGTTGTTATGAGTGTGGTGATACTAGGCATATCATGAGAGATTGTCCCTGACTTGGAAGGGGTGGATTTCATCTAAACACTCTAGCCACAAGCTTTATTCCAGTTGATACTCCACGTGCACAGTTAGCTAGAGGTGGAGGACATGCAGGTAGTGGGCGCCTAAGAGGTGGAGGCCCAACCCGTTGATTTAATCACTATGATTTGGCTGAGGCCAATACACCAGATGTTGTCGTTACAGGTACGATCCTAATTTTTATTATAAAAGGATGTTTTCCTTAATTTGATTCGGTTCTGAATATTGAGGTGAGTCCTCATATTATGCTCCACTTATGGGTGAGCTTCGTAAATTTGTGACCCACTTATATGTTTATCCCTATTGGGAGATTTGAAGGTGTGAGCCCGTGTCTGTCATTTATTTTTGTACACCATTAAGGGCTATAAGTCCAAAAGTAATTTTTATTATTCATTACAGTGGGTTTAATGTGTTTTGAAATAATTAATTTTAATTTTTATGAATTATACGCCCTACCGGTATGAGGGTTCATTATGTGTTGTGAAAACTGTTTATGAAATATATATTGAAAAGAAGAAAGAAAGGAAATTGAAATTTCAGTTGGCACAATGTGCAAAATACTTGTGATTCGGAGTTGAGGACGAGATCCTCGCATTTTATATATGATGTGAACTGTTTAAACCGGGCTACAAGCCGCGGTGGAAGTTATATAAGGACGAGGTCCTGGTGGTAAAATATTTATGAGTTTAAATTCTCCATTTGTGAAATTTAATTTGTACAATAGTATTAATAGGGAGTCATGCTTGTTAGGCTTATTTGATAATTCTTGTATATTTTTTGTTCATATTCATCTATTTTCGTGATGTAAACATTAAGTTTTAGCCTATGAGGTGAGTGCACATGTGGCATTGAATGTGGCTCATTAATCCGAGTAAGTAATCATGAGGTCTTCATGCCTCACATTCTATTGTCAGTGTTGTGAAAATTCGAAACGAGGTGGTAGTTAATATGAGATTAATTGATGATGCTGGAATTAATTATGAACAGCTTTTAAGACCAGAGATGTGGTGATGAGCATCCATATGATGTGCTTCATGTCCTGATATCATTATGATAATGAAATGCTTGTAATGCTGAAATCAGTGTTATTGATATGTATATATTGTGGTGCCTTGTTGGGTTGTGGATGTATTGTTAGGAGTTATTTTGGTGTTACTCTGGCAGGTGGATAGGCCTAATTATAGGGGAGACTCTGCCAAAAATTCTGAAAAATTTCGGAGTTAGTAAAACTTTGGGGGATTGAGACGTGCAAAAGAAGAGATAAATTATGTTATGTGTTTGAGGGCGAATGATTCTAAGCGGGAAAGAATGAAATACCCCAGAATTTTTTTGAAGTACTTCAACACTATCAAGTAAGCTGATGTGTGAGTAGGCACGAGTTGCTATAGCCAGTTGAGACTAATACTGTGCGTTGTTGTAAAAAATTAGGCCTTTGAAAATGTTTAGAGTGTAAGAAATTGATCTTAACGTTTACAAATATGAATAAAAGAAATAACCTCAAATGAGATGATGTTGTTGGGCTTATCTCAAATGCGGTAATGTGGGGTCAACCGTGGGTATATGTGTAAAAGAAAAATCATCAATTTGTTAACCTCAGAATAATTCTTAGAACGTTCGAGGATAAACGTTTGTTTAAGAGGTGGAGAATGTAACGACCCGACTAGTTATTTTAAGAATTAATACCCTGTTCGATGGCTTAAGGTCTCAAACAGCTTCGCAATATGTATTATGATCCGCGGGTATAGTCGAGTTTGATTTACTGAAGATTCATAATTAAATTATA
Organism: Nicotiana tomentosiformis; assembly: GCF_000390325.3. Lineage (NCBI taxonomy): Eukaryota > Viridiplantae > Streptophyta > Magnoliopsida > Solanales > Solanaceae > Nicotiana > Nicotiana tomentosiformis. Next base: position 111,631,981 of record NC_090812.1, read on the forward strand.
AGAGCAATTCTTTTTTAGAAGGTTAAATGGAAAGAGTTGATCAGAGAGTTGACTTTTGAGAAAACGACCCCAGAATAGAATTTTGAGGATGGTAATAGCTTCGTATGATGATTTAGGACGTAGTCATATGTTCGTATTTGGATTTGGAAGTCCGTAGGACAATTCGATACATTTTGGCGAAAGTTGAAAAATAGAAGATTTTGAAAACAACCGACCGAAGGGTGAATTTTTGATCACGAGGTCGGATTTCGATTTCGGAAATGGGAATAGCTCCATTACGCCGATTATTACTTGTATGCAAAATTTAAAGTCATTCCGGATTGATTTGATACATTTTGGTGCAAAATATAGAAGTTGGAAGATTTGAAAACTTATAATTCGATTCGGTGCGCGATTCATAATTTTGGTGTTGTTTGATGTAATTTAAAACCCCGAGTAGGTCTGGGTTGTGTTATGAGACTTATTGGTGAATTCGGACGAGGTCCCGGGTAGCTCAGATGAGTTTCGGACGAGGTTCGGATCGAATTTGGACTTGTTGAAAATGCTGGGATTTTCTGCTGTTTTTGGGTAGAAGTTGTTGGCATCGCACCTGCGGAATTTTGAGCGCAAGTGCGACCACGCAGAAGCGAGGGATCCATCTTAGAAGCGAAGAAGGAAGGGTATGGCAGTGGCCGTAGGTGCGAAGAAAGTCCCGCACCTGCGGAACCGCAGAAGCAGGAAAGGAAGGCGCAAAAGCAGATTTTTGCGCAGATGCGCATGTTGCATCGCACCTGCGAATGCGCAGAAGCGAAAAAGAGTCCGCAGGTGCGAGGTGTTTGTTGGAAGTGATCATCGCAGTTGCACATCTTGGCTCACAAAAGCGAGGCCGCAGATGCGGAAAATTAGTTCGCAGGTGTGAAATTGGGCAGAATCATAAGGACCAAAAATGGCCATTTCGCCATTTTAGTTTTTGGACTTTTGGAGCTCGGATTTGGGCGATTCTGGAGATATTTTTCACAAGCTTGGTTGGGGTAAGTGTTCTATATTATAAAGTAATTATATTTCATAAATCCATGGTTATATTCATCGTTTAATTCGGATTTAAATGGAAGAAATCAAGTGTTTTACAAAATCTTCCAAAAAAATGAAAATTTAAGATTTGGAGGTCGAGTTGTTATTGGAATTCGATAAAATTGGTATGGTTGAACTCGTATCGGAATGGTGTTCGGATTTCATAAAAGTTATGTCGAGTTCCGAGGTACGGGCCCGCGTTGACCTTTGTTGACTTTTTGCAATAAATTTTTAAGTCAACGTATTATTATCCGAAATTATTTCCGATGAATTTTAATGAAGTTATACAATTAATTTGGATAGAATTGAGCGGCCCGCAGGTCAATTCAAGCAAGAAGGCGATTTTGGAATATCAACATAATTTCAAAAAGGTAAGTGTCCTGCTTAACCTCGAGTGGGGGAATTACCCCTTAGGCATTGAGTTTTATGTGCCATTTGTGAAATGTGAAAAGACGTGTACGCGAGGTGACGAGTACGTACTTGGGCTTATACGTACAAAATTCATTGAATTAAAGTCTTATGCATTATTGTGTACTAAATTGGGAAATTGTGAAAAATTATTTAATCATCTGTTTGCCATGCCTAAATCCTTATTGTTGAATTTGTTTTTATATGATAATTTGATGTGATTGTTACTTGAAATATTTATGAAATTTCGTGAGTATTGTTGGTTTAATATTTCTTGGAAATTAATTCCAATATGAATTTTCTTATGCAAATAATTAGTTTAAGCGAGCTTAAGAATAAGTGTTAATATAATTATCTAAATTTTCATTAATGAAGGTTTTGCTTTATGCTGAGTAATTTCTATCTCTATTGATTATTTTTAGGTGTTATATACATTGTGTGGAGCTTTGAGTTATTTGTTGTGAAATTAATTGATTTTGTTATATATTTGGAATTTGGTTGTGGTCATTGGGCAAATTGTGATATGAATTGATTTTATTATATTGTCGTATTAATTTCCTGTGTGAATTGTTGTGTTGTATGAGTTATTATTTTGGGGAAATAAGGGTGGCATTTCACCGTTGATATTATGTGGGTATAAGGGTGGCATTTCACTGTTGTTGTGTTTGTTGGAATATTGTCTGGGCGGAGCGATAAGGGTGGCAATAAGAGCGATAATGATGGCTATTGATATTGTCTGGGCGGAGCGATAAGGGTGGCTATAGGAGTGATAAGGGTGGCAATATGAGCGATAAGGGTGGCTATTGTCAGGGACGATATGTGATGATGTGGGGTTGTGGTGTTGATGATTTTCATGCGATGTTATGATTTTTTTTGTGTTTATTTTTATACCTTGTGCAATTTGTCTTGTTGTTGGTAAATTGATAACAATCTGATTTATGTTGAAATTGAGAGCCTGTGGCTATTGCCAGGCGTATTATAAAATGAAATGTGGGCATGAGGTGCCGCGAGTAAATAATGAGGATATTTGGTACGTAAGTTTGTCCGTGCAGTTGAGATATGAAATGCGGGCACGAGGTGCTGTGATGAAATGATAATGATATTTGGCACGTGAATTGTCCGTGCAGTTGTGATATAAAATGAGGGCACGAGGTGCTGGGAAAATATGATGATTTAATTATGGGCACGAGGTGCCGTGGAAATATGAAAAATGGGCTGAGACCCGTGTTTACGAAAAATATGAAAATGGGTTGAGACCCATATTTTTATGATTTTGAAATGAGGTGTCACATGGTGACTTTTAATTGAAAGAATTATATTCAAAATATTTATTTGGAAGAATTTTTATTCAAAAAGAATTATATGAAAGAATTGTATTTGAAAGATATTTATTTAAGAAAATTATATTTGAAGATATTTATTGAAAGAATTTTATATTCGAAAGATATTTATTTGAGGAAATTATATTTGAAAAAGAGTTTTATTCGTAAGAATTATGTGTGAAAGATATTTAATTGAAGAACTTGATTTAACTGGGTGTAATGTATTTATCAATTGTTGAGCGATATTAATGGTGATTTTATTGTCTTATTGTGCACATCACTGGTTGTTTTATGTTTCCCTTATTGTTATTGTTTTCCTATTATTTTGTATATTATATTGCACAACTTATTAGACTACTGAGTGTCTTGACTGTACCTCGTCTCTACTCCACTGAGGTTAGTCTTGATACTTACTGGGTACCGACCGTGGTGTACTCATACTACTCTTATGCATATTTTTGTGCAGAGCCAGGTATTGGAGATATCAGACTTGAGCAGAGTTAAAGTGGGATCGTAAGGATTCAAGGTAGAGCTTCTTAGTCGTCCCAGTCCCTTAGAGTCTTGTTATTTCATTGTACTATTAATTTGTAATCAAACAGTATTGTATATTCGGTCCTCGTGATCATTCTATGTATTCAGTTAGAGTTCTTGACTCAGTACTACCAGTCTTGGGAGGTTGTATATTCATATTTGTTCCTGTTAGTTTTGATTACTTATTTAATTAAAAAACAATTGCTTCAAAAATGTAATTGAAATCGGCTTACCTAGTTTTAGAGACTAGGTACCATCACGACGCCTGTGGTGGGATTTTCGGTCGTGACATCGCAACATGGGTCTAGATCGCTGCAGGGGTATGGATTGCAGCCATCTTCATCAGCGACCCCGTCTCTCTCTCTCCACGGAGTTCGTCTCCTAGCATTTCTAGACTTCGCCTTCGGGATAGTAGCGCTGAGCAAGATGCCTCCGCTTCTGCACACGCTTCTTATTTATCGTAGGACGATGATCCAGAGGAAGTACGGTATGATCATTATCATAGGATGATCATCAGCCTTGGGAAATGGGTAAGATTTATTTATTACTTCTTTATTTTTGCTGAATTATTATAGCTAGTCTTGTTTATTTAATGTAATTGCTATATTGCAGGTTCTTACCTAATCATCGGACTACAAAGATAATCACTGAAGCTCTTGGCCGGTTGTATGATGCACCCTATGTGACTTGGAGTGACTTTCCACCGGAGCTCGTGCAATAAATTTTCAATCAATTTAAGGTTTTAATCCAATTCTTATCTATTTAAGTATTATATTAACAATATTTTTATCTAATATAACACATTTCATTTGCAAACTAAGTGTGCCTGGGAGGACCAGCATAACAGTGCCATTCTTGCAAATTTTGAGTTCAAATACCGTAAGAGACTATCCGATTCCTTCTATTGTGCTTGGAAGAAGACCAAGAAGCCTTCATGGGTTCTACCGCATATATGGGAGGGTCTGCTGAGGCCGTGGGCCACTAAGAAGTTCGAGAAAAAGAGTGAAGAGGGAAAGAAGGCCTGAGCATTTGAGAAGGGTGGCTCATTGCACTGTGTGGGCGCAAGGAGCATGGGGACTACGAGGAGACTACTGGTAATTCCATCAAATATTAAATTCTATTTTTATCGAACTATATTTATATATTTTAATTTAGTGAACATGTTTTATTATATTTATGGGAAAACAATATGGGAGGAAGATGACTCATGATGAGTTCTTCATGGAGACTCATATCCGAAAGAAGAAGGCATCGATAAATCCAAGTAGATGGGTCGAGGATCAGACGGAGACTATATATGTAAGTTTCATAACTTGAAATTAATGTTTATAATATTATATAGTTAATAATTTTCTATCTTATAAATAAAGGGTCGCTACAAGATTAATGTGGAGGTGTACACTCAGAGCTTGCCACCGAATGAGCAAGGCGAGCGACCACCCATTTCGGACGAAAAAGCGCAAAAGATATGGTTGGATGTTGTAGGTGGTCCTAAAAAAGGGATAGTATACGGCCTTCTAGAGAGATTATGTCGGCGCTACAGGGCTAGATTGGAAGGTATAGGGACTTCCGCCCAGGGCGAGGTAATTGATAGGTCGACTCTCTCATCTATAGAGAAGAATATCGCACAGCTGACAGCAGAGTTTGAATAGACAAAGGCTAGAGAACAAAAGAGAGATAAACAATTTGATACCCTTCAAGTTCAGCTAGAAAAAAGAGACCAACAATTTAATATCTTTCAAGGTCAGCTAGCCAATCTTCTCGCTAGTGGTGCTTTCCCCATTTTTCGGTCTCGTGAGCCTTCCCCAAATGCTAATCCTTGGAACCATGCCGGCGATGAATGCTATAGTAGTGGAGATGAAGATAATGTGGTACAAAACACTCATTGAATGATGTTTGAACTTTTAACTTGTGAAACGTTTTGTTGTTAGGCATGAAGTTTGTTAATATAGTTTAGTGGAGATGGAGATGGTGATAATGTTTTGTTAATATAGTTTTGATAGTTGTTATTGTTGTTATTATTTGTTGTTATTGGTTGAATGACAACAATGTAATGCTGCCATTATAGATGATTGGTTGGTGGCAGGTGGTGCAGCTATAAAACAACTGTATTCTGCCAAAAAATACCCAGAAAACCGACCGACTACGATCGGAAAGTCGGTAAAAAATATTCATCACATTTCTCAGAAAATCAAATTTACCGACCGACTTCGGTCGGAATTTTTTATTTTTTATTTTAATTATTTACATAATACCGACTGATTTCGGTCAGAATTAATAATTTTAAATAAAAATAAAAAATTATATATTTTAACGATATCGACCGATTTTGGTCGGTAACTTGGTCAAAGTTCGTTGACATTTACCGACCTAAGTCAGTCGGAAATTATCGACCGTGTGCGGTCGCTCCTCGTTTGCGACCATTGTTTTACCGACTAATTGAAAACGGTCAGAAATCAGTCGATTTTTGTTAGATTTCGACCGATTTCGGTTGGTTTTTATGGACGAGTTTGGCAGTTTTTTAGTAGTGTTTCTATGCTTTTGTTTGACAGAGTTTTCAAAAAATTACCCACAACAAAAGTAGTTAAGAGTTTCTTTTTAATGTATTGTCCTTTTTTATTGATGTATAGGAAAAATTAGAATTTAAAATAATTTGATTTCTCGAAATATATATTTTCTTTTAATTAACTTAAGATTTTAGGAGTTGAAGACATTTTAGTTCCTTCTCTAAAACGTACTTTTCTCATTTATTTATGGTAGGGATTCTAGGAATGTGTTTTTGACTTTTCTAAATCAAGGTCCTAAACATGAAAGTAATTAAATGAGTATATTTAAATATTAGGAAAGTAAATTGAATGATTAATACTATATATAGGAAGATAATTAAATGACTATTTTGTCTAGTGTGAACTATATTTTAAAGGGGTAAAAAAGATGAACGACATTTCACTAAGGGCTTTCGTACTTTTAATATAATACTACTTTCTATACTCGTGTGTTGCACGAATATTTCAAGTCAAATATCACATAATTCGTACAAAAGATAGTAATATTTTAGTTGCATAGGTGTTCTAATAGTAACATTTGTTAGAGCAATAAAATAGAACTAATTCATGTATATAATATATTACCATTGTTACTAAACTAATGTTTGAAATTCAAAATGTAATAGGACATTGCTTGTCCCTCCAAAGGATCACAATTAAAATAATTTGCATATTTGTAATTGCATTGCCATTATTTATAAGGTACAAAAACATGTTATTTGACCGTATATATCATTCTTAGAATATTTATTAATTTTCTTATGTATATTTGTATCACTAAGGTGGGGTAACTCGTAAGCTATGTTTTGCTTTGGCTAGCTACCTTATATGATTTATACTATTATCAACGACTCTTTTAATTTCTTCAAAATACTACAAATGTCTGTTTAAAAACAAACTGACTTCAGATATTTTAAAAAAAGAAATTAAACCTCAATATATGTGCTATGCATGTGATCAGTTACAAAGAGAAAATATTCTTACTCTTAATATGTTTTGAGGTTTAGGACGACATATGATTGTAGCACAAGAACAGAACTGAACCAAATTTATAGGGGTTTACGATCGGCGCTGCATAATATTTGATTCATATTATAAGTACAACAAAAGTTGAACTATTGTAGTTTAAATCGGGAAAGTAAATAGAACTAAAGTTGTAGTTTAAATGGAAAAGAATTGTGTCCTTGAATACTATATAATTTGTACATTACAATTACGTCCAACTTTAATTTGTTTCATTAAACAAATATTTTATTTATTTAAGGGTATAAAAGTTAATCAATATTTCAGGGATATTTTTGTTTTCAACATTTAACATGTAATATTTGTGCTTTTATAATAAAAATAAAAATAGATATAGATAGATAGATAAACAAATTTCGTGAGCTTTCAAAAAGTAAATAATAATTATGCATTTTCATGTTTGACTTGATCAACCTTGCCTTACTATTAAGCAAGCGTTAAAGATCTATACCTTACTGTACTAATTTTAAGTTTTGTTTCTTTCGGTTGATAAACACGTTTTTTATGATGCACGAGGAAGTCCTCGTTCGAAGCAATTCAATTTCTTTTCATCAATAGAAAGTCAAAAATTATACAATTTGTCATAGCTAACACTTAGTCCTTTTCTGTACCTCAATTCTTTTGAATTGTGACTTTTCTTTTTACATGTTCACGCCATTTTGATGTAAGCTTGATCCAATAAAAGAATGCAAAATTAGAATCCAATTCTAATATGATGCTGGCAGCTGTAACGAATTTTTTTAGGAGTATCTATTAATATGTCAAATCCACACATGTTTTTCACAAACAATGATCAAAATATGATTCTGCCCTTAAGTACAAAATCTTTTAATCAAAAAAAAAAAAACTTAAAAAAAGTGGCCAAAAAACAAGGATACAAAAAAAGAAAGGTGATAATTAGATAATAGAATTCTTTACTATCGATGTTTCATCGATAACATAAAGCTTGTGCCAAAAAATAGCTAATGATCTTAATTTTCTCAAGCCCACCAGGTTAAAAGTTTGATTAATGATTAATCATCATTTAGCATATACTTTTAAGAACTCACTAGTTGTCTTCTCCGTGTCCCGACGACTTTACTATAATGTTTAATTGATAAAATGCTTCCACATGAGCATTTGCAAGCATATATATACCGAGCAAGCCATTACGTGTCAACAATTGGACATTTGGCAGTTTTTTCTTTTAAAGAACAAAAACAAAGTTGATAAGTTTTGACAGCAAAAATAGTATTTGAAAGTTCAAGCACTCAAAATGGACTTCTGAAACTTATGTAGAAAATACATTAGAATAAAACATTCTTTATTTTTTTCTTAAACTTTCGCTAAAAGTATTCTCATTCTATGAACCAAAAACTATGATGTATTGATGATGTAATTAAATAAATAAAGGTATTACTTCTCTAATATCTTATATTGTTAAATACGTTTATGAATCATTTGAACATTGTATACGGGTGAACTCGAGTCAACACACACCCCGAGTTTTCGGTGAGTCTGACGAAGTACGAATGTACGAGATAGAGAGCGAGTCTAAGAACTCATTGGTTCGAGGCTGATAGTAAGCTATATTTATGCAATTTAGACACTATTTATAATTTAATTTAGCCGCACTTTATTGATATTTGAATCCTAAAAGATAACAAAATACTCTAATTAAAAAATTTATGCTTTGCAGGAGCCACTCCGAGCTAGAAGGAAGCTAAAGAGTATTTTGGAGTCAATATGGAGTGTGGAAGGCCAATCGAAGATTAGCCCGGTCGAAAAGGAGTGAGAAAAGCAAGCGGGGAGGTCTCCTCCAGGTGCGCGGCCGCGGAGTTGACCGCGAATTGGACCGCGCACTGGAGGCAGAACACTGGCTAAAATCCGCGGCCACGGACGGGCGGACGGAGGCAACAACTCAGGGGCAATTATGTAATTTCTAAGGCGACTAACTTAAGCCTCTATGAAGCCTAATTCGCCCAGAAGGAAGCGAAAAAGCAGTTTTGAGGAGATTTTGGAGGCAAGAACAAAGGAGAGAAGACGGAGAATTTCCTAAGAGTTTTCATCATTTTCTTCTTACTTCCATTGTTGATTATGAATTGTTATAGTGATTTTTTATCCATTAGTATGAGTAGCTAAACCCATCATCTAGGGTTGATGGAACCAATTGTTGGATGAAGTTTTGACTATGTTTCAATATAATTGAGCCGTTCTTATTCTATGATTGTTCAACTATGTGTTGTGTTGTGATTAATTGAAAGGGCCCTTGATTAATCGTGTCTAGTTGCCTTGTGTTGCTTGAGAAAGAACACTTGGTTAGGTTGTTGTTGAACAACACCACTTTTGGGTTAGTTAAGAGATTAATTACTTGAATTTAAAAGCAGGGTTAGAGATAACGAAGCTTTGGTGGGATGATTCTGAGTTGCATAAATTGTTAACTGGAGTAGGTCGAGAGAATGCTTCTACTAAATTATCGTAATTGATCGAGAGATAATTACGCTAGCCCGAAACTCATAATCCTCATAGAGTATTACAGCGAGATTATAGCTAACGTGTCAAGAATTAGTTTGACAATTGGGGAAATCAATAGCCCTAGATCCTTTTAACCTTTGAATTCAACCTTATTCTTGATTATTGCTAATTTTGTTGTCATTTTTCATTAGATAAATAAATTTCACTTATGCTCTATTAAAAATCTTGCATCCGGAAATTGTGTGAGTTTATCATTAGCATTGTTAAAAGTTATAGTAAATAGGTTAGTTCCCTGTAGGATTCGACTCCGGACTTGAACCATATTATATTTGCAGCGACCGCTTAGTCCTTTTTATAAGGCATAGTTGGGCGTGATCAAATTTTGGCGCCGTTGCCGTAGAACTAACGATGTTATTTATTACAATTTAGAAGAATTGCTAGGATTCTTAGTTTAGATCAGTTTCCTACGGTGTTAAAATTTCCATTGAAATTCTCACGTTTGAACTCTTCTGTGACTCAGGTGTATTCCTAGAAGCTCTTTGAGGAATGGTGAACTTTTTGAAGGACTCTCAGACCCCGAGAAAGCATTCAGAGCATTGAATAGGGCCAACAAGAAGAACAAACAGTTAAAACAAAAAGACCAACTCGAAAGTAAAATAGACAACGTGGACAACGTCAACGGAAATAATCGGAATGATCGTGTTGACCCAAACAATAGAGTGGTGGAACCTCTTGTGCCAGAAGCTGCTCTTTATGATTGGGCACAACCAACTGCTGATAACCTGGCCACTGCCATTGCTGTTCCTCAGATACAAGTGGAGACATTCCAGATTACCAACAACATGCTGCACCTGTTACAGAATAAGGGACTGTTCTCCGGGTCATACATCGAAGACCCACAACAACCTCTGAAGAACTTCCTATCAATTTGTGTGACTCAAAGACAGTCGAATGTGACTCCTGCAACAATTAAGCTATTACTGTTCCCATTCTCAATGACTGGAGAGGCTCAAACTTGGCTAAATTCGCTTCCAATAAACTCCATTGCTACTTGGGAAGAATTAGTCAAGCAGTTCTTAAACAAGTTTTATCCTCCCAACAAGACTGCAAGGCAAATTGATGAGATATGACAGTTCAGGCAGAAACCGACTGAGACGTTGCAAGAAACCTGGGAGAGGTTTAATAGTATGCTAGTGAAGTGTCCACACCATGGCATTCCAGATCAGATGCTGGGACAGAGATTCTACATGGGTTTGACAGACAGTTTGAAGGCCAATGTAGATGCTTCAGTTGGGGGTGCATTTTTGAGCAAAATGTTCACATAGTGCAAGATTCTTCTCGACAAGATGGCTCAAAATTCAAGCTGGATGACTAGATGTAGGATTCATTCGAATATTATCTTCACAATTTAAGAAGAGTGCTCAAAAGATGCATGGAGACAAATTTGGTGCTGAATTGGGAAAAATGCCATTTTATGGTACAAGAAGGAATAAATTTGGGCATCGAGTGTCTAGTAAGGGAGTTGAGGTTGACCATGCTAAGGTTGATGTGATTGAGAAATTTCTACCGCCCACTTCGGTCAAGACAGTGAGAAGTTTCCTTGGGCACACCGGGTTCTACATGCGATTGATAAAAGATTTTTCCAAGATTGCTAACCCTTTATGTAAACTTCTTGAAAAGGATCAGCCGTTTGTGTTTTCTAATGATTGCAGGTTGATGTTTGAGGAGCTGAAGAAGAGACTGGTAACTGCACCCATCATTGTTGTACCCAACTGGGAGCAACCGTTCGAGCTCATGTGTGATGCCATTGATTATGCTATAAGATCAGTCTTGGGGCAGCGAAAAGACAAGATGATGCACCCAATTTACTATGCAAGCAGGACGCTCAGCGGTGCACAACTCAATTACACCATAAAGGAAAAGGAAATGTTGGCTGTAGTGTTTGCCTTCGGCAAATTCAGGTCGTACTTAATTGGTTCAAAAGTTATTGTTTATACTGACCATGCAACAATTAGCTACCTGATAGCAAAGAAGGAGTCAAAGCCACGCTTAATCTGCTGGGTTCTTTTTGCTACAAGAATTCGATATGGAAATCCGTGACAGAAAAGGGACGGATAATCAAGTGGAAGACCACCTCTTAAGGTTGGAAGGAGCTGAAAAGAAGATGGAGGTTGAAGATATAACAGAGACATTCCCGGATGAACAATTACTCGCTATGACAATGGAGGAGTCGCCATGGTATGCTGGTATTGCTAACTATTTAGCAAGCGGTATGGTACCTTATGAACTCTCTTCGATTCAAAAGAAAAAGTTCTTTCGCGATTGTCAATCTTATTATTGGGATGAACCTCTACTTTTTAGAATATGTGTAGATAACATGATCCGGAGGTGTATCCCCGAGAAAGATCAACCTTCTATTTTGCAGGCTTGCCATGCTTCACCATATGGTGGACACTTTGGAGGAATTCAGACAGCAGCAAAAGTTTTGGAATCAGGGTTGTATTGGCTAACTCTATTCAAGGATGCCCATGCTTGGGTAAAAAGTTTCAATGAGTTCCAAAGGATATGCAACATATCTCGACGTCACGAGATGCCGATGACCACAATTCAAGAGGTGGAGGTTTTTGACATGTGGGGGATTGACTTTATGGGTCCTTTCGTCAGCTCGTATGGTAACAAATACATATTGGTAGCAGTTGACTATGTCTCCAAATGGGTCGAAGCGGTGGCTCTCCCAATCAATGATGCAAAAGTGGTGACAATCTTCCTAAAGAAAAACATCTTCACACGTTTTGGCACCCCGAGAGCTATAATCAGTGATGGTGGAACCCATTTTTGCAATAGAGCATTCACACGGCTTTTGGAAAAGCATGGAGTTTGCCATAAGGTAGCCACACCATACCACCCACAGACGAGCGGGCAAGTTGAAGTGTCCAACAGGAAAATCAAAAATGTCCTGACCAAGACAGTGAATGCAACAATGACTAATTGGGCAAAGAAGCTGGATGATGCATTATGGGCGTACCGCACAACATTTAAAACTCCAATTGGTATGTCACCATACAAGTTGGTGTTTGGAAAAGCATGCCTTCTTCTAGTAGAGATCGAACATAAAGCCCTTTGGGCACTACGGCAGTTGAATTTGGATATGGAGACCGTATGCACCAGCATAGTCACTGAGTTACATGAACTCGAGGAATTAAGGTTCCATGCATTTGAGAATTCAAGATTGTACAAAGAAAGGATGAAAGTGATGCATGATAAGCATATTCTAGATCGGAACTTCAAACCCGGAGATCTAGTGTTGTTATACATCTCGAGATTGAGATTGTTTCCGGGTAAGTTGAAGTCCCGATGGTCAGGACCCTTCAGAGTGTTGCAAGTGTTCTCAAGTGGAGCTGTAGAAATTGAATCCGAAGATGGGACAAATAAGTTCACGGTGAATGGGCAAGGGTTGAAACATTACCTTGGAATGGTCGAAGAAAAGAGGGATAGAGTGGTGATATCTTTGGAAGAGCCCCAATATGCGAGCGAAGAGTAATAATGAAATCCTGCGTCGTGCCGCAACGTTAAATCAGGTGCTTCATGGGAGGCAACCCATGGTTTATTGTAAATCGTTGTGCCGCGACGTTAACTCAGGAGCTTTTTGGGAGGCAACCCATTATGTTTATTTACTCTTATTTTTGTAATTGATTTTGAACGGCATTGACCGATATACTAATGTGCAGGGATAAAATTATGCGCATCGCAAGGATTCGGGGGAAGAAATTAACCCGAAGATAGGTAAAAGTGCGAAAAAAATAAAACAATTACTGGAGATCGATATCTGCGGCCGCGGATTGGACCGCGGAGTAGGCTGCAGATTTTGCACAGACCACTGCCCCCGTCCACGCCCGCAGATTGGACCGCGGATTGGGGCACAAATTTTGTCCCACTCACTGTTCCTCATCCATGACCGCGGATTGGACGCGAACGACCGCGGATGAGGCGGTACCAGGTTCAGAATTTGTTATTATTATTTTTTCTTTTCTTTCCTATTAATTAGTTTTTTTACTTACCCCCCCCCCCTAACGCCCACTCCCCCACTTCTTCTTTCCCTCTCCCTTAACAAAATCTAAAACGCTTCCCCCTTCCCCTAAAACAAAACAAAATGCCCCCTCTCCCTCTCATCAACAAAGCTTCTTCTCCTTCCTCCTCTTCTCCACTCAACCAATCCCCACTCTCCGTTCCTCCCAAGATCTCCAAGTAAGTAACATGATTTTATTCCTTCTTCTTAATATATATATTTTTTTGTTTTCAATTTATTATTTTTTCCATTCTTTTCCTTTGCTATTGTATGTGTAGGATAGTAGAATCATGGGTACTCTTGTCTTGGTTTAGGATTGTAGTATATATGTGGCATGTGAGGCTAATAGATTTGGTTGAATTGGGGGAAGACATTATTGAGTTTGTGAATAATGGAAGTTTAATTGGGGCTTTGGATAACTTGGGGGGGAGGGGGGCGGGGGGTATGCACCTTAAGTGTTTGTTGAATTGCCACAATGAGTTTGAATGTAATTGTGACCAATTGTGCGAGTGAAGTCTGAGTAACCGCCATTGGTTCCCATATTTCGCCGATTACTAATAGTAGTGTTTGTTGTGTAGGTACCATGACACATTCAAAGAAGAGACGCACCACCGGAGCCTCGTCAAGTGGTCATGGAGGTTCATCCCGGGTATGGGCACCGACCAGTGCAACTCAGTTTGATCGTACTAGGTTTGTTTCCAGAGCTTCCCAAGACCGTTTCAGTTTGAAGGCCACTAAAACACCTGTACCGGAAAGGGGTATTGACAGGGTGTCCCTCCAAGATGAGTGCTCTAATATGTATCGGGAGTTGATCAGGCGCAAGTTGGACAGGTTTTTCGAAGAGCCGGAGGAGGGTAACTTGATGCTTGTCCGGGAGTTCTATGCCAACTGCCTCGAACATGAGGATAGAATATGCACTGTGCGACACACGACGGTGGATACCTCGATAGAAGCCATCAGGAGAGTGTATCGATTGCCTGAATTCAATGGGGAGGAGGATTTCTATGATACTTACAAGAGAGAACCACCACATGGAACAAGTTTTTCAGAACTATCTGTGCACCAGACAAAGAGGTAGTGTGAGGTGTGCCGGGATCGAAGCTACACTCCGCCTCACTCAATTTTGAAGGAAAGTGCTGGTTGTACATCATCAACAGTCGCTTGCTGCCGTCCCACAACACCACAGAGGTAATGGTCAGAGAGCTGCCTTGATTTGGTGCTTCGTGAATGGCCACGATTTTGATGTGGCTAAGGTTATTCAGTCTGAGATGTTCATCCGTTCACCACAAAAGAGGTATGGGTTTTTTCCCCTCTCTGGTCACTAGATTGTGTCGAGAAACAAGGGTGCCTGAGAACCCAAATGTGGATGGCATGGTGAAGAAAGAAGCAAAGTTCCGGCCAGACAAAGTGACCATCGGGAAAGACCCGATGGCACCTGGGGCAACTCATAGTAACGATTCTGATGCGCTGGAGGAGGGCGATGAAGGGCATGGGGAGGTTGAACCTGCCTCACTCCCACAGGAACAAGCTGCAGTGGCTGAAGGACCATCCCAGGTCAGACGGAGTACACGGATGACAGCCTTAGAACAGGATATGGCAGGGCTGCGCACTTTCATCACGGAATTAGGGGCTAGAGTTGATGCCTTGACTACCCAAAATGCGAAGTCAGAGAAGAAAGTAATGGGCTGGCTGAGTGCGCTGGGGAGGGCGTGTCATCTCGACCCTGACACTGTCTCCAATCAAGACTGATCCACCAGGGAAGTTCCTTTACCTCACATTACTTTATTTTGTATGACATGGGGACATGCCATCTTTTTAAGTGTGGGGTGGGGGATACTTTGTTGTATGTTATATGTAGAATAGTTTCGTAGTTTATTTACATATATCATTCAACAGGTTTCTTGAGGGACTAAAGTTGAAAGATTTTTTTTTGGTAAAAGTAAAAGAAAAAATGGTGCGGTGAGCGTGTATTTTCTTTTGTAGTAGTGTATCAATTCCCCCTTGGTTTTTATTTAAACCACAGTTATTTTCCAAGGGTTTCATTTGAACCGGGTGTAGTTAGTTTTTATTTTTTAGTTAGAAACTTATGGGCTATGGGCATGATTAAAATAGGATCTCTTAACTTCGTAATGCCTTGAATATAACGAGTACTCAGTGTGACGTTTAGGATCATTTGTTGACGCTTGTAAGAATGCCTTAAACTGTATGTTCTTAATTTGGCTTAAGTACTCTGATCTAAGTGTTTGATGATCCGATCTAGAGTGAGTCATGTGCCATATGTGTGTGAGGCTTGTTGTGTTCTTTGCACGACATTTGATGCCTAGAACTTGCCCTGTGTGTCTTCAAAGCGAAATAGTAGTCTTGTCTAGTCTAGGAAGTGATATAGGCATCTTTTTCTTAAACCTTATATATACATATTCCACCCACCTATTTGTTATGTATCGTAGTTAATCCTGTTGAGCCTAGAATCCTGTTTCCTTGGCAACCACATTGCAAGCCTTATCCCTTGTTTGAATTGACCATATTTTTGAACCCTTTACCTCTCGTAAGTACTTGAGTTACTATGAATCTATAAAGGGTAAAGTGTGGGGTAGTTGGTGGGGATTTTGAGTGGAACTAGGAAAATCAGGAGAAAGGTGCACCTTGTTGAAAAAAAAAATGTATTATGTGTTAATAGTGTATCATGTTGATTAGTAATATTCTGTGGTAGCTTTTAAGGTAATTATGCTCAATGAAGTGTGGGGTAATTTACGTGGTGTTGAAGGTGGAAATATTGGTTTAACTTAAGTGTCGGTTTGATTATAAAATATATGTATTAAAGTGCTTGGGGAGGTGTAGTCACTATTATATCCAAATATATCCTACCCGACCTGCAGCCTACAATACAACCAAATAAAGTTCTACTTGATCCTAGACTGAACAAGCTCAATTAGTAAAGTAGTATACTACGGGCAAGCCTATGGAGCGTTTTCTGTGGCACAAGAATATCATTTATGAGGGTGAGTGAATTCTGTTTATTTTGAAGTTCCTCAGTGTGCGGGAATTTTATTGATTGTGGAATGCGTCCCTTTTGTATTGAGCAGGCACTTGATTCACGAAGGAGAGGTAAGTCTGGACCTCTGAATAGAGTAAGTAAGCCGGTTAGGAATATTGCGTGGCTTGTGGGAGTCAACTCTTGAGGTGTAGATGTTACACTAATATATACTCAAACTATGTGAAATATTCTTGGTGTGACAAGTTAGGGAAGTCACCTAGTGAAGTTAGGCCTTTGTAGAGTGTGGTTTGATTGCTCGGGGACGAGCAATGGTTTAAGTGTGGGGTGTTGATAGTAGGCTATATTTATGCAATTTAGACACTATTTATACTCTAATTTAGCCTCACTTTATTGATATTTGAATGCTAAAAGATAACAAAATGCTCTAATTAAGAATTTTATGCTTTGCAGGAGCCACTCTGAGCTAGGAGGAAGCTAAAGAGTGTTTTGGAGTCAATATGGAGTGTGAAAGGCCAATCGAAGGTTAGCCCGGTCGAAAAGGAGCGAGAAAAGCAAGCGGGGAGGTCCCCTCCAGGTGCGCGGCCACGGAGTTGACCGCGAATTGGACGCGCACTGGAGGCAGAACACTGGCTAAAATCCGCGGCTGGATCCGCGATCGCATTCGCGGACGGGGACGGGCGGACGGAGGCAACAACTCAGGGGCAATTATGTAATTTCTAAGGTGACTAACCTAAACCTATATGAAGCCTAATTCGCCCAGAAGGAAGCAAAAGAGCTGTTTTGAGGAGATTTTGGAGGCAAGAAGAAGGGAGAGAAGACGGAGAATTTTCTAAGAGTTTTCATCTTCTTCTTCTTACTTCCATTGTTGATTATGAATTGTTATAGTGATTTTTTATCCATTATTATGAGTAGCTAAACCCATCGTCTAGGGTTGATGGAGCCAATTGTTGGATGAAGTTTTGACTATGTTTAAATATAATTGAGCCGTTCTTATTTTATGATTGTTCAACTATGTGTTGTGTTGTGATTAATTGAAAGGGCCCTTGATTAATCGTGTCTAGTTACCTTGTGTTGCTTGAGAAAAAATACTTGGTTAGATTGTTGTTGAACAACATCACTTTCGGGTAAGTTAAGAGATTAATTACTTGAATTTAAAAATAGGGTTAGAGATAACGAAGCTTTGGTGGGATGATTCTGAGTTGCATAAATTGTTAACTGGAGTAGTTCGAGAGAATGATTCTACTAAATTATCGTAATTGATCGAGAGATAATTACGCTAGCCCAGAACTCATAATCCTCATAGAGTATTACAACGAGATTATAGTTAATGTGTCAAGAATTAGTTTGACAATTGGGGAAATCAATAGCCTTAGATCCTTTTAACCTTTGAATTCAACTTTATTCTTGATTATTGCTAATTTTGTTGTCATATTTTATTAGATAAATAAATTTCACTTATGCTCTATTAAAAATCTTGCATCCGAAAATTGTGTGAGTTTGTCATTAGCATTATTAAAAGTTGTAGTAAATAGGTTAGTTCCCTGTGGGATTCAACTCCGGACTTGAACTAGATTATATTTGCAGCGACTGCTTAGTCCTTTTTATAAGGCATAGTTGGGCTAAAATCCGCGGCCACGGACGGGCGGACGGAGGCAACAACTCAGAGGAAATTATGTAATTTCTAAGGCGACTAACTTAAGCCTATATGAAGCCTAATTCGCCCAGAAGGAAGCAAAAGAGCTGTTTTGAGGAGATTTTGGAGGCAAGAACAAGGGAGAGAAGACGGAGAATTTCCTAAGAGTTTTCATCTTCTTCTTCTTACTTCTATTGTTGATTATGAATTGTTATTGTGAATTGTTTTTCATTAGTATGAGTAGCTAAACCTATCATCTAGGGTTGATGGAACCAATTGTTGGATGAAGTTTTGACTATGCTTAAATATAATTGAGCCGTTCTTATTCTATGATTGTTCAACTATGTGTTGTGTTGTGATTAATTGAAAGGGCCTTTGATTAATCGTGACTAGTTACCTTGTATTTCTTGAGAAAGAATACTTGGTTAGATTGTTGTTGAAAAATATCACTTTCGGGTAAGTTAAGAGATTAATTACTTTAATTTAAAAGTAGGGTTAGAGATAACGAAGCTTTGGTGGGATGATTTTGAGTTGCATAAATTGTTAACTAGAGTAGTTCGAGAGAATACTCCTAGTAAATTATCGTAATTGATCGAGAGATAATTACGGTAGTCTGGAACTCATAATCCTCATAGAGTATTACAACGAGATTATAGCTAACGTGACAGGAATTAGTCCGGCAATTTGAGAAATCAATAGCCCTAGATCCTTTTAACCTTTGAATTCAACCTTATTCTTGATTATTACTGCTTTTGTTTGTCACGACCCAACTGGAGGGTCATGACTAGCACCCGGGCCATACTTGCCGAGCACCAACGTACATTTTATCTAACCTTCCTTATTATCTTTAAGGGTCGACAAGACCAATATAAATGGTAGACATGGATCATGAACATCCAACAATGAAAGATAATGTCATGAACATACGTAACATGGGACGACAAGACTGTCAAGAAACTATATATAAGGTACGAGCTACCATGGTGCCATGAAAGACTATATAACAAAAATCAGCCGACAAGGCATTCCAAACCATACATGAGTCGACACCTGTCTATGAGCCTCTAAAAGAACATAAGTGCTACAACATTGCCGGAACAGGGCCCCGACATACCCATAATGTCTATAACAAAAATGCATACCAAGACCACGGCAAGTCCGGAGAAAGGATCTTGCCAATAACGCTGAACCGGATAGCCTACTGTGATGGGGGAGCTGCGTCTACCCGTCTATCAGGACCTGCAGCACGACATGCAGCGTCCACAAATAAAAAGGACGTCAGTACGAATAAAGTACTGAGTATGTAAGGCAGAATAGTATAAGTAAGAACAATAATGTAAACAGTGATAGGGAATATAAAACCTGTGACATCTGGGTACCTCTGAGGGCTACTGACATGAAATACATGATACATACATATATATATACATAAACTTTTAAAACATATGCCTTTGTGGGCATCATCATCATCATATCATACCCGGCCGTAATAGGCTCGGTAAAACGTACCCGGCCATCATAGGGCTCGGTAGAATCGTACCCGGCCACGTGGAGCTCGGTAAAACCCAACTGATCAGTGGTTGCACAATAGGTGCCATACCCGGCCAACTATAGCGCGGCTCGGTAGAGTAAAATAGATACATATATATATGATGCATGCTGGACTCATTGGAATCACATTTTGAACCTTTCGGAGTGACGTAAGGTCGGTATCCTTCGTACACGTTATTAGGATTAACTCTTCATCAAGAATCTTATAAGAATCAGGAACTACCAACAACATTGATAATATAAGAATAAGAGAAGTAACATCAATATCAATCGTTTCATAAGAAGGGCAGCAATGTAAGTACTGCTAGCTTCTAAGAGTAGAGTATCTTTGGGAGCTCGTTCATTACATTATGTACAATCGGAGTCGTGCAAAAGAATGAAGGGGATAGCCTCACATACCTTGTATATACTGCCCAACCTCAAGCTATGCAAATGTCACGACTCCTTAGTCTACAATAAAAGAAATGACACTATCATTATCGTTTAAGCGTCGTAACTATTATGTATCGACCGCAACCTATTTTACGATGAAACGGACAGCACCTCCCCTATTTATATGACTTCACACAAGTCAATACAACCACCAAACAGCCCAAACAACATCATTAATAATCATATTGAGCCTCCAAAACAGTCCACCAACTAACAACATTACTACCAAGCCTTTCGATATATATTTCACAAGTTCTAGCATCAACGACTTAGCCACAACTTGGATAATCTTAAATATATATAGAGTAAGAGGTTCCTTACCTTTAAACAGAAATAACAACTCCAATTTGACCTTAATATTTCCACGAAATATCCCTTCAATTCTGCCACAAGAACAAGGAAGCGAAACTAGCAATTAATTCGGGTTTTTCGGCACTAGAATTACTTTAGAAGACTTGAAATCACCTAGGGTTGATATTAAAAACTTGAAGGTGTATTTACAGAACATAAAGCACTTAAAACAACCTCCCACACGAGCTGGAACAACACAAAAATCAGCAACAACAAGAAGAACAAGAAACTTACTAGCACCACGGGATTCCCCACATTTGATTTGTGTTGTTTGCCCTTTGTTTGGGTCTTGGATCATGAGAGAACCTTGAGAGACTGTTTTTAGGGTTATAAGGTCTGAATATACTGAAAAATAATGACTTAAAACGGGGTTGAGGTATCTTATATATGTCCAAATGTCTTAAACCGCCTTTGTGGGCCCCATAGAGAGCAGCTTGGCGCACTCTCGCGAAAACGCGAATATCTCTCTATTCTGAGATCGTATCGACGAACGGTTTAATGCGTTGGAAACTAGACTCATAGATCTTCCATTTGGTAGGTAGATCACCCCATAATTCTAAGCACATTGGGAGAAAAATGCAGTAACATTTGACCTAATGTTTAAGTAAAATTATAAACCTAAGTTGCGACAACTTTTATCGACTTTTGTTTCATAACTCGCTTGACTTCAAGACTTATGAGACGGATATTATATGATTCAAATACATTAAAACAAGACCTCTTGGGATAGTTAATCACCTCTAGTGTTACTCGAAAATACAGGTTACAACATCCTTGATTCGTTTAACTTCTAATACTTATTAACCACTCTTATACACCCTTGTATCATTTAAGACCAATATGATTAACTTATTATCATCTCAAAGATAATCTCTTCTTGGATTTACATCGACTAACTTACGGCGTGATCTATGATATGCAAATTTGGGTTGTAACATCCTCTCCCCCTTAGGATCATTCGTCCTCGAATGTAAGGGTTTATGGGGTGTCTAACTCATCGTGGATTCCGACGGAGATTTCCGGCTGAGTTTCCCTTATAAAATGGACACTAGCCATACTTGCAAGCAGTTAAACCCAACCTATGGCCATACAAGACTATACAAAGCATTATGGATATGTACATTATCTGCATATCACCATTTTGTATTAAAAAAAAGAGTATTCACAAGCTATTGCTTACCTCATAGAGCCGTTTCACCTTATAATGCGTCCTTCTTTCCCCCGGTATCCTCGTTATTTTCACTCTGGAATAGGTAAGGGTATTTAGACTTCATCTCCTCTTCTGCTTCCCATGTCATTTCTTCTATATTCTTGTTCCTCCATAATACTTTCACGGAAGCTACATCCTTTGTTCTCAGCTTGCGGACTTGTCGATCTAATATAGCCACTGGCAGTTCATCATATGATAGATCCTTTGTAACTTGTACATCTTTGATAGGGACGACCCGAGAAGGGTCTCCAATACATTTCCTCAACATAGATACATGGAATACCGGGTGGACAAATTCCAATTCAGATGGCAATTCTAACTCGTAAGCAACCTGTCCAATTCGTCGAAGAATTTTGTACGGCCCAATATACCGCGGACTCAACTTACCCTTCTTCCCAAAACGCATAACACCCTTCATCGGCGAGATCTTCAGGAAAACCCACTCACCAACCTCAAATTCCAGATCACGATGTCGGACATCGGAATAAGATTTTTGTCTGCTTTGTGCCGTCCTCAGCCGCTCTTGTATCACTTTCACCTTCTCAATGGCTTGGTGAATCAAATCTGGCCCATATAATTCTGTCTCACCGACTTCGAACCATCCAACTGGTGATCTACATCTCCTCCCGTACAGTGCCTCATACAGGGCCATTTTAATACTGGAATGGTAGCTATTATTGTAGGCAAATTCTATAAGTGCCAGATGGTCATCCCAATTCCCCTTAAAATCTAGAACACATGCTCGTAGCATATCTTCCAGCGTCTGGATGGTACGTTCAGCCTGTCCGTCAGTCTGCGGATGGAATGCAGTGCTGAGATTTACTTGTGTGCCTAAACCCTTCTGAAAAGACCTCCAAAAGTTAGCCGTAAATTGAGCTCCTCGGTCTGATATAATAGATACCGGCACACCATGAAGCCTAACAATCTCCTTGATATACAACTTCGCATAATCTTCAGCCGTGTAAGTTGTCTTAACTGGTAGAAAATGGGCAGATTTTGTAAGTCGATCAACTATCACCCAAATGGAGTCAAACTTATGATAAGAGCGAGGTAATCCAATAATGAAGTCCATATTAATCACCTCCCATTTCCAGGTCGGAATCTCTATATTCTGAATCAATCCACTGGGTTTCTGATGCTCGATCTTTACTTGTTGACAATTAGGACACTGGGCTACAAATTCTGCAATAGACTTCTTCATGTTGTCCCACCAATACTGCTCCTTAATGTCATGATACATCTTTGTCGAGCCAGGATGGATAGAATATCGGGACTGATGAATCTCAATCATAATCTTCTCTCGCAACCCTGCCACACTAGGCACACATAATCGGCCCTGGTATCTCAGTGTCCCATCTCCTCCGATATTGAAAGATGTAATCTTACACTGATGAATTTCCCTCTCTCAATCTTACTAAGGTAGGATCTTCATATTGCCATGCTTTTACCTCGGCTACCAAAGATGATTCTGCTGTATTCTGTACAGTAACACCTCCGTCATCAGAGTCCAACAATCTGATTCTCATATTGGCCAGCTGGTGAAGCTCTTTGGTCAACCCTTGTCTACCTGCCTCAATATGTATTAAGCTTCCCATTGACTTACGGCTGAGAGCGTCTGCCACAACATTAGCTTTACCGGGATGGTACAATATCTCGACATCGTAGTCTTTCAGTAATTCAAGCCACCTACGCTGCCTCAAATTCAACTCCTTCTGCTTGAAGATGTATTGTAAACTTTTGTGATCTGTGTAGATGTCAACATGGACGCCGTATAAGTAGTGCCGCCATATCTTCAAAGCATATATTACTGCAGCCAATTCCAAATCATGAGTCGGGTAATTCTTTTCATGCTTCTTCAATTGTCGTGATGCATAAGCAATCACCTTCCCACGTTGCATCAATACGCACCCCAAACCTATACCTGAGGCATCACAATATACCACATAACCTTCTGTTCCTTCTGGGAGAGTGAGCACTGGCGCAGATGTCAATCGATTCTTTAGCTCCTGAAAACTATATTCACAAGAATCAGACCACTGGAACTTGGTAGCTTTCTGTGTTAACTTAGTCAATGGTGCTGATATAGAGGAAAACCCTTCTACAAACCGCCTATAATATCCTGCTAGCCCCAGGAAGCTGCGGACTTCTGATGGTGTTGTAGGTCTCGGCCAATTCTTCACTGCATCGATCTTCTGAGTGTCGACACTAATACCCTCATCAGATATCACATGGCCAAGGAATGCTACTGAGTTCAGCCAGAATTCACATTTAGAGAGCTTAGCATATAACTTATGATCCTGAAGGGTCTGTAATACTATCCGCAAGTGGCCCGCATGTTCCGCCTCCGAACGAGAATACACCAGAATGTCATCAATGAATACGATCACGAACACATCAAGATAGGGCCTGAATACACTATTCATGAGATCCATAAAAGCTGTATACCTTGCTAAAGAATCAAACTGTATACTATACTCTAGTACACTCATATTACCCCGTCGAAGGTTCAAGAACTTATCAGCTATAGCTCGTCGTATCTCAGCTGGCAAGTAGTGACGAAGAAAGGCCTCAGAAAATTCCTTCCACACAGCTGGAGGAGCATTCAGACCCCTAGATCTCTCCCAACTATCATACCATAAAATTTCTAAGTCCTGTAACCGATAAGAAGCCAACTCTACTGCCTCCATATCACTAGCATGCATAACCCGCAATGTACGATGAACCTGATCAATAAATGTTTGTGGGTCCTACTTGGGATCTGATCCGGTAAACACTGGAGGGTCTAGATTAATAAAATCACGAACTCTCGCACTAACCGGTTTATCAGCAACACCGGTATTCTGCCTCTGAGCCTGAGCAGCTACCAAGCTAGTCAACAACTGCACCGCACTGCGCATATCGTGGTCTGTAGTGCCAGACGGGGGAACTGGATGTACTGGGTGCCTCCTAATATCCTCTGGAGGAGACGGAGAGGTATGAGACGGCATCTCACTCTGAGCCTCACTTTGGCCTGCTCTAGCTGGAGGCACCTGAATGTTACCCTCTCCCACAGCTGTATCAAGCCGTTTACTAATCGCTTGCGCCCTAGTCGAAGGCATCGCTAAAAGAAAGCAAGGTGAATATTAGATATGAACACTTACGACTCAACTCTACGCACGATCTAGATTCAGGAAGAAGGTAACAACCCTAGATGTCATGTAGCCTCCTGATTATAAATGTGGCGCGCTACACATCCATAATCAAAACTCTACTAGACACGGCTCATAGACAACCCCTAGGACAGACTTGCTCTGATACCAAGTTTGTCACGACCCAACTGGAGGGTCATGACTAGCACCCGGGCCATACTTGCCGAGCACCAACGTACATTTTATCTAACCTTCCTTATTATCTTTAAGGGTCGACAAGACCAATATAAATGGTAGACATGGATCATGAACATCCAACAATGAAAGATAATGTCATGAACATACGTAACATGGGACGACAAGACTGTCAAGAAACTATATATAAGGTACGAGCTACCATGGTGCCATGAAAGACTATATAACAAAAATCAGCCGACAAGGCATTCCAAACCATACATGAGTCGACACCTGTCTATGAGCCTCTAAAAGAACATAAGTGCTACAACATTGCCGGAACAGGGCCCCGACATACCCATAATGTCTATAACAAAAATGCATACCAAGACCACGGCAAGTCCGGAGAAAGGATCTTGCCAATAACGCTGAACCGGATAGCCTACTGTGATGGGGGAGCTGCGTCTACCCATCTATCAGGACCTGCAGCACGACATGCAGCGTCCACAAATAAAAAGGACGTCAGTACGAATAAAGTACTGAGTATGTAAGGCAGAATAGCATAAGTAAGAACAATAATGTAAACAGTGATAGGGAATATAAAACCTGTGACATCTGGGTACCTCTGAGGGCTACTGACATGAAATACATGATACATACATATATATATACATAAACTTTTAAAACATATGCCTTTGTGGGCATCATCATCATCATATCATACCCGGCCGTAATAGGCTCGGTAAAACGTACCCGGCCATCATAGGGGGCTCGGTAGAATCGTACCCGGCCATGTGGAGCTCGGTAAAACCCAACTGATCAGTGGCTGCACAATAGGTGCCATACCCGGCCAACTATAGCGCGGCTCGGTAGAGTAAAATAGATACATATATATATGATGCATGCTGGACTCATTGGAATCACATTTTGAACCTTTCGGAGTGACGTAAGGTCGGTATCCTTCGTACACGTTATTAGGATTAACTCTTCATCAAGAATCTTATAAGAATCAGGAACTACCAACAACATTGATAATATAAGAATAAGAGAAGTAACATCAATATCAATCGTTTCATAAGAAGGGCAGCAATGTAAGTACTGCTAGCTTCTAAGAGTAGAGTATCTTTGGGAGCTCGTTCATTACATTATGTACAATCGGAGTCGTGCAAAAGAATGAAGGGGATAGCCTCACATACCTTGTATATACTGCCCAACCTCAAGCTATGCAAATGTCACGACTCCTTAGTCTACAATAAAAGAAATGACACTATCATTATCGTTTAAGCGTCGTAACTATTATGTATCGACCGCAACCTATTTTACGATAAAACGGACAGCACCTCCCCTATTTATATGACTTCACACAAGTCAATACAACCACCAAACAGCCCAAACAACATCATTAATAATCATATTGAGCCTCCAAAACAGTCCACCAACTAACAACATTACTACCAAGCCTTTCGATATATATTTCACAAGTTCTAGCATCAACGACTTAGCCACAACTTGGATAATCTTAAATATATATAGAGTAAGAGGTTCCTTACCTTTAAACAGAAATAACAACTCCAATTTGACCTTAATATTTCCACGAAATATCCCTTCAATTCTGCCACAAGAACAAGGAAGCGAAACTAGCAATTAATTCGGGTTTTTCGGCACTAGAATTACTTTAGAAGACTTGAAATCACCTAGGGTTGATATTAAAAACTTGAAGGTGTATTTACAGAACATAAAGCACTTAAAACAACCTCCCACACGAGCTGGAACAACACAAAAATCAGCAACAACAAGAAGAACAAGAAACTTACTAGCACCACGGGATTCCCCATATTTGATTTGTGTTGTTTGCCCTTTGTTTGGGTCTTGGATCATGAGAGAACCTTGAGAGACTGTTTTTAGGGTTATAAGGTCTGAATATACTGAAAAATAATGACTTAAAACGGGGTTGAGGTATCTTATATATGTCCAAATGTCTTAAACCGCCTTTGTGGGCCCCATAGAGAGCAGCTTGGCGCACTCTCGCGAAAACGCGAATATCTCTCTATTCTGAGATCGTATCGACGAACGGTTTAATGCGTTGGAAACTAGACTCATAGATCTTCAATTTGATAGGTAGATCACCCCATAATTCTAAGCACATTGGGAGAAAAATGCAGTAACATTTGACCTAATGTTTAAGTAAAATTATAAACCTAAGTTGCGACAACTTTTATCGACTTTTGTTTCATAACTCGCTTGACTTCAAGACTTATGAGACGGATATTATATGATTCAAATACATTAAAACAAGACCTCTTGGGATAGTTAATCACCTCTAGTGTTACTCGAAAATACAGGTTACAACATCCTTGATTCGTTTAACTTCTAATACTTATTAACCACTCTTATACACCCTTGTATCATTTAAGACCAATATGATTAACTTATTATCATCTCAAAGATAATCTCTTCTTGGATTTACATCGACTAACTTACGGCGTGATCTATGATATGCGAATTTGGGTTGTAACATTGTTGTCATTTTTCATTAGATAAATAAATTTCACTTATGCTCTATTAAAAATCTTGCATTCGAAAATTGTCTGAGCTTATAATTAGCATTGTTAAAAGTTATAGTAAATATGTTAGTTTTTTGTGGGATTCGACTCCGGACTTGAACCGGATTATATTTGCAGTGATCGCTTAATCTTTTTTACAAGGCATAGTTGGGCGTCATCAGAGGCCATAAAAGGGTGCTCGCTACCGGGCTTGACAAGTCAACACCCCCAAACCCGGAACGAGTTCCAAGATCTCGAAAGACAGTACAAACGGTTGCACACGACTAACAGAGGGCCGTGATATTCGCACCCAACCTGATATCACGACGCGGATCTCGCTCGATGCCGGTAGCGTATAAGTGATTGATGTACAAGGAGGATTTTACCTTTTTTAGAATTGTACTAGAGGTAAAACTCTCCTATTATATAAATGGGAGGTTTCTTATTTAATGAACACATTGTAACACGCATATCAAGGCAATATTAACTTACTTCTCTAAATTCTAGCCATTGAAAGGTTCTTATTTTATTCATAGTTCTCCATACATACTTGGCTTCGAATCGAGGACCCGGTCGAGGGTAAGACCACTGTTAAGCTAAAACCCGAGCCCGAACTCAATGTCACAACTGGTTTGGTTATTGATTTCATCTTTAATTCATTTATCTAGCATTCTTGATTTCTTGTATTGAATCTATCCACACATCCTTAAAATCGCGTACAAATTTAATTGTTATCCATTTTATGGGTAAGAAAACATGATATTAGATCAACCATATATATGGATTCAACCCGTATCACCATTCATTTAAAAGAAAAGGTTCTATCTGCTTAACCCATGGAAAAATACTGTGTTGCAGGTAAGTGGACGTGTTGAGAAGATAATTAAGTAAATAAAAATATATATCTCTAATAACTTAATTTTAAATAAGTTGGTCACGCAATTTGACATGTTGAAATTAAATTGTCATAAGTTTTTTTTATTATGACATTTAATTGACGTATGCAATTTCCATTAACCAATGCATGCAATTGTTGCATATTACATACATAAAATCTATTTTTTTTTAAAGAAATACCCAAATGAGAATTGATCTTAGTTTGGACTTTGGAGCTTCAAATGAAACCCAAAATGAACTATTATTATCATTTTGCCAGCACTTCTGCTTAGTTTTAAGATTTCATTTGAAGTTTATGTTGGTCATAGTTACATTGCTAATTTTTTCTTTATCTTTGAGGGGGAGCAAGGCATAGAGTAACGGGCAGATATCGAGGCTCTGCTACGGGTCCACATGCTGCTTTTACTTAATTTCTGTATATATATTAGTAAGATATTTATTAAATATTTATGAATATTTTATTATAAATTCAATTATTATTATAATATTAATTTGAGGTAACTTATAAAACTTTAAATTCTAAATTCGTCTGTAGATAAGTGAGACTTGCTCAATTGGTAAAAACACCTTCATCCACGACCGTTAGGTCCTGTGTTCGAGTCACACTGGAGGAGAAATATGAAAAAAACTATAAATTCTCCTAATTTGGGAGGGTTTTTTTTTAAAAAAAAATCGCCTATGCTAGAGTAAGTAGGAGAATGGTTTTGGTGAAACTTAAATTTTACCCCCACTGAGGTACTTATCAACCCATTCTCATGTTAAAACAATGGAATAATTGTTTGGTTTTTTATGCGCTTGATCCTTTTTTAATTATTATTGAAAAAAATAATATTATTTATTATTTATTTTATAAAGAGCATTTTTTTATTATTAGCATATTATAAAAATTAAGTTCAAAATTTAATAAGTTAACTGACTCACTAATTACATGAAGTGCTTTTTTGTTCATCTCCATTCTCCCTTTCTAACATTCATCCTCTTCACTCTATTTTTTTTAAAATTTGATGCATATGTGAATGCCACCTAAATTCAAGATGTATTGATTTATACGCCTTTTATACTTTGTATATCAAGTATCACTTTAATTCAAAATGTATTTTTATGTATATAATTGTTGTATATTTATTTGTGAAGTGCCATCTTATTTTAAGATGTATTTTTAATGTATATTTCAAATATATTTTATATGTCAAGTGTCATTTTAATTCAGGATGTATTATTTTTTATATTTTTTTTATATATTTATATGTCATCTTAATTAGATTTAATATATTTTTTTAATGTATATTTTACATGTCTAAGTGTCATCTTAATTGAAAATGTATTTTTTATGTATATTATTTTGTATATTTTATATGTGTTAATTCAATATATATTTTTTATATATACGTTTTGTATATATTAACATATATGATTATTGAAGTAAGATCGTTATATTATGAAAGGAAGAAAGAAGAAAGAGAAAAACTTAAGAAAAATAATTAAAAAGAAAATGAATTGAACAAATTTAGAAAATATATTGGTTTCGGCAGAAAACAAAATTAAGAAGATGAAGAAAAAGAAGGAAAGCTAATAGACAAAAGAGAGAAAAAGGCATATTTTTGTACAAAAAATTATTGACTTTCCATTCAAATTGCTTATGTTTAGGGATTAATATTTAATATTCTATTTTAATAGAAACTGTGTGCTACAAATATAAATATTTTTCTGTCACAACTGTAATATTGGATTTCATGCTAATAATTTGTTATATTTCTTTTAAACTGTGACAGTTATGTAAAGTTTCCTATAAATAATGCAAATTTGGAATAACACATGTCTTTTAATGTTAAACAAAAAAATACTAGGCTGAAATTAATAATAGCTTGTTGAAATAAAAAAATACTGTTGTTTATTTGAAATCTATTGATTGGCTGCTGTTTATATTTGGTAGCTCAAATCACTAAGACTTATTTGACAGATATAAGAAATTAACATCTAGTACTTCGAAGAACTTCTCACACACAGAGACACCATAACTAAAAAGTAGTGAATTTAGTTGAACTCATAAACCTATCAATACATGTTTGCACCAACTTTAAATTTACATTAATTAAACGAAAATATTAAATAAAAATATTAATATATTGTGATTCTAGAGTTAAATGAAAGTTAACTTACACGTTTAGCCCTGCAAATAATGAGTTGGTCTAAATTAAGGTAGTAGTCGAGTCTAAGTAGACGTTTGACCATAAATATATTTAAAAAAATTGAAACAGAATTTTTGAAGTTAAATTGAAAATTTGTATTTGAAAGTTGAAATTGTGTTTGGATATAATTTTATCTGAAAGAATGTTGAATTTTTATAAGTGAGAAAAAATTCCGAAAAACTTGAAAAAGTGGTCAAAATTACTTTTTGGTTTTTGAAAAATTATTTTCGAAAAATGTCCAAAAACATATTAATTTTCATTGACAAACACGTCTTTGAAATTGTTTTCTAGAAAAAAGCAAAAAATGTGTATGGCCAAACGTATAACGATCCGTCCAGTCGTTTTGTGTATTTAATCCTCGTTCTCCTATTTGATGCTTCTCATAGGTGTATTTTGTTGTTATGTGACTTGCGGGGATGGTTGATTTGGTTTCAGAGAGGTTTTGGATTGAATTGGAACACTAGGTTCCTAGTTTAGAAGCTTAAGATGGAAGTGTTGACTAAGTTTGACTTGTGTATGTTTGACCTCAGATTAGAGTTTTGATAGTTTCGTTAGGTCCGGATGGTGATTTTGAATTTAGGCATATGTCCGGATTTGGCTCTAATTGGTGAAAGTTGGAAGTTTGAAGGTTTAGAAGTTCATAGATCTTACCCATAGTTGACTTTGTGGTTATCAATGTTCGATTGGGATTCTGATCCTTGGAATAGATTCGTATGGTGATTTATGACTTGTGTGTAAACTTTGGGGGTCATTCCAAGTTGTTTAGGCATGTTCTCCGTAAGTTTGGAATTCCATAATTTGAATTAGTTCATTAAGCTTGAATTGAGGTATTGTAACGACCCGATCGGTTATTTTGTGTAATTGCGCACCATTTTTCCTTTTGATGTTTCACACATGTGTGTTTATGGTTTTATGACATTCAGGGTTGATTAGTTTCGTTCCGGAAAGCTTTCGGGTTGATTTGGACCCATTGATTCTTGACTTAGAAGCTTAAATTAGAAATATTGAACAAACTTTGACTTTAGTGAAAATGACCTTGGAACGATATTTTGATGGCTCCGCTAGCTTCGTATAGTGATTTTGGACTTGGGCATGTGCCCGAAATTGAATTCGGAAGCTCGTAGATTGATTTGTGTTGTTTTACCGAAATTTGGCAATTTGAAGTTGAAAAGTTTGACCGTAGGTTGACTTTTAGCTATCGGGCCTGGAATGTGATTTTGGAACTTAGAATAGGTCTGTTATGCTATTTTGAACTTGTCTGCAAAATTTGATATCATTTGGAGTTGAATTGATAGGGTTCGGACGCTTAGATGCAATTATAGTAGTTCTTGAAATTTACTTTGAAATTCATGTGTTTTAGTATTCGATTCATAGTTTTAGATGTAATTTTTGTCTTTTGATCGCGCGAGCGAGTTAGTATGATATTTTTATACTTGTGTGGATGTTTGGTTTAGATCCCCGAGGGCTCGGATGAGTTTCAGACATGGTTTGGACTAAAAATAAAAAATCTAATGTCTGGTGCCTCTGGTGTCGCATTTGCAAACACTTGGGTCACATTTGCGACCTTAGCAAGGAACTACAGGTATCACAATTGCAATGCCTGGGTCGCATTTGCGAACTTGGGCAGGGCTAGGTTCGCATTTGCGACAGTTTTGTCGCTTTTGCGAGGGGAACAGGGTTCGCAATTGCGAACCCATATTCTCAATTGCGAACCCATCTTCGCATTTGTTAGAAATTCCCCAAGTCTGTCAGTGCCGCAATTGCGAGCTTTTCTTCGCAATTGCGAGTGCTCGCAACTGCGAACCCATGTCGCAATTGCGATATCTGCAGCTGAACATAAGATTGGAAAAGTCGGGATTTCATCTCATTTTTCATATTCTAGAACCCTAGACTCGGTAGGAGGCGACTTGGAGAGAGAATTTTCATCTATAAACTTTGGGTTTCGACCGGGCGGGCCCCGCGTTTACTTTTGTTGACTTTTAGAGAAAGTGTAAAGATTATAGTTTTATCTATTGTAATTGATTTTTCTTGCATTGTTTGATAATATCAAGTCGATTTTTGTTAGATTTGAATCGTGTGGAGGCAAATGTTAGAGGAAAAGCTATTTCCGAGGGTTGAATTGGCCTAGTTGAGGTAAGTAACTTGCCTAACTTTGTGTGGAGGAACTACCCCTTAGGATATGGGATTTATTGTGTCATTTGTGCTATGTGAAAGCTGTGTACGCAAGGTAACGAGTGGGTACATGGGTTATATTGGGTGTCACGATCCAAAATCCGCTATAGGTCGTGATGGCACCTAACGCCGCCGTCAGGCAAGCCAACAGTGATTGATCAATTTAATTGCTCATTTTATTACTTTCGAAATCATAAATTTTTAATAAGAAAGGAAATTTACACTTTTAAATCCACGAGAATGTACAAAACTTGTAGTTTGTAAAAGAAATGAAAGGCGATGATAATATACAGAACCGTAAGTATCAACTAGTATATCCCAAAACTCGGTGTCACAAGTGCATGAGCATTTACTAAGGAGTACAATAATAATACAATAGCTGTCTAGAATGTAAATGAGATATGATAAAATAAATTGTATGATAGATACTCTGTGGACTGCGATGCATAACCTGTAATGCAGCTCACGTAAAGTCTCCTCAACATGCGCCTACACACTAAGATGATCACCAAATGAACCTGTTAGATCCTGCACATTTAGTGCAGAAGTGCAGCATGAGTACGTAAAATAACGCGTACCCAGTAAGTATCTAGCCTAATCCCGGAGAAGTAGTAACGAGGGGTCGACATTGACACTTACTAGTGGTCCAATAAATCAATATGGTAAATCATAAACAGATAAGAATTACAACAGTAGTAGTGAGGTAAATCTATAACTAACAAAATCTTCTAATAATTTCTTTAAACGATATCAATTTCTCATCTCGTATTCTATCTCAACATCTCAAAAAATATCCAGTGCCAATATCAAATGAATAAGACATGCCATATAAAAATGCAAGGCATCAGTGGAAGGAAAAATCTCGTGAATATTCGGAATGCTAGTGATATAATATACGATTATGTCGATGTCGTACGGCCAGATCTCATAAAGAATATGATACTGCCGAGGCGATCGGTTCGATCCCATAATAACGTGTACATTGCTGACGGTCGAGCGACACGAACCATAGATGCATCTATTATACTGCCGAGGCGAACGACCCACTTCCATGAGAGTATGGTACATAATCCTGCTGAGGCGTTCGGCCCGCTTCACAAGAAAGGAAAGGAATTATCGAATTATGAGTCACGAGCTTACAATACAGTATATGAACACAAGGTGAGTGTAACCTTTACCGTTTCTCAAATAACTCGCCAACAACTCAAGGCAATAAGGCTCGGCCTAATATATATGTATATATTTCCAAATCAAATTCAATTATAATTTTAATTAATTAAGCCACCAAAATGAGTTCAAATATTTTAAATATTACATGGTAATGTCCTAAGTCCCCGGACATAAATATGCTTTAACTACGTACAGACTCTCATCACCTCGTGCATACGTAGCACCCACAATAAATAACACATAACAATCACATCACCTAAGGGGGTGGTTTCCCCCTCACAAGGTTAGACAGGAGACTTACCTCGCTCCGAAGTTCCATAACCGGCTCCAACGCCACTCTAACACCTCAAACCTAATGCCCATCGATATGAACTAGTCAAAAAATCATGAAAAATTAATAAAAATATACTCCAACATCATAATTTATTTATTTATAACAATTTCCAATTATGCTCGAAAGTCAATAAAGTCAACCCTTGGGCCCACGTGCCCGAATTTTGAAAATTTTTGAAGATAAACTTTACCCATAACACCACAAGCTAAAATATACAATTTTACTCCTAATTCCATGTCCAATTTTGTGGTAAATGTCCAAAATACCAAATTCTAGGGTTTCTTCAAAATCACACAATTTTCACCAATTTCCATGTATATGCCAAGGCTCGTAATTCCAAACGGACATCGATAACACCAAAATTTATTTAATTTCAATCTTAAGAAATTCTTAAACTTCCAAAATGCCAACCTTCCATAATAAGCACCGAAATGCTTCCGGGCCATCCGATTCTCAACCCAGACATACACTGTCACGCCCCAACCTCAGGGAGTGCGACTGACGCTCAACCGAGATAAATCGATTAAGAAAGCTTGCTAGATGCCTTCTACACAACCTTGCCCATTAATAATATAAGAATCAGTGCAAGTGATAGACATGAGAATAATAAAGTGTTCCACATTATTTTTCCATTACTAAAGGATATTCATTTATGATTTCCAAAATATTACAAGTTTATAGATATGTAGAAAAACATGTTTTCCCAAATAGCAACACTTACTAGTTTAATTCCCAACATCAAACACCATCCACAACCTGTCTATGGAGCCTCTAAGTACAACAGAAGAGTAGTATGGAAGTGCCGGCGACAAGGCCCCGGTTATACCTCAAAACATAAAGTACAATGTCAATTGACATGAATCCCGAAACAGAGTAGGGCTCACCATAATCTGTTGAATAGAGAGTAACTGCTTACGGGGATCTTAACCGCCCGCTGATGAACCACCTGCGTCCATTGAAGATGCAACGCCCCTGGTAAAAAGGACGTTAGTACATATGGAATAGCACTAGTATGTAAAGCTACATCTCCTTTTTCAAAATAGAATGCCAATATAAGAAAGGGAAAACCATACAAACAACAAGTCACAATCAACAATATCCAAATGCCTAGTTAAAACATAACAATTTTAAAAATGCGGAAATAATATACATTTTTGGTTGGGAGATCATTAGTACCGATATAGATATGCCACCGTGTATTTTGCACGGAGTCCAATGATGACCCGTTCGGCTAGGACGTCTTCCCCGAAGGCATCAACCAGAGTCATAATTACTATTACGAACTTCAATCATTATCTAAATCACAATCTCAAGCACAATTTCAATTATAATTTTCAGCACAATCACCACTATGTGTGTGACATGGCGTCCGATCATGACCTGACCGGATAGGTCGTCTCACCACAATGCCATGTGGATCGACATCACCCTTTTTTAGTAATCACCTTATCCTAATAAAGGGGAATATTATCATCACAATAATCTCATCCCAAATAAGGAAAATAATCACAATGCATCCTACACCGGCATGTGTAGTTTCGGGGTTAGGTTATTCCTACCTACCCTTCCTCGGCGACTAACGATACTCCCAATAAAATATTTTTTTTGTTTTGCACATAAGGGAAACAAAAGTACAAATATATTTTATATTCACCTCTTTATCTTTCACACTATATATATATATATATATATATATATATATATCTTCATTCGTATTTTTAATCATTCACAATATCGTTATTTCCTTGTCTCTCTTGGCCATACTTACGATTCTTCATTCATGGCACGGTGGCCATATCTCATATTTCACACTTTTATTTCTTTACTTTCATGGATCATTATCATAAATATAAACAAATAAAATATTTCAAAAATCACAATTTTAGTTTATTAGAAATGGAGACTTTAAACACAATGGATTTCTTTCCAAGAAATAGAGTAAAATGATTGGCAATCGAAGCACAAGTTAAAATCATAAACGTGTAACACATCATTTGTTCTTAAAATACCTTTTTCCAAAAAGGGCAATACACAATTTCAACTCATGAAGACATAAGAGCTCAAAATACATTGGAAATACTTACAAAGCATATCATTAGTCAAAACAACCACATTTAGACGTGACTTGGGTACATAAGCTTTTAGGCAAATCTATTTTCGAAGTCAATTTGGAACAGTTGAATCAAGGCCCATTTCATAACCTTTCTCACATCATTTCATTTCATTGGCAACATTGGCCACAAGTATAATTTTTATTCTTGGCATGTTGGCCACACTTTATATCTCCAACCCATTTTTTTTACTTTCAAGCATCCTTATAGATTATCAACAATAAGACATTTCAAATAAAAACTTTAGGTACACATATAAGCAATTGGAGTTTTAGATGCAAGGAGTATTTTTTCCAAGTTAAGCATAATGGACTTTCATTTGAAACATGACTCAAAGTCATAACATTTTAATACACATATCATTCTTGAACACATTCCCCAAAGATAACATAATGTGATAGGAACATTCAGAACACATTTTGAATACATAATTCTCGACACTTTGCTTACTCAGGACAATCAAATTTATTGGGAACAACTCGGAATATGAGAATAAGGAACTTGAGTCAACCATACTTGAAACTCACAGGAACATCATGGAATTCAATTCTAAGAGAGTAGTTTAGCCAACATACATTGTTTGAGCTTTCCCTAAGTTAATACAATGCCCAACACCTCTAGCAATAACAATATATAGGAAGATAGCGAAAATCAGATAATAATTAGAAGGATTCTCATGGTGTAACTTTCTTAGGAATTTTGTCAAACACCTAGTATGGAAAATATACTATAAAGCTCTATGTAATGACCCGACTTGTCGTTTCGAGCGTTTACATTCTGTTCAACTATTTGAAGTTTTGAGTAGGTTCATATGATGTATTATGACCAGTGTGTATTGTCAGCTTTGGTTTTCAGGTGTTTCAGGATTAGTTCGGAAGGATGAATTTCATGTTGGAAGCTTAAATGAAAAATGGTTGACCATAGTTTGACTTTTGTGTAAACGACTTTGGAATAGAGTTTTGATGATTCCAATAGCTTTGTATGTGATATCAGACTTAGGATTTACAAAGTAAATGACAATAGTTACACAATTACAACAACGAACAACCCGTAGCAAACCCCCAAAACCTAGTGTCACAAGTGAATGAATATTTTCTAAGGAATATAATAATAATACAACATCTATCCCAAATATAATAAGATATAATAAAATAAATAGTATAATAGAGACTCGGCAGACTGCGATACGTAGCCTGAAATGCAGCTCACATAAAGTCTCCTCAACAGGTATGCCTACATGCCAAAGTGATCATTAATGAACCTGTCAGATCCTGCACATTTAGTGCAGAAGTGCAATATGAGTACGTAAATTAACGCGTACCCAGTAAGTATCTAGCCTAACCCCAGAGAAGTAGTGACGAGGGGTCGACATCGATACTTACTAGAGGTCCAAATAAATAATATGATAAATTCATAACAGATACGAAATGTACAGATATAGTGAAGTAAGTCTGTAATCCCATAATTAATTTCCAATTTGTTCCCTTTATGGAATAAATTTCCTAAATCTCGTATTCTTCCTTAATATCTCAAAACATGACAAGTGTCAATACCAAATAAATAGGAAATACCATAAAATTCCGAGCATCAGAGGAAAGATTAGCTCGTAAATATTTGGGCTACTAGTGATATAACACACAATACTGCCGAGGTCGTTCGGCCTGATCCAGAATAATATGTACATTGCCGAGGGATGTGCGACATGATCCATAGATGCATCTATATACTGCCGAGACGTTCGGCCCGCTCCACAAAAAAAGGAAGGAAGTTACCAAATTACGAGACACATATTTTCAATACAACTCAAAATGAATTTAATCTTTACCATTTCTCAAATACCTCGCCCACAACTCAAAGTGTTAAGACTCAGCCTAGTGTACATATATTTTCTTCAAAATCAGTTTCAATTGTAACTTCAATTTGTTACGCCGACAGAATGAGTTCAAGCAATTCAAACATTTCATGATAAGACCCTAAGTCTACCCGGGCTTAAACATGCTTTAGTTACGTACAGACTCTCATCACCTCGTGCGTACGTATCACCCACAACTAGTTGCACATAACAATAAATAGCACCTAGGGGGTGGTTTCCCCCTCACAAGGTTGGACATGAGACTTACCTTGCTCAGAAAATCCTTAACCGGCTCCAAGGCCTCTCAGCTCCTCAAATCAATGCCCGTCGGTCCAAAACTAGTCAAACATTATGCAAACCAATCAAAATATATTCTAATACCCATAATTAATCAATTCATAATAATTTTCAACTCCGCTCGAGTTGTCTATAAAATCAACCATTGAGCCCACGTACCCGAATTTCGAAAGTTTTTGAAGATAAACCTTACCCACAATACCACGAACTCAAATATATAATTTATTCCTAATTTCATTTCCAATTTCGTGGTCAAAATCCAAAATATCAAATTCTAGGTTTTCTACTAAAAACCCAACTATTTCTACAATTTCTCATGCTTAAATCCACATATAAATCATGTATTTAACTCACAATATGTGGAAATTACTTACCTTGACATAGATGATGAAAATTTCTTCTTAAAGCTCCCCAACAATCGCCCAAAACACGTGAGAAAATGTGGGAAATGTGCAAAACATCAATTTTAAAACAATATGCCCAGCCGACATTCCGCACCTACGGAACGCCAGCCGCACTTATGACTACGCACCTATAAAAAATTCATCGCAGGTGCGGTTCCTTCCAAGCCAGGAAAAATCCTCTTTTGCGGACCATTTTTCTCTTCTACGTGACTTCTTCTGCGGTCTACCATGTGCGCTTGCGCCCTACATGTGCGTAGATCTTCCGCTTCTGCGACCCCAGTTGCCCATCTCGTTTTTCGCTTCTGCAGAGCACCCTTTGCATCTGCGGGATCGCAGATGCGGGAATACACTCGCATCTGCGACCATCCCAACTTAGTCCAAATGTCTCTTCTGCGGTCACAGTGCCGCTTTTGCGGCTCCGCACCTGCAGCCAAAACCTCGCAGGTGCGGTTACACCAGATGCCATCTGCTTCAGCTTTCTTCCCAAGTCCAAACTCGATCTGTTTTCAATCCGATTTGACCCCGAGGCCCGCGAAACCCCGTCTAAACGTACCAATACATCCCAAATTACTATACTAACTTAGTCGAGCCTTAAAATCATATCATACAACACTAAAATCATGAATAGAACCCCAATTCACTTAGGACTTCAAAGTTCTACATACGATGCCGAAATCTATCAAATCAAATCTGATTGACCTCAAATTTTGCACACAAGTCATAATTGATATAGAAAAGCTACGCCAAGTCTCAGAACCCCAAACGGACATCGATAACATACAAATTCACTTCAAACCAAACATATGAAATTCTTAATCTTTCAAAATGTTAATTTTCTATAATAGACGGCGAAATGCCTTCGGTTGATCCGATACTCAACCCGAACATACGCCCAAGTCCGAATTCATCATAAGAACCTATTAGAACCTTCAAATCCCAATTCCGAGGTTGTTTACGCAAAATTCAAACCTTAGCTAATCTTTCAACTTAAAGCTTTCGAAATTATAATTGTCTTTCCAAATCAATCCCGAACTTCCCAAAATTCAATTCCGACCATACGTTCAAGTCGTAATACCTGAAGTGAAGCTACTTAAGGACTCAAACCGCCAAACGATGCGCTAGAGATCAAAATGACCGATCAGGTCGTTACAACGTCTATACTTATCTTTTAGAGGCTACAAGGCATTTAGGATAAACTTCCCATATTTCTTTCTTTCTTTATCGTGCGATATTGATTCACCTTGAAGCATATCGATTTGAATTCATTCCACTCACTCATACTCATATGTGCAAGCTCGGTATCAGCTGTGCATCTATAGCTTGTGGTTCTATGAACGAGGTTCGAGATGTATATTCTGTGTTTTAGTGATGGGCCAGTTTGGAGGACTTGAGGCCAGGTTTAGACCATAGCTTAGACTCGGTAGTTTCAGTTGTGAGAACTTATACATTTGGACTCCTATGTCTGATAGTGTCCCTATGAGTGAAATTTGTGGCTCGATGAGCGGTTGGATGACTAAATGATGAGTATGATACGATTGCGGCATGTGTTCAGATGGTTCAATATGACAAGAAGAGTTTCTCAATATGTAAAAAGGGCCATTGGGTGCTTGATTTCCGTTTTGATTTGATGTATAGTCTCGAGTTATGAGTGTGTTGAATGATCTTTCACGTTGTTAAATTGTGGGACAAATTAAATTTTCATGTCTTGTTAATGAATTTGGACTCAGAAAGATTAAGTGATTGTACAGTAATTGTGGCTGCAAAAGGGTATAGCAAGATACCAATTTGAGGCTAAGCAGGTGGGTAATCTCCTGCGGAGTAATCTACGTAGGTGTGTTCCTTATAATGTTATGTGTGGAGATCATTTTTTACCATCATGGTATATGTGTTGAGATTCGAGTTTGGATTGGTTGAGAAAGTTGACTTGACCGTCACGAGGATGAAGGCGAGCTTAGCGGATGATTTGAGGTATTTTATGGTTTGTGTTACCTGAGCTTATGAAGAATTTTTGTTGAATTGACTGCAGGATTATGATAATAGTAGAGTATGGGTATGGAGATTTATCAGGTGTTTTGTTATATGACTTTGAGCCAAGTGGGAGAGTCTGCTATCTACAATTTGATTTCACGATTGTGTGTTGTATTGGTTTTGGTCCAAGGCATAATTGTGGATTAGTTATGACTTGCAGAGGTTGAGATCAAGGATGACTCGAGTTAGGAAATTCCTGAACACGGGTTATATAGCGCTTTATGAGTATATGAAAATCATGGGATGAGTGAGTTGTTATTTATGAAGGATGTAGTGCGTACGAAGTATGAATTTGATTGGTGGTGTTAAGGCATGGTTACTTCTTTGGGTGTTGTTGTGCTAATGGGGCATGTGAATTTTGGCCCGTTTGGGCGGTGCAATTTAGATTTGAGCAAAGTGGGTGACTCGCGAGAAAGTTCTAATGGGTTCGAGATTTATATATATCAATTGAGAATTGTTTTCTCGGATTTGTGTGTGGATAGAATCTAAGATTTGCATTTGATGGTGCTGGGACTTGCGGTAATTCTGTATGACTATGGATTCTATATTCCAGTATAAGAAAGGTAAAAAGAATAATTTTAAATTCACATAAGGTATTTTCAGAGTGTGTGTTTTGATTGTGGTATTTATGGGGGTAATTATGATGTGGTGAGCCTTTACAGATGTTTTGGTGGCA
This sequence comes from Nicotiana tomentosiformis, assembly GCF_000390325.3. Lineage (NCBI taxonomy): Eukaryota > Viridiplantae > Streptophyta > Magnoliopsida > Solanales > Solanaceae > Nicotiana > Nicotiana tomentosiformis. The sequence continues at coordinate 111,673,528 of NC_090812.1, forward strand.
ATATTCTTGGGTTTGGTGACCTGCATGACTTGGTCGAGTTAGAGGAATTCAGTTCTGATAGCTTGGTTATGTTCAAATAGATTTCAAAGTGTTCTTGATGGTTTCTACCATGGTTTGAACAAGATATTTTCTACCGGTATGTGGAAACATATTGTGTAATGTGATTTTCTCCTGGAAAGAAGTAAGAGAAAGGTTTCTAACTGACTGGGTATGTAATTTGCTGTTGACTCAGAGTTAATAATAAGATTCTCGTGCTTGTCACATGATGGCATGATAGATATGGTGTGTTGTGCGGGATTAAGATTTACATGTACAAGGTGACAATTCAGTCTTGAAGGGAAGGTCACGATTTTTGGACAGAATGGTCAATTTTAGATATTTAGATGAATGTTATAACTGCTCGATAATCCCTGAGAAGGGTGCGCATTTCAGAAGGCACATTGTGTTTTGACTTACAAATGTTCATCAGAATTGCGGTACTCACCTGGTTGATGGACTACTGATATTCAAATTATTTCTATGTGTCACAGAAGAATTATGGAAGTATTCCTCGTAGGATGATCGTGCATGAAAGATGTGTTAGTCATTCGAGTGTTGGAGTTTGGATTGGCTATAGAGATTCATGTGTTCTATAATTTGGAGGGCTATTTATCCATGCTCGGGAAAATGCTTAGGCTATGATATACCTAGAGTTGACTGTTAAGCTTAAAGTTATAACGTTCTCCTATTTGTACCTTTGTTGAGAACTATTAGAGCCATACTTGAGGTTACAAAAAAGGCTAATTCCCTGAATAAATTTGGTAATTACTATTTCTACGTTAACTTGCCGATTTGAGCCATGATAGCACACTTTGCACATGCCTATACTATGGCGTGTTATTTATACCAGTCCAGGAGGGTGAGAATCTTACTTCATTATCGTATAGATGTGCACTTGTTTAATTGCTTTTGTATGATATGCTTGGACTGGCAGCCTATGACCATGCCAAGCGATTTATATTATTATCATGTGAGTTATCCGTGCAGTACGTGAGTTGTCTGTACGGATCCAGACATTTATATTATTAGCACTTGAGTTCTCTGTGCAGCACATAAGTTATCCGTACGGATCTAGACATTAGCACGTGAGTTGTCTGTGCAGATCTATATATTGATTTTATTGGCACATGACTTTTCCGTGCAACACGTGAGTTGTCCGTGCGGATCCATATATTTATATCATTGTCACGTGAGTTGTCCGTGTCGCACGTGAGTTGTCCGTACAGTGTGTGGAAACTATATTTCCTTGATCATTTATCTGATTTAATTGTCTTTCCTTTCCTCTACATGTTATGATATTATTTGAGCAGGGTATTTGAGGAATTAACACATGCACCTACGGTTATTATTTTAACAAAATTTGAGGGTTGGTTGTAAATATTGGGTTGTGTTGGGGTTGCATATCAAAAAGTGGTTGTGTTTGATTAGATAAGGTCATTGGACCTAGAATGGGTACTATCAGGTTTGATTACGACATGTTTGGAGGAATAATTGTAGAAATCGGCTTAGATAATGTGCTATGGTACTTGTTGCATGAGAGAAAGCTCCCTGACTTATTGATATGATAAGTGGTTATGAGATTCCGCGTGTTTCTTTCATTAACAGCAATGTACGAAAGTTTTGAAACGAGGTTTTATTTGATATGGGGTTTAGTACTAGTACCAGGTTGGTTTGAGTAGTTACTGTGATCCGGAATGGTGCTACGAGTATGCAAGTTGTGTTGTATGTTATGTGATTATATCTGGGGATATGTTTATGGCTTGATACAACTTGTTCAGAATTATACAGTGTGTAGATATGAGATTCGGGTCTTGTAAGAAATTATGGATGTTGGAGATTGGGTTATAAGTTTTACGGACTAAGGTTAAAGTAATAATTTTCAATTATGTTGTGTTGTCAGGCCTATATGGAATAGGGTGGCGTGGGATCACCCCCGGGTACGTGCGTAGTAAGTTGGCATAGTGATTTGAAGGCTTAGGAACAACTCTTGGCAGGTTCGAGGACGAACATATGTTTAAGTGGGGGAGAATGTAACGACCTGACTTGTCGTTTTGAACATTTACATTCCGTTAAACTATTTGAAGTCTTGAGTATCTTTATATGATGTATTATGAACATTTGTATTATTGGCTTTGGTTTTCAGGTATTTCGGGATTAGTTCGGAGAGATGAATTTCATGTTGGAAGCTTAAATGAAAAGGGTTGACCAGAGTTTGCCTTTTGTGCAAACGACTCCGAAATAAAGTTTTGATGGCTCCAATAGCTCTGTATGGTGATTTCGGACTTAAGAGTGTGTCTGGATATTTATCTTGAAGTCCGTAGTTGAATTTGGCTTGAAATGGCGAAAGTAAGAACTTGAAGGTTTGGAAGTTTGACCGGGAATTGACTTTATTAGTATCATGGTAGGAATCTAATTCCAAAAATTGGAACAACTCCAATATGTCATCTATGACTCGAGTAAGAAATTTAAAGTCATTCCGGATTGATTTGACACGTTTCGGCACAAGATATAGAATTTAGAAATTTGAAAAATTTATAAGTTCGATTCGAGGTGCAATTTGTAATTTCGACGTTGTTTGATGTAATTTGAGACCTCGAGTAAGTCTGTGTTATGTTACGGGACTTATTGGTATATTCATACGAGGTCCCGATTGGCTACGGTGAGTTTCGGACGGGGTTCAGATTGATTGAAACCTTGTTGAAGATGCTGGAATTTGGGGTTGCTGGTGCAACCGCTTCTATGGAAGCTTGATCGCAGAAGCGACTCCGTAGAAGCGAGCAGCCCATCGCAGAAGCGGACTGGGCAGTGCTGGGCAGGAACCGCAGATGCGGAGGAACCTGCGCAGAAGCGCGACCGCAGATGCGGTCCTGGGCGTCGCATAAGCGATCACTGCTGGCCAAGGCTATCTCGCAGATGCAAGCTTGATCCGCAAAAGTGATGGTCGCAGATGCGACCTACTGTCCGCAAATACGGAAACACTAGGAAGAATGCCTTATATTCGAGGGGTTCAACATTTTACCCACTTTTCGGATTTTGGAGCTCGGTTTGGGCGACCTTGGAGAGGAATTTCACCACACAACTTGGGGTAAGTGTTTTTGACTCCCTTGTGATTATATTTCATGAATTAATCTTCATGTTTGGCATTAGATTATTGATTTTTTCAAGAGAAATCGGAGGAATTTTCTATAATTCCATAAAATAAATTTTTGAGTTTTGAACATCGATTTTGAGTTGGATTTGAGTAAAATTAGTATGGTTGGGCTCGTAATTGAATGGGTCATCAGATTTTGTGAGTTTTGTAGGATTCAGAGACGTGGGCCCCACTGTCAACCTTTCGAGCGGAGTTAGGAACTTTTATAAATTGTTAAGTCGTAAGCATTGGAGTATATTTTGATTAATTTTCACGTTGTTTGACTAGTTTCGAATCGTTTGGCTTGGAATTGAGGAGAGATGAAGGCATTCGAAGGTTGATACGTGCGTGATGGAGTTTCCGGAGTATTGTTTAGCTTTCTCGGAATCAGATTCAGCTTGTTCGAGGTAGGTAACATTTCTAAACTTGAAGCTGAGTGTATGGACCGTGATTATACATATTATGTGATTTATTTGGAGGTGACACACATGCTAGGTGACAGGCGTATGGGCGTGCGACGTAGAAATTGTGACTCAACTATTTCCGTGGAGCTGTGAAGTCAAATGACTTGTTATTTTTTCATGTATTTGCTATGTGTTAGAGAAACTGAATTGTGACTCATGTTAGAAATCATGCTTAGGCATATGCTGGTATTATTGGTACCCACTGAGGTCATTTCTACTGTTGTATTATATGTTTAAATTGAAATTTCATACTCAATCATATTCATTCATTTCATATCATATCTTAGTCTCTGTTGCTATTGATTGATATATCATATCATTATGTTTTGGCTGATTTTCATGACATTGTGAGCCCGAGAGACTGGAGAGATTGATGACTGATTGAGGCTGATGGCCTGATTGTGAGTGATGATTATGGGATCGGACTGCATGCTGCAGCAGGCCAGATTGGCTTATTATAGTGCTTGGGCTGAAGGAGCCCCTCTGAAGTCTGCACCCCCCCACAGTGAGCGCATTGTATATTATATTTGGGATGGAGTTCCATAGGCATAGAGTTGCCATATATATTCACTTTAGGGATGGGATGGAGTTGCCATATATATTCACTTTTGGGATGGAGTTCCCTAGGCATGGAGTTTCCCTATACATTATATTTGGGGTGGAGTTCCGTGGCCATGGAGTTGCCCTATACATTTATATTGGGGATGGAGTTCTATGGGCTAGATTGGCCCTATACAGTACTGACTGACTGACTGTCAGTTGCTATTTATATTGGGGGATGAATCTTCCCTGGACTGGACCTGCCCCGTACAATACTAAGTGATTGAGTACTTTGAGAGTGTGAGTACACTAGTTCATCACTAAGATGCATAGCATTTGACATGCTTACTTAAAACACATGCATAGAGATACATTTCCTTCTGCTACCCGGTTTTTGGTGACATTCATGATTTCACCTGTATATTGACATGTAGGCATAAAGAAGTATTTTTCCTCATGCCATCTGATAATGAAATTCTTTATTGTGGAAGAACGTTTTTTGAGATTCTGCACGTTGCATACAGATGTTGGATGTTGTTGTAGCTGTGTATGGCGGGAGATGGATATGAAGATGTACCTGCGTTCGAGTCATAGTTGTCTCTTGTTCATGGTAGCTTTAGAATTTTTAATCTGTTCATGTATATTTCAAACAGATGTTGTATTTTATTTCATACCATCTTTTTAAATACTAAATCTAGAAGCTCATGATTTGTACTACCAGTCTTTGGGGAGTGTATTAGAGTCAGTTAACTATTAATTGAATCGGACTGTTGTTATTTGGTTTACCTAGCGGGTGAGGTTAGGTGCCATCACGGCTAGTTGGCCCATTAGCTCAGTTGATATCAGAGCTCTAGGTTCATAGGTTCTACAAGTCATGAGCAAGTGTCTTGTAGAGACTTGTGGATCGGTATGATGACGTCCATTCTTATCTTCGAGAGGGCATTTAGGATAAACTTCCCATATTTCTTTCTTTATAGTGCGACATTGATTCAGCTTGAAGTGTATCGCTTTGAATTCATTCCACTCACTTGTACGCATATGTGAACGCTCGGTATCAGTTGTGCATCGACAACTTTTGATTTTATGAACGAGGTTCGAGATGTGTATTCTGTGTTCGCAGGTGCGGTTACACCAGATGCCATCTGCTTTAGCCTTCTTCCCAAGTCCAAACTCGATCCGTTTTCAATCCGATTCGACCCCGAGGGCCCCGAAACCCCGTCTAAACATACCAATACATCCCAAATTACTATACTAACTTAGTAGAGCCTTCAAATCACATCAAACAACACTAAAATCATGAATGGCACCCCAATTCAAGCTTAATGAACTTAGGAACTTCAAAGTTCTACATACGACGCCGAAACCTATCAAATCAAGTCCGATTGATCTCAAATTTTGCACACAAGCCATAATTGATATAGCAAAGCTACGCCAAGGCTCAGAACCCCAAACAGACATCGATAACATACAAATTCACTTCAAACCAAACATATGAAATTCTTAATCTTTCAAAATGTTAATTTTCCATAATAGACGTCGAAATGCCTTCGGTTGATCCGATACTCAACCCGAACATACGCCCAAGTCCGAATTCATCATAAGAACCTATTAGAACCTTCAAATCCAAATTCTGAGGTTGTTTACGCAAAATTCAAACCTTAGCCAATCTTCCAACTTAAAGCTTTCGAAATTATAATTGTCTTTCCAGATCAATCCCAAACTTACCGAAATTCAATTTCGACCATACGTTCAAGTCGTAATACCTGAAGTGAAGCTACTCAAGGACTCAAACTGCCAAACGACATGCTAGAGATCAAAATGACCGATCAGCTCGTTACAACGTCTATACTTATCTTTTAGAGGCTACAAGGCATTTAGGATAAACTTCCCAAATTTATTTCTTTCTTTATCGTGCGACATTGATTCACCTTGAAGCATATCGATTTGAATTCATTCCACTCACTCATACTCATATGTGCAAGCTCGGTATCAGCTGTGTATCTACAGCTTGTGGTTCTATGAACGAGGTTCGAGATGTATATTCTGTGTTTTAGTGATGGGCCAGTTTGGAGGACTTGAGGCCAGGTTTAGACCGCAACTTAGACTCGGTAGTTTCAGTTATAAGAACTTGTACATTTGGATTCCTATGTCTGGTAGTGTCCCTATGAGTGGAATTTGTGGCTCGATGAGCGGCGGAATGACTAAATGATGAGTATGATATGACTGCGGACTGTGTTCAGATGGTTTGAATGTGAAGAGAAGAGTTTCTCGAGATATAAAAAGGGCCATTGGGTGCTTGATTTTCGTCTTGATTTGATGTATAGTCTCGAGTTATGAGTGTGTTGAATGATTTTTCACGTTGTTAAATTGTGGGACAAATTAAATTCTCATGTCTTGTTAATGAGTTTGGACTCAGAAAGATTAAGTGATTGCATAGTAATTGTGGCTACGAAAGGGTATATCAAGATGCCAATTTGTGGCTAAGCAGGTGGGAAATCTCCTGCAGAGTAATCTACGTAAGTGTGTTCCTTATAATGTTTTGTGAGGAGTTTCTCTTCCACTAACGGGGTATACTTGTTGAGATTCGAGTTTGGATTGGTTGAGAAAGTTGACTTGATTGTCACGAGTATAAAGGCGAGCTTAGCGGATGATTTGAGGTATTTTATGATTTGTGTTACCTGAGCTTGTGAAGAATTTTCCTTGAATTGACTTCGGGATTATGACAATAGTAGAGTATGGGTATGGTGAGTTATCATGTGTTTTGTAATATGGCTTTGAGCAGAGTAGGGGAGTCTGCTATCTACGATTTGATTGCACGATTATGTGTTGTATTGGTTTTGGTCCGAGGCATACTTGTGGATTAGTTATGACTTACAGAGGTTGAGATTGAGGATGAAACGAGTAAGGAAATTCCTGAATATGGGTTATATTGCACTTTATGAGTATATGAAAATCATGGGATGAGTGAGTTGTTATTTTTGAAAGATGTAGTGCACACAGAGTATGAATTTGATTGGTGGTGTTAAGGCATGGTTACTTCTTTAGGTGTTGTTGTGCTAATGTGGCATATGTCTTTTGGTCTGTTTGGGCTGTGCAATTTAGATTTGAGCAAAGTGGGTGACTCCTGAGAAGGTTCTAATGGGTTCAAGATTTATATATAGCAATTGAGAATTTTTTTTCCGGACTTGTGTATGGATAGAATATGAGATTTGCATTTGATGGTTTTGGGACTTGCGATAATTCTGTATGACTATGGATTCTACATTCCAGTATAAGAAAGGTAAAAAGAATAATTTTAAATTCACATAAGGTATTTTCAGAGTGTGTGTTTCGGTTGTGGTATTTATAGGGGTAATTATGATGTGGTGAGACTTTACAGATGTTTTGGTGACAATATTCTTGGGTTTGTTGACCTGCGTGACTTGGTCGAGTTAGAGGAATTCATTTCTGATAGCTTGGTTATGTGCAAATGGATTTCAAAGTGTTCTTGATGGTTTCTACCATGGTTTGAACCAGATATTTTCTACCAGTGTGGGAAAACATGTTATGTATTGTGATATCCTCGTGGAAGGAAGTAAGACGAAGGTTTCTAACTATCCGGATATGTAATTTGCTGGTGACTCAGAGTTGATAATGAGATTCTTGTACTTGTCACCACGAAATCTTAAATTCCTTGGCAAACGTTTACGGGGCCTTACATACGCCCAAATCCGACATCACCATACAAACCTATTGGAACCTTCAAATCCTGATTCCGAGGTCGTTTACTCAAAAGTCAAACCTTTGTCAATTCTTCCAACTTAAAGCTTCCGAAACTAGAATTGTCTTTCCAAGTTAATACCGAACTTCCCGAAATTCAATTCCGACCGCACGTACAAGTTATAATACCTTAAGTGAAGCTACTTAAGGCCTCAAGCTACAAAACCATGTGCTAGAGCTCAAAATAACCGATCGGGTCGTTACATTTGGTATTTGACCGGTTTAGGCTACTTAGACTCTTTCCATTCTCTAATTGAATTTTCATATCATGTTCTAAATTATCATGGTCAATCTACTCTTACTTGTGTTAGTCTAGACATCCTTACATGCCTTAAATGACCTTGTTAATACTTGTTCTATATCTTACTTGATATTTTGCTCTTATGCTTTAGTTGTCTCTTTCATTGCCAAATGTTATCTCTTCCATTGTTGAATTACCATTATTTGAAGTTATTATTACATGTTATCTCTTTTATTGTTGATTATCATTATTTGAAGTCAAGGTTACATGTTATCCCTTTCATTGTTGAATATTCTTATTTGAAGTCATCGTTACATGCTATCTCTTCCATTGTGAGTTATTTTTATTTAATATGGTAGTTACATGTTATCTTTCTCATTGTTGAGTTATTGGTGTTGAATCACATTGAGATGGAGTATTAATTGTTGAGATATCTTTCTTGTTGAGAAATCTATATTCATTGTTATTGTTGATATTCTTGTATACATTGTGGTTGAGCCATGGGCTATTGTTGTGAAAACATTGATGTTGTTGATTATTGGCAAGTTATGGCATATGGGCACTTGTGGTTCAAGTTGTTATTGTGATGTGATATTAATGTGGTGGTTTAAGGATAGGGGTTAATGTGCATGCAGCGACATAAGGTGGGACTTATGTGTGTGTTGCTTGTAAAGGAATTACGTGAAGCCACGAGGCGTTACCTCGGTTATGACTCTTATTGTACACGAGGCGGTACCTCGGTTATGACTCTTATTATACACGAGGCGGTACATCGTTGTAATTCTTGTTGTGTATCTCAATTGCAAAGAGTTATTGGTGGGAACACTTCATGTTGTTTTGTTCTTCCTTGTCCCATCAGTTATTGTCCGTATATAATCATTGTGGTTCTTTTCAATTGTTTCCTTTATGTTATATCTATTCTTACAATCCTTTTATTAGCCTATGTTATTAACATGCTTCATATTACTTATTTCTCCGCTTTCCATTACTTCTGGTTATTACGTTTTCATTTTGTTTATTATGTCCTAGTAGGTGTCTTGACCTGGCCTCGTCACTACTCTACCGAGGTTAGGCTTGACACTTCCTTGGTATCGTTGTGGTGTATTCATACTACGCTTCTGCACATCTTTTGTGCATATCCAAGTACGTCTGCTCGTGCCGGACGTTAGTGATCGATTGTCAGCTGCCTTCCGGAGACTTCAAGGTATACCCGCTCGGCGTCCGCAGGCCTCAGAGTCACCTCCCTTTATATTTACTTTTTGTTGTATTTTCATTCAGACAGTGATGTAGTAGACATTCTAGTTTACTATGTAGAGCTGATGACTCAGTTCCACCAATTTTGGGAAGTGTGTTGTTGAGATTCTATTTCGGAAGGTTATATGAGTTTATCAGTCTTGCTTTAGTATTTCTGTTATTTATTTCTGTCAAGTTATTATTAAATGTTAGGCTTACCTAGTCTTAGAGACTAGGTACCGTCACGACACCCTAAGGAAGGAAATTGGGGTTGTGACAGGTGCGATTCATAGTTTTAATACTATTTTGTGTGATTTGGGACCTCGAGTCTGTGTTATGATTTGGGACTAATTGCTGTGGTTGGACGGAGTCTTGGGGGCCTCAGGTGAGTTTCGAATAGGCTTTAGATCATTTATGATTATTTTGTCTAACCAGTTCTAGTGTTTTCGTACCTACGAGATTTGATTCGCAGAAGCGGACCTGGGACCGCATATGAGAAGTTGGCTGTGCTCAGGGGTTTCCGCTGATGTGTCAAATCTTGTGAAGAAGCGCGAGCGCATGTGCGCTTATTGTCCACAGAAGCGGCTCCGCAGGGGCGAGGGTTTGGTCTGCAGAAGCGAAATTTGGGAATTTAAGTGGATTTCGCATATGCGATGATTTTTTTGCAGATGCAGTGTCTCAAAAGTGATATGTGGGCCATATAAGCGAATGTGCTGGGCAGAATATGTCTTGAGCGAGGGTTTAATTTCATTTATCATATTTCGAAATTGGGAGCTCAGATTTGGACGATTTTGTTGGGGATTTTCACGATTTGGATTGGGGTACATGTTTTTGGCTCGGATTTGATTATTATTCCAACCATGATTTTAGCAATTGAATTGTGAATCTAAGTGAAGAAATTGGAGATTTTAGTAGAAGCTTATCTAAAGTGTAAATTCCAAACTTGAACCCCGATTTAGAGTTGCAATTGGATGAACTTATATGGTTGGACTTGTATTAGAATAAGTTTTCGAAATTTGCCAGTTTTATTAGGTTCCGGCGTGCGAGCCTGAGGTTGACTTTTTGGATTGACTTTGCATATTTGACTCAAGATCATATATTTATTATTTGGGATTATTTTCTATAGGTTTTATTGATATTATTAAGTTATTTTGGTTAGATTCGAGCCATCCGGAGATTGATTCACACGGGAAAGGATTTTTAGAGTACTGATTTAAATTGTTTGAGGTAAGTATCTTGCCTAACTTTGTGTGAGAAAAATACCCCTTAAGATTTAGCCTTAATTGTTATTTGTGTTATATGAAAAACGATGTGTACATGAGGTGACGAGCGTGTACACGGGGTGCTATATTTGATTTATGATCGGATTTGACCCGAGGTTTCTCTTATTGCCTGGTTTTGACTATGCGATCACTATGCTACGTGTATTCACTTTGGATGATTACTTGAGTTTGTTTTTCCATGCTATAGATCATGTTTTAGGATTTATTTTCTAAATTGGCCAAGTTGGGTGTTTGTGAGATTATTGCTAAATTGAATTAATTGAATTCATGCTTATATGTCAAACACCCATCCGCATTTCTTTATTGATATGTCTTTGTGCACTACATTGGTAGATTATGAGTTTATGTCTTGATGAGAAATGTTGGCATGTTATGTTATTATTATTGTAGCACATATGGACGTGTTGGATATATTATTTGGGTGTTGGCACGAGGTCTTTGTCGTGCTGTTATTGTTGTTGATATTGCACATGTGACGAGATAAAACGGACTATATCGGATTTGCACATGTGGTGAGACAAGGTGGGATAAATTGTTAATAACCGTGTGGCGAGACAAGGGGCATTTATTTTATTTTAGCACATGCGGTGAGATAAAGTTGGTATTGTGATGTTGTACGTGATGGTCTCGAGGGTTATTCTTGCTAAGATTATGTGATATTTTGGATGTCATTTATGATATTATTGATGTTATGGGGCGAAAGTAATATGTTAATTATGTACTCGTTTTCATTGAAACTTTATGTTGTATTATCATAAAATGTGAAGTTTCGTTCGTCATGCTATTTCATATGCTTTCTCTTCTATTTGATGATTTGTTGATATTACTTCTCCACACTTCATATTATATTGCCAATTATTGATTCATCGTACATGTTATTTGACTAGTAAGTATCATATGACTTGAACCTCGTCACTACTTCATCAGAGTTAGTCTTGATACTTACTGGGTATCGATTGTGGTGTACTCATACTACTCTTCTGCATATCTTTTTATGTAGTTCTCAGGTGGGTTCTAGCAGAGTTTTCGATTGAGCTTGAAGTTCACACAGAGACTTAGGGTGAGTTGCACTTCATGGATTTATTTCGCAGTACCCGGTCCTTGTTATATTATTATTCATGTCTATTTGTATTTAAGACAGTTGATATGTATTCAGATATATTCTCCAATCGTAGTAGCTCAGGTACTTGTACTTTCTAGTTTTGGGGTTGTGTGATGTTGGTCGTGTTTAGGCTGTGTTATGACTTTATCTCATTTTGTTACTGTTTTGAAATTATTACTGTCTTTATTTATGATGTACTAATATTAATTTAAGAAAATGAACTTTATTTTTATGGAATACGAGTTGGATTGCTTAGAAAGTACAGCTAGGTGCCACCACGATCTTAAGGTGGAATTTGGACCGTGACAAAATGCCTCACCTCTAAACTAGAATTTTAGCATGTACTATATAGTGTACTAGATATCAGCGGCAGTATCTCACCTTTAAAGTTTAGCTCCTGGTTGAATCTCCTTCCCCCACAGGCTCCAACAGCCCAAGTAGTAATGGTTCATAAAATTGCCAAAGGTAAGTAATGTGCATAAGTTTGTCGAGGCGGAGTCATGATTAATTTGAAACTTATGGGTTCAGAATTTTAGTCCTTTTAAGTTACTGAATATTAAGTTAATAATTAATTATATAGTATTATCTTAATATAAATACGGTATTTAGACCAAAGCAACTAAGGTCGGCCAAACCACTAATCTAAACTCGAGCTTCGCCCCTGAAGTTTGTTGTCCTCTATTCTTTAAAGGTTCAATATTTTTCGCCTCTCCAATTTTGGCTCATTTGAATTACGTTATGGAATGGTTCATAGTATGCATCTTCAGTTTTGGGTCATTTAATTTATGATCTAATATTATGATAAATAAGTGCAGTACAAATATTATAAAGCCAGATAATATTGTCAATTATTTTCTTTGGAAATATGCTAGCTGAAGAAGATCACTATATGGCTCTCATTTCAAAGAATTTCCATAAAAAAAAAGATATGCGTATACGATCGAAATTGATTTCGGCCTTAGCACATCCGATCGAGTTCGAACGATGTTTATCGAAGTAATATGCCGAAGGTGGAACAAACTAACCTCAAACATAGGGAGGGTGATCCGTGTCGAGTCGATATCATTATCGAGCTCAAATCAAAATCAAACCATGATGCAGAGTAGATCTATCATGCTGATAATCCAGAGACCAACCAACATTGACCTCAAATCAATTCGAGGGCTCGAGCCAGGATCGCGCTCGAACCAAGATCACGAGTTCGAGCCGAAATCAAGTTCAAATCAAATCGAGGGTTCTAAGCAAGATCGAGCTCGCAGACAAAAGCCGTTACAATCCCACTAGAGAGAATCTCGGCAGAAACTATGGAAAAGCTGACTTATCATGGGTCTCCCACTGAATGTTTATTTTATTATGCTTAGAGCCAAATCCCTCTACTATAAAAGGGCTTGGGTACTATTTCTGTAGGACAGGTTCTTTTGAGGCTTACATTGTAATAAAAGTGCTACATTCTTTTACAGGAAAGAATTGTTCTTTCATATTTCTTACATTGATTCTATTTGTTGAATCCTAAGATTCATTATTCTTGACAACCTTATCTATTTCGCATTCTCTGCAATCTATATTTATATTTCTATTGATCCATACATTTTGTGTTAAGTTACGCCACATATCCTCGGAACTGCGTATAAATTCAACTCTATCCATTTTTCGGGTAAACAGTTTGGCGCCCACCGTGGGGACGATGATAACAGTGGTTATTTTGATACAAATCTGAAAAGTCACGCCATTGTGCTTTTCACTTATTTTCTGAAAACATCTTGAATTTTGGATTAGCTGCGAATAACCACCAATCAAATTGCTTCATCGATCGATTACGAATCCGGCCTTCAAGATGAAACCAACGACTTGGCACCAGGCGCCGGAAGGCCAATTAACGATGGTACCGAGGCTTGAATCGAAGTACCCGAAATTCGAGCCGAAATACCATTGGATGTCAATTCACAAATAGCTTTGGAGGCGAATCAGTGCTCCGAACCGAAAAGAAGCATTTAGGGCGGTACTCGATCCGTAGCCCAAGACACCCAAAACGCGAGAGAAATCGAGGCCAGCTTACGTATGATCTTCAAGATGCTACAAGCCCAACAAGTAGCGATAGCTCAGCTACAGAGCCAAACTCGCGCACAAAGCAGACCGGATTCTAATCCACTTTGAGAAGTCACCCCCAGAACAGAGCCCTCCATAGTGAAATCTAACGAGCAAGAATCGGGGACTACTCACGGAATTACTAAATTGCTCCAGGCACTCACAAAACGAGTCGAAGCCAATGACAAGAGGGTGGAAACGTACAATGCCAGGGTCGATCAAATCCCGGGGGCTCCACCAATGATAAAGGGGCTTGATTCGAAAAAATTCATACAAAATCCCCAAAACATTCTGTATGCCCAAAATTCCCAAATATAACGGTACGACCGATCCTGACGAACATGTCATCTCTTACACATGTGCCATAAAAGGCAACGATTTGGAAGACGATGAGATCGAATCCGTGTTGTTGAAAACGTTCGGGGAGACCCTCTCGAAGGGAGCGATGATCTGGTACCACAATTTACCGCCGAATTCCATTGATTCTTTTTCCATGTTAATAGATTTGTTCATAAAGGCACATGCTGGTGCCATAAAGGTTGCAACAAGGAAATCAGACCTCTTCAAAGTAAAGCAAAGGGGGGATGAAATTCTGAGGGAATTCTTATCCCAATTTCAAATGGAACGCATGGAATTACCCCCGGTCACAGACGATTGGGCCGTACAAGCTTTCATCCAAGGGTTGAACGAGCTAAGTTCGACAACATCACATAGGCTGAAACAAAATTTGATCGAGTATCCGGCGATAACTTGGGCGGATGTACACAACCGATACCAATCGAAAATTAGGGTCGAGGATGATCAGTTGGGAGCTCCGTACGGACCCGTTCATCAGAACAGGACGGTTACTAAAAGACAAAGGTAGATCGATAGAGAACAAAGGTCGAACAAAGACCGATATTGACTGTACGTCACAGATCGGGTGAACAATGGTTCAGCACACAATGCAGTTCAGAATAATCAAAGGATTGCTCGAGGACAAAATTCTCGGGGGCTTATGGGTAAGAGCGACTTCGATAAATATGCTGATCCTATCGAAACACCTCGATTATCAAAATATAACTTCAGCGTTGGTGCATCTGCCCTTGTGTCAGCCATCGGACGCTTCAAAGACACTAAATGGCCTCGACCCATGCAGACCGATCCTTCCTGAAGAAATTCCAATCAAATGTGTAAATATCATGCTACCCATGGTCACAGAACGGAAGATTGCAAGCAACTAAGAGACGAAATAGCTCGCTTGTTTAACAAAGGGCACCTTCGGTAGTTTCTGAGTGATAGGGCGAAGAACCATTTTAAAAGCAGGGATTTCAGCAAGCAAAATGAGCAAGAAGACCCGCAGCACATCATCCACATGATCATCGGGGACATTGATACCCCTCAGGGACCAGTACTTAAACGCACTAAAACATCGATGGTGAGGGAAAAGCGATCTCGGACTCAAGATTACGCACCCATGGGGACTTTGTCCTTTGATGATGAAGATACAGAGGGGGTCATCCAACCTCATAACGACGCACTGGTAATATCCATACTCATGAATAAAACTAAAATTAAGCGTGTGTTAATCGATCCAGGTAGCTCGGCCAATATCATCCGATTGAAGGTAGTAGGGAAGCTCGGCCTACAGGAACAGATTGTACCCGTAACTCTGGTCCTAAACGGGTTCAATATGGCATGCGAAACCACCAAGGGTGAGATAATCCTACCAATAAACGTTGCTGGAACCATCCAGAAGACAACGTTTCACGTGATCGAAGGCGATATGAGATATAACGCCCTTTTCGGAAGGCCATGGATACACAACATGAGAGTTGTGCCTTCGACCCTACACCAGACCCTCAAATTCCCGACATCTGGAGGTATCAAAACGGTGTACAGAGAATAGCCAGCCGCAAAAGAAATGTTCGCCGTCGACGAAGCTAAACCAATGTCCTCACTTTTACCGATAAAAGGATCGGGCCCGGAAGGAGAACGGGAAACCAAATAGCAATCATAGACATCGACTTCGACCCAGCCAGACAACCAGAAAATCGAAGAGGATGATGATCAAAGGAACCCTCCATCTTTCGTGATTTCTAATGACTCCGAAGCCACCAAATCAACAATCGAGGAGCTAGAGCAAGTCATATTGATCGAGCACTGGCCTGAGCGAAAGGTATACTTGGGAACGGGGTTGAGCCCCGAACTCAGGAAGAAACGCGTTCAATTTCTTATTGATAACATCCATTGTTTTGCCTGGTCCCATTTAGATATAACAGGGATCCCGTCGGACATAACGACGCATCGGCTAAGTTTGGACCCCAGGTTCAGACCGGTGAAGCAAAAGAGAAGACCCCAGTCCGAGAGAAAGCATGCATTCATAAAGGGCAAGGTAACCAAGCTTCTCAAAGTAGGGTCCATTCGGGAGGTGAAATATCCCGAATGGCTGGCCAACGTAGTTGTAGTCCCTAAAAAAGGGAACAAACTTAGAATGTGTGTAGAATATAAGTATTTGAACAAAGCATGCCCCAAAGATTCCTTTCCGCTGCCCAACATCGATCGCATGATCGATGCCACGGCCGGCCAAGAAATCCTCACTTTTCTCGATGCCTATTCCGGGTATAATAAAATCCAGATGAACCCTGAGGACCAGGAAAAGACTTTATTCGTCACTAAATATGGAACGTATTGTTATAATGTGATGCTCTTTGTTTATCCAAAAAATCGGATAATGTTAGATTTATGTATGGTTCTAAGGATATGCGATACAATTTGATATAAATCGTGTAGAGAAATAAAAATATGTATATTCTTGACTATGAGAATGAGAATAGTGAGTAAAAAGAATGAATAAGATAAAGTAAAACAAGCACAAAGGGGATATCTTTCAATATGAGAAGTGATCTTTTCTTACAATGTGTCCTGCTTGCTTACAATCCATGTCCCTCTTATAGTAGAGGGATCTTACTTTATATACAATAAAAAATACGTAGTGGAGAGCCCATGATGTATTGTCTTTTCCTCAATTTTCGCCAAGATTCTCTCCCATAGTGCGATTGCAACGGCCTTAGTCTGCGAGCTCGATAATGGCTCGAGCTCGGTATTGGATCGAGCCCTCAGCCTTGGTCCGAGTTCGATTCTGACTTAGGGTCTCGATATTCGGGGTGAGTGTTGGTCGGTCCATGTATCTTCGATAATCTCCGCTTTGCCTCGTAGTTCGATTTGGATATGAGCACGATGATGATATCGAGTTTGTCATTGATCGGGCTTAGAGCTCGAATCTCGCTGCCCTTACTTCGGACCTTGACCGAGCTTCTCATGCAGATATACTATGATCGAAACATTATCATCTTGACCAGTTCGTACGAGTGACTCAAATCGGTTTTGACTGTATACATCATTCGGGCTAAAAATGCAGGGGCTACTTACCAACGCCTAGTAAATAAAATGTTCAAAGAACAAATAGGAGAATCAATGGAAGTTTATATTGATTACATGTTAGTTAAGTCCCTGCGCACAGAGGACCATTTGACTCATTTGCAAGAAACATTTGAGATTTTGAGGAAACACAACATGAAGCTCAACCCCGAGAAATATTCTTTCGGGGTCGGTTCAGGCAAGTTCCTCGGCTTCATGGTGTCACATCGGGGAATAGAGACTAACCCCGATAAAATCAAGGCCATCGAAGACATCGTCGTTGTGGACAACGTCAAGGCCGTACAAAGGTTAACAGGTCGGATTGTAGCCTTAAGCCAGTTCATCTCAAGATCATCTGACCGAAGTCACAAATTTTTCTCTCTACTCAAAAAGAAGAGCGATTTTGCTTGGACCCCGGAGTGCCAACAAGAATTAGAGGAACTAAAGCGATATAT
Organism: Nicotiana tomentosiformis; assembly: GCF_000390325.3. Taxonomy (NCBI): domain Eukaryota; kingdom Viridiplantae; phylum Streptophyta; class Magnoliopsida; order Solanales; family Solanaceae; genus Nicotiana; species Nicotiana tomentosiformis. The sequence continues at coordinate 111,691,258 of NC_090812.1, forward strand.
ATCAAGCCCACCACTACTTCACACTCCAAAAACAGACGAAAAACTTTGTTTGTACTTGGCAGTATCGGAAGTCGCCGTAAGCAATGTCCTAGTTCGAGAAGAGCAAGGTACGCAATTCCCCGTTTATTATATGAGTCGAACCTTAGGAGAAGCGGAAACTAGATATCCGCTCCTAGAAAAATTGGCACTTTCACTGATAATCGCCTCAAGAAAGTTAAGGTCGTACTTTCAATGTCATCTCATATGTGTGTTAACTACTTACCCGCTTCATAATATTTTTCACAAACCCGAGTTATCAGGCCGACTGGTCAAATGGGCCATCGAACTCAGTGGGTACGATATCGAATATCAACCCCGCACGGCCATCAAGTCTCAAATTTTAGCAGACTTCGTGGCCGATTTCATGCTAACCCTTGTACCCGAAGTCGAAAAAGAACTTTTGAAATCAGGTACATCATCGGGGGTATGTATCCTTTTTACGGACGGGGCTTCGAACGTAAAAGGGTCCGGGTTGGGCATGGTCTTGAAACCACCCACGGGTAACACTATTAGGTAATCTATTAAAACTATTAGATTGAGTAACAACGAGGCCGAGTATGAAGCCATGATTGTAGGTCTCGAGCTAGCTAGAAACTTGGGAGCAGAAGTCCTTGAAGCCAATTGCGACTCCTTTCTGGTGGTGAGTCAAGTAAACAAAACCTTTGAAGTTTGAGAAGGTAGAATGCAAAGGTATTTAGATAAACTGCTTGTGACTTTACACCATTTCAAACAATGGACTTTACAGCATATACCAAGGGAACAGAATAATGAGGCCGATGCGGTTGCGAATTTGGGGTCATCGGTCAAAGTAGATGATTCGGGCCCGGGAAATGTTGTTCAACTTTCGAGATCGGTAGTCGAAGAAGGTCACGCCAAAATAAATTCTACAAGCTTAACCTGGGATTGGAGAAACAAGTATATTGAATACTTGAAGAGCGGAAAACTCCTATCGGACCCTAAAGATTCTAGAACCTTACGGATTAAAGCTGCTCGATTCACGTTGGCTTCGGACGGAACTCTGTACCAAAGAACGTTCGATGGACCGTTGGCAGTATGCTTGGGTCCGGGAGATACCGATTACATCCTACGAGAAGTTCATGAGGGTACTTGCGGGAATCACTCTGGAACCGATACATTAGTTCGAAAAATAATCAGAGCAGGGTATTATTGGATCGATATGGGCAAATATGCGAAGGAATTTGTTCGTAAATGTGACAAATGTCAAAGGTTTGCACCGATGATCCACCAACCCAGAGAGAAACTCCACTCAGTCCTATCCCCATGGCCGTTCATGAAGTGGGGAATGGATATCGTCGGCCCTCTGCCATCGACCCCAGGTAAAGACAAATTCATTTTATTTATGACTGATTATTTTTCTAAATGGGTCAAAGTGCAGGCGTTCAAAAAAATAAGAGAGAAAGAAGTTATAGACTTTATTTGGGATCATATCATATGCCGATTCGGGATACCCGCCGAAATAGTGTGTGACAATGGAAAATAATTCAGCAAAGTAACACGATTCCTCGAAGACCACAAGATAAGAAGGATACTATCGACGCCATACCACCCCAGTGAGAATGGACAGGTTGAATCAACGAACAAAACTATCATTCAAAACTTAAAGAAGAGGTTGAACGACGCTAAAGGGAAATGGAGAGAAATCCTGCCTGAAGTCCTTTGGGCATATCAGACGATGTCGAAATTCAGTATGGGGGCGACCCCATTCTCCTTAGTATATGGGTCTGAAGCATTGATACCAGTCGAAGTTGGTGAACCCAGTACCAGATTTCGATTCGCGATGGAAGAATCAAATAACGAGGCCATGAATACCAGCCTCGAACTATCGGACGAAAGACGAGAAGCTGCTCTCGTCCAATTGGTTGCCCAAAAGCAGCGAATCGAAAGATATTATAACCGAAGAACCAAGCTCCGCCATTTCAAGCCTGGGGACTTAGTGTTAAGAAACATTACCATAAATACCCAAAATTCGAACGAAGGAAAACTAGGACCGAATTGGGAAGGACCATATCAGGTGCTCGAGAACATTGGAAAGGGATCGTACATGCTGGGCATTATAAACGGCAAACAACTATCAAGCAGCTGGAATGTATCACATCTAAAACGGTACTATTGCTAAGGTACAGCCTTTCCATATTCGTTTATATCTCAAAACTGACCCCTGCAGAAGTCCGAACAAGGGCTAAGATGGCTCTCTCACTTGAAAGCACGCGTTGCACTCTTTTTCCCTTATACCGTTTTTATCCCAAATGGGTTTTTCGGCAAGGTTTTTAATGAGGTAACCATTGATCGTGCAACATTTACAACAAACTCCGATGCCGCATGAAAGTTATTTCACAACAACAGGGTTCCAATAGGAAATATTGTAAGAGCCAAATGGTCGAAGCGAACCATGCTCATATAGATTGGCTCGAACCCAGGCACGTAATAACGTGTGAAGAAAGTTCTCTTCTTTAACGACTTCTTATATCCAAGGAAAATTCTTCTATTTTGGGATTTATTATCCGATCAGAATTAAGATAAACTCGACCACCTACATGTTACTTTTATTTCGAGTTCGAGCAAATGCTCACTCGACCATTACGCCTATGGGCTACACTACTTCAAGTTTGAATCATTCACTCGACTAAGCCTACGGGCTATTTTTATTTCGAGTTCGAGCAAACACTCACTCGACCATTATGCCTACGGGCTATTTTTATTTTGAGTTCGAGCAAACACTCACTCGACCATTACGCCTACGGGCTACATTATTTCGAGTTCGAGCAAATACTCACTCGACCATTACGCCTACGGGCTACATTATTTCGAGTTCGAGCAAACACTCACTCGACCATTACGCCTACGGGATATTTTTATTTCGAGTTCGAGCAAACACTCACTTGACCATTATGCCTACGGGCTATTTTTATTTCGAGTTCGAGCAAACACTCACTCGACCATTACGCCTACAGGCTATTTTTATTTCGAGTTCGAGAAAATACTCACTCGACCATTTCGCCTACGAGCTATTTTTATTTCAAGTTCGAGCAAACACTCACTCGACCATTACGCCTACGGGCTATTTTTATTTCGAGTTCGAGCAAACACTCACTCGACCATTACGCCTACGGGCTACATTACTTCGAGTTCGAGCAAACACTCACTCGACCATTACGCCTACGGGCTATTTTTATTTTGAGTTCGAGCAAACACTCACTCGACCATTACACCTACGGGTTATTTTTATTTCGAGTTCTAGCAAACACTCACTTGACCATTACGCCTACGTGCTATTTTTATTTCGAGTTCGAGCAAATACTCACTCGACTATTACGCCTACATGCTATTTTTATTTCGAGTTCGAGCAAACACTCACTCGACCATTATGCCTACGGGCTACATTACTTCGAGTTCAAATCATTCATTCGATTAAGCCTACGGGATACTTTTATTTCAAGTTCGAGCAAACACTCACTCGACTATTATGCCTACGGGAAATATTTCTTCAAGATCGAACCATTGACAACTAATAAGCCTAAGGGCTACATCGTTCCAAGTTCGAGTAAGCGCTCGCTCGGTTACAGAGGCTACGAAGTCCAAATTTGATAAAGTTGTTTAAATCATTGTGAAAACATTCATAAAGCGTGAATAAAGTCGTCACAAGATAGGAAACAAAAACAGAAGAAAGTGACAAAGATTTGGTAAAATTAAAGAGGGAATTTTGCGGAAAGAAATCACAGATTTACTGGTAAGTTAGAGAGTACGAAGAAGAACTTGGGAAATTTAGAAGTTAGAAGATGTAAAAATGGTAAAAGATAAAAGAAAGGGTTATTTATAGGTTCAAGCGATGGTGGTTCAGTATCAACAGTGGCCGACCACCGCTTGACATACATTAAATGCCTTGAAAGGCTAAATCGACGGGACAACTACCAGAAGTGTCATGATCAAACCCGATGGAAACGACAAGATATAATCCGATCGAGCTGTTAAAAAATCATATCGTTTCTCGCCACATTCTTTCTGAGAAATGAGGGGACTATCTGTATAAGGTCAAAATAGATTTTGGCCTTATCACGTCTAATCGAGTTCGAACGATGATTTATCGTAGTAATATCCTGAAGGTGGAACAAACTAACCCCAAATCTGGGGAGGCCGATCCGTGTCGAGTCGATATCATTATCGAGCTTAAATCAAAATCGAACCATGATGCAGAGTAGATCTATCATGCTGATAATCCAGAGACCAACAAACATTGACCTTGAATCAATTCGAGGGCTCGAGCCAGGATCGGGCTCGAACCAAGATCACGAGTTCGAGCCAAAATCAAGTTCAAACCAAATCGAGGGTTCTAAGCAAGATCGAGCTCGCAGACAAAAGCCGTTACAATCCCACTAGAGAGAATCTCGGCAGAAACTATGGAAAAGCTGACTTATCATGGGTCTCCCACTGAATGTTTATTTTATTATGCTTAGAGCCAAATCCCTCCACTATAAAAGGGCTTGGGGTACTATTTCTGTAGAACAGGTTCTTTTGAGGCTTACATTGTAATAAAAGTGCTACATTCTTCTACAGGAAAGAATTGTTCTTTCATATTTCTTACATTGATTCTATTTGTTGAATTCTAAGATTCATTATTCCTGAAAACCTTATCTATTTCGCATTCTCTGCAATCTATATTTGTATTTCTATTGATCCATACATTTTGTGTTAAGTTACGCCACATATCCTCAGAACTGCGTATAAATTTAACTCTATCCATTTTTCGGGTAAACAACATGACAAAACATAAGTTACTTAAGACTCAATTATATGTTCATAATTTCTTAAGTGTTATGAAGATATAGAGAAGATAGTTACAGGTATTGGTCCACTCAATCGCAACTTGTTGTTCACAAGAAGAGGAGTTAGGGCAAGTACAATTAGTTTAATCGAATCCATTGCTTTCGATTGTAATTATGTGTATATATATTTTAAAATATTATATTAATATTAATATTAATAGTATTCACACCTCAGTAATCTTCATTTTTACATTTTTGATTTGGGAAACAATAAATGTTTTCCAGTTTATCTATATTCTTTTGACACTTCTTGTAGCTGACATACAACCACCTTTTTCAAGTTCTAAATTCTCAATACTTGCAACAATCCAACATGGACCTTTCTGTTTAATAAAATGATAAAACTTAGATAGTGAAGTTGAGAGAGAGCATATATGTGCAAATCTTGAATGATATAATTTAGGCATACTTCATATTAGAAATATTACAATTGTTATCCATTAGTAACCAAAATGCCATCTAAAAGCTGAACATATGAAGCATGATTAGTGGTAAAACATATATTACATGCGACTTCCTTATTACAGAGATTAAAGATAGGTCAATTTGCATGACTATAAGATTTGGTGTTTAAAGATAGTGTTTTGTTACTAAATTATTAATTGGCTCATCTTCAGGAGGAATGTCACAACCCGAAATTTCCCACCACCAGGACCGTGATGGCGCCTAACATTTCACTTGCTAGGCAAACCAACGTTAGAGAATCATTAAACCAATTCCTTATTCCCATTTAGTAATTAATAATAATTTAACTAAGATGAAATATAGTAAGTACAAAATATCATAAAACTGTATTAGTTACTGTCACCCGGATCTGGAGTTATAATTCACGAGCATTCTAGAATTTACTACAAGTAATAGTCTGAAAGAAATACAACTGTTTGAATGAAAGAAAAAAGTAAGGCATAAAAGATAGACAGGGACTTCAAGATCTGTGAACGCCAATAGATCTACCTTGGGTCTCCGGACAGCGGACTGATAACAAAATCTAGATCAACCTGAGCTGATATCAAAATCTGCACAGAAAGTGCAGAGTGCAGCATCAGTACAACCGACCCCATATACTGGTGAGTATCGAGCCTAACCTCGACGAAGTAGTGACGAGGCTAAGGCAAGGCACCTATAAATCAACATGTACAATTTAATAGTGTATATACAAATAGCAGAAATGAAGAACTAAACAGAAATTGTCGGGAGGGGAACATACTGAGGGGAATACAAGATAAAAAAACTACAATAGAATGATCACCGGAGCAGTCAATATACCATGAATCAACAAGAATAGTGAATACAATAAGGAAAAATACACAGCATCACCCTTCTTGCTTTTACTCTCAAACTCACCATAAAAATCAATAGAAACGGCACGACATCACCCTTCGTGCATTAACTCTCATATCATGGCACGACATCACCCTTCGTGCTTTTACATTCACAATATGGCACGACATCACCTTTCGTGCATTAACACTTACAATATGGCACGTCATCACCCTTCGTGCATTAACACTCACAATATGGTACGACATCACCCTTCGTGCATTAACACTCACAATATGGCACGACATCACCCTTCGTGCATTAACACTCTCCCTTAAAATAATGCATTGCATGAATAACAACAGGGAGATAGAATAATAAGTACAAGCCATACTTCAACATTTGGTTCCACAATATCAATCTCAACTTTGAAATAATTTCTCACTTATCACTAGAAAATCCGTAAGTATGATAAGAACGATTAATTTAACAACACTAGTATAAACACGTAGCAAGTAGGCATAGGAAAGAGGCAGTATAAGAAAAACGGAAGAAACATGGAAAACAGGTAAATTGGCGGCGCATAAGTACTCGTCACCTCACATATACGCCGCTCACATGAATTTCACATAGAAAATAGTCTAAGGTTCCTAATTCACTCAAGTCAGGGTTAGACACAACACTTACCTTGCTCTGAAGGCCACTTAATTCTCAATCACAACGTTTCCTCTATAATTCACCTCCAAGCCACTCGTATCTATTCAAAAATGACTCAATAATATCAAATATTGCTAAAGTAATCAATTATATTGCATAAATTAGACTTCCCAAATTTTCCTCCAAAAAGTCAAAAATCGACCTCGGACCTGCTTGGTCAAAACCCGAGGTTCAGACCAAAATACATTTACCCATTAACTCCCGAGCCCGGATATATAATTGGTTTTGGAATCGGACCTCAAATTGAGGTCTAAATCCCCAAATTTCTGAAATCCCTAATTTCTACCCAAACCCTCAAATTCTACCATGGAAACCCTAGATTTTAGGTTGATAATTCATGAAATGTAATGGGTAATTGAAACAATATGGTTTAGAATCACTTACCAACACTTTGGGGAAGAAAATGACTCTTGAAAATCGCCTCTAGTCCGTTTGGTTGTTGAGAAAATGAAATAAATGGCCAATTCCCGTTTTTAGATTCTGTTAAGTGCTGGGCGACAGTGTTCATCGCGATCGCGTGAACACTTTCGCATTCGCGAAGAGCAGTCTTGTAAGGACTTACACGATCGAGGATGGCTCTACGCGTTCGCGAAGGTTTAGCCCGCGTTACCTTCGCGTTCGCATAGAGCTTTCCCAGGTCCCCTGCTCAGCCTAGCTAAAGCTACGCGTTCGACAGGTCGCGTTTGCGAAGAGCAATTCCCCCCCCCCCAGTGCTCTGCATTCGCGACCATGGCCTCGCGTTCGCGTAGAGTAAATCCTCCCCCGGCCCAATTTCTCCTTCGCGAGAGTGACTACGCGATCGTGAAACACAACATAGCAGACACCAAATACACCAAAAATACCAGAGTTTATAAGTCCAAAACATCCCGTAGCCTATCTGAAACTCACCCGAGCCCTCGGGGATCCAAACCAAACATGCACACAAGTCTAAAAACATCATACGAACTTGTGCGAGCGATTAAATCGCCAAAATAATACCTAGAACTACGAATTTAGCACCAAATCGAATGCAATTTTCAAGAAAGCTTTGAAATTCCTATTTTCACAACTGGACGTCCGAATCACGTCAGATCAACTCCGTTTCTCACCAAATTTCACAAATAAGTCATGAATATTATATTGAACCTATACCGGGCTCCATAACGAAAATACAGACCCGGTATCAACAAGGCCAAACATCAGCCAATTCTGAAAAATAATAAATTTTTAGAATTTTAATTTTCATCAAAAATTCATAACTCGAGCTAGGGACTTCTGAATTCGATTCCGGGTATACGCCCAGGTCCCATAATTCGATACGGACCCAACGAGACCGTCACAACATGGATCAGGGCCCGTTTACCAAAAATGTTGACCGAAGTCAGCTAAAATAAATTTTTAAGGCAAAAATTCTTATTTTCATCAATTTTCAACATAAAAGTTTTCCGAAAACACGCCCGGACTGCGCATGTAAATCGAGAAGGGTAAAAATGAGATTTTTAAGGCTTAAGATCATAGATTCGAGTTTTAAAATATAAGATGACCTTTTGGGTCATCACAACATTCTCCACTTATAAAACAACCGTTCGTCCTCGAACGGACATAAAAAAGTACCTGGGCTGGTGAAAAGGTGGGGATATCTACTCCGCATATCGGACTCAGACTCCCGAGTAGCTTCCTCCATGGGCTGACCTCTCCATTGCACTCGAACTGAAGGGTAACTCTTTAATCTCAACTGGCTAACTTGCCGGGCTAGAATAGCCACTGGCTCCTCCTCGTAAGTCAAATCTTTGTCCAATTGGATAGAGCTGAAATCTAACACATGGGATGGATCGCCGTGATATTTTTGAAGCATGGACACATGGAATACCGGATGAACAACTGCTAAACTACGTGGCAACACAAGCCTGTAAGCCATCTCTCCTACCCTTTCTAAAATCTCAAAATTTTCGATATACCCGGGGCTCAACTTGCCCTTCTTTCTGAATCTCATCACACCCTTCATGGGTGATACCCGAAGCAACACTCTTTCCCCGAACATAAATGCAACATCACAAATTCTGTGGGCGGCATAACTCTCCTGCCTGGATTGAGCTGTGCGAAGTCGGTCCTGAATAATCTTGACCTTATTTAAGGCTTCCTGTACTAAGTCTGTGCCCAACAACCGAGCCTCCCTTGGTTTGAACCACCCAACTAGCGACCGGAACCGCCTACCATATAATGCCTCATAGGGAGCCATCTGAATGCTCGACTGGTAGCTGTTGTTGTAAGCGAACTCTGTAAGGGGAAAGAACTGATCCAACGATCCCTCGAAGTCTATAACACATGTGCAAAGCATATCCTCCAAGATCTGAATAGTGCGCTCAGACTGCCCGTCCATCTGAGGATGAAATGTTGTGCTCAGCTCAACCCGCGTACCCAACTCATGTTGTACTTCCCTCCAGAAGTGCGAGGTGAATTGTGTACCTCGATCAGAAATGATAGACACGGGCACACCGTGAAGACGAACAATCTCACGAATGTAAATATCAGCCAACCACTCTGAAGAATAGGTAACTGCCACATAAATGAAGTGCGCTGACTTGGTCAGCCTGTCCACAATGACCCAAACTGCATCGAACTTCCTCTGAGTCCGTGGGAGTCCAACAAAAAAATCCATAGTGATACGCTCTCACTTCCACTCGGGAATCTCTATCTGCTGAAGCAAACCACCAGGTCTCTAATGCTCGTACTTTGCTTGCTGGCAATTTAGACACCGAGCTACATATGCAACTATGTCTTTCTTCATCCTCCTCCAACAATATTGCTGCCGCAAGTCCTGATACATCTTGGCGGCATCCGGATGAATAGAATACCGGGAACTGTGGGTCTCCTCAAGAATCAACTCATAAGGTCCATCCACATTAGGCACACAAATATGACCATGAATCCTCAAAACTCTGTCATCTCCAACAGTAACCTTCTTGGCACCACCGTTCCGCATTGTATCTCTAAGGACAAGCAAATGAGGATCATCATCCTGCCGATCCCTGATGCGCTCAAACAAAGAAGACCGAGCAATTGTACAAGCTAGAATACGGCTGGGCTCAGAAATATCCAACCTCACGAACTGGTTGGCCAAGGCCTGGACATCCAATGCAAGCGGTCTCTCACCAACTGGAATATATGCAACCATACTAGCTAACTTTCTACTCAAAGCATCGGCCACCATATTGGCCTTCACTGGATGATACAATATGGTGATATGATAGTCTTCATTAGCTCCAACCACCTCCTCTGCCTCAAATTGAGTTCCTTCTGCTTGAACAAATAGTGCAAGCTCCGATGATCCGTGAATACCTCACATTGGACGCTGTAAAGATAGTGCCTCCAAATCTTCAGCGCGTGAACAATGGCTGCCAGCTCTAGATCATGAACATGGTAATTCTTCTCGTGAACCTTCAGTTGCCACGAAGCATATGTAATAACCTTGCCACCCTACATCAATATCGCACCCAGACCAATATGACATGCATCACAATATACTGTATAAGATCTTGAACCTGTGGGTAACACCAATACTAGTGTCGTAGTCAAAGCTGTCTTGAGCTTCTGGAAGCTCGCCTCACACTCATCTGACCACCTAAATGTGGCACCCTTCTAGGTCAACCTGGTCAACGAGGCTGCTATGGATGAAAACCCCTCCACTAACTGACGGTAATAACCTGCCAATCCCAAGAAACTACGGATCTCTGTAGCTGATGTGGGTCTAGGACAGTTTTAAACTGCCTCAATCTTCTTAGGATCCACCTGAATACCCTCTGCTGATACAACGTGACCCAAGAAAGCAGCTGAACTCAACCAAAACTCGCATTTTAAGAACTTAACATATAACTGGTTGTCTCTCAAAGTTTGAAGAACGATCTGAAGGTGCTGCTCATGCTCACAATCGCAAAGGAATCCAGGTAGGGCTTAAACACCCGATTCATCAAATCCATGAATGCTGCTGGGGCATTTGTCAACCCAAAGAACATCACCAGAAACTCATAATGCCCGTAACGAGTCCGTAAATATGTCTTAGGGACATCGAATGCCCTAATCCTCAACTGATGGTAGCAAGATCTCAAATCAATCTTTGAAAATACCTGGGCACCCTGAAGCTGATCAAATAAATCATCAATCCTCGACAATGGATACTTATTCTTGATGGTGATTTTGTTCAACTGCCGATAATCTATACACATCCTCTTCGATCCTTCTTTATTCTTCGCAAATAACACAGGTGCACCCCAAGGCGAGACATTAGGTCTAATGAAGCCTTTATCAAGCAAATCTTGCAACTGTTCCTTCAATTCTTTAACTCTGGCAGGGCCATGCGGTATGGCGTAATGGAAATGGGCTGAGTGCCTGGGTCAAATCAATACAGAAATCAATATCCCTATTGGGTGGCATCCCCGGCAGGTCTGCAAGAAACACCTCTGGAAACTCACGAACAACTGGCACTAAATCCATGGGAGGAACCTCCGCACTAGAATCACGGGCATAAGCCAAATAAGCTAGACACCCCTTCTTGACCATAAACCGAGCCTTCACATAAGAGATAACCCTGCTGGTAGAATGACCAAGAGTCCCTTTCTACTCTAATCGAGGCAACCCCTACAAGGCTAAGGTCACCGTTTTGGCATGACAATCTAATATAACATGATAAGGTGACACCCAATCCATACCCAGTATGACATCAAAATCAACCATATCGAGAAGTAGATGATCTACACAAGTCTCAAGACTCCCAATGGTGACTCCACAAGAATGATAAACACGATCTACAATAATAGCATCTCCCAGTGGTGTGGACATATACACAGGAGCACTCAAAGAATCATGGGGCACAACCAAATATGAAGCAAAATAGGAGGACACATAGGAGTAAGTAGATCCCGGATCAAATAGAACTGAAACATCTCTACAGCAAACTAAAACAATACTTGTGATAATAGCGTTAGATGACTCAGCCTCAAGCCTGGCTGGGAAAGCATAACATCGGGGTTGGGGCCCACCACCCTAAACTACATCCCTGGGATGACCTCTAGCTGGCTGGTCTCCACCTCTAACGGCCTGACCTCCACCTCTAGCAGTATGGCCTCTACCTCTAGCTGCCTGACCCCTGCCCCTAGATGGCTTTGCAGGTGGTGCAACAACTGGTGCCGGAAACATGGCACGAGAACTCTGATGTTGTGAGCTGCCCGTTGCCCGAGGACAAAATCTAGCAATATGCCTCGGATCACCATAAGTATAACATAACCTCGGTTGTTGTGACTGCTGATCCTAAAACTGACCACGTCGACCTAAATAGCCACCCTGATAACTCTGGAGTGGAGGTGCACTAATAGGAGCTGGTGGTGCATTGTAAGCTAGCTGGTCGGAATAGGGCATATGATGACCACGACCACATGAGGCACCGTGGGATACCTGGAGTGCTGAATGAAACGGCCTGGGAGGATGGCCTCTACAAAAAGTACCCCTGCCTTTAGATGGGGCACCACTGAACTCACTAGAATGACGAGGTCTCTTGTCAGACCCCTGACCTCAGCAAGAATCATCTCGACTCGTCTGGCGACATTAGTAGCCGCCTGAAAAGAAATCTCACTCCCAGTCTCCTTATCCATCTACAATCTGATAGGCTGAGCAAGTTCATCAATAAACCTCCTGACCCTCTCTCTCTCTCTCTCTCTCTCTCTCTCTCTCTCTCTCTCTCTCTCTCTATGGGAAGCAGAAGAATAGCATGACAGGCCAAATCCACAAAACGGGTCTCATACTGAGTAACCGTCATATTGCCCTACTGGAGACGCTCAAACTGACGGCGACGCTCCTCTCTCAAAGAGCTGATAGAACTGGTCCCAAGTAAGAGTAGGCAACCCAGCTGGTCTGGTCAACAAATAATCTCTCCACCATTTCTTGGCAGAACCAGTCATCTGAAATGCAGTAAAGTCGACCCCATTGGTCTCTACTATACCCATGTTCCGTAGAACCTCGTGACAACTGTCAAGAATATCCTGGGGATCCTCTGAAGGAGCACCACTAAAGTTAACAGGAAAGATCTTGTTAAACCTGTCCAATCTCCATAAATCCTCAGAAGACATAGCTAACCCATCTCCGACCTGTGCCGCAATAACCGACTGAACTAATCCGACTGGCTGAGCTGCAGAAGCCTGATACTGGGGAGCTATCTGCTCCGGAGCGGGAGTGGTGGGAGTCTGGGCTCCTCCTCCATCCTGAGAGACTTCTGGTGCCATGGGAAATGCATCAGTCTGGGCCACACTCTCCATAAGGCCCACCAAACGAACCAAAGCGTCCTGAAGTACTGGGGTAGCAATGAACCCCTTCGGAACCTGAGCTGGTCCGGCAGGAACAGTCTGGGCTGGAACCTCCTCGTCAAGCTCTATCTCACGCTCCACTGCTGGGGCTGCTGTTCGGGCCCTAGTCTGAGCCCTGACCCTGCCTCGGCTACTGGCACGGCCTCGGCCTCGACCTCTGCCCCGCGTAAGAGCTATCACTGGAGGCTCTGGCTACTGCTCAGCTGAGGAAGCGGTACGTGTTCTCGCCATCTACGAGAGAATAAGAGTAGAAGAGTTTAATCAATATTGAGAAAGCAAAATCGCACGACAGAGAAGAATAGAAGTGAAACTTGTTCCTAAACTTCATAGCCTCTGGAAGATAAGTACAGACGTCTCCGTACCGATCCTCCAGACTATACTTAGCTTGCTAGTGAATCGTGAAACCTAGGCAACCTAGTGCTCTGATACCAACTTATCACGACCCGAAATTTCCCACCGACGGGACCGTAATGGCGCATAACATTTCACTTGCTAGGCAAGCCAATGTTAGAGAATCATTAAACTAATTCCTTATTCCCATTCAGTAATTAACAATAATTTAACTAAGATGAAATATAATAAGTGCGGAATATCATAAAACTATCTTAATTACTGCCACCCGGATCTGGAGTCACAATTCACAAACAATCTAGAATTTACTACAAGTCTGATTGAAAGAAAACAGTAGGTCACAAAAGATAGACGGGGACTTCAAGGTCTGTGAACGCCGACAGATCTACCTTGAGTCTCCGGACAGCGGACCAATAACAAAATCTCGATCAACCTGAGCCGATATCAAAATCTACACAGAAAGTGCAGAGAGCAGCATCAGTACAACCGACCACATGTACTGGTGAGTGTCGAGCCTAACCTCGACGAAGTAATGACGAGGCTAAGGCAAGACACCTACAAATCAACCTGTACAATTTAATAGTATATATACAAATAACAGAAATGAAGAACTAAACAGAAATTGTCGAGAGGGGAACATACTGAGGGGAATACAAGATTAAAAAACTATAACAGAATTATCACCGGAGCAGTCAATAACTCTCATATCATGGCACGACATCACCCTTCGTGCTTTTACACTCACAATATGGCACGGCATCACCCTACGTGCATTAACACTAACAATATGGCACGTCATCACCCTTCGTGCATTAACACTCACAATATGGCACAATATCACCCTTCGTGCACTAACACTCACAATATGCCACGGCATCACCCTTCGTACATTAACACTCTCCCTTACCATAATGCAATGCATGAATAACAACAGGGAGATAGAATAATAAGTACAAGCCTTACTTCAACATTTGGTTCCACAATATCAATCTCAACTTTGAAATAATTTCTCACTTATCTCTAGAAAATCTGTAAACATGATAAGAACGATCAATTTAACAACACTAGTATAAACACGTAGCAAATAGGCATAGGAAAGAGGCAGTATAAGAAAAACGGAAGAAACATGGAAAACAGGTAAATTGGCGGCGCATAAGTAATCGTCACCTCACATATACGCCGCTCACATGAATTTCACATAGCAAATAGTCTAAGGTTCCTAATTCCCTCAAGTCACGGTTAGACATAATACTTACCTTGCTCCGAAGGCCACTTAATTCTCAGTCACAGGTTTTCCTCTAGAATTTACCTCCAAATTACTCATATCTATTCAAAAATGACTCATTAATATCAAATATTGCTAAACGAATCAATTATATTGCATAAATTAAACTTCCCAAAATTTTCTCCAAAAAGTCAAAAATCGACCCCAGGCCCGCTTGTCAAAACTTGAGATTCAGACCAAAATCCATTTACCCATTCACTCCCGAGCCCGGATATATAATTAATTTTGGAAGCCGACCTCAAATTGAGGTCTAAATCCCCTAATTTCCAAAATTCCTAATTTTTACCCAAACCCCAAATTCTACCATGAAAACCCTAGATTTTAGGTTGATAATTCATGAAATGTAATGGGTAATTGAAAGAAAATGGTTTAGAATCACTTACCAACACTTTGGAGAAGAAAATGACTCTTGAAAATCACCTCTAGTCCATTTGGTTTATGAGAAAATGAAATAAATGGCCAATTCCCGTTTTTAGATTCTGTTAAGTGCTGGGGGACAGTGTTCATCGCGATCTCGTGAACACTGTCGCGTTCGCGAAGAGCAGCCTCCTAAGGACTTACGCGATCGCGGATAGCTCTACGCGTTCGCGAAGGTTTAGCCCGCCTTACCTTCGCCTTCACATGAAGGGGCACGCGTTCGCATAAAGTTTTCCCAGGTCCCCTGCCTAGCCTAGCTAAAGCTACGCGTTCGCGTTCGATAGGTCGTGTTCGCGAAGAGAAACTCCCCCCAATGCTCCGCGTTAGCGACCATGGTCTCGCGTTCGCATACAGTAAATACTCCCCCAGCCCAATTTCCCCTTCGCGATCGCGAGAGTGACTACGCGATCGCGAATCACAACATAGCAGACACCAGATACATCTAAAATACCAAATTTTCTAAGTCCAAAATATCCCGTAGCCTATCCGAAACTCACCCGAGCCTTCGGGTCTCAAAACCAAATATGCACACAAGTCTAAAAGCATCATACAAACTTGCTCGCGTGATCAAATCGCCAAAATAATACCTAGAACTACGAATTTAGCATCAAATCGAATTAAATTTTCAAGAGAGCTTTGAAATTCCTATTTCCACAACTGGACGTCCGAATCACGTCAAATCAACTCTGTTTCTTACCAAATTTCACAGATAAGTCATGAATATTATATTGGACCTATACCGGGCTCCGAAACCAAAATACGAACCCGGTATCAACAAGGCCAAACATCAATCAATTCTTAAAAATAATTAATTTTTAGACTTTTAATTTTCATCAAAAATTCATAACTCGAGCTAGGGACCTCTGAATTCGATTCCGGGCATACGTCCAGGTCCCATAATTCGATACGGACTTACCGGGACCATCATAATATGGATCCGGACACGTTTACCAAAAATATTGACCGAAGTCAACTAAAATAAACTTTTAAGGCAAAAATTCTTATTTTCATCAATTTTCAACATAAAAGTTTTCCGAAAATATGCCCGGACTGCGCACGCAAATTGAGAAGGGGAAAAATGAGATTTTTTTATGCTTAAGAGCGCAGATTCGAGTTCTAAAACATAAAATGGCCTTTTGGGTTATCACAAGTAACTTAGGTAAAAAAGGGTTAAGATTGCAGTAAATTATTGATATGATAGGAGTTTTTCTTATATTTTTCTTTTGTGTATTCCGCTAAGCATAAAAAAGGCATTAGCCCCTGACGATTTCAGTTACTAAATAGAGTTGCCATCTCCTCCATCCATTATTAATCCCAAATTATAATAGTGAAACTCAACATTTTTATGCAAAGTCAATGTAATATAAAAACTTATCATATTCTAAATGCTCAACAACCTTTTAACACCATAAAATAGGAGAACCAATGGCCAAACTTACCATATTGCATCACTATTCATTTAAGCCTACACATATCTGTGTCGCGCAACTTACATAGTAAAGCTACTCCTATAGGGCATGATTGTACACCCGAAAATTTTAAAAAACTATGTCACATTCATATAAGAGTGTTGGTGACAGTTTTTATCAACTTGATAATCAAACATGTGAAATACCAATAAGCTGCAAAATCACTTTTAAAGGAGAACTTTCTTGGTAATACTCATTCCAAACCAAAGCAAGAAAAATTTAAAGACATTAGGAAAGGGATGGAGACAACTTTGGTGTAATGACCCGACCGATCGTTTTGAGTATTTCAGTCCCGTTCCCCTATTTACTGCTCAATCTATGCTTTACAATTGTTATGTGACTTGCCGGGGTGATTAGTTCGGGTCCGGTGAGCTTTTTTTTTAATGAATTGGAACACTTAGCTCAAAGGTTGAAAGTTTAAGTTGAAATCATGACCGGATGTCGACTTATATGTAAACGACCCCAAAATAGAGTATTGAGGATTTCAATAGCTCTGTATGGTAATTTTGGACTTAGAAGCGTGTCCGGAAAATTATTTTGAGGTCCGTAGCTAAATTAGGCTTGAAATAGTTAAAAATAAAATTTTAAGTTTGGAAGTTTGACCGTAGAGTTGACTTTTTAAAATCGGAATCGAAATCCGATTATGAAAATTTGAATAGCTCTATTATGTCATTTATGACATGTGTGCAAAATTTGAGGTCGATCGAACTTGATTTGCTAGGTGTCGGCATTGAATGTAGAATGTTCTGATGTCATTTCTTCAAGAATAAGTGGTATAATTAAGAAAATGAGCTCTAAATTCAGTTTTGATTGAAGCGTTAGATCTGTATTGAAATTTCAGAGCCATAGCAAAAAGAATCATCGAATTCGGACATCGTATGAGAGAGTTATGCCCATTTCCATATCGGAAAAAAAATTTCATCGCCGCCACCGCCCAGGGTAGCGTGGGGAGCTAGCCCTGGCGATGGAAATTTTTGGGATTCTAGAAACTGCTCCACAGGAAGCGCCCCACGCTACCTGTGGCGCTCGAAAACAGCAGAGGCTCTATAAACAAGATTTTTTTATCTTTTTGACAAAAATAGAATTGGGGAGCTCGGTTTGGGCGATTTTCAGAGGCAAACTTCACAAATTGGACTGAGGTATAATATTAACTTGATTTGGTCCGTTATTCATGAATCTAACACTATTTTCATCACCTATTTTGTGATTTGGGGATTAGAATAGAAATTTTCCAAAAATTGATTTGAGGGTTTGAAGGCCGAATTAGAGTCGGAATTTAGTAATTTTTATATGGTTGGACTCGTGGATGAATGAGCGTTCATATTTTATAACTTTTATTAGGTTCCGAGACGTGGATCCCACGGTTGAGTTTTGAGATAATATCAGATTTTTATTGTCAAATTTAGTATTTTCAAATGGAATTGATTCCTATACATTGTGTTGATTGTATCGAATTATTTTGACTAAGATTCGAGGCGTTCGGAGGTCGAATAGCGAGGAAAAGGTTTATTGGAATAAAGAATTGCTCGAATTGAGGTAAGTAACACTTCTAAACTTGGTTCTGAGGGTATGAATCCCTGAATTACGTGTTGTATGAATTGTTTGGAGATGACGCACATGTTAGGTGACGGGCGTGTAGGCGTACATCATAGGAATTGTGACTTAATTGATTCTGTGGAGTTGCATAATTAAATAAATATCATTATCTGCATAACCTCCACATGTCAGAGAAATTGAGCCGAGACTTATATTAAAGATCATGTTTAGGCTACACGCTCATATATTTTGGGACCCACATGGATCGTATTGCTGTTGAACTATTTGTTAAAAATATAATTTTGTACTCAGTCATACCTATCACTTGCATATCATATCTCAGTCTATGTTATCATTTATTGATACATCATATCATTATGTCGGGTTGATTTTCGTGTCATTGAGATCCCGAGAGACTGGAGATTCTGAGTAGTATTTACGTTTATTTATTTATGCCTGAATTTGGCTATGATAGCGTTTGGGTTGAAGGAGCCCCTCCGGAGTCCGTACCCACCACAGTGAGCGCAGTTGATATATATATATATATATATATATATATATATATATATATATATATATATATATATATATTGAGGGATGGATCTTCCCTAGGCATGGATCTTGCCCGAAGCATTTATATTGAGGGATAGATTTTTCCTGGGCATGGATCTTGCCCAAAGCATTTATATTGAGGGATGAATTTTTCCTCGACATGGATCTTGTCCGAATCATTGATATTTGGGGATGGATCTTTCCCTGAGATGGATTGGCCTTATACGGTACTGGGCGACTGACTGTCACTTGATGTGTACATATATATGAGGGATGGATCTACCCTAGGCTGGATTGGCCATATACAGTATTGAGTGATCGAGTATTTTTAGATCGTGAGTACACGAAGTTTTCACTATCGTGCATCACATATAGTATGTACATTGGCATGTAGATACAGAGATGTATTATTCCTCATATTATTCAGAATTGATCTATTTTTACCTGTGCTGAGTTTAATTGTTGAACTTGAAAGCATGCCTACATTTCTGTACCGTTATTTCTATACTGGACTGTACCTGCTAAGCTCGTCGCTACTTTCAGCCCAGAGGTTAGTCTTGTTACTTATTGAATTGGTTGTACTCATACTACACTTTGCACCTCGTGTGCAGATCCAGGTGCTCCCGGATACGACAGTTGCTAGACTTGGTGATTTATCTGTTGGAGACTATCAAGGTAGTTGTTTGGCGTCCGCAGACCTTGTCTCTCTTCCCTTCAATTATTGTGATGTTCTATATTTTTCAGACAGTGTTCTTATCAGTTAGACTATTATTATTGTTTAGATACTCATGTACTCAGTGACATCGAATTTTGGGAGTGTATTTTATATCAGTATGTGTAGGATTTTTCTATTAAATTTATATATTATGTTTTCAAATTTAAAAGAAATTTTGGCTTATTAAGATTGTCGGCTTGCCTAGTATTGAGATAGACATCATCACGACATGCGAATTTTGGATCGTGACATTTGGGTTCTGCCAAATCTTCCAATACCCCCTATTTGGCTCATCAGGTTTCCAAAAAAGTGAAAAGGCCAAAAGATGAGAAGAAAAGACATAGAAAAGATGGTCTTTCATAATATCAAAGAAAGAACATAAATATAACGTAAGAACTTATCATATTGTAAATGCTTAATCACTTTTTCAAACCATAAAATAAGAGAACCAAAGGCCAAACAGTAAACTTGAAACCTCAATTTCAGCGTAAGTAAGGTACTTTTATATCACCAAATATTGCATCACTATTCATTTAAGCCTACACCTATCTGTGTCGCACAACTTACATGGTAAAGCTACCTATAGGGTCTAACTGTACACCAGAAATTTTAAAAAAAATTAAATATGCCTATGTCACATTCATATAAGAGTCTTGGTGACAGTTTTTATCAACTTGTAATCAAATATGTGAAACACCAATAAGCTGCAAAATCACTTTTAAGGAGAAATTTCTTGCTGATACTCATTCCAAACTAAAGCAAGAAAAATTTAAATACATTAGGAAAGAGATGGAGAAAACTTTGGATTCTGCCAAAACTCCCAATACCCTCTATTTGGTTCATCAGGTTTCCTAAAAAGTGAAAAAGCAAAAGATGAGAAGAAAATGCATAGGAAAGATGGTCTTTCAGAATATCAAAGAAAGAAGATTAAATTTTAATTGTAATATTTATAGTTTCTTTATTCAATTTTAGGTTTTTGTGATGGATAAGTTCATTAAAAAAGTATTTATTTTATCACGCAACGACTTAGACGACTATGTTATTCATTATAAAAGATGGTCTTTCAGAATATCAAAGGAAGAAGATTGAAGTTTAACTATAATGTTTATACCTTCTTTATTCAATTTTACGTTTTTGTGATAGATCAGTTCATGAAAAAGGTATTTATTTTATCACACTACGACTTGGACGACTGTGTTATTCATTATAACATATGTGCATAGAACAACTATTATCATTAAAGACCGATAGAATTAATACAACACAAGATAGTTCACTCACTTGCATTGACTCCAATAATTAATTAAATGTTTTAACTTGAACAATGCCATTTTCTAATTCAGCGGAAACAGAGTAACTTTATTGAGAGATGGTTTGAGTCAGCTTCTTAGAGTAACTATCCCGAACAGAAAGTAATCTATATATATAAATGAGTAAAACAACTAGATGTATAGTTGGAAAATAGATTTGAGTATAGATGCAAGGGAAAACATATATTAAATCGCATTTTAAACTCATCAGATTAAGGAAAATTTGAATTAATCCACAACATTGATGTATTCCAAGTATTGCGCACAAAATATAAATCTGCAAAATAACGTACGTGTAAGATGTAACGAATAACTTTCACAAAGTAATGTCAAATTGAATAATTGCATTTTACCTTGAAATATATGAGCTTTTATGAGCTGCATAACAATAATAGACTGGTTGTTAGAACTTAGCACGTGAGGTATAATTTGATCAACAAATTCGCCTCAGAATATAGCAGACAATTTGTTCTTCCTGCCAAATAGAAATAGATATATAATTTTTAGCATATGTAATTATCAAATCCATCCTAAATCAGTGGATGGCTATTTATTCTTACTCATCATCTTCTAGTTCAATATTCATTAACTTCCTAGAAATTCCACCTTGTTTGTGCATTTGTACCTCACTAAAACTTATGATTTCTCCTATTACATCTAAAAAAGAAAGATGTTAAAATAAATAGCAGAAAAGTTCATAATTAGAAATTTAAGATAAAAGTTATTTTTACTGAATAATTCAATCTCGTTCACATCAACCTTATTTATCAATTGATCATATGGTCGCAGATCAAAAATATTCATTGGAAAAAGTAGATCTGTTGTTTCAGCCACTGTTGCCCCTCGAGTAAATGTCAGCCTCAGTGTAAGTGATGTTGAACCTCTCCTTCTTTTGACAAACGATAAAGTTCGCCATAAAATATAATCCAAGCTCATTAATTTGTATTTTGAAAAGATGCAAAACTGACTTGCCAATAGAAGTATGTATTTGATCGTCCTACAAAGAAATTATATTTAATAACATAGAAGGTAGAACGAATTAGTAACACAATAGATGCAAATTAACTAATACAAATTTATATTACTATACTTGAATTTATATAATACTATTTTTCAACAGTAGAGTTAAATTTATTAATAAGTCAAAAAAACAGAGCAACAACTAAGATTTGCAACTTAATCACATTAAAATGAATTAGCAAGTCAAAGACACAAAGTAGCAAATTCAGATTTGCAATTTAAGAAACAGAGAGCAAAACGAATTAGTTTCTACTTTTCAACTGTACATTTAAACTAATTAGTAAGTCAAAGAAACATGGCAACAACTCCAGATTTGCAACAAAATTTATACTAATACTACTTTTCAACAATAAACTTGAACGAATTAGTAAGCCAAAGATACAGAGGAATAAACTCAGATTTGCAAGTTAAGAAACAGAGAGCAAAACGAATTAGTAAGATAATAACATGTTTATAATGCCTTTTCATCTTGTAAAACGAATTCAATCGAGAATATAGTGTCTGAATTATAACGATATAGTGTGAAATAAATATGAAGCCTAACATCCATTTGCTAGGCAAGCCGACTTGAAATAATTAAATAACTAATTTTAACAGTTAAAAACACAATAGTGATATACAACGAGAAATAGAAACTCAATCTAACACAGTACTAATATAAATCACGTGATAATATCTACTCCCAGAAATCTGGAGTCACGAGTACACGGGCAACTAGAAATCTACAAGCAAAGTGTGAAATAAATATAACTGTTTCGAAAGAAATGAACACTAAAAGTGGGAAAAGGAAGGGGACTTCAAGGTCTACGGACGCCAATAAATCTACCTCAAGTCTCCGTATGCAATGATCCGAGCTGGCGCACCTCCTGGGACCAATTCCAGTATCTGCACAAGAAGTGCAGAAGTGTAGTATAAGTACCACTGACCCAATGTACTCCGTAAGTATCGAGTCTAATCTCGACGAGATAGTGACGGGACTATGACAAAACACCTACGTAAATAAACATGTACAAGTTTATATAAAGAAACAATAATAATAAAGAATGATAACGTACAAACTAGGAGGGGACATGTGAAAAGAGAAAGATATAACAACTACGACAGGTATAAAAACACGAAATAATCAAGTAAATCATCAAAACCGGTAAAATCAGTCAAACCAATGATATGAAAATAGCACGGCTTCACCCTTTGTGCTTTTACTCTCGTCCTCACCATGCAATAGTATGAATAAAATGGCACAGCATCACCCTTCGTGTTTTTACTCTCGTCCTCACCATGTAATAATAAAATGAATGAAAATGACATGACATCATCCTTCGTGCTTTTACTCTCGTCCTCACCATGTAATAATAAAATGAATGAAATGACATGACATCACCCTTCGTACTTTTACTCTCTTCCTCACCATGTAATAATAAATATGTAAATGAAATAGCACGACATCAACTTTCATGCTTTTACTCTCTTTCGCGCCTGGTAATAATGATAATATGAATTCAAATAATAAATAATTGTCACGACCCCAATTTTCCATCTTAGGATGTCGTGATGGCACCTAGTCTCCAAGACTAGGTAAGCCTAACAGATGCTAATTTAGTAACAGAATTGAACTATTTAATCATTTATCAAAAATCATTAAATGACATATATAGCCGCAAGCAGCCAATTGTTATACATTTTCCAAAACCGGTAGTACGGAGTCATAAGCACTACTAAAACACACTGAAATTTTTAAACACAATATTGTTCAGAATTACAATTTAACAGTAGATAATGAAGTAAGATGGTGACTCCGAGGCCTGCAAACTTCAAGCAAGTATACCTTGAAGTCTCCCGCCGCGCAGACACAACTCTCAACAACACAATCAGAATACCTGGATATGCACAAAAATATTTAGAAGCGTAGCATGAGTACACCACAACGGTACCCAAAAAGTATCAAGTCTAACCTCGGTAGAGTAGTGACGAGTCCAGGTCAAGACACCTACTAGATATAGAAACTTGTTCAAGATATACATAAGCTAACAATGAAAAAAATATCAATGTAAGAACAACGACGGAAAAATTATTGATTTACAACCAACAATGAAGTAATAGAAACATAAATGGCAGCAAGTAGTACATGAGTAATAAAGAAACAACATAATCAGAACACCGATGAGATATAAATGAACTCAAATAAGAAAAAAAAAGGATGACAACTCTAATAATCAAATCGCTCCCAACGTATGGACTTGCAACAAGAATTACTCCGAGGCACCACACCTCATAAACCACAAGTCATGAACCACAATTTTTAAATCTTACACATATGGCACCTCGTGCCCACAATAACAATCACCTTCGCACGACAAGCCCATGTTCTACCATGTACTTTACAACCGTGATAAATATTAATTTAGATGAACGAAAAATATATTTAGACACCATAAAAACTTAATAAAAATCTTGAATAAGGTAAGGTGTCAAATGAAATAATGAGTTTATTTTAAAAATCAAGTATAGTAAAATAATATACAATTTATATGAAACATAGTATAAGATGAGTTTAGTTTAGAAATCAATAAAATTGAGTAAAAGTATCATTTTTAAACAAAGCAAAATATAAATTAAATTAACGAAATAAATATAGAATTTGTTAAAAAAAAAACATGATAATAATTTTAAGTAAGGTAAACATCTAACGGGATGATGAGTATAATTTGAAAATCCAATTATAGTGAAAGTGTGATAACCATTTAGAATAATAAGTCATCGAGTGAGATAACGAGTTCTATCTTAAGAGGCACATAGAATAAAGCATGTTAATAATTTTTTTATTTAAATCATTATGTTACCAACAACTCAACAGAATATGATATAGTGACTCCACGCAATTAAATTCACATTGACAATCAATTCACCAAGTTATAACGGAGGCACAAATTGGCATGTTAAAGCAACACAATAAATCACATGGAGTTCATGACTCACACAAGAAACCACAATCGTTCCAACACCAAGATAACAATGAATAACCAAATACAATCAAAATGTGGATGAGTGATTGAAGAAAGAACAATGACCGTTCAAATTAATAAGTTGTTACAACATGAAATGTAAAATGAAACTCACAACTCAGGTACCGCCTCATATTCACATTTCAATCACAATATTTCCTTATTTCATCGCGTGAACCTTACATTTAGTTTTGAAAATCATTTTTTTCCCGAAATAGCTACACGATTTTTAGCCCACCTTATCTCACCGCGTGGCTTCAAGTAGTTTCCCTACTAGCAACATGCGTATCAAGCACACCTTATTTCACCGCATACGTATCAACCCTTAGCCTTATACCACCGCATGCGTATCAATATCACAACACAATCACAACTCGCACCACAAGTGCCCATATGCCACAACTTACCCCAAAGTCAACAATACTAATATTTCCATAACAAATAGCCCATGGCTCAACCGCAATGTGTACAAGAATTTCAACAATAACAAAACGAATGAGAATGCTCAACAAGGAAAGGTATCACAACAATTAACAACTTCGCCTCAATGTGATAACGACTATTACAACTTCAACACCAATAACTCAACAAGATGATATTCCACGAAATAACAACTTCAATTAAAATTGATTCAGCAATTAAGAGGCAGCAAGACAACAAGAAAGGAAATAACTTCAACTAAAGTATATAAGAGCAAAATATCAAGTAAGAGGTAGAACAAGTGCTAACAACGTCAAATAGAGCATGTAAGAGTAGATTAACAATGCGAGATATGACATGTTATGACAATTCAATTAAAGGCATGGAAAGAGTCTAGATAATCTAAACCGATCAAATACAACATATATCCTGTGTACCCACTCGTACCTTGCGTACACGCCGTTCACATAACACAAATAGCACAATCAACCCAAATCCTATGGGGTAGTTTCTCCCACACAAAGTTAGGCAAGATACTTACCTCAACTAGGCCAACTCAACTCTCTGAAATAACGTTTCCCCTAAATTTTGCCTCCACAAGGCTCACATCTAACCAAAAATGACTTAATAACATCAAATAATGCAAGTGAAACCAATTAAAATAAATAAAGCTATGATCTTTATATTTTTCCCAAAGAATCAAAACCCAACGTCGGGCCCGCCTTGGATTTCAAATCCAAGCTTACCCGAGCGAAGCCCGAACCAATACAAGCTCACACGAACAAAAACCGACTCAATCGAAGTCCGATAGCTCAACCACATCGCCAAAGCATCTCTCTTGGGTGTTCATAACCCAAGAGTACAACTCACACTAGTTGGGTCTCATATCTCCAGAAATACTCCTCCAAAACTTTCCAAATTCGAGTATGTTGTTCTACTAATATAGGAGAACAATACCCCAAAAGGAATCGGGAAATAAACGCCTCTACCTCATTTTTAATTTTTTAAATTTAGGACATAACCGTAGGTCATGATTTAAAGAATTAAATGGGTTTTCAATTAAAATCATGGATTAAAGCTTAAACCAAGGGAATGAATCAAAGGAAAATACTTAGGTTATGGTTTAGACCTTACTCCATTTGACCTTATAATGAAGGAGATATATTGGTTTCAATATTTGAAAATAGTGCAGATTTTTAAATACGAATTCAGTGACAATCTCGTAATTAATCTGAAATATTTGGCAACCCAATTCTTAGTAAAATGACCATAAATTCCTTATACGATATCGAAATTTGATGATTTCAGTTGCTATGGTTCTAAAATTTCGATATGGATATAATGGTTTAGTCGAAATACGAATCAAAGGCCGTTTGCTCAATATGATAACATTAATGTTCAAATCGATGTCGAAACCGAAAACAATCACCATACAACCCAAACTTATCCAAAAATCATCGAAATTTAACCAAACTTTGTGGAAATGTCCAAAATCATCATACAAACTTATTGGAATAATTAAAACTAGAGTCTATTTAATCAAAAGTCAACACTTGGTCAACTCTTCCAACTTAAAGGTTCTAAAATGAGAATCATTCATCGAAATCAATTCTGAACTGCTCGAAAATCAAAACCAACCATACACGCAAGTCATAATACATAATATGAAGCTACTCAAAGTCTCAAACCATCTAATGGAATGCTAAAGCTCAAAACGACCGGTCAGATCGTTACAATAATGCGGAGAATAAATTTAACTACAAATATGGTGCCATGATACTAAACTGCAACTTCCAAAAATATTCAAAAATTTTGAAATAAGAAATAATTAAGAACGAATCATCAAAGAAGTAATAATCTAACCTAAACATGGATATCATAATTAACAAAGCAATAAAATACAAATAAACAAGTTTCACCCGTATGCTTTAACCCAATAACAACACATAAGTACTAGTCACCTCACATATACGTTGTTCCCACACATAAAACACGTAGAAAATAGACCAACAAGTGATAATTACTCAAGTCAAGGTTAACCACGACACCTACCTCACTCTGCAACCAAACCAATCCTCAACCGCGGCTTTTCCTCTAGAATTAGCCTCCAAACCAATCAAATCTAACCAAATATAATTCAAAATAAGCTTTAGAAACTACCCACGAGTGAGAAAGATTCAATCTTTAATAATTTTAAAAAAGTCAACAAAAGTCAACCCCGAGCCCGCTTGGTCAAACCCCGAGATTCGGACCAAAACCCGATTATTCATTCACCCCCGAGCCCGGTTATGTGATTATTTTCGAAATCCGGCCTCAATTTGAGGTCTAAATCTCAATTTTTCAAAATTCCCAATTTCTACCTAAATCCCTAATTTCTACCATGAAAAAATATAGAGTAAAGGTTAAAATCAATGGGTGTTTATGGAAATGTAAGGAAACAAGTAAAAATCTATTAACCTATGAAGTTGGGAGGAAAAACTTCTTCAAATTCACCTCTAAAGCGAGCTCAAACTTGAATATGGTGAAAATGGGATGATTCTCGATTTTGGGATATTTAAATCACTGGACATCAGGCCTTCCTCGCGTTCGCGAAGGGCCTAACGTGATCGCGAAGCAGCAGCGGCCAAAGGCCTTCATGTTTGCAAGTCTCTTTTCGCGTTCGCGAAGTCTTACTCCCACCCGCCTTCACGTTCACGGTCTATTGTCGCGTTCGCGAAGAGTAACAGCCAAGATCCCTTCCCAGGCCCCAAAACCTACGCGTTCGTGAGAGGCTGGTCGCGTTCGCGAAAGGTAAACCCTCCAGTGCTTCGTGTTCGCGACCAAGCCATCGTGTTTGCGATGAAGGAGTTTGCCCCAGTCTCAGTTTCCTCTTCGTGATTGCGAAGCATAAAATCTCAGACAATAGAAACAACAAAACCAGCAGATTTCTTAAGTCCAAAATCGATCTGTAGCCTATCCGAAACTCACCCGAGCCACTCGGGCTCCAAACCAAACATGCACACAAGTATAATAATATCATACAAACTAGATCGCACGATCAAAATGCCATAATAACACCTAGAACTGCGAATCAGACATCAAAATACATGAAATTTTCAAAGAAACTCAAGAACTTTCAAATTCACAACCAAGCGTCTGAATCATATCAAATCAACTCCGTTTTGCACCAAATTTTGCAGACAAGTCTTAAATAGTAAAATGAACCTATACCAAGTTCCAGAGACTAAATACAAACCCGGTAGCTATAAATTCAACCTACAGTCAAACTTCAGACTTATTTAAACCTTCAAATTACTAGTTTTCAACAAATCACGTTTAAACAAGTTAGGGACTTCCGAATTCAATTCCGGGCATATACCCAAGTCCAAAATCACGATACAGACCCACCGAGATCATCAAAATACCGATCCGAGTTTGTTTACATAAAATGTTGACCAAAGTCAACTCAAACTATTTTTAAGGCTAAAATTTATATTTTTTTCAATGCTTCACTTAAAATTTTCTGGAATAAGACACGGGCTATGCACGCAAATCGAGAAATACTAAACGGAGATAATCAAAGTCTCGGAACATGAGAATAAAGGCTAAAACTCAGAATGACCTATCAGGTCATCACATTCTCCACCTCTAAAACAAACGTTCGTCCTCGAACGGACATAAAAAGGTACCTAGACTGGTGAAAAGGTAGGGGTATCTACTCCGCATATGAGACTCAGACTCCCATGTAGCTACCTTGATCGGCTGACCTCTCCAGTGCACTCTAACATAAGTATAACTCTTAGGCCTAAACTTCTGGACCTGTCGTGCTAGAATGGCTGCCGACTCCTCTTCGTAAGTCAAATCCTTATCCAATTGGACTGAGCTGAAATCTAATACATGTGACGGATCACCGTGATACTTCTGGAGTATGGAGACTTGAAACACTAGGTGAACTGCTTATAATCTAGGTGGCAATGCAAGCTTGTAGGCCACCTCACTAACTCTCTCAAGAATCTCAAAGGGTTCGATATACCTAAGGCTCAACTTGCCCTTCTTTCCGAACCTCATCACACACTTCATAGGTGAAACCCGAAGCAAAACCCTCGCTCTAACCATGAATTCAATATCATGAACTCTACGATCGGCATAACTCTTCTACCTAGACTGAGCTGTGCGAAGTTGATCTAGAATTATCTTGATCTTTTCTAAGGCATCCTGAACCAAATCGGCATCCAACAACCGAGCCTCTCCAAGCTCAAACCAACCAACTGGTGAACGACACCGCCTCCCATATAATGCCTCATAGTGAGCCATCTGAATATTCGATTGAGAGTTGTTGTTGTAGGCAAACTCCACAAGCGATAAGAGCTGATCATAAGAACCCCTGACTCCATAACGCATGCGCGGAGCATATCCTCCAATCTCTGAATGGTCTGTCCGTCTGGGGGTGAAATATTGTACTCAACTCAACTCGTGGGCCTAACTCATGATGTACGACCTACAGAAGTGCGATGTGAATTATGTACCCCGTTCAGAAATAATGGATACCGGTACACCGTGAAGACGAATAATCTCGCGGATATAGATCCCAGCCAATCGCTCTGAAGGATAAGTTACTGCCACTGGAATGAAATGTGCCGACTTTGTCAACCTATCCACAATGACCCATACTGTGTCAAATTTCTTCGGAGTCCGTGAGAGCCCAACAACAAAATCTATGGTAATACGCTCCCACTTCCACTCGGGAATCTCAAGTCTTTGAAGAAAACCGCTAGGCCTCTGATGCTCATACTTTACTTGCTGAAAATTCAAACACCGAGCCACATATGCAACTATGTCTTTCTTCATTCTTATCCACCAATAATGTTGTCTGAAATCCTGATATATCTTGGCGGTATCCGGATGAATGGAATACCGCGAAGTAAGAATCAACTCACGAAGCCCATCCACATTGGGCACACAAATCTGAACCTGCATTTGCAACACCCCATCATCTCTAATAGTAACCTGCTTGGCATCACCATGTTGCACCAAGTCCGTAAGGACAAACAAATGGGGGTCGTCATACTGACGCTCTCTGATGCGCTTATATAAAGAAAATCGAGTGACAATGCAAGCTAGAACCCGACTAGGCTCCGGAACATCTAACCTCATGAACTGATTGGCCAAGTCCTGAACATCTGATGCTAGAGGT
Source organism: Nicotiana tomentosiformis (assembly GCF_000390325.3). Taxonomy (NCBI): domain Eukaryota; kingdom Viridiplantae; phylum Streptophyta; class Magnoliopsida; order Solanales; family Solanaceae; genus Nicotiana; species Nicotiana tomentosiformis. Next base: position 111,721,697 of record NC_090812.1, read on the forward strand.
CGCTCCCCAACTGGAATATATGCAAGGGTACCCATACTCACAACCTTTCTACTCAAGGCATCGACTATCACATTGGCCTTCCTGGTATGATACAAAATGGTAATATCATAGTCTTTTAACAGCTCTAACCACCTCTTTTTCCTCAAATTGAGATCCTTTTGCTTGAACAAATATTGTAGACTTTGATGATCCGTGAATACCAATGCCTCCAAATCTTCAGTGCATGAACAATGGATGCCAACTCTAAGTCATGAACAGGGTAATTCTTCTCATGAACCTTCAATTTATAGCGACGCGTATGCAATCACCCTGCCATCCTGCATCAATATTGCACCGAGCCTAATTCACGATGCATCACAATACACCGTGTAGGATCCTGAACCTGTTGGAAACACCAACACTAGGGTTGTAGTCAAAGCAGTCTTGAGCTTCTAAAAGCTCAACTCACACTCATTGGACCACATGAATGAGGCACCTTTCTGGGTCAATCTAGTCAATGGGGATGTTATGGATGAAAACCCTTCCACGAATCGGCGATAATAACCTGCCAAACCTAAGAAATTCCGAATATGAGTAGTTGAAGTAGGTCTAGACCAAATCTGAACTGCCTCAATCTTCTTAGGATCTACTTTAATTCCCTCGGCCGATATAACATGCCCTAAAAAGGCAACCGAGACCAACCAAAACTCACACTTTGAAAACTTGGCATATAACACACTATCTTTTAGAGTCTGAAGTACAACTCGAAGATGCTGCTTATACTCCTCTCGACTGCGGGAGTAGATTAAGATATCATCAATGAATACGATCACAAAATAATCCAAATAGGGCTTAAATACCTGGTTCATCAAATCCATAAATGTTGTTGGGGCATTTGTCAACCTAAATGACATCATTAGGAACTCATAATGCCCATATCGAGTCTGAAAAGCTATCTTAGAGACATCCGATGCCCTAATACTCAACTGATGGTAGCCAGATCTCAAAAACATCTTCGAAAACACTTTGGCGCCCTGCAACTGATCAAACAAGTCATCAATCCTCTGCAACTGATACTTGTTCTTGATAGTGACTTTGTTCAACTACTGATAGTCTATACACATCCTCATCGAACCATCCTTCTTCTTCACGAACAATACGGACGCACCCCAAGGTGAGACACTAGGTCTAATGAATCTCTTATAAAGAAAATCATGCAGCTGCTCCTTTAATTCCTTTAACTTAAGCGGGGCCATACGGTATGGTAGAATAGAAATGGGATGAGTTCCCGGAGCCAAGTCAATACAGAAGTCAATATCTCTATCGGGTGGCATTCCCGGCAAATCTACTAGACACACCTCTGGAAATTCCCACACAACCGGTACTAAATCCATAGAAGGAATCTCCGCACTAGTATCGCAAATATAAGCCAAATAATCTAGACACCCCTTCTCGACCTTACGCCGAGTCTTCACATAAGAAATAACCCTGCTGGTAGAATGGCCAGGAGTCCCTTCCACTATAATCGAGGCAACCCCGACATGGCTAAGGTCACCGTCTTGGCGTGATAGTCCAATATAGCATTATAAGGTGACAGCTAACCCGTGCCCAAAATAACATCAAAATCTACCATATCAAGAAGTAGGAGATCTACACTAGTCTCAAGACTCCCAATAGTAATCACACACGAGTGATAGACACCGTTTACAATGACAGAATCTCCCACAGGCGTGGACACATATACAAGAGCACTCAAAGTATCACGAGACACAACCAGATATGAAGCAAAATAGGATGACACATAGGAATAAGTAGAGCCCAGATCAAATAGAACTGAAGCATCTCTATGGAAAACTAAAACAATACCTGTGATAACGGTGTCCATTGACTCGGTCTGAAGTCTAGCTGGAAATGCATAAAAATGGGGCTAGGCCCCACCACTCTGAACTCCGCCTCTCGGACGGCCTCTATCTAGCCGGCCTCTATCTCTAACGGCCTGACCTCCACTTCTAATGGCCTAACCTCCACCTCTGGAAGCCTTACCCCCACCTCTAATTGGCTGAGGGGCGGTGAAGCAACCGGTGAAGGAACCATGGCACGATAACCCTGTTGTGGCATGATGCCCTGTGACTTGGGTAAAATCTAGAGAGTTTCCTTGGATCTCCACAAGTATAACAAGCCCTCAGCTGTTGTGACTGTTGACCTTAGAAGTGGCCCTGTCGACCCGAATAACCACTCTAATAACTCTAGATCGGAGGTGTATTGATAGGAGCTGAAGGTGCACTATAGGCTAGCTGCTCGGGATAAGATACATAAGGACCACGACTACCCGAAGCACCGTGGGATGCCTAAAGCGCTGACTGGAAAGGCTTAGGAAAATGGACTCTACCAAAAGTACCCCTGCCTCCAGATGAGGCACCATTGAAACCACCAAAATGGCGAGGCCTCTTATCAGACATCATCCCCTCTCCTGACCACGAACCACCTCAATCCGTCTAGCAATCTCTATGGCCCTCTAGAAAGAAATATCATCTCCGGTCTCCTTAGCCATCTGTATCCTGACTCTCTCCTTGGCCACAAACCATCTCGATCGATCTCGATCCGTCTAGCAATATCTACGGCCCTCTAGAATGAATCTCCTCACTCTCTCCCTCTCAGTATGGAGTAAAATAACTGCATGGTGAGCTAGGTCCACAAATCAGGTCTCATACTGGGTGACAGTCATCTTACCCTACTGAAGGTGCTCAAACAGCCTGCGATACTCCTCTCTCAGAGTGAAAGGAATAAACTTCTCTAGAAATAGCTATGAAAACTGATCCCAGGTAAATGAAGGTGAGCTAGCTTGTCTAGTCAACAAATAATCTCTCCACCATCTCTTGGCAGAACGAGACATCTGGAACACTGCAAATTCGACCTCATTGGTCTCAACAATACTCCTGTTGCACAACACCTCGTGGCAACGATCCAAGTAATCATGTGGGTCCTTAGAAGGTGCACCACTAAAGTGAATAGGGAAGAGCTTTGTGAACTTGTCCAATCTCATCAATCCCTCAGTAGACTTTGCGGGCCTCTCCCCGGTCTGTGCTGCAACAACCGACTGAACTAGCCAAACTGGTTGGGCTACTAGAGTCTGATACAGTAGGCCATCTTCTCCGGAGTGTGAGTAGCGGGAGTCTATGCTCCTCCCCCAGCCTGAGAGAAGGTTGGTGCCACCGAAAATGCACCGGTATGGGGCACACTCTCCATAAGGCCCACCAAAAGGACTAGAGTATCATGAAGCACTGAAGTGGCTATGAATCCATCTGGGACCTGAGCTGGTCCAACTGGTACAGTTGGAGTTGGGATGTTCTCCTCATGACTAATCCGAGGCTCCACTATGGGTGTTGTTGCTCTAGCTCTAGGTTGAGCTCTGCCTCTGCCTTGGCCTCGGCCTCTACCCCTCGTAATAACTGCAACAGGGAGATCCAACTCCTGCCCAACTGTAGATGTTGTGCGTGTTCACACAATCTGCGATAGAACAAGAATGGAATGGTTCAAACATCAATGATAGAACAAAATCGCACGATAGGGAAAGAAATAATTAAATTTTTTCCCATAAAACCCCATAGCTTCTGGAAGATAAGTACAAACGTCTCCATACCTATTCTCCAAACTCTACTAAGCTTGCTCATGACTCGTGAGATCTAAACAACCTAGCTCTGATATCATCTTGTCACGACCCAAAATCTCAACCTCAAGGTCGTGATGGCGCCTAACATCCACTTGCTAGGCAAGCCGATGTGAAATAATTAAATAACTAATTTTAACAGTTAAAAACACAATAGTGATATACAACGAGAAATAGAAACCAAGTTTAACACAGTACTGATATAAATCACGTGATAATATCCACTCCCAAAATTTCGGAGTCACAAGTACACGAGCAACTAGAAGTCTACAAGCAAAGTGTGAAATAAATACAACAGATTCAAAAGAAATGAAAAGTAAAAGTGGGAAAAGGAAGAGGACTTCAAGGTTTGCGGACGCTAGCAGATCTACCTCGAGTCTCTGTATGCAATGATCTGGGCCGACGCACCTCACGCACCGCTTGGACAAATACTAGTATCTACACAAGAAGTGCAGAAGAGTAGTATGAGTACAACCGACCTAATATACTCCGTATGTGTCGAGCCTAAACTCGACGAGGTAGTAACGAGATTATGACAAGACACCTACGTAAATAAATATGTACAAGTGTATATAAAGCACCAATAATAACAGAGAATGATAACATACAAACTGGGAGGGGACATGTGAAAAGGGAAAGATATAATAACTACGACATGTATAAAATCACGAAATAACCAAATAAATCATCAAAACCAGTAAAATCAGTCAAACCAATGATATGACAATAGCACGACATCACCCTTCATGTTTTTACTCTCGTCGTCACCATGTAATAATAAAATGAATGAAAATGGCACGACATCACCCTTCGTGCTTTTACTCTCGTCCTCACCATGTAATAATAAAATGAATGAATTGGAACAGTATCACTCTTCGTGCTTTTACTCTCTTCCTCACCATGTAATAATGATAATATTAATGAAATAGCACGACATCATCATTCGTGCTTTTACTCTCTTCCTCGCAGGTAATAATGATAATATGAATTCGAATAATAAACAATGCGGAGAATAAATTTAACTGCAAATATGGTGCCATGATACCAAACTTCAACTTTCAAAAATATTCAACAACTTTGAAATAAGCAATAATTACGAACGAATAATCAAAGAAGTAATAATATAACCTAAACATGGATATCATAATTCACAAAGCAATAAAATACAAAGAAACAAGTTCCACCTGCATGCTTTAACCCAATAAAAACGTATAAGTACTCGTCACCTCAGCTATATGTTCTTCCCACACATAAAACACGTAGCAAATAGACCAACAAGTCCTAATCCCTCAAGTAAAGAATAACCAAGGCACTTACCTCACCCCGCAACTAAATCAACGCTCAACCGCGTCTTTTTCTCTAGAATTAGCCTCCAACCCGATTACCCTTTCAACGCCGAGCTCGATTATATGATTAGTTTTGAAATACGACCTCAATTTGAGGTCTAAATCTCAATTTCTCAAAATCTCCAATTTTTACCTAAATCCCTAATTTTGACAATGAAAAAGCATATATTAAAGGTTAAACTCAATGGGTGTTTATGAAAATGTTAGGAAACAAGTTAAAGTCTACTAACCTATAAAGTTGCGATGAAAAGCTTCCTCAAAATCGCCTCTAGGCCGAGCTCAAACTTGAAAATGGTGAAAAATGGGATGATTCCCGATTTTGGGATATTTAAATCACTGGGCGTCAGGCCTTCTTCACAATAGCGAAGAGCCTGACGTGATCGCGAAGTAGTGGCGGCCAAAGGCCTTCGCGTTCACGAGCCTCTCTTCGTGTCCGCCAAGGCATATTTCCACCTGCCTTCACGTTCGCGCTCCAAATATCGCGTTCGGGAATAATAATAGTCAGGCTCCCTTCCCAAGTCCCATAACCCTATGCGTTCGCGAGAGGCTGGTCGCGTTCGCGAAGGGTAAATCCCCTAGTGCTTCGCGTTTGCGACCAAGCCATTGCGTTCGTGATGAAGGAGTTCCGCCCCTAATCCCAGTTTTCCCTTCGCGATCGCGAAGCACAAAATCTCAGACACCAGAAACAGCAAAACCAGCAGATTTCTTAAGTCCAAAATCGATTTGTAACCTATCCAAAATTCACCCGAGCCCCTCGAGCTCCAAACCAAACAAGCACACAACTGCAATAACATCATACGAACTCGCTCGCGCGATCAAAACACCAAAATAACACCTAGAACTACGAATCGGACATCAAAATGCATGAAATGTTTAAAGACACTCAAGGACTTCAAAATTTACAACCGAGCGTCCGATCATATTAAATCAACTCCGTTTTGCACCAAATTTTGCAGTCAAGTCTTAATAGTCAAATGAACCTATACCAAGTTCCAGAACTGAAATCCAAACCCGCTAGCTACAAAGTTAACCTATGGTCAAACTTCGGAATTCCTTAAACCTTCAAATTACTAGTTTTCAACAAATCACATCAAAACAAGTTAGGGACTTCCGAACTCAATTCTCGGCATACGCCTAAGTTAAAAATCACGATACGGACCTACCAAGATTGTCAAAATACCGATCCGGGTCCTCTTAAATAAAATATTAACCGCAGTCAACTCAAATTATTTTTAAGACTAAAATTCATATTTTCTTCAATTTTTCACATAAAGTTTTTTTGGAATAAGAAACGGACTGCGCACGTAAATCGAAAAATACTAAGTGTAGCTAATCAAGGTCTCGAAATATGTAAATAAAGGATATAACTCAGAATGACCTATCGGGTCATCACACAAACAACTTGAACTTTCAATTTCCATTGCATTTTCGAAATTGTTATATCCTTAATGAAATCATTGTGACTATCCATTTTTTGCATAAGCCCTATATTTTCCTAAATTCATGATAGCAGTAGGAAGATTAGAATTAATTACCATGTATCAGTGGAAAAAATATAAGTTGACAATTTTGAGCAGTTATTATCGAGTATAGTGGATTTCAATCGTGAGTTTCAATTGTGGTTTTGATAGTTATTTTGCAAAGATAATTTAGGGCAAGTGGAATCTAAAAAGTTTCTTTTGGATTAAATGGTTTTTTTGGATAATTTAGGGCAAGTGGTATGAACGCGCAATTAGAGGTGTGGAGGCAGACCCTAGAATCTAAAGGTTTCAAATTGAGCAGGACCAAGACAGAATTCTTGAAGTGTAAGTTTAGTGGCGAGACTCTAGGAGGGGAAGGGGAGGTGAGGCTGGACTCGCAGGTCATCCCTAGGAGAGGAAGTTTTAAGTACCTCAAGTCTATTATTCAGGGGGATGGGGAGATTGATGAAGATGTCGCACATCGTATTGGGGCGGGATGGAAGAAATGGCTTATGGTGTTTTGTGTAACAAGAAGGTGCCGCTGAAACTTAAGGGTAAGTTCTACAGAGTAGTGATCAGACCAACGATGTTATATGGGGATGAGTGTTGGCCAGTCAAGATTGCTCATGTCTAGAAGATGAAGGTAGCAGATATGAGGATGTTGAGATGGATGTGCGGGCACATCAGGTTAGATAAGATCAGAAATGAGATTATTCACCATAAGGTGAGTGTGGCCTCTATTGAGGACAAGATACGGGAAGTGCGGCTTAGGTAGTTTGGTCATGTGAATAGGAGGAGAACAGATGCCCCGGTGAGGAGGTATGAGAGGTTGACATTGGAGGGCCTACGGAGAAGTAGAGGTAGGCCAAAGAAGAGGTGATTAGGCAAGACATAACGCAACTTCAGCTGACCGAGGACATGACCCTTGATAGGAAGGTATGGAGGTCGAGAATTAAGGTAGTAGAGTAGGTAGTGTAGAGTGTTCATAACATTAGTATTGGCACGCAGCCTCGTTTTCTATTGGTAGTAGGTTTTTATGACTAACCATTGTTTTCTTTCATTGTTGATCACTTTACTGTCTTGTTGTTTTATTCTTCTTTTATATGGATTTTTGATATTGTCCCTTCTTGCCTATATTTTCATTATTGTGGTACTTATACTATCCTGAGCCGAGGGTCTATTGGAAATAACCTCTCTATCTTCACAAGGTAAGGGTAAGGTATGCGTACACACTACCCTCCCCAAACTCCACGGTGTAGAATAATCTTGGGTATGTTGTTGTTGTTGTTGTAAACGGTTATTCACATGTAAAATCATTTAATTCTTAAAAAAAACAAAAGTTTCTGAAGTTCTTAACGAATTTTGTTGGACATTGTTTTCCCAAATAAACTTTTAGTTCCTAATTAGTTGGAGCAATGTCCTAAAGTTCCAAGTGGCACATTCAGATGATGTTACTTGGCTTAATGCAATTGCTTTTTCTTCTCATTTTAATAATAGGTTGATGTTCAAGCATGATATGTGACACCTCACCTAGTAATCAAACGACCCCTAATGGTATAAAATAGTTGCCATTTTGATGTGATGTTCCATTTTTTCGGGAGAACAAAGTGGTGTAAGATACATACATGCAACGGCGAACCCATCACGTGCTCTTTAATCCTCCAAAGTGCAAACGCATTTAAAACCCACCAACCCCACCCCTCGATCCCTCCTCTTTTTTTTGGCTACAAATCGATCGTTTCTCTTGCATAAAGTGAAAAAGATAATCAGTAATGTCAAAGAATTTGTTCATATGAGGTGCTCGCAATCCTCTTCCTTTATTCGAGTTTGGATTATATGGACAACAAAATTAGATTATGAGAATGATGGTTATTAGTAGATTTAAGAAAATTACAGAAAATCTAGAAAACTTTATAAGAAATGTGGAAAGATATGTATTAATTAATTAATTTAAATCGCAATTGATTTTATAATATAATTTTGGTTAAAACAGACATACTCTTTTTAATCAGTGTACTAAAAGTCTTAACTGATTGACCTATAGATGACCTAAATGCCAAAAATTTCTTCCTCTAACAATTCCGGCTAATATAAACAATTATTCCTCGACGGTTAAATATTTAGTTTCCCTTGTACGATTATTAAAAATAACGGTAAAAACTTTAATAGCTATGGGTGCGTGTTACGTTAGCGGATGTGTGCTTTACCATAAATAATTAAATATATGTAATTATGGTTGTGTATAGGGTAAAATATGCTATGATACGTGGCCGTCCAAAATAGGAACACGTGTAACCTATGACGGGGGATGACCAAAAATCGAAGGCAACTGTTTCGTTTGCCACCGGAAAGAATGACGTTCTGTCACGACCCGACCGGTCGTTTTGAGAGTTATAGCCCCGATCCCCTATTAACTGCTTCCCACGTACCTTTTTCTGCTATTGTGACTTACCGGGAGGTTTCGTTTTGATTTTTGGAGTATTTTGTGATACTTAGTCCCTAAACGGAGGTTTAAGCCTTAGGTTTTGGAATGTAGTCAGAACTGTGTGAAGACGACTTCGGAATGGAGTTTCGTCAGTTTTGTTAGCTCCGTTAGGTAATTTTGGACTTAGGAGCGTGTCCGGATTGTATTTTGGAGGACTGTAACTCATTTAGGCTTGAAATGGCAAAAGTCAAAGTTTTGGAAATTTTGACACGCTGTGAAGTTTTTGATATCGGGGTCGAATTCCAATTTCAGAAGTTGGAATAGGTCCGTAGGGTTGAATACGACTTGTGTGTAAAATATGGGTCAATCGGACATGGTTTGGTTAGTTTCGGCATCGTTTGTCGATTTTGGAAGTTTCAAGTTCTTTAAGTTTGAATCGGAGGATGATTTGTGATTTTAGCATTATTTGATGTGGTTTGAGGGCTCGACTAAGTTCGTATGGTGTTTTAGGATTGGTTGGTATGTTTGGTTGGGGTCCCGGGGGCCTCGGGTGTGTTTCATATGCTTAACGGAAGAAATGTTGGACTTAGGAAATTGTTAAAGCCATCAGGCATCTAGTGTTTTCGCACCTGTGGTGGGGAGACCACAGGTGCGGGGCCGCACGTGCGGATGATTAAGCGTAGAAGCGGATTTGGAGGGAGTGGTCAAGGGCCGCAGGTGCGAGGTGAGTTCCACATCTACGATGCCCACAGATGCGCTGGAGAGATCCCAGGAGCGGTGGCGGACCACAGAAGCGGACATAGGTCCGCAGGTGCGCACACCGAGATGCGACATTTTGATCGCAGGAGCGGGCGATGGGTTTTAAGTGAAAATCGCACCTGCGATGGAATTTCTGCAGGTGCAGAATCGCAGATGCGGTTGAAGGCCCACAAAAGCGGTTTGACTGGCAAAAAAGGGCTAAGTGCGAGAGTTTGAGAAATTTTCAGAGGAAGCTTCGGGGTAATGATTCCTAACTCGTTTCTGGTTGTATTCCATTAATCTATAGTAGTTTTTCTATTTAATTTCGAATTTGGGGTTGAAAATTTGGGGAAAGGTTGAGAAAATTTCTTTGACCGAATTTTGGGATTTTGTTCGAGATTTTGGTATCGGATTTGAGTAATTTTGGTATGAGTGAATGGATGTTCATATTTTGTAACTTTTACCCGATTCTGAGACGAGGGCCAAGGGAGACTTTTTAGGGCGATTTTCCAATTTCTTGCTTTAGCTTTGATTTCAATGGCTAGATTAGTTCCTTATAGTTATATTTATGTTATGTAATTGATTTTGGATAGATTTGGATCATTCGGAGTCGGATATTTGTGGAAAAGACATTGTCACTGATTAATTGAGCTTGGTTCGAGATAAAGTGCTTGCCTAACCTTGTGTGGTGGAAATATCCTTAGGATTTGGTACTGTCGTGATATGTGAGTGCCGTGTACGTGAGGTAACGAGTACGTACACGGCCTATTTGTTGAAAAACCCGATTTATTTTACTGAGTAGTAACATGTTTTTCCTTTAATTTGAGTTATACCGTTTAAATGAGTATTAGTCTGTTTTCATTCTTAATTGAGCTATTCCAACATGCGTTGTTATCCTGATTAGCCTGATATCTCATGTCTACGTGCTTTAACTGCTTATTTGAAATCTGTGAAGCATGCCTAGTTGATTTTCCTGTTTTTCCTTGTACTTTATCAGTCTTAACTGTAGAATTCTTGCTGTTAACTTTGATATTTATCGGTTGAGCTATGTGTTTACTTTTGAGACTACAAGGCGGTTCCTCGGGAGTTCTCCCTGCACATTTACTTTTGAGACTACGAGGCGGTTCATCGGGAGTTCTCCCTGCACATTTACTTTGGAACTACGAGGTGATTCCTCGGAAGTTCTCCCAGCACATTTACTTTTGAGACTACGAGGTGGTTCCTCGGGAATTCTCCCAGCACATTTGTTTTGAGACTACGAAGCGGTTTCTCGGGAGTTCTCCCTGCACATTTACTTTTGATACTACGAGGCGGTTCCCAGGGAGTTCTCCCTGCACATTTACTTTATAGACTACGAGGCGGCTCATCGGGAGTTCTCCTTAGACATTTACTTTTGATACTACGAGGTGGTTCCTCGGGAGTTCTCCCTGTATATTTACTTTTGAGACTACGAGGTGGTACCTTGGGAGTTCTCCCTACATATTTATTTTGGGATTACGAGACGGTATATCGGGAGATCCCCTGCTGTTTATCCCTGTGTGTTGCATTATTATATCGTTGTGTTTTCTTTTTGTTAAATTCCAGTCTCTTATTATACAGTTATATTTTCCTGCTTTATTTATTATATACTAGTGGGCCTGACCTGACCTCGTCAATATTCTACCGAGGTTAGGCTTGGCACTTACTAGGTACCGTTGTGGTGTACTCGTGCTACTCTTCTGCACATATTTTTATGTGCAGATCAAGATGCTTCTTATCACCCCCGCTACTAGCTGAGAGTACCTGCTGTTGTACGGAGACTTAAAGATACAATTGCCACGTCCGCAGACCTCGGAGTCCCCCTCTTTTCTCTCCTATGTCATTTACCTTCCTTACTACTTTTATTTGACTCTGGTGTATAGCATACTAGTTTTCCTCCTGTAGATTGTGACTTATGATGTTTCGAGTTTTGGGAATACTGTGTATTATTAGAGTGTTTGTTGTTATTAATGCCAAGCGGCATCGTTATCGGCTATTTAGTTATCTGTTACAGTTAGTTGTTGAGTCTTATTTCCATTTTTATTATTTTCGAATCTTTGTTAGGCTTACCTAGTCGTAGAGACTAGGTGCCGTGACGACATCTTATGGAGGGAGAATTGGGTCATGACACGTTCATAAAGATGTGATAAATGCTCTTCGCCCGGTAGCATTTAATAGAGAATATTCCATGGCATTAAGAGCAATTACTCGTTATAGGGAATTAGGCATTTATGTTCACTATTACATCTTCATCAATGTCCCTCATAATTGACATTAAAGAAGGGCACGATCCTAGGACCTCCTTCATGTCTATAAATAGTGAGCTCAGATATCATTGTAAAGGACACAAATTTTCTGGCAAACTTACGCTACATTCTATACAAAGCTCAATACAATCTTATCTTTTTACTTTTTGATTTCGTTGTTGTTGTGCCCGGAAACCATGTTCCCGGAATTATTGCTTCTGCTGTTTCATCTATATCCTAAGGCTAAGTATTGCATAATTCTTTGATTATTTTATTATTTCAGGATTAAATTAATTTATTTGTCTAAAAATCACATATAAATTCAACTATACCGTTTTACGAGTAAACAGTTTGGCGCCCACTGTGGGACCTAGACAGTCGTGTAACTAAATTGATCCTTGCTTTTTTACTAACGTGTTTTGATTATTTTGTCTTAGAAAATATCATAAGAAATGATTGATAACACTGTTAACGACATGAACAACCCCGAGATTCGAGCGGATCAACCTCATTTCGAGGACTCAATAAGCGACACCCATAATAAGGGGAATGATGTTACATCGGTGCATGACATGCAATATCCTCGATATGTTTGAGAGACTGCTCTCAATGTTGCTGATGAGGAACATGTCGTTGACACAGTAAGGGTCTTGTAAGAGCAATATACTATCATTCTAGGCCACCTCACGCGATAGGATAAGGTCATGAAGGAGTTGAAGCAGGCACTGTCGGGAGCTTCAAATAATGCAAACATACGAGATCTGATTCCTCCCGGGTTCCCCGCGAATCAAAAAATGCAGAGGGTCGACAACAATACTCCCAGGGGTGAAATTGGTTCCGATGGGACGGGGGGGCGGATCCGGCCTCAACAACGAGAATAATTCCTTCAAGAATGAACTTTTACGGTTTATGAGGGAATTGAACGCCCCAATGGACTATATCCCTGGCGCACCACCAGTGCTGAAAGGTCTGGACTCAAAAAAGTATACTATATTGCCATACTAGCCAAGTGCGACACCAGAGTTAATCTCAAAGTGGTTCAAAATGCCTGAAGTGCAAAAGTATTGACGGAACTTAAGACCTCTAGGAGCATATTACCACCTACATAACAGCGGTAAAGGTAAATGATTTAGCTCCTCACGAAATTGAATCTGCGTTGCTAAAGAAATTTTGGAGAAACCTCACGAGGGGAGCCTTGACGTGGTATTCGCTGTTACCCGGGCATTCCATAGACTCCTTTGAAATGATCGCAAATTCTTTCATCAAGTCTCATGTCGGGGTTAGAAAAGTCCAGGCCCGAAAGGCTGACATATTCAGGATTGCGCAAGGAGCGTATGAGTTGCTACGATAGTTCGTTACCCGATTCCAAAAAGAGAGAATGTTGCTCTCGGTTGTCCCAGATGAATGGGTGGCTGAAGAATTCACCAAGTGATTGAATCTGAAAAGTTCAGACGCTTCCCAGAAATTAAAGGAAATACTACTCGAGTTTCAAGCAATGACCTGGGCGGATGTCCACAACCGGTACGAATCAAATATAAGGATCGAAGATGATCAGGTTTATTTTCTATCTTCGACCAAAGGATGAGAAAAGAACATGGAAAAATCAAAGGATTATTATGACGCGGACAGACGGACTTCGACGGGTCGGGTTTTTCCCAACGAACGGACCGAAGGCCGCAGCAGAGGTTCCTGAACATCGAACAGGTTCGCCGTTGACAGGAGGACTGTTCGCAGTCGGAACAATAGATCAATGCAAGTTTGAGGATCGCGGGATCATTCTTATCCCAAGTTATCGGAATACAAATTCAACGTTAGTATAGTGGAGTTAGTGTCGACCATGAGAAATATCAAAGAAGCACGGTTCATGAAATTGATGAGATGTGATCCCAGCCAGAGGGATCCCAACTTGTAGTGTGAATACCACGGGACAAACAACCACTGGATAGGGGACTGTCGATACCTCCGGGAAGAAGTGGCAACATTATTGAAAACTGGTCACATCATAGAATTCTTGAGTGACCAAGCTAAGAACAATTATGGTTGTAACCGGGACAATGCGGAACCCTCGAAAGCAGGAGAAAATCCCATGC